>NC_059138.1:17984677-18606734 GCF_020740605.2 Lemur catta | reverse complement strand
CTCCGCTCTCCTTCCCCCACTGTGGTTTTCTGTGCGGCCTGTTCCTTCTTTGCAAGCTGCTGGCTGTCCTGGACGTGGGGCCGCCAACCCCGGACGTGCCGGGTTGCGAAGCTGAGCGGGGACGGAGGACGCCGCCGGCAGGGGGCAGCAGCGCGCCGCGCCGGGTCCCCGCCGCTCCCGGCTGGGCCGGAGCCACCCCGCGAGCGCCCGTGCGGCGCGCAGGTCCGGGATGTCTTCATGGCCTGGGCCGCGGGCGGTGGGTGAGCCGGGGCCGGACGTGCAGGGCCACCCTTAGAGCCAGAACGTTCTGGCGGAGTGTGCTGATTTCCTCTGGGGAGCGGTGGTTGCGGGCAGACGTTCCGCATGGTGCGACTAGTGTTCGTGTCACACGGTGTCCCCTGCCCGGAGGGAGGGACCATGGGTGTGGCTCAGGTGAGCGCCGAGGACCGGGATGGAGAATAGGCAGGGGGATCCCACCCCCCGGGCCTCCAAGGCACCCTGCGAGCCCAGGTGGTGACAGCAGCACGGTGCTCCCGCCCAGCAGGCCTTGGGGCGGCCCCCCTGGCCCCCACCCGGCCCCACTGATCATGGCACAGACGGGGGGCTGTCGTCTGCGTGTCTGCCCCGTCTGCTCAGCCCCCTCCCACTGCACTCAGGCTCCGTGCTGACACGATCCCCTGCTCCCAGGGGGCCCGGCTCGGGCAGTCCCGCAGCCACCCGCGCCCCGCCACGCCGACTCCCGGATTCCCGGCCCAGCGTGACGGTCAGAGCCGCCGGGCGGAGGCCGAGGGCGGGCGCCAGGCCCCTTCTCGGGGATCGCTCCCTCCTCGACAGCTGGGTGCAGGTGGTGGGCGACGTTGCGGGATGATGCTTACTGACCACAAAGGACCTGGCCCAGAGTTTCCAGGGATTTACAGCCCGCAGAGGAAAGATAAAATAACAGATCTTGCGTTTCCATTACTGACTTTTGCCTAGAGGGAGTTTTTGAGGGGCAGGGGGGAGGCAGAGTGCAGCTTTTCAGCACCGCGTTCTCTCCCCCATCCGAAAACGGTAGCCGGTCTCCTCCTGGGCCTCGGAAATCACCCTGGTTTCCCATGGCTGATGGCAAAGCCCCCCTCGCAGCAAGCAGGGATCAAACACAGCGTTTACCCACCCCTGGGAAACACTATATGCTGCCGAGTATTCTGGGTGAGGATGTCTTGTTCGCTCCACTGCTGAGCGTCCCAGCGTCACGTTATTGCATTACTCACTCAGCGGCCTTCATCCTTTCACTCACCGGTTTACCACGCATTTGTGTGTTCATTGAACACCTATGTGCCAGGTGCCCGCGAGTGCTCTCTCGCTCTCTTGCTTTTTCTCTCTCTCTCAGGGAGGGGGATCCACATCACATTTCAGGCCCATGAATAGTCTCGCCCCTCCCCTCCTAAAGAGACCAGCTGTGGCTCCACACGTGGCCACGGACAGCGGGGAGAACAGGATGGAGGCAGAAAACAGGACCAGACGGGGGACAGAGTGGGGACTTGTAGCAAGGCAGAAGTGGGTGGGAGAAGGGCTGTGACAGATCTAGGGAAGAGGAGGACAGAGCTGGGCAGGAGGCAGGACAGACTGGGGACAGACAGATGGAGGGGCAGCTCTGGGGGAAGGGATGGAGACAGGCACAGGAGGAAGGCCATGCCTTGGGGAAGAGGCAGTGGGAAAACTGGACAGATGGGCTGGAGAGAGGACAAGACAGTTTGACTTTGGGTTTGGAACTGGAGCCTTGGAGCAGGGGTGCCTGGGGACCTCAGGTCATAAGTGCAGCTTCAGGGCTGCAGGCGTGTCTGGCAGCAGGTGTGGGAGGTGCCCACATGTCTGCGTGTACCTGGCCATGGGCCTCTCTGTGGGCCTGGGAGGGTGACCAGGTGCTCTTTCAGGCCTTGGAAATAAAGTCATCAACAAGACAATGTCCCTGCCTTCAGGGGGCTCCCACTTGAGGGGAAAGAGCCAGTCTAAAGAAGCATGAGCAGAGGATTGGTGAGGAATTGACATTTGTCTCCCTGTCCCTTCCAAGCTGAGTTCCCCTGATGCCAGCAGCCTGTTCCTGGCAGCCGGAGCAAGCTCTGTCCTAGTCAGCCTCAGCCGGGCAGTGTCCCTTCCTTTCTCTTGTCTGCGTTTCAAACACCCTTGTTCTGTCTTCTTTTCTTGAGTGTTCTGCTGGTGGACGGGAGCTTGATTAATGAATTGCGGTGTTGAAGCCTGCCTTCCAGGTAGCATTTGCCCTGGTAGGAACCATAGAGTTTAGCGCAAAGTAACAAGCAAGACAGGAGCTGGGCAGGGCTGGGGAGGAGATAAAGAGGGAAATTGTGACTCTTAGTGCATTAAACCCCACTGTGTAGATGCCTCAGCTTTCTGCTTAAGACTAGTTTGTCCTCATCTGTGCTTCTGTACCAAGGTTTTTAGGAGCTCCAAGGAAATTTTCAGGAAAATGGATTCCACTCTTCTCTCAGTGGTTCTGAGAGTCCTAAAGGCCACACAGATGCCTTTGGTGCCTAATCCACAGCCCCCAACCCTGCAGCTGAAGTCGGTGTGGGGGCCCCACCCAGCCCTGGTGGAGATGGACAACAGCTGAGCCTTTTTCTTTATTTTGTGGACATTGTATCTGAATCGCTTTCAGCTCTGTTGTCCTCAAGTTCAAAGAAAATCCAGTCCCTTTACCTTTCCTTAAGCATCTTGCTCTTTAATCCCTAGCCATTTTTGCAATTTCTGTCCTTTAAATCTTTTTCAGTTCTTTATTCTTAAGTGAAACCTTAAATTGGACACATTAGGAGTTTAGGGACTTTAATGGGATGATTGTTTTTTGGTGTCCGTGTGTTTTAAAAAATATTCCAACATAATGATTAAAAAATGAATATTTTCTCTTTTATTTTCCTGTGTGAAGTTCTGTTTTGGGGGTTTCTGTTATGTATCTTAATTTAATCTTCATGACAACAAACCTATGAGGAAGGCATTAGTACCCCATTTTACAGGTGAGAAAAATTAGGCTCAGAGAAGTTAAGTAATTTACCCAAAGTCACACAGCTAATCAATGTAAGAGCCAGGCAGGGGTGGTGGAATTGTGCTGCAGACCTCTAAGCTGACTTCTATAAGGATGAAAATTTATCTTAAGCTGGATTTTGCTATCTTAATAATTCATGCAAATATTTTGAATTGTGTTTTATGCAAAACCCACATTTGTTTTAATATAAGAATGACATTTTTTTTTTTATTTCTCTGAGGCTTGGGATAGAATTGATGCTTTGGGGAGACATATCACTTCTGTACTGTGGCCTCAAGTCCCGAGGGTGCACTGCGTACTCCCCCAGGGCTTCAAACTCCCAGTAGGAAAACCTGTTCTCTAACTCATGAGATCTGAGTTCTAGGCCCACTACGTGGCTGAATGGCTTTGCTCACATCTTTCCTTCTCCCTGAGCATCAGGTCCTCATCTTCAAAGATGGAAGTGATTTCTTTCTGAGAGTTTTCTTGAAGATAATGTGAAATAATATATACATGAGATGACCTGCAAAGTGCAAGAGCGTGGCATTTTTGGTTCATATTTACATTTGACATCAAGAGGCCATTTGACCCACACCGAGCTTCTGATTTACTATGGCACAGATTTATTTTACTACATTTTCACACATTTATTTTACCTAAAGTTTTTGTTTTGCTCAATCTCAATTTGCTTAGGGTCCAATGGAAGTCCATGTTTTTCTGACTTGATTTATTTGCCTGATTAATAGAATTTCCCCTCAAATGAGGAGGTGGGCAAGGGTGGCTTTAGGGCAACACGGTGTCCCTGCTCTTGACAGCAGAGGTGAGCTGGGGCCATAGCAGCCCCCAAAAGGGGAACATTCACAGGACATTCACCCTGGCTGAGCACCAATATCTTTCGAGTACCCATGTGAAGGGTGGGATACAGGGATGGTGCTTATAGAAATAAAGGATAATTCCAAGAAGATACAATAGTGGATGCAGACTTCTGCAGCCTGCTCTGAGCCAGGGACTGCGCTAGGGCTTGAGAGGTACCAGTGAGCAAAGCAAGAAAAATGCGCGCCCGTGGGGAACTTAGCTTCTGCTGTATATGTACGCTAGATGTTCATGTCGGTAAATGGGTGAGTGAGCAAATTATAGAGTACGTTGGAAAGAGGAAGTGATTTGGACAAAGCAGAGAGTGGGGCAGAGTCAGGGCATTAGGAGTGCTGGGGTGGTGGTGGGTGCCAGCATTAACTGGGGTGTTCAGGGAGAACCTCACGGAGAAAAGGAGCTTTGCATAGAGATTCCTTCGGGTCTCCCTCTGGAGTTAGTCAAATGGGTGTCTGAGGGAAGGTTGGTCCAGGCTGACAGAGCAAAGCAGGATTATGCCTGGCATGTCTCAGGAATATCACAGTGGCCAATGTGGCTGGAGGGGAGTGAGTGAGGAGAATAATAGGGTTAAAGGTCACAGAGGCAGTTGGGGGGCAGAGAGCAGGATCTAGACAGAGCATTCATTTTTTTTTTAAAGACAGTGTCTTGCTTTGTTGCCCAGGCTAGAGTGAGTGCCATGGTTTTTTTAGTATTGAGTTTGGTTTTTTTAGTATTGAGTTTTGAGATTTCTTGTTTGGTTTGGTTTTTTTAGTATTGAGTTTGGTTTGGTTTTTTTAGTATTGAGTTTTGAGATTTTTTTATATGGTCTAGGTATGAGTTCTTTGTCAGATATGTGACTTGCAAATATTTCCTCCCAGTGTGTAGCTTGTCTTTTCCTTCTCTTAACAAAGTCTAAACACAATGCAAAAGATTTTAATTTTTATGATGTTCAATTTCTCAATTTTTAATTTTTTTCTTTTGTGGACAATGCTTTTGTTGTCATTTCTAAGAACTCTGCCAGGTCCTATATTTTCTTTTAATATTTTTATAATTTTATAGTTTACATTTAAATCTATAATCCATTCTAGCTAATTTTTTACAAGGTATAAGGTTGTAAAGTTAAGTAAAGGTATTTGGGGGTGGCTGGGCACAGTGGCTCACGCCTGTAATCCTAGCACTCTGGGAGGCCGAGGCAGGAGGATCACTTGAGCCCGGGAGTTTGAGGTTGCTGTGAGCTAGGCTGATGCCACAGCATTCTAGCCAGGGCAACAGAGTAAGACTCTGTCTCAAAAAAAAAAAAAAGGTATTTGGGGGTTTTGGTTATGTTTTGATTCTGGGTTTTTTTTTTCTTCATTTGTTGGTTGGTTGGTTTGTTTGTTTTTGCCTATAGATGTCCAAGTGCTCCAGCACTATTTGTTGAATAGACTATAGTTTTCCATTGAATTATTTTTGAATTTTTTTTTCAAAAATCAGTTGTCATGGAGATTAGAAAGAAAGAAATTAACCTGTTCTTACTTACAGAGGACATGGTATCTATGCAGAAAATTCCAAAGAATCCACAACAAAAACTCCTACTGCTAGTGAGTTCAGCAAAGTCACAGAATACAAGATGAACTTACAAAAATCAGTTGTATTTTTACATACTATCAATGAACACATGGAAACCAAAATTAAAATTACAATGTCATTTATAATTGCTCAAAAAATGCATATTTAGGTGCAAATCTAAAAAAAAACCCCGACATGTACAGGACCTGTATGCTGAAAACTACAAACACTAATAAAACAAATCAAAGCTCTAATTAAGTGGAGAGACATTCTATGTTTGCAGATTGGAAAACTCAACATGGTAAAGATGTCAATTCTCCCCAAATTGATATGTAGATTTAATGCAATTGTTATCAAAATCCCAGTAAGAGTTTTTATCAATATTTTATAATCTTAAAAAATTTCTTAAATCAACTAGTTTTTACTGATTTCAACTGAAAGAATATATGTGTATTTAAGTGTAGGATCAGGCCTTAATGCAATTCAGTGAAATGCAGCCCACTGTTGTACTTGGCTATGCATGGGAGGCAAACAAGTTGACACTGTCCTCCTCCCGTTAAGTTCAGTTATATGAGATCCAAATAGAATCCCATGTGAAACGAAGAAGCATGGGGACCGCTGTATGTTACATCTTGTATCCAGAAATGCTTTTAACTTTGCCTTTTCTTTCCTTCACCCTGATCTGAAACCCACATGGGAGATATGTCTCTCCCTTGCAGCTGTCTCTCAGAACAAAGCTGAGCACAGATGAGGTCTCTAAGAAATGCCAGAGTTGATTCTTAATCTAGTCACTTTATTGTGTCACTTTCCTCTTGGCCTCTGCCAAGCTAAGAGAGATCCAATACCTACTTGAGTCATTTGAGACCCACACAGTACTGCTCCCTGCATCTTGCCCAGCCAGCAATGCCATTTATTATTTTGTCCTCTTTAAACAGTTGCTCTCTGCTCCACACTCCCAGCGACACACAAGTGTCCTGGTCTCATTATGTGAATACTCACCAAGGGTACCCTTGTGGGTGTCCTCTCTACCCACAGATGTGTCTAGACTTCCATGAATATCAGCACTGAGAAAAGCAGATTAAAAATCAGTCATGAGTCAACAGGGAGGGCACAGAGCTCCGAGGTGGGGCCCTGAGCAGTGGGGCTGGGGGGAAATCTGGAGTGTTTGACTGTGATGCCACTCACAGATCAGTGTGACGGAAGATTCTATGAGAAAGTCAAATACCATTAAACAACTGCTCTTCGTGGCACCTGGGAATTTTGCTGGTTGATAAACCAAATATAACTCAAAACAGACTTAATTGCTCACATCTCAATCCAGAAGTCTTGATGCTGTGTGAATATAGCCATGATTAAACCCCACGGAGTTCCACTACTCTGCTAACTGCAAAGCAACTTGAAATGCTCTACTGTTGTTCACATGGTACCCATGGCCAAAACACTGGCTTCTGGTTTCACTGCCGGTGGTGGACAGGATGGATTGTAATCAATAAATCAGTGAGTGTTTACCACCTGAGTACCCTCTGACTGCCAGGTACTAGACTAAGCACATTGATAGATAAAAAGTCTAACAGGTTAAGGCCTCTGCTCTCCAAGATCTTATAGTCTGGCAGGGAAAAGAGCTATCACATAAGAAACTACTGAGAATATCTTAAATAAGGGGCTGATGTCTACATTCTGCAGGTAAGTTACAAGGGGAATGATCAGAATAAATGGAAATGTCAAGCAAGACTTCAGGGCCAGGGCAAGATTTTTGCTGGGTCTTGCAGGATGGCTAGTGATTGGGTGGGTAGAGAGGAGAACAGAAGCTGTTTGAAGTAGAAGGAATTTGCCAGCCACACAAAAAGAGCAAGCAGTTCAACCAGCTGCTGTGCCCACCTCCACAGCTACTTGGAGTTGCCCTCCCACAGAGCGTGGGAAGCACATGAGAGGACAGCCACCCCAGCTGATCCAGATGGACACCCACTTCACTGGCTCTCCCTGAAACTTAAGGGGACCAGTCACCGACACCTCAGAAAAGCACAACAATTTAGTGAGAGACACATAGACCTGGGGGTATGGCCCCCAACTCAAGTTCACTGCTTAGGTGACCTCAGGCAAGCTACTTTTCCTCTCTAAGCTTCAATCTTGTGTGCCAGACGGGACTAAGAATGGTACCAAATTCAGAGGATTGTTTTGAAGAATAAATAAAATAATACATGCATATTGCCCGGAACACAATACACACTTCACAAAAAGTAACTCCTGTTGCTGCTTTATACGGTCAGTGTCCACGTGGATTTATTCACGTGGTCACCCTCGTTCCTCATTCCTTTCTGCATCTTTGTGCTTCCATCTGGGATCTTTTTCCTTCTGTCTGGAGAACTTTTTTAGTATTTCCTTTAGAATAGGTCTGCTAGCAAAAAATTTTCTATTTTTGTTTGCCCAAAATGGTTTATTTCACCTTCACTTTTAGGGGATCCCTTCAATCAGGTTTAGCACTTGAAGATACCATTACACTGTCTCCTGGTTTCCCTCATGTCTGGTGAGAAGCCAGCTGCTGATCTTATTGCTGCTTGTTTGAAAGTAATGTACATTTTCCCCTCTTGGGATGGTTTTAATATTTTTCTCTTTCTCTTTCATTCCGGGCCACTTTATGATGGTGGGTTTTGATACATGGTTTTATTTGTATTTATCCTGCTTGAGGCTCATGGTGCTTAATAAACTCACGGCTTGATTTTTTTTTTATTACTTTTGTAAAATTCTTGGTCATTATTTCTTCAAACATTGTTTCTGCCCTGTTATCTCTCTCCTCTCTTTCTGGGACTCCCATTGCACATGGGTCAGACCTTTTCCCCACGTCCCCTCTGAGGGAAGGTTGGTCCAGGCCAAGTTTGTTAATTTTATTATTCACCTCTTCTTACCCTTACTGACTTATTTGTCTGTTAATTCTAAGTTACTGAGAGAAATGTGTTAAAATTCTCTATTATGTTTGTATATTTGTATATTTTTCTTTCTGGTTCTGTCAAATTTGCTTTTGTATATTTTGTAGTTGTGTTATTAGATGCAGATTTAAAATTAGTATAGTTCTCTCATGAATTGTACTTTCTGTATTAGGAAGGGACTTATTTTTTCACTAAACATCCTATTTATCATAAAATTTGTTTTGCCCGATATAGGTACACCTGCAATGGTTTTCTTTTGGTTAACATTTGTATGATATATATTTTCTATTCTTTTCTGCCTTATTTTTAAATATGTATTCTTAAAAATAGCCTATAATTGAGTTTTTAGAAGTTTCATTCTGATAATATTTGACTTTTAATAGCTGTTCATTTATTATAATTTATTGCACATTTATTGTAATCAGTGACATACTTGGACTTATATGTACTTTTATGTTTTGTGCTGGTTTTGTCCTATCTGCTCTATCCTTCTTTTTTCCCCTTTTTTCTTGACTTCTTATGGATTGATTGAACATGTCTTTATTTTATCTTCTTTAAAAATATCATAAACTCCCATGTACCCACACTCAGATTCAACATGGCTAATCTGGCTTCATTTATACCCTCATCTTATTTCTCTGTGTTTCCAGATTATTTTGAAAAAAGAATAATAAAAGGCATCATATCATTTTATTCTTAATACTTCAGAATGTATCTCTAAGAATGCTTTTTAAAAAAATAGAATCCAACACTATGATTATATCTAAAATTTAATAATTCATTAATATTTTCAACATTTAGTTTCTAAATTTTTCTGATTCTCTCATCTTAAAATTTTTTTTTATTGTTTCTTCATTTCAATCAGGATCCAGTAAAGATCCATTAATTGCAAGTTATTCATATGCCCCTTAAATCTTTTCCCCTCTAGGTTTCTGTCTGGGTTAGGTCCCATCTCTTCTTTTTCTGTGATTGTTGAAGAACTTGGTAGTTTTTTCTGGGCTTTTCCACAGTCTGGACTTTGCTGATTTCATTCTTATTATATCAGTCAACCTATTCCTCTGGTTCCTGTAGTACCTGCAAATTGGCAGTTAGATGCAGAGCTTGAATTGAGATTATGATTTCTTTTCAAGAATACCTGACAGGTGATTTTGCATATTTCAATCAGGGGTGCACAATACCTATTTTTTCCCTTTTTCTTTTTGTGATATTAGCTGACACTGGGGATCATTACCTATCTATATTAATTCATTAGGGGCTATAAAATGGTGATATTATAATTCTATTGTTCCTTCTTCATTTATTAGCAGGAATACCTCTGCAAAGAGAAACTTCCCCTCCATAGCTGTTTCATTATGCTGAAGTACAGTGAGATGAGATAAATGCTTAATTCTTTCCCTTTGCCAGTTTTCAAAATAGCAGCTTGGTTCACTAGCATCCTTCAAAGGTGACAAATGAACTAAAGAACAAAACTATTATGAACCATGTGTATGTAAACACATTTGATGTGGTTCTATCCATTATTTCCACATAAATTGTCCCATCTTTGGCTGTGTAATCCTCTGTAGGTTGTCTCCTGGGTCCTTTTTGACAGGAATCTAGTAAGTTTTGGTAGCTTCCTTTCTTTCTCATATGACAAGATGTCTGATCCCTCTCGTGGCATTTCCTGCCTTGACTTGGAGTCAGTCACTTCTTTAAGAAGTCCTGGTTTCTTGTAATGAGAAATAGTGTTTGAATACTACAATCTGGGCACTGCAGTGCTCATTGCTACTGGATAGGTCATTGTTTCTAAGCCTTTTCAGTGGACAGAGCTAGGAAATATGTAATTAAACAAAAAGATATAATACATCATGAGTTCATATTGGTATTTTCAATTCAAGTTCAAGGGTTACAGACTTTTACTTAAACTCTTCCATTCTTCCACACCAGAAATCCTGGTTTACAACATCTACAAAATATCTCATTTGATTTTCCCATAATATACACAAATTATAATAACATAGCTTAAGATTTTTTTTTTTTTGTCTTTCTTTCTTTGGTTCTTAGGATATATCCTACTAGGGTTGTTCAGTTAAATTATTTGGATAATCCCTTTATGTTTATATCACTAACTAGATGGCATAGATTTGTTTAGATTAGGTTCATTTATACAAATCTGCTTTTGATTTTTAGGGATTTCTTTATAATTTTATTATAATTATGTAAAATGTTTCCATAGTTCCACATATTCAGCAAAACGTGACTCCTATTCCTATTTCCTCCACCATATTTCTTTTCTCCCCTATAGGAAACAAGTGAAATATTTTTATGTCTTATCTTTCTATTATTTGTTTTTAATATGGGCAAAAATGTATATATGTTCACACCCCCTACCTTTTCTTAAAATGTCAACATGCCGTACATGGTTTTCTCTACCTAGCTTTTTTCACTTGGCAATATGTCCTGGAGATTGCTGCGTAGGATCATGCCTTTTTGCAGGTGCATTAATAGTCTGTTTGTGAATATACCATAGATTATTCAACAAGTCCCCTGCTCATGGACATTTGTTTTGTTTCCAGGATTTTGTTATTGTAAAGATTGCTGCAATGAATAGAACTGTGCATATGTCTTTTTGTATTTTTACGGATGTCTCTTTGAGATGCCTGGAAGAATGATTTCTGACTTAAAGGATAAATACATATGTAATTTTGCTAATTATTGACAATTTCACTTCCATAGGATGTACAGTTTTGCATTCTCACCAGCAGTATAGAAGAATGCCTGTTTCTTCACAGCGTCTCCAACAGGATTATAGTGTTGTACTTTTGGGCTTTTGCCGATCTGACAGGTGAGAAATGGTACCCAGAGTAGTTTAGTTTGCATTTCTCTTTTGTGAGCAAGGCTCTGCTTCTTTCCAAATAGTTAATGCCATTTTCATACTTTCCATTTTTAAATTAAGGTATTAACTCACGTATAGTTAAATCCATCCTTTTTATAGTTCTGAGTTTTGACAGATGCAAATGGTTGTGTAGCCACCACTGCAATCAAAATACAGAATCAATTCATCACCTTCCACATTTCACCTGGAAAGACTTCCCTTGGAAGTCAAGCCTTCCCTTACCCTCTACCAACCACTGATGTGTTTTTGTTTTTGCCCCTTTAGTTCCCTATAGTTTTGCTTTTGAAACTGTCATCTAAATGGAAGAATACATTATGTAGCATTTTGGGTCTGGCTTCCTTCACTGAGTGCAATGCATTTGAGGTTGGCATGTGCATCACTGGTTCACTCCCTTTTGTGGCTGAGCAGTGTATCATTGTATGGATTTGCCACAGTTTGTGCATTCATTCCCTAGTTGAAAGACATTTAGACAGATTCTAGGTTTTGCATATTATAAATAAAGCTGCTATAAATATTAATATTTACATACAGGTTTTCTTGTAAACATAGGTTTTCATTTTATCTGGGTAAGTACCTAGGAGTGGGATTGCTGGGAGGTACGGCAAGAGTATGTTTAACTTTGTAAGAAAATGCCAAACTGACATATGGAAATAACATTTGTCAGAAATCAAGCAGGAGGGAAGGGGGAAGAGGGGATAGGTAAATTCACACCTAATAGGTACAATACACACTATCTGGGGATGGGCACATTTATAACTTTGACTCAAATCGTACAAAAGCAATTCATGTATCCAAAACATTTGTATCTCCATAATATTCTGAAATAAAAAAAAGAAACAAAAAGACATGCAAAAAAAAAGAATAAATAAATGAAAAGAAAATGCTGAACTGTTGTCCAAAGTGGCCATGTTAGATTGTTTTTTTTTTTTTTGGTTTGTTTGTCTTTTTGCCTTTGTAATAGGTGTGCAGTTGTAGATCATTGTGGTTTTAACTTGCAATTCCCTAGTGACTAATCATGTTGAGCATCTTTTCATGAGTTTGCTTGCCATCTGTGTGTTTTCTTTGGTGAAATGTATGTTTAAATCTTTTGCCCGTTAAAAAAAATTGGGTTGTTTGATTATTGAGTTTGAGATTTCTTTATGTATTCTAGATATATGTCCTTTATCAGGTATGTGATTTACAAATATCATTCTCCCAGTATGTGGCTTGTATTTTCATTCTCTTAATCATGTGTTTCATAGAACAAAAAGTTTTAAATTTTGATAAAGTTTAATTTATTAAGTTTCTCTCAAGGACTGTGCTGTTGGTGTTGTAGCTGAGAAATTGTTGCCTAACCCAAGGTCACATCATTTTCTCCCATTTTCTTCCAGAAGGTTTTTACTTTGAACTCTTACATTTTGTCTGTTATCAATTTTGAGCTAATTTTTATATATGGTATAAGGTATGAATAATGGTTCATCTTTTCACACATGGGTATCCAGTAGGTGCACCACCATTTGTTGAAAAGATCATTCTCTCTCCATTGAATTACCTTTGCACCTTTGTCAAAATCAATTCACCATATATATGTAGATCTACTTCTGAGTTATTTGTTCCATTGCTGTATATGGTAGCATTTCTTCAATACTACATGAACCTGACTCTAAGAATGTTATGCTAAGTATGGAAATCAATAATGTGAATCTTCTAACTTTATTTTTTTTTGCCAGAATTGTTTTGGCTATTCTGCTTCCTTTGCCTTTCCATATAAATTTTAGAATCAGTTTACTGATTTATACAAAAATTATGCTGGGATTTTTATTGGTGAGAGAACTGCCATAATACTGATACTGAGTCTTCCAATCTGTGGACATGATATATCCTCCATTTATTTAGTTTGTTTTCTTTTATTTGTATTAATATGTTGCAGTGTTAGCACACAGATCTTGCACACATTTTGTAAGATTTATAGCTAAGTATTTTATGTGTTTTGGTGAGCATGTAAATACCATCTAAAAATTTAATTTCCAAATTTCATTGGTAGTATATAGAAATAGATTGATTTTGCATACTGAACTTGTATTCTGTAACCTTGACAACCTCATATTATTTCTAGCAGCTTTTTTGGTAGTTTTTTTGGTGCGTGTGTGTGTGTGTGTGTGTATGTGTATGTGAATGTGATTTTCTCTGTTAACAGTCATATTGTTAGCAAAGAGAGAAAATTTCTTTCTCTCTAATCTATATGCTTTTTATTTCTTTTACTTTTATAGCGGTAGGACCTCCAGTGTGATGTTGGATAGGAGTGGTGAGAGTAAAGAGAGTAAAGCCTATTCCTAAGCTAAGAGGGAAAGCATTCAGTCTTTAATCATGGACATACAATGCTATAATGTCTTTCACCATTATGTGTGACGCCAGCTATGGAGTTTTGGTGATGCCATCTATCAGACTCAGAAAGTTCACTGCTGTTCCTAGTTTGTTGTGAGTTTTTTCAAAAATCATAAATGGATGTTGAATTTTGTCAAAGATTTTTTTTAGGCATCTATTGAGATGATTTAGTCTGTGAATACGGTGAATTACATTGACTAATTTTGGATTGTTGAACTGTCCTTGCATTTCTTGGCTAAATCGACTTGGTTATGATGAATTATCCTTTTGATAATTTTGGATCTGACATGCCAGTATTTTGTTAGAGAGTTTTGGAGCTATATTTATGAAGGATATTTGTTTGTCACTTCCTTTTCTTGTAATGTTTTCTTTTCTGGTTTGGTTATAGAGGTAATGCTGGCCTTATAAAATAAGTTGGGAAGTGTTCCCTCCTCTTGTCTATTCTGGAAGATTTTGTGTAGAATTAATATTATTTCTTCTTTGATGTTTGGCAAAATTCACCTGTGAAGCCATCTAGGCCTGGAATTTTCTTTGTTGGAAGGTTTTTAACCACAGATTTACTTAAAAAAATAGATATAGTTAGTTTATTGATTTGAAACCTTTTTTATTTTCTAACATACATATTTACAGCCCTATATGTACTGCCTCTGCTGTATCCCACACACTTTGATATGTTGTATTTTCATTTAATTCTAAATATTTTCCAATTTTCTTTGTGATTTCCTTTTTTGACCTGTGGATATTTTAGAAGTATGTTGTTTAATTTCCAAATACTTTGGGGATTTTCCAAATATTGCTCTATTGTCTATTTCTAGTTCTATTTCTGCTTATGGTCCAAGAACATATTTTGTGTAATTTAAGAATTCTCTCTTAAGAATTCCCCTCCTCCAGGCCTGTACCACAAGGGAGGCTCTGTAAGGATTTTTACCTTGCTCCCAGTGTTTCTTATGTTCACTTAGTGAGGAGAGATTTGCAGAAAAGAGCCTGCCAGGGGGTGAGAGTCTTCCTTGTGCCTGCAGTTCCCAGGGCGTCTGTTTCTCTTACTAGTTCATATGTGACCTGTAGCAATTAATTAAACATGGTAGTTGAATTTTTATATGGCATCTGCAGGTGTCTGCCCCAGCACTCATGTTACACCTCTTTTTGGAGGTGCCTGACTTTCCCTAGTAACCTCAGCTCTCTAGTGGGCTCAAGAAAATGGTCCATTTGCAGATTGCTTGGTGATTTTTGATTGTCTAAGTGTAAGCGTGATGATGCTCTTTCTAACGTTCTAATCTTTTAGAAGCCTGACGTTCTTCTATGTCTTTTTCTGTACACTGTTCATATCTCTAGCCCATTTTTGTGTGGCGCTGTTCTCTTCTAATAAGTCTTCTGCTTTATGAATTCTCTCTTCAGATTGTCTAAACTGCTGTTAAATCTATCAACTGTGTTCGTAATTCTAATTCACATTTAATTCTAGAATTTCAACTTGGATCTTTTTCAAATCTGCTTGACTGTTTGGCAAATAGTTTTCTGTTAGCCTGCAGATTTTTTTTTTTAAAGCCTGCCTTTAATTTCTTTAAGGAAAGATTACACAATTGTTCTGTAATCTAACACTATGATTTCAATATATGATGCCCGTGTGAGTCTGTTTCTGCTGCATGTTGTTTCTGCTTATTTTTATTCATGTTGCTTTGCTTGCTTGTGTGGTTGGTTATTTTTGATCATAAGCTTCACATTTTTTATGGGTAATTAGTTGCAGTATTTCTTTGTGGCCTAGGATAAAGTCCCATTTTTCCAAAGAGGATTTTGTTTACTTCTTAATGACACTATGCTTGAGGACACTGCTGGTACCAGTCCTCTTTAAGCCGAATTCATTGTTTGAGGTTACTTGGACCATCCAAATGGGCTGAAAAATCTTACTTGTCATTATAACTTTTTGGTAATTGAGTTTTTTTTTAGTGTTTTAGTTCCTGTTCTTCTCTGTGGCATGGCAACTCTTCGTGTGGTCCCCTGGGAGTGTGAGGGTGGGGTAGGATTATTTCTTTTTAATATATGTCTTGATGGTATGGATTTTTGGGTTCCCAACCTTATGGGGAGAGGTCCACTGTTAGATTCCTCATATTGGGCAGGCTTTGGGTTTTGTCTTTTCAAGGCCGAGTAAGCTTAAGGTTGAAGTTCTGTTGCTTTGGCAAATGCCGTCAGGGCAAATGTAACTTCAGGATTCTTTACTTCCTTCATCACATGGATTCTCTAGTTGTAATCTCTGAGGTTTTTAGAAAGAAAATTAAAAAGAGACTTATCTAGTGTTTTTAGTTTTTTTCTTTTTAAAAGGAAAATCTACCCAACTATCTTACAAGCTCTTATACTAGAAACAGTAGATTTCACAGAATTTTAAAATTTAATAACTGTATTATTTCTTTATAGAAATTCCACATCATTCTCTTTTTTTTTTTGGAGAAAGGGTCTTGGTCTGTTGCCCAGGGTAGAGTGCAGCGTTGTCATCATAGCTCACTGCAGCCTGACGCTTCTGGGCTCAAGTGATCCTCCTGCCTCAGCCTCCCAAGTAGCTGGGACAACAGGTGTGCACCACCATGTCTGGCTAATTTTTCTATTTGTTGTAGAGATGTGGGTCTTGCTCTTGCTCAGGCTGGTCTTGAACTCCTGGCCTCAAGCAATCCTCCTGCCTCAGCCTCCCATAGTGCTAGGATTTGTGCCCGGCCATTCTCTTTTTAAAAATCTTGTTCCTTTCTTTTCTTTGATCATTTCTTTTATACAAATAAAATTGAATTTTTGGTTTTATAGTCTATATTCTCTTAACTAAAAATCCTGTGGGTCAAATTCTGTTGTTTGTGTTTTCTGATGACTCCTGCTCACTCTGTCTTATTTTCTCATGCGTTTTGTAACTTGGGCTTACTAGCTTTTATCTAGTGGAGCTCTGTCAGTAGTCTGTGCGATGTATATAAGAGTGTATCCTTCTAGAGATGGTTTACATTTGTTTCTGCCCTGTGCTCAAGGCATTACTACAAGGGACCACTTTTATGTGACTTTCTTAATTGAGAGGTTCTAGGACCATGCAGATAGTGCAAGGCAGGTCTGTGGTTATAAATTCTTATATGCTTTTTGGCTACCTAGATCCCAAGCCCAGCTAGATGGGCTTCTGAGCCACCTCCTTTTGATAGTAGATAGATTATTTTCTTGTCTACTCTTGTGTGGAGACCACAAACCTCCAAGGATTGTGATATTTAAGGTCTGACTCCCCATTTCATCAAGTCCTACGGCTTTGTCTCTTGTGTCTACATGGCTCTTCACACTCAAGCTTCTTTCTTTTTTTAAAAAGAATACAGGCCAGCCAACGTTCTGAGTGCAACCATGGCATCAGGGCCACTTACTACTCTGATTTCAGCTTCCTTTTCGTTTTTTTGCCTCTAGGGATTTTTCCCTGCTTTCTTCTGAGATCACCCATGCATTTAAAGGATGTTTATCTTATTTTACCCAGCATTTCTAAGTGTTTGGTAACAGGAGGCTTTTCAGCTATCTTATTAGCCACATTGCTGGAAATTGAAGTCAATTCATTCATTTTTTTAGGGAGAATCTATGTGGTATCAAATATCTAGTTCGAATACTTAAAAAAGTTTTGAGCATTGTTAAAAATTGTTAATTTTTATTTTTTTAGATAGATTTGTGGCCCAGGCTGGAGTGCAGTGGCACCATCACAACTTACTGCAGCCTCAAGCTCCTGGGCTCAGGTGATCCTTCTGCCTCAGCCTCCCGAGTAGCTGGGACTACCCGTGCACACCACTATGCCTGGATCATTTTTGTATCTTTTTCTAGAGACAGGGTCTCACCATGTGTCCCAGGCTGGTCTCAAACTCCTGGCCTCCTCCTGCCTCAGCCTTCTAAAGTGCTGGGATTACAGGTGAGCCACTGCGCCTGTCTTGACCGATGTTTTGGAAGACCAAAAATAGTGAAGGCAAAGGGCTTGCCATGTTTATCTTTATATTTATCATGCCTAGATATAAAGGACCAATACTTGTTAAAATTGAAGAAATAGATTAATCTAGCACATATGAATTGCTATTCCCTCAAGCCTGCACTCACTTTTAAACAACAATAAATAACATGTCTCAGCCAATCTAAAAATTGTTCTCGAGCAGATATCTGAGTAGAATGCTTCTGTTTGTCCAGTAAAAGTTTCTTCAGACTTTGTGAGTATTAAGGCTTTCCCTACATCTGAACTAATGTCTGCATATAGGAGAAAAATCAGGAGGCTAGCAAGGCCATTTCCTTCCATTTTGGTGATATCTATCCTGGGCCAAACCAAGCTGCAGACACTGGTATTCCATAATTGCTTGTATGCTGCGTACCTCCCCGGGCAGTGTGATGACATCAAATGGTGTTGATAACGATGTCAGGCCCTTCTCTGTTCCCCAGTGTGCCCATATGCACAGACACACATATATACACACACGCAGGTATTAGAAGTGCACTTCTCTTCTGGCTAAACACTTCTGGCTAAAGACTCTTCTGTCTTTAGGATTGTGCATGCCCAGAGGAGGGCATTGCTGGGTACAAAAGGCCTTGAGAAAAGGGCATTCTTGGAACTTTCTGTCCACTTGCAGCCCCCTCTTGTGGGGTTCCCATCCCCCCCAGGCTCATGGCTTCATCCCAGAGCTCCCAGCACTGAGGCTGTGCCAGGGCTTACTGGTGAATTGCCAGCCGATGTGGGAGTCAGTCAGAGATTTGAGAGAACACAGAACGAGTGGCCGCCAGACCCAATCCCCTCCCCACGCCCCCTTTCTAGGATGTTCCTGATATGAAGATGTTCAGGCAGCTTCTGGGTGAGACTGTGTTGACCACACACTGTGCCTCTGGGCAATCAGAGCAGCAGCAAGTGAGAGTGGAGGGGTGGGGGGAGAGGGGTGGTCGAGGCGGCTGGAGCAAAATGACTCAGTTTGCTCTGTGCATGGTGTGGGGAGCGGGCAGGGGGAGGCCACTGCTCACTTGGAGGCAGACGGACTCCTGGGAGCTGTGGGCTGTTGTGTCTGTATGTTTGCATTTGGGGTTTCAGAGCAGAGTTTCACCCAATGCAAATGGAGGCGGCACGACTGTCAGATGATGAGACCGCAGGCCCTTCCCCACCATCTAGTTTTCTAATTAGTCAGGCAGGCCAAGCACACGTCACGCCTTATATTGCAAACATTAGTTGTGGCTCTGCAGAGGGGCTAGCCAGAGCGCCAAACCATGTACTGCCTGCCAGATACTGTAGGGAGATTGTGTTGACTGTATAACCACAAACATGCACTGTGCATTACTGTCATAGGGATTTGGCCCTAAAGCCGTGTGTAGAGCCCCAAGTCCTAGGAAAGCAAGTTGGACCACGTGTGGGTGGTAGGTCCCCAGGCATCCAGGTGTGAGCTCTCCTGCCCAGGCCTCCTGCCCCACCCCGGTTCCTGTTCAGTGTTCTCAGGGAGTGGGGCATGGGAAAAGGGCGTGGGGGAGGTCCTGGGCCTGTTTTACTACCAGCCCTCTTGGGGGGCCAGGAGACAAGAAAGTGCAGGTAACAATCTTAAAGGAAAGGCCATGGGGCCTAGATCCTCGCGTTCCCGAGAGACGAGAGCCAGAGTTTCCATGTCTGTCTTTTACCTCTTCCTGCATCACATGCTGCCCATCGCCTTGGCCTGAGAGTGTCTTTGGTCATGGTCTAGATTGCTGGTCCCTGAGACAGAGGCCGAGAGGAGAGTCTTGGGTTCCCTTTGGGGCTGGAGAGCGTGGAGAGCGCAGGGACCTGAGCACTTCCTTAAGGAGCGTGGCCAGGCTATGACGCTGCTCTCCTGCTGGCTGAGACTCACCGGTCCAAGCGTCTCGGATGGACCAATCCTTCCCCTAGAACATCCCGTCTCTCTACCTTGGATGCTCCTTTGCTGACTATTACTTGGACATTTTCCAGAGATTGTTGCACCCCTGGGGTGCAGAGCTGCCCTCTGGATAGAACTTTCCTGCTGGCTGCTATGGCAGGAACCTTTCTCTAGGCCTATCCTGCCCCTTTGGATGGGCTTAGTGTTAGGTCCCGGACCCTCCCACTTCGCCTGGCCACCTGCAAGTGACTGCCCATGGCTGGGCAATTCCTGAGATGTGACACCCACCGTGTAGGAGCCCTCAGACTGCTGAGTGGAGAAATGATGGCAGGGGCAGGGGTGACTGCAGAGAGACCATTTCTGAGGCCACCACAGCGATCCAGGTGAGAGAAGCTGGTGGCTTGGCTCAGACTCGCCGTGGTGGAGAGGAAAAAAGTGGCTGGACTGGGAGCATATGCTGTAGGTGGAGCCAATGGGATTTCTCGACAAATTGGATATGGGGTATGATAAAAAGAGAGTGGTCAAGGATGACGTCAAGGTTTTAGGCCTGACAACTGAAAGGATTATGTTGCCTTTAACTGAGATGGGGTGTTTATAGGGGAGCAAATTTATGAAGATTAGGAGTTCAATTTTGAATACATTAAATTTAAGTATACGTATGTATGTGCATACCTATCTCCCAGTGGAGATATTGAGGAGACCTTGCATATGAGTCTGGGTTCGGAGAAGACACCGAGGCTGAAGATGTACATATGTGAGTCATCGGTGGGTACAGACAGAGAAGAGGACTGAGCCCTGGGACACTTTAAGCTCAAGAAGTTGGGGAGATAAGGTTTTGCCCATTTATGTTTTTTTCCTGTCTCCCACAAGAATGCAAGCTCGGCAAGGGCAATGACTTTGTCTTTGTCTTGTGACTCAGTGTTAGCTCCTCAGTACAAATTTGTAGAGTGAATGAATCCCGAGATGCGCACCATCCGCGTGGTGTCTGGTGCTGAAGGCTGCGTTGGCAAGCTCGCCTGCTGGTGCCACTGATCCACGTCAAGTCAGCCCTGTGGTCACAGTTGGTGTGGCTGAGAAGGGAGAATTATGACATCACCCCACCCCCTTGGACCTTGAAGCTGCTTCTTGGGGACCAGATGAGGGAGTGGCTGCTGAGAGGAGCCAGGAGTCCTGCAGGACAACTGGAGAGGCCACAGCTTTTGAAGGTGGCAGCTTAAATGTCCCTGTGAAGTGACTCTGGGATAAGGGGACTCTGCTGTTCAGAGACAGCTTCCCGGGGAGCTCACCTTCCTGCTGGGATTCTGTGTGTGTGCAGAAGGCACAGGAAGTGCCATAATCCTGTTATCCCCATGCTTGCCGGCCCAGGAGTCTACAATCCAATTCCCTGAGAACATTGGCATACATGACGGATGCGGACGTCAGAGGAAATGCCGGAAGGGCTTGAGTGTCTTCGCCAGCTCCCCGACGGAGCCCAGCTCAAATGAGCTCATCCCTGGTGATGAATTTGGAGAGGGCTCAGGTCTGCCTCGGGCCCCTTCCCCCAATTTTCTGCTTTCCTTTCCCAGGGCCAATTGCTTTGTCTCTCATCAGACCCAGTAGCACCTGCTCCTACGGACATGCCCTTTTTATTTGGTGTTTTCCCCGGCCCCCATGCAGCCCCCATGCAGCTTGTCAAGTGGAATTTCTTGCAATTGATGTATTGCATTCTTGGGCTTCTTGATTTTTTCCCCATTCTTGGCAAGGCTTCCTCTCTTGGTGTTATTTCCACTTGCCGTCTCTAGGTACAGAGAGCTGGGCATGGCTCCAAGGGTATTGACCAGCCGACCCCGTGTCTACCCACCAGCTCTCTGTCTCCGAGGGTCTGTCTGGAGCTGTTCCTGTGGTCTCAGTCCGCGTCTGTCTTCCACTCTCTCGTGGGACGTTATTGGCAACCTGCTTTCAGACTGGTCATTTCAAATGCAACCAGAGCCTGCAAGCTTAGGATTGATGGCATGCCGGCTCTTAAGAATAATAAAGTAATTAAGGCTGGGGTGCTAATGGAGAGGATACATAAAATATTAAATAGAAAATTAAAAATCAGCCACAATTTCATGACCTGAAGATAGCCATGGTAAACACTTGTGTGTTTCCTTCCAGGTTTTTTTTCCCCATGTATATCCACAAAGCATTGCTGGATCATACCGCTGTGACCACTTTTCACCCAGTCTGCTTCTGAGTGGGCCTTGCAGGTGCACGGGAGAGATGCACCATCCTGCGTGTGTCCTGTGCAGAGGAGCCTCAGCTCCAGCTACCCAGAGCCAGCCTGATCCTAGGCCAGACCAATCCTGCCCCCTCTGCTGCACTGAGAAATAGGCATTGGGCTTTGAGCAGCAAGGATTGCCTGGGGGCCACCTCCCAGGGAGCAGCGGCAGCTAATCAACCCCTCCTCTGTCTCCTGGAGGCCCCACCCTTCTTTTGATCTGTTTTCCCATTTGGGATTCAGAGCACTTTTCTGCTCTTCTCCCTCACAGAAAGGGTGAGAGGCCATTGGCTCTCCCATTACCAGTAAAAGCTAGCGTCCTTAGCAGCTACTTCCCATCGATTGCCGGGAAGGCAGCCGCCAGACTCAGCAAAGTCCTGCGAGGGCACAGGTAGGCCAGGGCTTCTCTCTGTGAAGTCAGTGTCTCTTCCCCAGCGTGACTGGGGCATCGGAAGGCGTCAGAAAGGAGACTGCCTTGTCCTTTCTGCCCCACCGCATGGCCCCACAGTGCTTCCTAGCGTGGGATGTAACCCTACCCTGAGTGAGCTGATTACGTCATATCTGGTTGTGGTTTTCCCTTTGGCAACAGCTGACTTGTTTGGAATGTCTCTGTGCCCTCTGTCTCTCCCCTGGGTCCTACCCACTGTGCACACCCCTCTCCGTTCTCCCTCCACCTGAAAGCCTTCTCCTCCCTCCCCCAGAGCCTCTGCTCCAAATCCCTTCAGCACGTGCAGTCCCCATGGGTGCCACCTGAAGCCAGACAGGGCCTGCTCCGGGCTTGTGCTTTGGAAGGCTGCTCCCCGGCCCTCCCTGCACTGGGCCCTCCCTGTGGGGCACAGCGTGTTTCTAGCCTCTGTCCCATGTACCCGAGACACCAGAATTCCCCGCCCCAGTGGTGCCGGCTCCCTGCCGGGTCCTGAGCAGCTGGTGTGTGACCACAGAGGAGTGGGGTGGGGACCTGGATGTGTGCTCTGGCCTGTCTCCACACGTGGTGTGTGCAAAGCCCCCTCTGCTGTGGAAAAAGGCAGGGAAGGGAGGAGAAGGATGGCCCTGGACCAAGGGTCTTTATTTATATTCTTGTTTGCACTTGTGCCTTGACCTCTGCAAAGGGAGGAGGTGCCTGGTCCCCACACATTTAACATTCATTCACTCCTTCCTGTCTGGCTTTATTCTCTAGACAACAAGAATGGAAGCCTCCTGAGGGCAAGAATTAGGATTTGTCTTTTTCTATCTTCCCTCCCGTCAGGAGGTTCTGACCTGGGGTGGGCAGCTGGCTGTGTCCACCCGGGAGGACTTTGGCCCAGTGGGCACCAGCTGCTTCGTCCCAGATCTGCCTCCTCAGAACTTTTGCCAACTGGGTCTCCCACCTGGCTCCTGGTTCAGAAGGCCGGTAATCCACAGTCCTGGAGTCATCGGTCACCTTCTTCTTGACCCCAGAGGTGGCTCTCAGAGGGCAGGGCTGTTTTACTCCAGTGCTCCTTAGGGAACTGGAGAGACAGCTGGGCACGCGGCTGGGGACTCAGTATTTACCGGTCAGTGGGAAGAAAGTGGTGACACAGGGTGTGGTTCTTTCTAGGAGGAAGGGTAGGTGGCACAGGCCATCCCAGGTGTGTGGGGGGTGGGAAGGGAGACTGTGGGGGGGGACATTCCTTTAAGGGTTGTTAAACATGCCAGGGAGGAGGGGGCCCTAAATCAGGGGGGATGTTTTGGCAAATTCCATCATAAAATGCTGTAACCCAGAACCCTAGAAACTCCATGGGTGCCCTGGTAGGAAGGAAACGTGGGGAATGAGTGTGCAGGGGCCAGCTCTGTGACATGGTGGCTTGGCCAGGGGCTGCGGCCTTGCCTTGGGGTTGGGAGTTGCAAGGCCAGGCCCCCCAGCATCCAGGACCCCTGCCCTGGATGCTGGGGTCCCACCGTCTGGCTGGGCTGCAAGCACTGGAGTCTGGCCTACCTGCAGGGGATGGGGACAGACAGGCTGCATGTCCCAAGCAGCCGAGTATGGACCTGCCAGAATTTAAAATGGCCAAGCTCTGCAGCCACGTCCCTGGGCTTCTGGGCTTCCTGGTGGCCACGTCCCCTTTTCTACGCTCTCTCTTTCTCCTAATTGGATGCATAAGACTAAATTCAACTTAATTAGGAAGATTATATGCCTTATAAATTTAACATTAATATTCAAGCAGAAGCCCCCCTTCCCCAACATATTTATTAAGGTTGTCCTGGGAGGAAGGTTAATGAGTGATGACCTCGCACGTATTCAGAAGGAAGCAGCTAGAGGCAGGGAAGGAGGAGGGAGAGACAAAACCAACTGTTTTCACAACCAAAAAGGAATTAAGTTTTCCTCTTGGGTGAGGGCTTGTAATGGAGGCTGCTTGGCTTTCTGGCTGGGGCAGAAATCTGATTTCAAGATTCAGAGCTGTGAGCTGTGTTTTTGTCCAAAGCCGAGTAGGGCTGGGGTTACCATGTGTGTGGGCTAAGTCAGACATGTTTGGAATTTGGGTACATGCTGTGCTTTTGGGATACCAAAGCGGCTATTTTAATGAATATCAGAGGGAAACATCCTAGCCAGATGTTGTATTGTACCCATTCGTATCTTCTTCTCTGGTTATTTGGAAGTAGCACTGGTGTCGAGTCAGGATGTGGGTGCCTGACTTCAGCGCCGAACCCCCATCCAGATGCTTCATATTTTATGATCAAAATAACCTGGGGAGGGAGGGGGCAGAGAGAGGAAGAGAAGGGAGGTTCTCCCAGGACTTGGCGCAAGCCGAAAACTCATCTCCAGACCTTGGGAAGAACTCTCTCATGCCTCCACTCCCCAACTCCCTTATTTCTCCAAACCTGAATGACTCACAAATCTCTCTTCCCTGATGGAGCTGGGTTATTGAACAGTCTGGACTGAGAAGCATACAAAGAAACAAGGATGTTTCCCTTCTTGTGCTCTAATGACATCTCACACAGAGCCCTGGCTTCCCAGCCCCTTGGAGGAACTAAAAAGCAGTTGGATGAGGCCAGTGTAGAACCCACCTCTCACCCTCACGTCCATGCAGGCTCCTCCCCGCCCTCCGCTCAGCCTGGTGCCGGCCTCTCAGATCGCTCCGTAGTGGCTGGGAGCATGGGTGCCCGTGCAGAATCTTTCACTTAGTGATGCTGTAGGGGTTGGCTCTCTGCTGTCTGTGCCTTGAGGGGGAGTAGGGAAGATATGTCCAAATAGACCCGGGGCAGACGCAGCTGACCTCCTGCAGGGACTCAGTGAGACCCAGGCACTGCCGGTCTCTACCGATGGTTCTGGAGCCCCTCACCTGCCTTAGGTTCCAGGAAGCACCTTCCTCCCTCCCTTGGAAAGGGGTAGAATTCAAATAAGTTCTCTCTTCTACCCCACCCAGGCCTATAACTGAAAATTACCTTGTCTTCTCTCTTGTCTCCTATTTATATAAAGTAGGATTGGGGACGGGGTTGTGACTGTCATTGGAGATGGGGCTTTCTTATAAGTTCCTGGCAGCATCTTAAGAATGTAGGGAGTACTTCATGCCTATTATTTGTGGGGTTGAGGCCTTAGCTGTGGTTCTGCAAGCCAAGGTAACTGGAGAAGTACCATTCTGCAAACTCTCACATTAAGTTTCTGCAGTTGAAATGCTATACTGACACTCCCACGCGCAGATTCCCCTCCCATCTTCTCATTCATTCATTCACTCACACACTAAACTCCTGGGCTCTTGTGTCCTGCCAGGGGCTTGGCGTGAGGGAAGCAGATGTGAATGAAGTCAGCCATCGCTGCCTTCAGGGAGCACACGGTGTGGAGCAGCAGAGAGGGAACCGCAATACACGGATATGGCTGGGGGTGGGGTGGGCGGATGAAGGGCTGTGGGAGAGCACGCAGGGACACGCAGATTGGGGAAGGCTTTCTGGAGAGCTAAGTGGTAACTAAGCTGAGCGCTGAAGGCTGAGCAGGAATTAACTAGACAGGGGGGCTGAGCAGTCCAGGCAGAGGGAACAGCATGTGCAAAGGCCCAGAGGGGAGAGACAGGTGTGTTTGGGGAATCACTGCATGTTCAGGGCGATGGGATCATAGAGGGCAGGGGTTGGGGGTGAGGGGACAGCTGGCATTGAAGAGGTGGCTAGAGCCTGACCATGATGGGCCTGGCACCAGGAGGGGACTTGATTCTGAGGACAATAGGTATTCCTGGTGCATGCCCCGCAGGGGCAGATTCAGTCTGTTTCCCAGCTACAAAACAATGCTTGTCTGTGGGCGGGGAATGGAATGTGGGGTCTGGTCCTTGAGTCAGGAGGACCAGCTGAGAGGCTGCTTCACTTTCCTCTGGTCCTGTCTGCCACTGGCCTGGTCCAGGGGAGAGGAGCTGGTAGCCTGGACGAGGCTAGTGGCAGACAGGACCAGAGAAAAGTAGGCAGAGTTGAGAAATGTCTTGCTGCTTATTTGTTTACTCCAATTTTTTAATTGCAGAAATAGTGAGGAAGTCCCCAATGGGGCAAGAGCCCCTTCTGCCCATGATGTCACCTCCATGTCCAGTGCATCCCCCAGCTGTGCAGGTGGCCACCCCAAAGATCTGCAAGCACACACCCTAGTTCCTTAGCTCTAGGGTCAAGTCATATGTGATTGTAAAGTGAGTTGCCATGGCAACCCAAGGCAAGTTTGGATTTGGCCTGGCAGCTTGGAGGTGATGGAGGCAAAAATGGTGTGATGAGCAACGGAGTTTGTGGCTGTGACACAGAGCTGAGGAAAACAGAATTGTACCCTTGTGCCTGGTTGCATCGCCCCGATAAGCCGGGCAGGGGGGCCAGGCAGCCCTGGGAGAGGGCAGGTCTGAGCTCTGACCTCGGGGGAGCCTCTGGGTGGGGGTGGGGGGGAGGTTGTGGTAGCCGTGGTAACCGGAAGTGTTAGGACTCTGTGGAGCACGGGACCTGTGGGGTATACATGGCAGCCTTGAGACCTGAGACCCACAGGGACGGGAGGGCTTGAAGGGGGAGCATCATGGGCAGATGGGATGTCATCACTGGAGACCAGGAGGGGCACCAAGTGCTGCCCACGGAGAATGTTGCCATAACACACTGGGCCCTCGGCTCTGTGACAGCTTCTTATATTGTCTGCTGCTCCCGTGGTGAAGTTCCAGGGTGGGGTCTGGGGACCCCCTCCCCCATCCCTGGCCCCACATCCTGGCATCCACTTGATTCTCACGACTGGTCTGCCCCAGGGTTGCTTCCTGTGGCAGTGAGGGGCCAGGGCGTTGGGGGAATTCTCCCGTTGTTATTACACCCCCTTTCTCCCCAGTCAGTCACTGGACCCCTGTAGGGCTTTCGTGACATCCTGGTAGGAAGGCTCCGGAAGAATATTTCAGATCCTGAGAGAAAGAAGCTAGAAAGACCTCCGGATCTCTTTCCACGGAGAACCTGCGTCCGTCCTCACCTCCTCCTTCTGACAGCTGAGGGACAGAAGGGCGGAGCGGTGGGCCGCCCATCGAATGCCACCCCCAGCAACTGACCTCCACTCGCCTGGTCCGAGTCACGCCCGTCTCTTGCCTGGATGGCTGTACAGCCCCGGCTTTCCTGTCTTCCCCTACATCCCTATTCAACACAGCAGCCTGAGGGACCTTTTATACATAACTCAAATCACATTATTTCTCTGCTCAGAACCTTCTGGTGGGCCCTGTCTCACTCAGGGGACAGCCAATGCTGACGCGATCGATGGTCCGAAACCCAGCAGCCTTAGCTCGCTCTGCTCCAGCCACTCAGGCCTTCGGCTGTTCCTTGGATGTGCCAAGCACTTTCCCACTTCAGGGCCTTTGCTCTTGCCATTCCCTCCACCTGGAATGTTCTTCCCCCAGATAGGTGCATAGTTGTTTGCTGCACAAGGGCTCCTGTGGGGGCTCAGTGGGGGCTGAAACACACACTTCATTCTGCTTACTCACTGGTGCTTCCACGGGACTCTGTCCATTCTCGGGGGCTCCGTCCACTCTCGGGGGCTCCTTTTTCTAATTTGCACAAAGGCTTGCTACGGGCTGTTGTGTAGTCCCCTAAACTCTGTGGGCTGCAGAGACATCTGGGGCTGCCCTGGAGGGTAAGTAAAGGCTGGAGCTGGGTCTGGAAAGGTGGCCTTGACAGTGACGAAGGTGTCGAGGTCCTGCCTTAAACTGCCTTTGGAGGTTTTCCTGGTGTCTCTCTGGAGCTCTTGCTGATGACAAGAGGGTGTTGAATGGATAGGGACCCATCACACCCTTCCTGGAGCAGACGGACAGCTTTCCCAGAGCTTCAGAGTCAGTTCCACAAATCTGAGACGCTAAGAGGCCCCTAGGCAGGACCTGCATGGGGCCTGGCTGGAAACAAGTCCTTGATCTCTGTTTTTCCTGGATCCTACCTCTGTTCAAAGCTCTGGATCCCAGGGTGCTCCTTGAGTGCCAAGCACAGAGGTACTGTGAGGCTAAGGACGTCACTCTCAAGCCAGACTGCTGGGTTCAGATCCCAGCTCCTCCAGCTATGAGCTGTGTGACCCTGGGTGAATTACCTAACCTCTCTGTGCCTTATTTTCCTATCTATAAAGTGGCAATAATAATACTACACATTGAGTGAGTTAATGTGTATTTGAGCTCTAATAGCCAAATTCACCCCTTAGGGAATCACAAAAGAATGTGGTGGGTGGACCCTGCAGCTTGCTGGTGTGGTTGGCTTCGAGGTGAGGGTAGGAAAAACTCACAGAGTTGGCAGGGACCCCTCTGTACAGAGACCCTGTCCCTGTAGTCCTGAGCTACCTGGGCAATGCGGGCCCGTCCAGGAGGGGGCCTGCAGGCATCAGGGCTGCAGCTCACACGGGAATCACAAACAGGATGAGGCTGGAGACAGAAGGGAGCTTCCCTGGAAGCCCTGCAGGTAGCAGGGAGCTTGAGCAGGGGCAAAAATGAAGCTGTTCGGAGGTGTGTGTTATATCCGCTGGGCCACACCCACTCTCACTTAGAGCTGGGAGTCCTAAGAGAGGACAGCTTGGTTTTGAGAAGGAGCTCATATCGCATATACTCACCAATAGCCTTTCACAAATAATTAGAAGCTTGGGGCACAGACTGTTGTGATTTTCAGTGGGCTGACATCAAGGCTGTTGGTTTATATATGGAAAGAGACAGTGGGGGATGGTGGGGAGGTGCCCCCCCCAAGGGCGAGGGGGGTCCCATGTACCCAAGATTTTCTCAGGAAGGTGGCCAGGGTCAGTCACCAGCCTTGGGCCCTTCGCCACCTAGTCCTGGCTCCTTTGCTAATTGTGGGCCAGGAGCTGGAAGCAGGCCCCAGAGGGAGAGAGGAGGAAGCGTGCCCCGGGGCATTTGCATCACTCTTGCAGAGGTGGGGGCGGGTGGGGGGAGCTGTAGGGCTGCACAGACCAGGACAAGACAAACAAATGAACTGGGGCTAATGTGAGGGAGCTGACTTCTTTTGTCAAGTAAGAATGTTAGAAAAGGAAAGGAAAAGAAACAAGTCTCCTCCCCACTTTAAAAATAACGGCAGCAACAATAGCAAAGCCACCATTACTGTTATTATTAGTTCATAAAAGAAAGGATATTGTAACATGAAAAAGGGACTATCCCCAGGAAGGCAGTAATCTCAGAACAAAGGACAGTTTTCCTGGGAAAGGATAGTTGGCGACCTTATGTACCCACACCCCCCACACCCCCACCACACCACACCACAACCTGCTTTATCCTTATTTTTACGTTTTCATTTTGCGTATGTCTGATGTAAACTTTCCCATGAATAAATCTGGTCTGTAGATTGGGTTTGGGACAAATGACCCGACTCACTAAGCTGTGGAGCGTGGGGAGAGGACGGGGAGGGCTTAGGTGGAAGAAATGGCTGAGAGAGGGTCTGCCCCACCCCAGGGGCTGGTCCAGCTGTGGGGGGGTCTTCTCAAGGCAGGCCAGGTTGATTCTTATAATGCAACACATTTGAGATTCAGAAAAGGAGAGCTGGGGGAGGGAGGGAATAATACCAGACCCTCTGAAGGGCAAACCACCTCCTATTTCCCCATGGAATCTCCTCTTATTTCTCTGCCCTCCTTCGCATCCCCTTCCTCTGTTTGCCATTGCCCCCTCCACAAGGATGGGCCGAATTTTCCGTCTTCAGAAGGAAGCTCTGTCCAAGCCCAAGGCCTGGCTGCAACCCCATCAGGTCCAAGTACGGTTCAACAGAGAGACCCAAGTGCAGAACCCCCGGGAGCCAGTTGATGTGCAACATGTCTGCAAGTTTGCTTTGGCTGATGGGCCCCAGCTGACAGGCCATTGCAGCTTCCCCAGGGAGGAGAACATAAGTTTTTCGCTGCACCACCTTCAGAGACTTTTCTCATCCGTTTTGCTTTTCTATTTGTTGTTCTAAGCTGCCGACTTACATTGTCTTTATCTGCTCTCACCGTGAGTTCTGACCAGCTCTCAAGTGGGAAATGCCTGGCCAAACATCAATTTCCTCTGAACGGAGATTCTGAATCGTCCATGAAATGAAAGCTTGTTCCCTGAAAACACTTTAATAGAGCCACAGCACAAAGGCCACAGCTGAGCCGAGCCCATTGGACCTTTGGTGGCACTGGGACAAAACCCTCAGTACTGGGATGCGTGGCATTAGTCTGTGACAGGGAACACGGGTGGCCATGCCCTGTGTATTTACATGCACACACCTGCTGGGCCAGGGGTGGGGAGGAAGGCAGGGGGGTTTTGAAGGGACAGCTACTCTCCTATTCACTCTGCCACTGAGTGAGCTCTGGGTTGGCGTGAGGAGGGTTGCGTCTGGCCCTGGTTCTGCCTTCTAAGTTGCTGTGGGACCTTGGGAAGTCGCCTCACTTCTCTGAGCTTTGTTTGCAAAATAGATACGAAGACCACGTATGTGTCAGTCAAGATGTAAGGCAGGAAACAGAAACCACTCTAGGTATTTCAAGCAGAAAGGGATTTTATACAGAGAATTAGGTCTTTACAGAAATCACTGGAAGAACGGAAGAATGAAGTTGAAGGCCACAAGGTCAGAAACTGCTGCCATCAGGTTACCTCCGCTGTCATTGTCACAGCTGCCCCACACCCTTGAAGCTGGTGACAAGACCATGGACCCCGAATCCAGCCACCACCAATACTCACTGCACCTCTGCAGAGAGACGGCGTCTCCTGGGTTCCAGCCCCCACATCTGGCACAAATGCATCAATGGGCAGAACCAGAGTGGAGCTGTAAGAGGTCTGGGAAGTGTCATTTTTGGCTTTGCAAGCTCTGGGGATAGAGGGTGAAATGGACATTGAGAATCGAGCTGAGCATTCAGCTCAGTCCTTTTGCTGTAAAATTCCATGATTCTGCCGGGGAGATTAGATTAGTTTCAGCAGAAATGCTGAAGTTTTTATTTCTAAGTTTTTATTGGCCTTGCCACACCTCACCCAGCCTCCTGTGTGTGACCATGGTCCACAAGGGGTGTGGTGCCCTCCCTGCTGGTGCAGTGAGCTTTCCACGCTACCTGGCTTCTACTTTGCATGTCCACTCTACATGGGGCTGGGAGTGTCACGCAGGAATCTTCCAATTGCCTTCTCTTCCTAGAGGTCCTCCTGCCCCGGCTCCCAACATTGTGTAAGGCTGACAAGTAGGATTTGAAGGATGGAGAAAAATGAAGTTCAGGATGGAACCAAGAATTCTCCTCTGGAGTCACATGGCAAAGGTCAAGACTGATAATCTAAGCACAGACGGCCTCCTCCTCGCCCAGGCGGGACCCGAGCAGAGTGGAGCAGGGTGAGGGGAGCACAGGGAGGGGAGGCCTGCTCACCCCACCCTGCTCTACCTTCCTTCCCGACAAGGCTAATGAGATAACAGGATGGAGGACGGGGCTGGCGCCCATGGTAGAGTGTGAGGAGCAGGGGACAGAAGAAAGAGGTAGAATTTTAACCATTGCTTGATGAGAAGTGTTCCTGTGCCTGCAACACTCCTCTCAATTGGCACTAGTGGGCCCCCCATTCCTGTCTGTCGAGCGGTAGGGAGGGAGAGGGCATGGGGAGGGGCGCTGCCTTGCCTAAAAGGCTGGATTCGAGATCAGAGTGGGGAGAAGAGGAGAGGGAGGGGCTGGCACATGGTGACAAGGCTCTGATGGGGACCTGGGGACACCGGGAGGGGTCCAATCCTTTCCCCTGGGGCAGCCTTAGGACTTTGGCCCATGGAAACTTTCTGAGAAAGGGCTGGGAAACAGACTTGTTTGTCCGAGAGGCAGCATCTTTCAGAGGCGAGGAGGCAATTAAAAATCCGAGCCCCTGGAGCACCACATCTGGTGTGACGCTGGCCCTGCTCCTTGTACGATACCTGACGTTCCAGTTGAGAAGGCATGGGGAGACCAACCCCCTTTTCAGATGAGGAACTTTACAGGCTGAAAAGAAGAGTCCACAGGTCTTTCTGGATACAGATCCCAGGAGCACCAAGAAGTGCATGTCGGGGGAAAGTCCTCCAGCCCCGTGGGTGGGAGAACTGGCTGTGTCTGGGCTCCCCTTCCCCGCTCCTGGCCCGTAGTTTCTGCAGCTGTCATGCGAGGGTGATGCCCACTCTGCTGAGGGCCCTCTTGGCTCTGGCGGTCTGGGAATCCAGGTCTCCCGCACACCTGTCCCCTCCCCTTTCCCACAGGACGTGGGCTGGGGTCTGCTAGCCTACAAGTCTTTCTCAGGCAGGTGGAGGGGTGGTCCCTGACCCCCTTTGGCTGTTGGAGAAGAGCTCGGATGTGCACTGAATACACTCTCCAATGTTGTTATTCATTGGGAAGAAAGAAGAGGAAGAAAGCAAAGGGAGAAGATACTGTTTGGGTACAATCTGTGTTTGCAATTTTCCACATCGGTTCTTTTTATGAACGCTCCAAAAACAAGACAACAGCAGTGGCTGATTCAATATGCGCCATGCAGGAAAACAATAAGGAAAAAAAATAAGGGGTTTTAATAAGCACTTGGAAAGGCTGTAATTAAATCTCGGGCTCTGTTTGGAAAACAAGAATCTCATTTAGTGCTTTTGCCCCGGTGCTCCCTAACATCTGCACCCGTGTTTTCTGCTGGGCAATTACTGTGTCCTCCGCGGCTTGATTAACAAATACAGGTGCGGCTGCGTCAGGAGGGAGATCCCAGGGTGGAGGGAGGGGTGGGAGCCGGAGAGAACTTGGCTCTCACCCCAACAGGTGTTGCGGGGACCCGGAGGAGCTGGGGAAGGAAGTGTCGCAGGTTGCGGGAAGGAAGGTGAGGGGAGAGCCCCCTGCTTTTCCTGCCCGCTCTTCTCCAGTCTGATCCTACAAAGGAGCCAAAGGGTTATGGGAACACCTAGGGCCCCTGTGGCCTAGGATTCAGGGAGTTTAAAGGAGGTGACCAGAGGAAAATGGGATACCTCAGTACGAGAAATATTTTAATTGACACATAATCATTGTAAATATTTATGGGGTACAGAGTGAAATTATGATACACACGATGTATAATGATCAAATCAGGGTAATTAGCATATCCATCACCCCAGACATGTATCATGTATCTGTGCTGGGTGCGTTCAAAATCTTCTTTCTAGCTATTTGAAAATATGCAATAAATTGTTGTTAACTTTAGTCACCCCACAGTACTATAGAACACTGGAATTTATTTCTCCTATTTAGCTGTAATTTTGTGTCCTTTAACCAACCTCTTGCTATCTTCCCCTCCCCGCTTCCCTTCCCAGCCTCTGGTAGCTACTATGCTACTCTCTGCTTCTATGAGATCAAGCTTTTTAGTTTTTGCATGTGCATGAGAACATGCAGTACTTATCTTTCTGTACCTGGCTTACTTCACTCAACATAGCGTTCTCTAGGCTCACCCATGTTGCCAGAAATGACAGGATTTTGTTCTTTTTAATGGCTCAATAGTATTCCATCGTGTGTGTCTACATAAACACACACACACACACACACATACATATCACATTTGCTTTATCCATTCATCTGTTGGTGGACATGTAGGTTGAGTCCACATCTTGGCTACTGTGAATAGTGTTGTAATAAACAAGGGGATGCAGATGTCTCTTTGATAAACTTATTTCCTTTCCTTTAGATATACCCAGTAATAAGGTTGTTGGATCCTATGGTAATTCTATTTTTAGTTTTTTGAGGAACTTTCATACTGTTCTCCCAATGGCTCTATAAATTTCCATCTCCACTAACAGTGCATAAGAATTCCCTTTTCTCTGCACACAGGGGTATTTCTTTGCAGGAAATTCACCAGGTTGTGTAGGATGGGATATACCTACTACAGTTCACAACAGCTACCTCAACCATAGGCGTCCACCTGTCCCATAGAAATGCAGTGTCTTCCCCCACGGTGTTGGACTGCTAGTTTCCGCTGAGTAGTGCCTGGGGCTAGGCACTGTACTAATCCCCTCCCAGCTCTATCACCTAATCCCCTCAAGCTGGCCAGGCCCTAGGTGCTGCTATCACCACCTCTGGTTTCTAGATGGGGAAGCTGAGGCACAGAGGTTAAGTGAGATGTCTAAGAACACAAAACTAGTAGGAGATGGAGCCGGCTCGTGGCCCCAGGCCCTCTGGTTCCAGAGCCCTCACTGTTCACCCTGCCTTCCTTGGTCCCTCTGCTTGTTTCTCAGAGACGCTTCCACTGTCCTCTTTCTGCCTCTTGCTCTGAGTGCCAGGGTCTCAGGCATTTTAACACAAAGTCTGCTAGGAGAGGGGAGCAGGGGAGCCTTGGTTAGGGGAAGGGCTGGCCTCTTTCTCCTGGAGCCCCACGTCCCAGAGAAGTGGCTGTGGGTCTGGCACTGACAGGAGATGCTTCAGGGCAGAGCACAGCCTGTAATCTTGGGTACAGCTACCAAGATTTAAAGCTTTTTCTAGAAGGCATTTCCAAATCTTAATGCATGATCCAAATATTACGTACCACGAGGACATGTAATATTGGTTGGGGGCTTTGTCCAGAAGCACAGCTCAGGTTGGCAATGCCCAGAGAGCTGGGAGAATCCGTTGACTTTGATGTCTTGGGCTTATTTACGGGCTGTCTTTTTCCAGCTCTCTGAAGCAGAGCCCGAGTCCCTTGGAAACGTTTGCCTTTCCTTCCCATTCCCTGTGACCTTCAGGAAAGGATTCTCCCTCCTGAGTCTCAAGGACAGATGGATTTCCTTGCTCGAGATTGTGTCCAACTCCATGGCGCTACCTTATGGCTTTGAGATTCCCGCTCTTGTCACGGCTGCACCTCAGTTCCAGCTCGGAGCTGGCTCTGGCCCCCTCCTTCATCGGCTCCTCCCAGCAGTGCCGAGGATACAACTCCCTGTGCCAGCTGGAAGCCACCCTGTGTGGTGTGTGTGCTCCTGGCAACCCGCTGCCCAGTGCCAGCCTCCTGGAGAAGATCTGAGATTCTAGAGCCACCAGGCCCCTCCCCATGGCTGGCGCAGCGCTCTCACTTCCCGAGTGAGGGGACGAAACCCCTCATGCTCTGCTGCCTCCTCTGCGGCAGTGGAGCCTGCTGCTGCCTGGGGCTGTTGGGGGAACAACTTTTGAGGAGCTATTGCCTGTACTAACTAACAGAGAGAGAGAGAGAGAGAGAGAGAGGGATACAGAGAGAGACGGGAGGGAGGGAGAGAGAGAGTGGGTGAGAAAGTGAGCAGCACCAAATAGGGAAGTCAATTAATATTCTTGGAACTAACTCTCTTAGCACTATCTCCTGTCATCAGTAAGTCAGTGCAAATGAGGAAAACCCAGATAAAGATGAGAGCATTAGGTCATTCCTTTAAGGCCAGGACATTCTGCTTCGTGTAGTCTTAAGAAGGTGAAGCAGGTAACTATTACCCTTTAAAACTAGTTGCAAATTGTAGAAAGCACCTGAGTATGTCATTAATACCATCACCTGGCATGCACAGTGTACTTTCTTCTGGGAGAAGGCATGATTTCATTTATCCTCTCTGCCAAACTGGGAGCTGCCATTCCCTCCACCCCCATTTTTAGGATTCAGATCCAGAGCCAGGGAGATCATAGCCTGTTAATGGCTAACACAGGTTTCTTAATCCCAAGAATTGCTCCTTCACTGAAAGTTCTTACAGGATCTTGAATTTAAGCCTCTTCCGAGAGACCCGGTGTCACCAGGACTGCTTCGCATGCTGTGGGAAATGGCGGGTAATATATTTGATGCTCGGTAGGTGGCTGTTCTCCGGAGTTGAGTCTCTGCTAAGCTGATAACTGTGCTAGCTGACTCTGTCTGTGAAGGTGGTTGAAGCAACTATGGTGACCCAGAGTCGTCTCCCATGGCCCAGGTAGGAAATCAGTCTGTAGCTGTGGCTTCTACACTGTTTGCCAAGGCTGACTGCCAAGTTCTGCTTCTTCAGTGCCTGCGGGTTGTCTTAATTGAGTATGTGTAAAGGATCCAGCCATGATTTGCTATGATGTGCCTAAACAGACATGGCCCTGCCCTTGATGAGTGGGTTTTGAACCAAGAGGCATTTGACTTGGATGTCCGATATATCTGCAGTGATGCAGGCCAAGGTTGAGGGGAGGGCTGTGCTTTACTCTTCAACCATCCCCCTTCCACGCCCCTTCACCGCCCCGCTCACCTTGCATGCAAGCCTCTGAGCAGTGACTTTTCTATGACACCGTGGTTCATGAGGGTGATTAGAGGTGATGAGCTAAAATCAGAAGTGACTCCACTTCTGGTATTGGCATCCTTGGGGAAGCAAAGTTTCAAAGCAAGATTAAGGACATCAAAATAATTCAAACTAATATACTATGTCCCCAGGATTCTCTGGGGGAGGCTGGACTTCCACATAGTCCTTTTAGTTCTTCCTGGGGAAGTGGAGGCAGCTCTACTGGCCATTTAGGTGCCAGACCTTGGATCTACCAGGTCCTCACTGTGGCTTTTACTGCCTCTAGAATATGGACCAACAACCTTTATGCTGCTGAGTAATGCACACAAGTGTGTGACCCATTTGCATGACCCTGGGCAGACCTCACACTTGGCAGGAGAGAAGAGACAAACCACAGGACTGTACTGGATGGGGTCTGAGCTGGGGGACCTCTAAACTTCTTCCACACATGAGTTTTTTCTGTGCTTCTGTGATTTTCTACATAGTTGAGTAGAAAGGAAGAAAGAGGTAAATATGAAAGTGATGTCCATGGTGAGATGTGGGAGGGGGTCGGTACCAATTTCCCAGTGTGACATGGCCTCCCCTTCCCACCCACCTGCCGCCCCACTGAGTGCACCCAGTGCCCTGAGGATGAGATCCAGGTCTGACTCTGCACTAAGCAGCAGCTCCACTCTTCTTTTGCCCGAATCCACGAAGCTTTTCAGCTGGTCCTCCCAACCTTCTTGTGGGTCTGTTTTCTACCATGGTATGGGCAGGAGGCCACACAAGTCTCCCACCTGCAACTGAACTGCATGTGCTGGGAAGCTCAGCTGCCAGCACAGAGTCCAGACCATGGAAGGCCTCACGAAGGCTTGCTAGAGTGATTTGCATTGCTCTGCCTTGAACGGGCAATCCATTTGTGGCTGTGTTTCCAAAACTCGATGTGCACAAGAATTGTTTGGACAGGGTCTTAAAATGTACATTCTTGGGCCCAACCCCAGAGATTCTGATTTAGCAGGTCTAGAGGGGAGCCCAGGGATTCTGCATTTTTGACAAGCTCTCTATCTGGTGCTATGCAGATGGCAGCATGCCATTCTTCTGGGTGGTGTGGCGTCCATGACTTTTGGGCCATGGAGGTTTTCCCTTGACTTCCTCATGAAGAACATGCTCCTTCCTGCCTGGTATGGATTCATGGTTTGGGACTCTATCTTCCTGTTCCTCACAGGACTCACTTTTGCTGAATTGAGCTTGGTTTTAAAGGCCCTCTTGTAGCAGAATCAGAGTTTCCTGTCTCCTCATTTATTCCTTAACCTGTCTTGTCCTGTTTTCTTTTTTCTTTTTTTTGAAACAGAGTCTCACTCTATTGCCTGGGCTGGAGTGCAGTGGCATTATCATAGCTCACAGCAACTTCCAACTCCTGGGCTCAAGTGATCCTCCAGCTTCGGCCTCCCGAGTAGCTGGGACTACAGGCGTGTGCCACCATACCTGGCTAATTTTTCTATTTTTTGTAGAGACGGGGTCTCACTCTTGCCCAGGCTGGCTGAGTGTTCTTTTTTCACCCCCAAGGCTCAGTGTTTGGAAAAACTAACTGCTCAGATGGGCTTTACCAGCCTAAATTTGGAATCTTCTGCCCCCAGTGTGGCCCTTCTTCACTAGGACAGTCACAGAGCAGGAGGACTTGTGCGACCTCATCCTGTGAGCAGGCCTTGCTGCCTGTGAGGAAGTCAGGCCCACTCCCTCATTCCTGACTCTGAGGCCAGGACCTACACAAACAGCTAAGATTAGAAACTCTGGTCGCTTTGGAACAAAACTCCTTTTGCAAGATATTCAGAATGACCCCCCTACACCCTCCAGATTGATAACCTTCTTGCTGAGGGAAGAACACAGGTGTGGGCATGGGGAGAAGAGGCTGAGATGAATCCTGACATATCAGAACTCTGGTGGTGTGGCCTTCTTGGTGCTGAGTCCTGCCTACTTTAACCAAGTCCCCATGTCAAAGGTCTGAAACCAGGCAGGCCCCTGGGAGTGAGGAGTTTTCTGTGTGCCTTCTGGGATGTCCATCAGGCCAGGGAAGCCTTAGAGCTTTGCCCATTTCTGGCAGTTTCCCCAGAGCCTGGGGCTGGCCTCTGGCAGGTGGAGGGGATGAAGAGCTGCTACCCAAGGATTCTATCCAGCCTTCCTCTCAGGCTGTGTCCTGAACACTGCACCAGCTTGTGGGCTGTTGTAGTGCAATAGGTGGAAGGGTTGGCTCAGAATTCATTATTTTCTGTTCCACTGGCTTGCATTTTATAGGTGGGCCACATGTGTTTATGTCTCAGCTTGTTCCTGTACAAAAGAGAGAAAACCATCCTGAATAATCATTTTAGTAATAATACTACATTCAGCCGGTATTTTTGAACACCTGTTACATGCCACGTGCTGTTTAATGGCACTAGGGGTACAAGTGAACAAAACATAATTCCTGCCCTCATGCAGCTTATATTGTAAAAGAGGAAAGAGAAAATGAAAACACAAAAATAATATTTAGTACATCAGAATGTGATAAACTTTAGGAAGAAAAATAAAGCCGTGGAGAGGGAGGTGCTGAAGGGTGTGATCAAGGAAGGTCTAACTGATGATCTGCAGAAAGCAAGGGAGCGATCTGCTTGAGTATCTTGGGAGAAAGCTGCTAAGTGCAGGAAACAGCAGCTGCAAAGGCTTTGAGGCCGGAGCGTGTTCAAGCAACAGCAAGACAGCCAGTGTGGCCAGATAATCGTAATGATCATGATCACCATAATAATAACAAAACCAATGAGGTAGGTACGATTTTTATCCCCATTTTGCAGATGACTTGCCCAAGGTTGTACAGCGTCTACGTGATAGAGTTTTGGCCAGACAGCTTGACTGCAGAGCCTGCTCTCTTAGTCACCAAATGGCAGGACATGGGAAGGAGTTTACAGTACTTGTCAAAAACAATCAGTTTCTTAGAGAGGAAGGGAGCTATGCACATAAGTGGGGAAGAGTGCTTTCTCTTCTCTTCCCCTAGCAGTTAATCGGTGAATAGGTTAGTACAACACAGCCAATTTTTATGAACACCCAGATACAGTGGCCCTCAGTGGACCCAGAGGGAAAAAACATCTGAAACAAGAGAAAGAAATAGGAGCCCGGTGGCTGACTACCGAGAGAATGATTAGGTTTTCCGGCTGCCCTTTCTGGGTCTGCCTCCCTTCTGCTGCTGCAGGCGCTGGCCGTGGTGCTGAATGCTGATGTGCCCAATGCAGGGTGAAGTCCGTGCTGGGTGATTTTCGCTAGTGCAGCAGTCAGTGTGGGGGGTGTTTGCATGCCTGATGCAGGATATTGGTATGGATAGGTGGTGAGAGCTGAGAGGAAGAAGGTGTGGTAAGAATGAGGTTGGCTTGCCCATTTCTGCACCTAAGATTGGTCTACGATGCACTAAGCATACTAGTCTCAGTAGTCCAGTCCTGAGGTGATGCTGGTGAGGTGTCTGTGCCAGGACAGCAGCTGGAAGTGTCCGCTGGCCTCCTACGGCTAAGTAGTGTGAGTGTGCTCTGCTCACAACAGCAACGCTGCCTTTTCTGTGATCCCAGACCATTTACATTTCCACCTTTGCTCTTTCATTGTTTTGTTTCTCTACCCAGGAATGTTTAAACCCTGACTTAAATCACTTTTGACTTCGTGGAATTACATTAGGTATTTCTCTTTTAAAGTGCAGTTATGTGTGTAGCTTATTGCACACAATCTAACAGTTACCTATTTCTATTTTATTGTCTAATCAACATTTTCTTGAGTTCATAGAAATTATTCTCCATGTTTTTGTACTTCCACTGCACAGCTGTGGGTACAGGAGAGATTTATAAAAATCCTGGGTCCTTTTGGATCTTGATGCTTTACAAAAGCTTCTTGTGCTCTGTCCTGTATCTCTTTTTCACCAGAGTCATAGCAGTTTTTGTAGGGCTAAAATCTCATCTGTTAAGTCAGTTGATTTTTTAAGATATCAAATAAGCATGTATGGGTTGAGCATTATGGAGGTGGGGTGAAAAAATGTGGCTGGATGATGAGGAGACAAGGGCAGATAAAATCAAAGGGACAGCATTTATGCTACTTAGCATTTGCATTTTGTGGGTTAATTATGAAAATTATAGATTTCTTTGGCTTGTCCCAAACTGCTGCCCCAGTTGGCAGCCTGCCAGGTTATTGGTCTTCTATGGATGCATAGATTGAGTGCTTGAGTTATTGGCAGTTGGCCATATTTTTTTTTTTAGGAGATATTACCTCATTGTTCTACTTCTTTGGCCTGGATATTTGAGTAAAGCCAGCCAGTAAGCATTATCCTGCCTTGGGGGAATACAGATTTATCCTCTCCTGGAGTCAGAAAGAAAGGAACAGAACAAAATAAAGGGCCACTGATCAAGCATGACCTCCCCATCAGATCTGTCCTACATGGTGATCCAGATAAATATTGCCAGTATCTTTCTCCACCATCTTTCTCAGGGACTTGGCAGCTGCTTTTGCAACTTGGACAACAACAACATACTAAGTACCAGAACTTTTTCTCTGTTCTGGGAGAAACTTGCGGATGTTTGATGACTGTGGGGATAACAGAAAAAGCATTAAACTTTCCAATATGGCTGGGTCCAATATTAATCATCTGTCAGCTAGGAATCTTGCTGAGCAGGAAGGAGAGACTGAGTTGTGTGTGTGTGTGTGTGTGTGTGTGTGTGTGTGTGTGTGTGTGTATGTGTGTGTTGGAGGGGAGTGAGAGGCTGAGAGAGAGCACTCCAGGAACTAGGTAGAATGAGGAGGAGGGAGAAGGAATGATAAGAAGATAGTTAAGTGGAAGGAAAAGCAGATGAATTGGGGAGGAAAGTAAAAGAAATTAAAGAAGGTGTATGGAAAAAATAAAGGTGAGGCAGAGAATGCAAGATGGATGTGAAAATTATTTGGAAAGAATAGGGTATTGAACAGTGAAATGCCATGATGGGTGGGGTACAGAGGTACAGGAGCGGAGATGGCATAAAAAGGGAGGGGAAAAGAAAAACAAGTATGGGCAAGGAGGACTTGGAGATAGATTGAGAACAGACAGGCAGAGAAAGACACACACAGACAAAGAGGAAATGAATATTCCAGGGTCATAAAAAACCAGGGACTAGAGATCCTGTGACATCAACAGAAGGCAGAGACTGCAAGACAAAAGGCAAGTTAAGCCATTTTCTGGTCTGTTAAGTCACTCTCAGTGTGCTGGGAAATGATGTCTGCCTGTGATCATTGTTTACTCAGAAAGCTGGCTGACATGAGATGAAATTAACACAATAGGATGGAAAATTGCTAATAAAACAAAAATCCCTGCCGTTAGATTTTCATAGCCTAATTATTCAGCACGTTACTCACTAATGGCACAAGACATTTCCATGCTAATGTGTAGTCTGCATATGTCAGAGGAGGAAGGATGGAGGGACTTTTACTCTCTGCAAATGGAGAAATTACCTACTCCCAGATGGAGGATGGTTGGGATGAGTTGGGTACTGGTGTCCAGGGAAGGGAGGCAGCCATGGACTTTTCTAGGCCTGGGCAGGAAATAGAGCCCCAGGGTTTGTTCTTCTGTACTAATCAAAGCACCATGGGCCCTTCCAATCCAAGCTGCTCTCTGCATCCACCATGTGTCCCTCCCATTTGAGAATCACATTACTGACATGAATAAGATGTGCGCACAAGTGACAAGAAGCAAAAGCTGTCTCTAAGTGCATTCCACAACTGTGCAAACCTGACTTTGTTTACTCCTTTACTTGGCATCCTCTGATCACTATCTGATTCAAATCTTATGAAGTTAATTTATTCTTGTTGTTGCTTTTATTTGTAAATCTGTTCTGTTCTGTTAAGAGGTGTTCCAATTGTCCTTGACAAAGTAAAAAGATCCTGGAGTCAGGGACCGTATCTTCTTTCTTAGAAGCTCCTTATTCTGTCCAACGATGGATCCAGAGATCCAGGCATCCATCCAATACTGGCTGAATGACTATTCCTGGGCCACAGGATGGAATGCAAAGAAAAACGCAAACCAATGTTTTCCTTAAGATACCCATGGGCTCTTGGTGGGGCACAAGGTGGGTGTGGATATTACAAAGGGAGGTGTTCAACCACGGAGAGGCTAGAAGGGTGTCCACAGGCAAGTCCCGTCTTAATGGAGGATAGCAGCAGGGCTGCTGCTCTGGAGGACTGATTCTGTCTTCCTTAGCCTTAGACAATCCTGGAACCATAACCCATTTCCAAGGTGAGGAATTTGAGGAAGGAAGGGCTGTCTCAATGTGTGTGTGTGTGTGTGTGTGTGTGTGTGTGTGTGTGTGTGTTTGTGTACACGTTTGTGTGTTTGCTTGAGTCTGTCCTCTTACTGTGGTAGGCTCTGAGGCTGTAGCTCTCTTCCTCTTCTCTTTTCTAGAAACAGAAACATCTTTCCTGACAAGAAGTGCATTCCATATTGATCCTTTTGGACCCAATACAGTGACCATGCAGTTGGTTCAAAGATGACTGTGTGACCCAGGCTGGATCAATTAGCATACTTGGTGTCCTGCTACTGTTGCTGGAGCCAGTGGCAGAGGTATTCTCTCTGTCTCTGTGTTTCTGTCTTTGTCTCTCTCTTCCTGAAAGATCTAACTTCCTGAAAATTTGGGATAGATTTAACTCCCTAAACCATTTTTGTAGCATATGGGGGAAAATTACCTGAGAATAAAATCAACACTGAAAATCAAAGAGAGAGAGAGAGAGAGAGAGAGAGAGCGAGCGCACGATCTGATGATATTGTTTAAATCAATTACTGAATCTAGACAGTTCTGAAGTAAGCCCCGTCCTTTGGACTTCTTGTTTATACAGGGCAGATCATTCTCTTTGTGCTTGAGCTAGTTTGAGTCAAGTTTTTGTCACATGCAGATCAAGAAGTCCTTAGTAATACCTTTTCTTCCACTTATCTCAGTTTTAGAATGCTTAAGGCATTCTTGGCCACCATGAAAAGAACAAGACTTTGAAATTCTTTACAACTAATGTGTCCTTTTGTAGCCTGCCATCTGCTTTTGTGGTGGCAGAGGAGGAGACAGTTCAAGCATCTTGCTGAGCAATACTCAATGGAGTGAAAGCTGGTACGGAGGTCCTTGATCTTACCTACAAAGGCTTTTTGAAGCACACTTTTCTCAACCTTTCTTCTGTCTCTCTTTGGACTTTTCCCTCTTATAAATTGATACTAACGGTTTGAAGCCAAGGGAGAACTTCATAGAAGAGCTAGGTTTTTCAGGAGGGATTTCAGAGTGAAGAAGCAATTAAGCAGTTAGAGCTTGCTTGAGGTATAGCAATATCACTAGCAGGGATCAGTGGGCTTGCAGAGCCTCTGTCTCTGAGCAGCCAGCATGGTCCTCCACATGCTGGCACGAAAGTTTCCTGTGCATAAGTGTCCTGGTGGTGATGTTGTACCAGGAGGAGAAACTAGGGAGCAGGGAGTTGTGGTAACTAGAACTAATAAATGGTATTTTAATGTTTTCTTTTTCTGGGCACACGATAAAATTGCATTCCTACCCGCTTAAAGGCAGTTGTGATTGGACGACTTGCTCGTAAAGAAATGTGAACAGAAGCAATGTACCACGTCTGGTTCATCATCTTTAAGAGCCACTGTGTGATTTTGTATACTTTCTTTCAAGGTGATGTTCAAAATGGGGAGGTTCCGTCAACCAGGCTGTCCCTGAATAGGGAAAAAGCAGCCAACATGGCATGGACATAAAGTGTGAGCAAGAAAGAAGCTATTGTTATTTTAAGCCACCAAGTTTTTTTTTTAATTAATGGACTTTATTTTTTTAGCACAGTTTTAGATTTACAGAAGAATTAAGCAGATGGTTCAGAATTCCCTTATCTCTATAGTATTTCCTTTTCCAGAATGTCATATAGTTGGAATCATAGATTGTGTAGCCTTTGCAGACTAGCTTGACTTAGTAATATGCATTTAAATTTTCTTCTATGTCTTTTCATGGCTTGATAGCTCATTTCTTTTTGCCACTGAATAATATTCCATTGTATGGAATATTTGCTTATCTATTCACCTAATGAAGTGCATCTTGGTTGCTGACAATTTTGGGCAATTATGAATAAAGCTGCTATAAATATTTGTGTATAGGCTTTGTGTTGGCATAAAGTTTCAACTCAGTTGAGTAAATCCCCAGGGGTATGATTGCTGGATTATATGGTAAGACTGTGTTTAGCTTTGTAAGAAACTGCCAAACTGTCATCAAAGTGGCCACGCTATTTTGCGTTGTTCTGGATTCTTACCAGTATTTGGTGTTGTCAGGTTTTTTTTTTTTTAATTTTTAAAAATTTTAGCCATTCTAGTAGGTATGTAGTGGTATCTCATTGTGGTTTTAACTTGTAATTCTCTAATGACGTGATGTTGGGCATCTTTTTATACACTTGTTTGTCATCTATGTATCTTCTTCGGTGAGATATCTATTCAGAACTTTTGCCCCTTTTTAAAATTAGGTTGTTTGTTTTCTTATTATTGAATTTTAAGAGTTCTTTTTTACATTTTGGGTACAAGGTCTTTATCAGATATGTGTTTTGTGAATATATTCTCCCAGTCTTTGGCTTATCTTTTCATTCTCTTAAAAGTATCTTTTGCAGAGCAGAAATTTTTAATTTTAATAAATTACAACTTACTAATTTTTTTTGTATTGCACTTTTGTTGTTGCATCTGAAAACTCATCTCCAAACCCAAGGTCACCTAGCTTTTCTTTTACATTATTTTCTAGAAGTTTTACAGTTTTACATTCAGGTCTCTGATCTATTTTGAGTTAATCTTTTATAAAAACTAGAAGAAGGTCTGTATTTAGATTAATTTTTTTTCATAAGGATGTCCAGTGTTTCAGTACCATTTGTTGAAAAAACTATCATTTCTTCATTGAATCTCGCTTGCACCTTTGTCAAAGATAAGTGGTCTGTATGTGTGAATCTGTCTTGGATTGTTTTATGTTCCCTTGATTTATTTGTCTATTGTTCCTTAAATACCCATGCATTCTTGATTACTGTACTTTTATAGTAGTGTTGATGTCACATAACATCAGCCTTTTGACTTTGTTCTTCTTCAGTATTGTGTTGGCTATTTTGTGTCTTTTGTCTTTCCACGTAAACTTTAGAATCATTTTGTTGATATTCACAAAATAAAATTGCTAGGACTTTGATTAGGATTGTATCTAATCTTTAGATCAAGTTAGGAAGAATTAATATCTTAATAAATACTGAGTTTTCCTATCCGTGAACATGGAATACATTTCCATTTATTTAGATATTTGATTTCTTTCAAAAGAGTTATGTAGTTTTCCTCTCATGGATTCTGGACTTGTTTTGTTAGATTTGTACCTAAGTATTTCAATTTTTTGATGCTTATTTAGATAATACTGTGTTTTAAATTTTTTATTCCAATTTTTCATTGCAGGTATGCAGGAAAGCAATTACATTTTGTATATCAACTTTGTATTGGCAGCTTTGCTATAATTTCTTGTTAGTTCCAGAGGGTTTTTCAGTCAATTTTGGGGGATTTTCAGTATAGAGAATTATGTTGTCTGCAAACAAAGACAATTTAATTTCTTCCTTCCCTATCTGCTTAAATTTTATGTCCTTTTCTTGTTTTTTTTTTTTTTTTTTTTTTACATTATCTAGGACTTCTATTAATAATAATATGATATTGAATAGAGTGGTAAGAGAAGACTCCTTTCCTTGTCCCTGATTGTCAGGGTAAATCATCTAGTTTCTCACCATTAAGTATAATATTAGCTGTAGGGGTTTGAAGACTTTCTTTATTAAGTTAAGGAGGTTTCCTTCTATTCCTAGTTTGCTGAGGGATTTTGTTTTTTAAATCATGAATGGGTGTTGGATTTTGTCAAATTTTTTTCTGCAACTATTAATATGATCATGTATTTTTCTTCCTGAGCCTGCTGACGTGATGGATTGCATGAATTGATTTTTGAATGTTGAACTAGCTTTACCTACCTGGAATAAGTCTCATTTGGCCATGGTGTATAATTCTTTTTCTACATTGTTTAATTTGATTTGCCAATATTTTGTTGAGGATTTTTGCGTGTATGTTCAAGAGGAATATGTGGTCTGTAGTGTTCCTTTATTGTAATGTCTTTGTCTAGTTTTGGTGTTAGGGCAATGCTGATCTAGAATGAGTTAGGAAATGTTCCTTGTGCTTCTACTTTCTGGAAAAGACTATAGTGAATTGGTATTATTTCTTCCATAAATGTTTGGTAGCACTCACTACTAAAATCATCTGGACCTGGTGTTTTCTTTTTTGCAAGGATATTAATTATTGATTTGATTTTTTAAAAATAGATATAACCTATTCATATTACCTCTTTCTCCTTGTGTGAGCTTTAGTAGTTTATATCTATCAAGGGCTTGGTCTATTTTATATATGTTATCAAATTTATAGGCATAGGGTTGTTCATGATATTCCTTTATTATGCTTTAATGTCCATAAAATCATTAGAAATAGCTCCTCTTTCATTTCTAATGTTAGTAATTTGAGGTCTGACTAAAGGTTTATCAATTTTATTGATCTTTTGAAAGAACCAGCTTTTGGTTTTGTTGATTTTTCTCTATTGATTTTTTGTTTTCAATTTCATTCATTTCTGCTCGGATTTTATTATTTCTTTTATTGTGTCTCTTTAGGTTTACGTTACTCTTTAATTTCCTAAGGTGAAAGTTCAAATGATTGATTTTAGATCTTCTTTTCTAATATATGTTAGAAATTTCCCTCTAAACTCTGCTTTTGGTGCATCCCACAAATTTTGATCAGTTGAATTTTCATTTTCATTTAGTTTAAAATATTTTAAAATTTATCTTGGGGCAATTCAGCCAACCTGGGATGCACAAGAAGTATGAGCCAGAAAGCAATCATTATTTTAAATTACTAAGGACTTTTTTTTTTTTGAGCTGTAAAAAACCTAGATCATCTTGATGGTAAATGTGGACAAAGGGTTTTATAAAGGTAGCAGTTGTGGTTCTTAGTTTTAGGCAACAGAAACCAAATCTGCTTATTTTAAGCAAAAAGGGAATTTTTAAAACACATACTGGGTAATTTGGAGTATCTTCAGGAGTCTTGGAGTACCTGGATTATAGGCTACACACCTAGGGACAACGTTCCAAATCGTGCAACAAAACCAAGGCAATGAAGACACCATTGTTGCTGCAACCCAGCACTATCACCCAGGGTTGCCTGCAGACACCACCAACACTGCAATTTGCCTTGCGAACCTGGAGATAGCTGTTTCCATACAACAGAGCAAATTCTCTCAGCTCCTGCCTCTTTACATTTCTTGCCTCAATATGAAGTCTGTGAATGTTCATACAGGTTAGTTCAACAGAATGACAACATCTGCTGTGCTAGGTAGCAGAGTGATGTGATTGAAAGAGCTCTACTACAAGATGACCTGGGGTGGAGTCAACTCTCAGCAGCATGAGCCTGAGCACACCCCTTCACCTTTGTGACCCTGTAGGGTGGCATGAGGAGGAGAGGAGATCAGTTCCTTGAGGGCAGTAAAACTCCCTATCAGTGCTTGTCATTTTGTGTTTGCATGCCCAGGTGCAGTCAGCATAGTGCCAGCAACTAACCCAGCACTAGGCACAGACTGGGCACTCAATATTTAGAGCCCATAAGGTGCCTAAACTTGTCTGAGTTAAAGACCTTGGCCTCTCAATACCTGTCTATCTCTCCTACTAGAATGTAAGGATTTTTCTAGGGACTTTTGTCTGCTTTGTTCAATGATATAGCCCCAGCAAGAGAACAGGGCCTACAAGAGTTCATTCTCAATCTATATTTGTTGAATGAGTGAATGAACAAGTAAATGAATGAATCTCTATTCTGTTATCTGAAACCAGAATATTCCTAACCCAGATTCTTATTTCTATGTTCATCCAAGAAGTTTCTTCCTGACTTGGTTTTGCTCTTCCTCAGCTTCAGTGAAGGGGCTTCAAAAAAGCATCCAACTGTCCAAGCAGCCAACTTCTGTCATCCCAGGTCTGATGATAAGGGCCTCCTGGGTGCTTTGGAAGGAAGCTGGCCAGTATCTACAATAGCCTTTCCTGTATAACCCACCACCCAGTATGTCTCTGCTCTTTTAGCTGCACTTTTCTCTTTCTAGTCTTGGTTCTGATTGTCCCTTTCCCTTGCTCAGTCAGACCCTAGCATACCTAGTCTAACTGTACCACTCTCTGCCTCTTAGTGACAGTAATCAGCCCATAAAAGAAGTGCCATTCCACTTATCCTAGTATCACACCCCAAAGTCACGCCCTGACCACAGAGAATATAACATAAAGACTGTCGGACCCAGAAAGGACTTTGGAAGTCATCCAAGCTTGCTTCTTTGTGTTTGCCCTTCCCTCTGCCTGCATGGCATTTCCCTTCCATCTTCCGATGCCTGGCTCCTTCTTGTCCTTGGAGGCCGCAGTGTAAGGTTCACCTCCTCACATAGGTCTTCCCTGAGTATTCCATCTAAAGTAGCCACTCAAGACCTCTTTATCATAAGACTGTTACCTACCACTATTTCACACACCCTTATTAACTTATTCATTGTGTGAGTAGATGAACAGCTCCTGACACATATTAAAAATATTCATTTATTGAATGAACAAATGCAGTTCAAGCCTCATGGGAAACTCAAGCCCAGAGAAGTAAAGTGACCTTAACAAGGTCACACAGCTCAGTAGTGGAAGAGCACAGATTAGCACTGTGGTGCACTATGGCACTTGACACTAGTCCAGTGCTTTCCCCACCACACCAGTTTTCACAGATAAAGATAAAAAGAATGAACATTTTGTGACAAAAGACATTCTATAAAAAAGACATCTGTACTCGAATGTTTATAGCAGCACAATTCACAATTGCAAAGATGTGGAAACAACCCAAGTGCCCATCAATCCATGAGTGGATTAATAAAATGTGTTATATGTATACCATGGAGTTCTACTCAGCCACAAAAAAACAATGGTGATCTAGCACCTCTTGTATTATCCTGGATAGAGCTGGAGCCCATTCTAAGTGAAGTATCACAAGAATGGAAAAATAAGCACCACATGTACTCACCATCAAATTGGTATTAACCGATCAACACTTAAGTGCACATATAGTAATAACATTCATCAGGTGTTGAGCAGGTGGGAGGGGGAGGAGGGGATGGGTATATTCACACCTAATGGGTGTGGTGTGCACTGTCTGGGGGATGGACATGCTTGAAGCTCTGACTTGGGTGGGGCAAAGGCAATATATGTAACCTAAACATTTGTCCCCCTATAATATGCTGAAAAAAAAAAGAATGAACATTGCTTGAGTCCTCAGTATGTGCCAGTCTCTGTGCTATTTGCTCTATACATGTCAGTCAAGCCATCCTTATGATAACCCTACAGTGTTGGTAGGGTTCACATTTTTATAAATAAGGATACAGAGTCTTTGGGATGCTAAATAATTTGCCAGATATCACACTGCTGTAGAGTGAGAGTTGGGATCTGAACCCAGCTTGGTCTGACTTTCAAGTTTTTTATACTGTCTCAGCTAGCATGACACCTCCAGGTAACATTTGTGCTTTATTAGTATTTCTGTACAGTAAAGCTAAGCAGTGAATAATAGGGAAATTTCAGGCACTATGGAAGGCTGACAGAAGGCATGGAGTAGAGAGCTTTCCTGTTGCCCTTCAAATCACACTATGGAGGTGACATCTGTCTCTTTGTCTCACAAGTGAGGCTCACTGCTCTAGAGTCTTGGAATGCAACTGTCACACGGTGTGAGCTGCCTCCAAAGGTGTGCCATCTGAATGAAAGCTCTGCCCAGCTCCACTCAGTTTTCTCCTTGGGAGGACACACAAAGTTGGGATGCCTGTAATTGATGCCCAAGTGGCTAGAAAATAAAACATCTCATCAATGATTTATATATCCCCAAATACAAAATAAAACTTGCAGGCCGAATGACAACAGAGCCCCTGCAGTCCTTGGTTTCTCCCATCTCTGTGTACAGCCTGGATCCTGTGTTTGTTCTATTTCCACTCATTCCTTTGTCCTCTTTTGCTCATGCTGCACCCACTTGGCTGACTCCTACCCTTGGGCAAACTGAACTGTCCTCTTCCTCCTGCTCTTTCCCCAGGCTGCAGAATATTTCTGGAGAAACCACGCAGCTCTCTGACTGGCCTCTGCACCAATCTGTGTTCTCTTGCCCCGCCTGGGCCTTTGGTGCAGCTCAGTGAAGCTTTTGCTCCACTCGGGTTGCCAGCCCCATCCTGTCCTCACTGCTGTAGAAAAAGCCATTCATGGTGCATTCAAAGATGCCGGGACAAATGCACACACCTGGTTTGACAGCATAGCGGGAGCTGCAGAGCTGGGGAAGACGTGTTCTTAGTACCTATAACAGCTTCTCAGGTAGTGGCAGTCCTGGAGATGCTGGCAGCTCCTGGGCTCATATTATAAAAAATCTATAAATGGCCTTATGGGCTCAGACTCTGGTCCCTACAACTTTGATAAAGGATTTGAGGAGCATTGTATTAGAGAGTATGATCTTCCTGCCTCCTTCCTTCCCTTGCTAGCTCATTTTCCGTCTTTCTTTCCATAAAAATTAAGCACCTACTGTGTGTCAAGCACCATTCTAGGTTCTGGAAAAGAAAGCCCAAAATCTCTGATACGTGTAACTTCCATGTAGGTAATGGCTGTCTTCTGTGACGTGCCTTCGAAGGGTGCAGTGCGTCCTGAGCCCCTGCACTCGTGATGCTCATTTATGTCCCCCCCACTGTGAGTGCATCTACACACTCATTAAGCTTCGTTATATTCTTGGGCTGAAACAACCTCTTGGGGCTCAAGTCTGGTTCACTAGATTTTTCTTTCCGAGACAGAGAAGAACAAAGGCAAAGCCAATAAGGATGCAAAGAGAAGATACACCTGTTCAAGACAGAAACCCTCAAAGCAGCTCTTGTAGCAAACCAAACATTAAAAGTAATTTTGCTTGAGCTGAGATCTCCCTGAACTCAAAAGCACAGGTGTAGGGAGATGAGAGGGAAGAATTATCTTGGAGATACTGTAATAAGCTAATACAGCGTGCATGACAACTTAGGGACTGAGAATTCATAAATATATTCATGTTTTCTTCCCAGGAAGATTGATTAAATACCCAAGCACAAAGTTAGACTAAAGGAGAGATTGAAAGAGCAAGAGAGAGAAAGGGGGTGAGAGCTACAGAAGTTCTGCTAAGACATATCAACTCTGGACAAAGAATCCTTCATCAAACACATAAACAGCAACTGCCTGGTACATTAGAATCTGGAAGCATCATAAATTAACCTGCCAGGAAACTTTGCAAAAGGTCACATTTAACATTTATCAGGCTTGGGCAGTGTATATTTTCATGGTTAGAAGAGAGAAGAAAAAGACCGATTTCTTTGCATGGCATTTTCAAAATCACTTCCTAATTTTTTAGCAAGAGAAGAAACAAAACAAAACAAAACAAAACCATTTCTAGCTGATTTAGGGACAGAGACTTGATTCCTTTGCTGCCCGGGCATCCCTTGAATGTGAGGGTTGAGCATATAAATGGGAGGGGACATTGCCTGGACCTGGCTGTCCATTTGCTTTCACATGAAGTCCTTCTGCCTGCTCTCAGCTGCGTGGTGGTCCTATTTTGAAAAGTGTCCATTCATAGGTGAAAAGGAAGCCACAGAGTAAACAAGCAGCTCAGAGGAGAGACACAGTCAACAGAAAGCTGAAAGTGGAAGAGAACGAACAATGATCCTGGTGGTGGCCAGTTTGGAATACGAGCTTGCTTTCTTTTAAGGCTCTGGGACCTGGAGCCAGGGCTTAAGACTGGGAGTCATTTAGTAGGACCATAGGAGATGCTGGTTGGCCATTCCTGGTCATAGCTTTCCCTTCCACTGAATGGGTACGATAACGCTTGTCTAGAGAACAGAGAGGATGTGTTCACTCATCTGGCAGGGAGAGCTGTACCATAAATCCAGATCATTAATTTTCTGTGTCTTCTCTCAGAATGCCTGTTTTCTTGGTTTAACTTTATATGGATGCTTTTTGTCTTTGTTGCTGCTAGCTCCCAGCTCTTATCTATTCCTTTCCTGTCAACTGCCTTTCCTGATTGGAGAATCTAATTTGCCCCAAGACTGAGCTATGTTAATATGTGCATTTATTCAACAAATACTGATTAAGAATTTGCTGTGTGTCAGGCTCTGTTCTACGTGCTGAGGGTGCAGCTGTGAACAAAACAGACAGACATTCCTGCTCTCACAACCCATAAATAAATAGGCATGAGAAATGAATAAATGGTATGGCAATATGACAGACATAAGAAATAAAGGAAGTACATGGTAAGTTGGAAGGTGATGAGTGCCGTGGGAAGGGAGAGCAGAGTTTGGGTGTCAACTCTGTGCTGTTCTGATTGGCTCTATTCCGAGGGAGGAAAGGAATCCAACCCCTGTGTTCTCACAGGTGCTGAGGGGAGCTGTGGGCGTGGGAGGGCTCAACACGGCAGCCCTTCCTTCATGCACACTTGCCTCCCACAATGTCCTTGTCAGCCCGTAGCAGCAAGGCATGGCCTGGTGCTGTGAGGTGGGAAGACTGACCCTGCACCAGGCTGGGCCCTGGGCAGCCACAAGCATAGCTGGGGAGTTTCCAGAGAGCCTTTCAGAGGTCCCAGATGGGAAGCAGATGCAATGGGTGACTTACCCCGTTAACTCCGAGAATGTGGCTGAACAGCTGAGATTGTTCATTGTGGTTACAGTGTCCACTCTCCCCTGCTGCTTCTTCCTTTTTTTTTTTTTTTTTGAGCGAGGGTCTTGTTCTATTACCCAGACTGCAGTGCAGTAGCACAATCATAGCACACTGTAACCTTGAACTCCTGGGCTCAAGTGATCCACCTGCCTCAGCCTTCCAAGTAGCTAGGACTACAGGTGTGTGCCATCGTGCCTGGCTAATTTTTTAAAAAAATTTTAATTTTTTGTAGAGATGGAGGTATTGCTATATTGGCCAGGTGCTAGTCTTGAACTCCCAGCCTCAAGACATCTGCCTGCCTCGGCCTCCCAAAGTGCTGGGATTACAGGTGTGAACTACCATGCCTGGCCCCTCCCCTTCTTTGTAAACAAAACCCTGGCTTTATCAGGCATTATCCAACTTCCCTGTAGCCAAGGTGTCCAACTAGGAGCACAAGTCACAGAATGGAGCTTCCAGGAAAGCTTTTTAAAGGGGGCTGACTACACTTGAAGGAATGCCCCGTTGCCCCTTTCCACTCCATTTCCTCCTGACGGCTGGAGCCCCAGCAGCTATTTTGTGACCTTGAGGACGAAAGCCAAGAGCTCAGGATGATAGAAAAACAGAGAAGTCTAGGTTCATTGGGCTTCCTTACCAGTGCTGTACTACTTACATTTGGTCTTACTTAATATGAGAGTATGAAAGTTGTCAGAATCACAATAAAGTCACTAATATTAAGAAAACACTGATAAAAAGAGCCAGGGAAGGCCATGAAGACAGGATTCTCAAGCTTGTGTGCCTGATAGCAAAAACTGTCACAAAAACTGCAAAAACCACAATCTTGCACAAAGACCATTGCAGTCTTACACAAAAAAAATGCTTCTGCAAGGACATCTGCCCAGCAACTGGCTGTCCAAACTCAGACTGGTGTCACCGTTGTTATTTTTGTAGCTAAGGATAATTATTTCAAAACAATTATGTAATTCTCATTTTTCCTTTAAAAACTTTGTTTTCGTTTACCTCCCTGAAAACACACATAGTTTACTATGGCACATATATCCCCATTGCAACGCACTATTCTCAAATAAGTATCTTTTCTTTTAGTCTCTAAAAGAAGAGCTGCTCTCTGTTTGTTATTTAGGCTGACAAGAGAGTACAACCTTGATTTCTTTAAGCCACTGTTATTAGTAGATGAATGAAATTCCTAACTGAGTGACTCAGCTTTGAAGGTTCTTTTGATCACCTGAAAGTGAACACTGATCTAGGAGTTGAAAGAACTGAATTTGCGTCCTGTGTCTGATGTGAATTCTCTGGGCGATTTTGGCCAAATTATGTAATAGTAATGACAGTAGTTACCATTAATTGTGTGATGATTGTGCCAGGTGCTTTATTTACTCCATTTTCTCATGTGAGCCTCACAAACCATCGTATGGGGTAAGTTTTATTATATGCATTTTAGAAATGAGAAAACAGAGACCCACGGAGATTAAGTGCAAGGTTCTAGAGCAAGCAAAGTTGTAGAGCTGGGGTTACAATCAAGTCAGACTGAATCCAAAGCCCTATTCTTACCTACTATGTAATACTCGTACTTATCTTCTCTGAACCTCAGTTTTCTCTTCTGTATAATGGGTGGGAAGACTGGGTGGTTTTTGAACTCTCTTTTCAGCCCGGAAACTCTGGACTGTCTAGTTCTTTCTATGCAGTCTTGCCTGTCTGAACCTGAGCTTGACGCCCTATGTCTCTGGCCATTCCCCACATTTCCAAGTGGCACCCTTGTCAACGATGCTGCAGTCATACCCTGCGTCTCTCCCTCGATCCAGAGAAGAGCAGCTCTGTGAGGCAGCCCGAGGAGGCAGCCCCAGCCAGGCGGCACAGCGGGCGTTCAGAGATGTTCTGTGGGTGCTGCCAGCCCCAGCCTGCGCCTGCCGGCTGGAGAACCTTCTGTCAGCCACCGAGAGGACTCGCCGGGGGAGGCTGCGTCTCCACACAGCCAGACGGTCTGTCTGCTCTGATGATCGGGGAGGGACTTGGTGAGAGCAGCAGCGCACGCCCTCCCCGGCGATAAAACTTCTCTGGGGCACTGGGGAGAGGTGGGCTGCCCGCAAGACGTAAAGAACAAGACTGTGCTGTGTAAATACATTTACGGGATGGAGCTGTTCCTTGGCCCTCTGGGGCCCGTTTCCTGAGCGGTGTGGCAGGAACTGTCTTCCTTGGAAAGATTGACAGGGCCAGTGGGGAAAGCTAAATAGACCTTGATTTCTTTCCTTGTGCTGGCGCAGTTACCTAATGAGCAGAAGGAACGGGCCTGGAGAGGCACTGAAACTGGGGACCACAGGCGACTTCCGAGCAAAAGACTCTAGTGCTTGCTGCTCGGAAATAGTCAGCTCTCTTCGTTTCTCCACAGTCCAGTTTCCCATGGGCCAGGACCTGTCGGACCTGCGTTTCCCTTCCCAGGGCAGATAGGAGCCTCCCTTTGGGACCCGCCTGGGAAGGGGTGGAGTTGTTTGGCTGCTGCAGTGAAGATGAGCCCACCTTCTCAGCACCCTGAGCTGTCACCCTGGCTCAGCGGGGGCTGTGACTGAGGTTGATGGGTGTGCGATGGTGGTGCTGAGACAGCTGTGGTGGCAGCTCCACTTTATTAGTGCATAACCGGCCCCTTTGATGAGCATGGTGGGATGCCGGCATTCTCTGTGGGTGCAGCTCAGCTCCCACGGAGCTCTCAGCAAGTCCCAAAGGGAGGACGTGGGCCCCCAGATGTGGGTGTTGAGGGGCACTGTTTTAGTCCATTTGGGCTGCTATAACAGAATGCCACAAACTGGATGACTTATAAATGACAGAGTTTTATTTCTCGTAGTTCTGGAGGCTGGAAGTGCAAGGTTAGGGTGCCGGCACGGTCAGGTGCTGGGGAGGGCTCTCTCCTGGGCAGACTGCCGGCTTCGGCTTCGCATTGTGTCCTCACATGGCAGAGCGCAGGCAGCTGAGGCTCTCGCGTGACTCTTACAAGGGCACTAATCCTATTCACGAGGGCTCCATCCTCGTGACCTCATCTAACCTTAATCACCTCTCAAAGGGCCCACCCTCTAATGCCATCACATCAAGGGTGGTGGATAGGGTTTCAACATATGAATTTTGAGGGGACACAAACATTCAGTGCCTAGCAGGCATTCAACTGGGCCAGAATGTTGAGATATTTCAGATTCAGTCATTGCATCTGGGAGATGTAAAAACAGCTCTCCAGTTCAGTCGAGAGAAGGAAGAGGAGACAGGATCTGGTGATCCTAATACCCAGTGGTGCCTGAGTGTAAGAATCTCTGTGTTTTATTCTTGCCTCCCTCTGGGCCAAGGATGGTGTTTTGTTTTGTTCTTGCCTAGTGATTGGTCTGAAGTCCTTTCTCATGGGCAGGTCTGCAGCTCCAGTTCTTTGGCATCTCTCTTTCCAGGTGGTCTCTTGGTAAGGGCTGGCTGATGTGGGAGAATGTAGATCTTAGCAAATCTACGTGAACAGCTGGGAGGAAACGGCTGCTTGGCAGGAGGGGCCGTGGTTTTGTTCTTCTCTTTCAAGATGAGCAGCCCTGTCATCCTTCTGTTTGGTGTCCTGGGGAGGAAGGATTCTTGGCACTGAGACACATTAGTCTGCACAAGCCTGCCCTCCAAGAGAAGTAGCAGAGACTCCAGCATTTGAGTGGATGGGACAGATCCCTGGAGATGAGTTGGAGACGCACTGTCCTCTGCCAGCCTCCCTGGAGAGGAGGCACCTGAATCCCTGGACTGTTTCCACCTTGAATTTCTACAATTCCTCAGTTTGGTCTCTTGGGGGAAGAAGCCAGACAGCTGGAATTCTTTGAGCTGCAGCCCCGGAATAGCTGTTGCTAAGATTTCGGCATCTTCATTCACAACTTTTCAAGTGTTTGGCTTCTTGACCACTCAGCTTTCCCATTCGCCTCTCAGCCCCAAGAACAGCTGGCATGTAGAGCTGCAGGGTCACCGTCTCCGGGGGTTGTTTTCTATTAGCTGGTGCTGGAGGCACTTGGGAAAGGATGGGTTTTGCTCCACACTGCAGGCCCAGCTTGGATTTCTTCTAGCTTAGAGATTCAAGTGGGTGAGGGATTATAATTGGGAACTTTGTAAGTGTCTACGGAGGGCAGTTGTGAGAATGTGGAGGATGTCCAGGGAGCACGTCAGCATGAGCCCACGATGCTGGGAACAAGCTTCTAACACTGGTGACAAACCAGGAGAGTCTTTCTGCCTACCCCACCCCAGGCAGCCACAGAAACACCTTGCAAGCCTCCACTAGAAACGGGCTGGGGTTGGGCGCCGTGGCTCACGCCTGTAATCCTAGCACTCTGGGAGGCCGAGGCGGGTGGATCGCTCGAGGTCAGGAGTTCGAGATCAGCCTGAGCAAGACCCTGTCTCTACTAAAAATAGAAATAAAAAAATTATCTGGACAACTAAAAATATATATAGAAATAATTAGCCTGGCATGGTGGCGCATGCCTGTAGCCCCAGCTACTCAGGAGGCTGAGGCAGTAGGATCGCTTAAGCCCAGGAGTTTGAGGTTGCTGTGAGCTAGGCTGACGCCACAGCACTCACTCTAGCCCAGGCAACAAAGTGAGACTCTGTCTCAAAAAAAAAAAAAACAAAGAAACGAGCCAGATCTGAGGCCCTGCCCAGCATGTGCTTCAGAACTGACACACAGAGATAAGGCATAGCACTAGGATTGATGGATTCCCACCTCAGTTTTTTATTAATCAAGAGCAAGAAGGGATCTTGATAACCATCTATTTTCAACATCCTTATTTTATAGAGAAGGAAACTGGGTTCCCGTGGAAATAATAATCATAATAGCAACAAACACCTTTATATTGTTTCCTGTGTGCCCATTGCTAGTCTAAGCAGTTCCTCTTTTCATCCTCACAAAACCCAACAAGGTAAGTATTGTTACTATCTCTATTTTACAGATGAGAAAACTGAGGCAACAGAGTCTAAGTAAATGTCACGAGGTAGAAATGGAATTCAAAGCCAGGTGAGCCTGGCTCCAGCATCGAACCGCTCAAGCATGCACTAAGTCAAGCTGGCAGTGGGTCAGAGTCGGGACTCATGACTCAAACTTTCCAAGAGTCCATCCCTGCATCCTTCTAGACTTGCCCCACGCAACGTGGTGGTTACTAGTCGCCTGTGGCTATTGAGCACTTGAAATGTGTCTTGTCCTAATAGCGATGTGTTGTAAGTGTAAAATGTACTCTGGATTTCAAAGTTAAGAAAAAAGCAAGATATCTCATTAATATTTTTATATTGATGACATGTTGAAATGATAATCTATTGACTATATTGGTTTGAATAAAGTATATTATTATAATTAGTGTCATCTGTTCCTTGTCACGTATTGTATGCCACTGTAAGGCGCTTTAGGATTACGTATGTGGCTTGCATCTGTGGCTCCCTGATATTTACTGTTGCAGATGTGACTTGCATTTGTGGCCAGCACTGTTCTACATCATCAGTTGCCAGTGGAGAGCAAACCCTCAGAGTCACAGCACTGTGGAGGCTGCATCCCAGTCCCAGTGACTTCAGTGTCCTGCAAACTGGGCAGCTCACCCGCACTCAGTCTTCCCTGCATCTGGGACTCACATCCGTGCTCTCAGGATGAGCAAGCAGCCTCCTTTGTGGCCACTGGTATGACACTGTCAGGACAAGGGACACACTATCAAACTCTTCGGAGGTGAGCAAGGCTTAATGGGAAGGGAGTGAGTCCTGGCAGATCCATGTTTGAATCCTGTCTTTATCGCGTATCAGCTATGCTATTTCCACTCTGAGCTTCACTTTCCTTATCTGGAGAATGGGGATAAGGACCTCAGAGTTGTTCCTTCCCATCCTTCATTTCCAGAGGATGGTTTTCTTTGGTCACATTCTAGTGACCAAAACCGAAATCAGAGAAAACATCGAGAAAGATAGTCTCTGATGCCTTTTCACTTTCTGATTTCCTTGGTAACTTTGGGCAAGTCCGAGCCTCAGTTTTCCTCTCTGTGAAGAGCAGGAGTCCCCTGGAAGACAGACACTGCACCTGCTGCCCAGCGATGGTTGCAACTCTGATGCCAACTAGCAGTGGTCAGCACAAGGGGGAGAAGGGTGTCCCAGGGCAGCTTGCAGGTTATCGTCTTCCCTTCTGTCCCCTGTTCATGAAGCTTAGCTGGCAATGCCACTAGCTTGGGCCTGGGGCAAATGCAAGGTATGAATCTGGGCCCAGAGAGGCTCAGAAACTATCCTAGCAATTGGAGTGGCCTGAGGCGGGGCTGTATCCCATGGGTCTGTCCAGGGAGAATGGGATATCAGCACTCACCCTGGGCTGTCATTTGGGATATGTGTGTGTGGGGTGGGCACCAGGCTAGCCTCAGCTTTCTCATAGATCTCTAGGCTATGACTCTGGGACCCCCCATTGTGTGGGGGAGTGAAGTCATATCAGAAAAATATGGTAGAAATGCACATCTGTTCAAATCGGCAAAAATGCACTCAAATCCCAAGCCTAAACTTGTTAGTTACATGACCATGGTCAAGTCAGCTAATCTCTCTGAGCCTGTCTCTTACCTTTGCAAGGAAATACCTGGCTCATACAGTAGCTATAAGATAAATGACATAATGTATATAAGCTGCATATTAAAAATGTACCTTGTGAGCAGTCATTAAATGGCAAGGGTCAACACAGAGCTGTGTCTTTGGGTTTCAGGGAAGTGATGGCAGGAACTTGCCCCCCTCTTTGCCATCAGGAGCACTGGGTCTATTCATAGGAATGCGACCACTAAAGGAGAACGGAAATGCCAAGCACTTGCTAACTTCAACCCTTCTCCAATTTATAACCTGCCCTCAACACTGTCCATTTGGTGGTCTAAATCATTAGCACAAGCCTGAGATACAGAATCATTTCCTACAAGTAAAAATTGGCAGGTATAAGGACAATTTGGGACTAATTTCAGCCCCTATATGGCTTTAAGCAAATAAATGACTCACAATATGCCCTTGGCCAGCCCATGTATCCTCTTGGGGCTTCTACTTCCTCTTTAATAAAATGGGATGAGTAATCCTGGCCTCTCCTGCATTTTACAAGCATGTAACAAGGATGAATCAAGTAATGGCTGCAGAATCCTTTGAGGTCCTTGGAGATATAGTTGCTATATAAATGCAAAGTATGATGTCCATTTCTATTACATTGTGTTTTGCAAATAAATGTATAAGCTTACAGCACATCCATGTCAGTGCCTGTCTGGCCAGCTATTTGCCATGTGCATTTTTTAAGTGAAATAATCATTTTCATACACTTATTTCTTAAAAGCATAACTCCAAATCTGTAACATGTAGGTTATTATCATTATTTTTTCTTTTTGGAAGCCCAGTGCCCACATCTGTTCTGCCTCATTTCAGCTGCTGGGAATTCTGACAGATCGGTTGTTGGTGATGTGTGCATGGGGGGAATTTTTCAATAGCATCGGGGACGTAGATCTGGACCAATGGGGGTTTCGTGTTCATCGTCCTTCTCATTCCTTTTTCCTGACCCTCTTAATTGAGCTGTTCAGAAGAGAGGCCCTGTCATTCATTTGAAAAATAGCCCTGCTTGTCGTCTCCTAAAAACTTTAACCAGGTGGCTCCCTGATTCAGAAGGTAAAAGAACAGATTGTGGAATGTACTTGGAATCGCATAACACTTTAGAGGCCATTGGGTGTTGGTTATCTCAGTGAAACTGACTCTGGTGAGACCCCAATAATCAAGCCTAAACATGTGTGAGGTAGTAATTTCCTAGGTCTGGTTCTGAAGCTTCAGAGCTGATGCTTAGACGAATCACAACTCTCAGGGCTGAGTTTTCTTCCGTTTTAATAAAAATACACAGAAATTTGGCCATGGGGGAAAAGTAAGTAGTATTGATCCTGAATTGAAGGGGAAGGATTTCTATGTTTAAGGAGTCTCTGGTGTCTTGTACTCAAATATAGACAGTTGGGGTCCTCCGGGCTTTGTCTCCTGGGATCACTCACATTCAGTGCACATCAACCCTTCTCCAGCAAGCTTTGGGAGACTTGATTCATGTTCACAAAATCCTCAGGAGATGAAGAGTTGGGACTTCTGGATCTTCTACCTTTATAGAAACCAAAAGGAAATTCTAGCTCAGTGTTCTTCTGAAAGGCTTGGACCCCAAGGGTTCTGTTACCCAACCCGCTGTGTGATTATTTTGACTAAATGTTGACATACCTAGGGCAAACCTCTGGCCATTCAAAATTCAAAGTCTCCCTGATTGAGGCCTCTTCCCTGTTTCCTTGTTTTAAAATGTAGGTTCTTCCTCAGGCTCTTCTTCCTTCTCACTCGAGCCAGTCTCCTGGAGTGGGCTTGCCTTCTCCCGTATATTTTACTGCCATATCTCTTTTTTCATCCCGACCTCTTTCCTTAGCTCTGGACCCATACGTCTAATTTCCTGTTGTACATCTTCCCCTATGTGTCCTACCGGCACCTTACACTCGAAACGTCTAAAATCCGACTTGTGGTCTTTCCTTCACATCAGCTCTTCTTCCTACATTCTTTGCCTTGGTTCGTGGCAACCAGTAAACAAACTAATCAAGACACACGGGAGTGGTCCTGTGTGACTCCTCTTTATGCTGTTCAGTTATGAGATCATGTTGATTTCTCACAAATCCTCTTTTCCACCTTCTCCACTGCTCTTGGGTTCAAGCTCCTGGAACTTCTTACTTGGACTCTTGTGATAGCATCACAACCTCTGCCCCTGTTCAGATCTCACTGCCGCCTCCTCTCCTCCTTAGTGTACCCTGTTTAAGGTCTTTTCAGATTAACCTGATCATCTCATCATGGACTTCAATGACTCCACAGTGTCTTTTAGATATTTAACATATTTTCCTCAATGTCCTGGCCTTTGTTTCCTATTTTTCCAACTTGATCATGAATCCCTGAAGGCAGGGACCCTATGTTATGCCATCTACAAAACTGAGATTTCAGCATAGAGTGAGCACTTAGCAAATGCTCAGTAATCAAAGAGTTTAGTAGAAAATACCACCGTAAATAACCTCTGGGCTGCTGTCCATGGTGCTGGTGTCCTGATACTTTCACCCTTACCTTGGCCTCTATGTCAAAAGCAGGATTCTATTTGATGTGTACGTGGACCATTTAGCTCTGCACAGTGAAAATCTCATATTATCTAGTCTCTGACTGCTTCCCCAATCCCATGGGAGTCTTCTTGCAAAAGAAGCCATGCATTCTAGAAAAGCACTACTGGAGCCTTGTTTGCAAGTGCAGCTTTCACTTTTAACTAGCTCTGGGCCTCAGGATTCTCATTTCCAAGATGAAGGGCTTGGGCTGGATGATCTCTCAGGCTATCTCCCCTCTGAAATTCTGGGATTTGGAATGTGGATCACTGGCTTCAGGGAGAGGCAGGTGGAGAATTCGCTGGGAAAATGGCCCTGAGCACATGCTATTGAACAGATCATCCTTTCATACAAGGGATAACTCACATTGCCCTTTCTAGGCCAAATATCCACTCCATTTTCTGCTGTGCAAACTGAGCCAGAGAGCCAGAACATCATGTCACAGACACCAAGGATGACTAAGATGACAGCCCTAGCATTCACTCCCCTTCACTTTGCCACTCAGCCTTTTGTTCCCAGCTCTCATCTCCCTGGGTCATTGATAACCTGACTTTATCCTGTTTCTGAGGCCATGTGAGGGTCTCCTGGGGCTTCTATCCATTGTCCTCACTTCCCTAGATTCTTGGGGAACTAGCTACACTCATTTTATAATTATATAATCCCACTCATTGTGCTGGGTGATATTCCTTTTTCTAAAATCTACTTTGTCTGATGCTAATATAGACATTCCAGCTTTCTTTTGACTAGTGCTTGCATGATATATCTTTTACTTTTGACCTAAATATATGATTATTTTCAAAATGGGTCTCTTGTAGACAGTATGTAGTGTGATCTTATTTTCTTATACAATCTGATAATTTGTGTGCTTAAACCATTTGCTTTTAATGTAATTATTGAGATGGTTTGGTTTAGTTGTATCATTTTATTATTTGTTTTTATTCATTTCCTTTTATTTTTTGTTCCTGTTTTTTTATTCTGATTTCTTTTGAATTACTTGAATATTTATTTTAATATTCCATTTTGATTTAATTATTGCCATTTTTTTGAGCTGGGTCTCACTCTGTTGCCTTGGCTAGAGTACAGTGATATCATCGTATCTCACTGCAACCTCAAACTCCTGGGCTTAAGTGATCCTCCTGCCTCAGCTGCCTGAGTAGCTGGGACTGTGGGTGTGCATCACCATGCCGAGCTGACTTTTCTATGTTTTGTAGAGATGGGATCTTGCTTTTGCCCAGACTGGTCTCAAAGTCCTGTCCTCAAGTGATCTTCTCACTAAATATTTGTTGAAAAGTAACCAAGCAAATGAATACCCTGACTGATGAAAGACCCAGTTATTGCCACTGGGGAGGTGGCAGACTGGTATTTGTGGGGCAGCATGTAAAGAGGCCCAAGACCACCTGCCCTCACAGAAGGTATGTGGGTTACAGGATGGAGAGAAGGGAATGCTTGATTCTGCTGTGTCTGTGAGGGGAAATATTGGGGAAGACTTCACAGAGAAGGGGACCAATGTTACATCTCACAGAGACACAGAAGCGACTAGAAGAAAGGTGATAAGATTCTACAGAGTGGGAAGAGCATATGGAAAGCCACAGAGGAAAGGGAGTGGCATGCAGGTGCCTGAGAATGGTTTGGGGTCTAGAGTAGCCTGGACGGGAAGGGTGGCAAACTCTGGGCCACAGAGCACTGTGGGTTCTGTGCTAAAGAATCTGAATCTTTAGATTATGAGAGAAAGGGACCCCCCTAGGGAGGTCAAGGCTCCCAACTATAGATGTGCACGCCCTGCCTCAGGCTGCCTGTGATCTGTATTCTGTCTCACATAGAACTTCCCTCAATCTAATGGACAGCATAAGGTAAGTATAGGACTAGGAGCTCCTCAAGGGCATACGCCCGACTTCATTCATGTTTGTATCTCACTCCATAACTAGGCATTGAGGCTCAGTACCTTGTGTCACCACCAACTTGATGACTTTCTTTAGTAGGAGTCAGAAAGCCAGTTCTAACCCAGGCATCCTGAGTAGCAGGTGTCTCAACTGGGGGTGTGGGCTGGGACATGGCTAAACCGTGTCACATGGCCTATTGCCACCTTGAATGGCTCCTGAAAGAGGGTGTTGAAGAAGCAGCTCTGCCGTGTCAACTGGCAGGCAAATTATAATGCTGGAGAGAGCAAGGAGAACAAGGATTGGTGCTGAGTCTCATGGCTGTGCTCTGAGAAGGTCTCTGCTTGACCAGCACCAGAGGAAAAGGGTCTTCCTCCTTGGGGAGGCCACTGATCATTTACAAATGCAATATTCAAACGTAACACTATCATTTCTATTCATTTCAGAGATGGCCAAGCAGCTTACATGAGCTCCAGCCATGAGATTCCAGCTTGGCCTCTGACTGTTGACCTGAATATGACCCTCTGAAGGCTGGTTTCTCCTGGCAGTCACTTTTCCTTTGTCTGGTGCTGGGTCACAGGGGAGAGAGCCATGGTGTACGTTACTTGGAAGGCCCTCCCAATGCCCCCTGGCCAGCCTGTGTATTTGGGATTATATCTGGGCTCCAGTGCTAATGCACACATGCATGCCCTCGGCCAGATTCTGGAGAGACTCTTATCTGGGTGCCTTGTTAGACAAGACAAGGGGGTCATTCAAGGCACTGTGTGCCCTGGATCCTAGTTTCAGGAGTGCAGATATGTTTGCATAATGACCACCATGCCACAGCACAACCTGGTTCTGTGCAGAGTGTTATGTAAACCAGCAGCAAACCCAAGCGAGCTACAGGTACTACCGTAGTAACCTGTCACAACGGTGGGGAGTCTCTGACTTCTTGTGCTCACAGCAAGAGAGCCAGTAGACCTCTGTCAGTGTCCCATGACACCAGGAGATTCATTTTTCTGCTTAGCCCCTAGAGTAGTGGTTCTTAACCTTGGCCATATGTTGGAATCTTTGGGGAAATTAAAAAAATCTTGATGCCCAGGATACATCTCAGACCAATTAAACACTATGTGTGGGGCTGGAACATACATATCAGTGTTTCTTAATTGAATTAATTGAGGAATAATTTACATAAAACATAATGTGCACGTTTAAGTGTATGATTTGATGAGTTTTGACAAATATATACACTGGTGTAATCATCACTGCTGCAATCAAGACAGAACACTTTCATCATCGTAGAAAATTCCCTCATGACTCTTTGCAGCCAATCTCTTCCTCCTCCCAGAAAACCGCTGATCTGTTTGCTGTCACTTAGATTGGTTTGCTTTTGATAGAATTCCATACAGATGAAATCTTACTTTGACTTCTTTTGCACAGCAAAATGTATTTGAGGTTCGCCTGTGGTGTGTGTGTACCAGTATCCATCCCTTTTTATTGCTGAGTAGTATTCATTGTATGAAATACAACAATGTTGCCTGTTGTTGGACATGTGGGTTATTTCCAGTTTTTAGCTACTATGAATATGCTACTAGAAATATTCATGTAGACTTTGTGGGAATATAGATCTTCAATTTTCTTGCATAAATGCTTAGGAATGAAATTGATAGGTCATATAGTAAAGTGTATGTTTAACTATAAGAACTACCTAATTATTTTCCAAAGTGGTTAATACATTTTACATTCTCACCAGCATGTCTGAGAGTGCCAGCTGTACCATGTTCTTGTCAGCACTTGTTATTTTCAGGCTTTTTCATTTTAGCCATTTTTGTGGGTGTGTGGTGGTATCTCATTTTGGTTTTAATGTCCATTTCTCTGATGACTAATGATATCAAGCAACTTTTAATGTGTTCATTGCCTATTAATATATTTTCTTTTGTGGCATGCCTTTTTTTAATTGAAGTTTTATTCTTCTTGATAAGATTCTTGATTCTTGATAAATTATTCCCTGGTACATATTTAAATTTACATTTATATTTATATATGAGAGATATGTTTCTCATGTATATCTCAAATATTTCTCCTAGTCTGTGGCTTGTCTTTTCATTTTCTTAAGGTCTTTCAAAGTTTAAAATTTATCATTTTTTTCCCTTTGGTATTCATGCTTTTTATGTCTTGTCTAAGAAAACTTTGCCTATCCCAAATTGCAAAGATTTTATCCCATATTTTCTTCTAAAAGTTTTATAGTTTAGGTTTTTTGCTTAGGTCTATGATTAATTTCAAGTCAATGTTTGTGTATGGTGTGAAGGATAGATCAAGGTTCATTTTTTTCCCCATATGGGTATTCAATTATCTTAGATCATTTTAAAAAAAGATTATCCTTTCTGTGTTGAATTATGTTGTCACCTTTGTAAAAAATCAGTTGATCATAAAAAATAAGATGGGTCTATTTCTGGACTTGTTCTTATGGTCCTTTGGTCTATATATCTATCCTTTTGCTAATAAACACTGCCTTGATTATTGTAGCCTTATGAGAAGTCTTGAAATCGGTCAGTGTAAACTCTCTGAGTTTATTCTTCTTTTTCAAAATTGTTTTGGATATTTTTGATCCTTTGAATTTCCGTATGAATTTTAGAATCAGTTTGTCAATTTTTGCAAAAGAAGCCTGCTAGGATTTTAATTGGAATTGCACGGATGCTGTAGACTAGTTTGGGGAGAATTGATATCTTGACAAGATTGAGTGTTCCAAACCAAATGCGAAATATCTCCATTTATTTAGGTCTTATAATATTTAATTTATTTCAGCAATGTTTTGTAGTTTTCAGTGTGGGGATCTTAGAAAACTTTTACTAGATTTATTCCTAGTATTTTATGTTTTTGGTGCTACTGTAAATAGAATTATTTTAAAATGTCATTTTCCAATTGTTTGCTGCTAATATACAAGAATACAATTGATTTTTGTATATGAACCTTGGATTTTATGACCTTGCTAAATTCATGTGTTAGTTCTGGTACTTGAGATGAGATATCTCTACATTTCTCATAGCAATGTTTGTTGTTTTCAATGTACAGATCTTGCACGTATTTTGTTAAATGTATCCTTAAGCTTCAGGTGAGACCACTAATTTTATTTGTTTTTCTTCCTTTGTTGTGATGCTTGTTAATGGCTCAGATCATTAATGCAACTGATCTTCTTCCGTCAACAAGCAGAATCATTTGTACCTGTGGCAAGGAGTGGACCCTTGCAATTCTTCTTAATGGAAAATGCCACTGGGTTTTAAAGATGATAGGCTCCTACATGAGACTTAATGGATCTTGAAGTAGGTTATTGAGCTGCTGTGGACCTGACCGTGCTGATGGGCTGGATTTGAACTTCAGCTTCTCAGGGCTGGTGGTGTGCTGGGTACTGGTGCTGGAGGTGATTTTTGTAGTTCAGTGGGCTACCTATTTTCCCCGAGGTTACAAGTGTTGTTAGTGGTGGGGATGGGTTGGGAAGGACATGTGGGAGTTGTTTTTGCAGGTTTTTGTTAATTATTAGAAAAGAGATGGAACCTCGGGTGTGAGTCTGTGACCCATTCTTCATTCTCCCCAGTGCTCCCGGTAATGGTATTTAACAGAAAGACAAATCTATTTATCTTCCCGGCATCCTGGCACAGGGAAGCTGTGCAGGCTGCTGTCAGAAGAGATATTAGGGGCTATAAAAAGCCATTCAATTCCCTCCCCCCTCACTCTCACTTTGTAACCCCCTTCCCAGGGAGATTGGTACCGAGGTTGCTGACTCTCCATCACTTGGAAGTTTTTGGCCTTGTGGGCATTTCATCGAGATTCAGATTGGCTTTACCTGTTCATTCTTCTCCCTTTTATCTCCTTCATTTCTCTGCCAGGGGAGGCAACACCATGGAAGGATTTGTCGTTGTGCTTTATTCTGCAGATTTTTAAAAGGACTGGTTGCCATACTCCTGGGCGTAGGAGAGCAAAGCAGTCCCTCAGGACAGGTAGCAGGCTCCTTGCCAAAGTGCCCCGGTGCTTCTGAGCCAGGCTTGGGAAAAGAGGAGTTCCTCACCTTTCTTCCATGCTCTTGTTTTTAGTCTTGCATCTGCACCTTGTCTCCTCTTCTCACCCAGGAGCAACACTGCCAGGGATAAGGTGGTCAGCATTGATCCCTTTTATGATTAAATTGTCCTGGAAGAGAGATCTGTTTCCTGAGGGTTTTCTTTCTCTGCTCCCTGCTCTTTCATTCTCTCAGGTAGCTGTCCCACCCCATAGGCCTCTGGCCACATCCGTCCTCCTCCATTTTTATTTTTGTTTTTCATGGCAGGTTCAGAAAATTTAATTCCATACCCAGTTACTGAGCACTGACTCCATGCCAGGGACTGTGGTAGGAAGGAGGGATATAGCAGGAAAAAGGATCTAGCCTTGGCTCACAAACAGCATGTTTACTGGAGGAGACAAACAGACACACGTGCAAATAACTGTCACACAAGGTTGGGAATGACACATTCATACCAGAAGTATGAACAAAGGACTTCTTATGATGAATTCCAACAAGGGCAAGCTTCGTGCACACGCTAGCATTTTATCTGGGCCTCTAAGAATGGGAGAGGTTTTAGCAGCTACAGAGGAGGTGAGGGCAGCAAGAGTGGAGTAGGACATTTAAGCTAAGGGAACACTAGCAAAGGTCCAGAGGTGTGAAGTTGCATGGTAGAAGCATGCATGTGGTCTAGTGCAGTTGGAGGGCAGTGCATGGGACTTGGGAGGAGCAGGAAAGAGAGAGCCAGAGTGGAGACAAGAAAGGAAAGTTGGGCCATTGTGGAGGGCCATGACTGCTAAGGACTCTTAAGAAGCCTGCACTCAGACTCTAGTAGACAACAGGGAGCCAGCAAAAGTCTGTAAACAGCAAAATGGCCTGGAAGGCCATTTTTAGGAAGCTCTGTCCACCAGAACTGTGAAGGATGAGTTGGAGAGGTAAAAGATGAGAGGGAGAGAGATCAAAGAGGAGTTTGTTCAATAGCTCTCAGTGAAAATGCTTTTTATTGACAAATCATAGTTGTATACATTTATGGGGTACAACGTGATGTTTTGATACTTACATACAATGTGGTATAATTAAATCAAGCTAATGAACATATCCATCACCTTGCTTACCTATTTTTTTATGATGAGACATTTGAAATTTATGCTCCTAGTTATTTTGACATATGTAATACATTATTATTGACTATAGTCACCCTTGTGTGCAATAAATTTCAAAACCTATTCCTCCTGTCTATCTGAAACTTTGTACGCTTTGATCACCAACTGTCCATTTTCTCCCTGCCCCCCACCCCAGCTTCTGGTAACCGTCATTCTGCTCTCTACTTCTGTGAGTTCAATGTCATTAGATTCCACTCATGTGAGATCACGAGGTGCCCTTAGGTTGCTTCCTATCTTGGCTACTGTGAATAAGGCTGCAGTACACATGGGAGTGCAGAGGGCCCTTGACTTTTGGGTCTCAGTTCCTTTGGATATATGCCCAGAAGCTGGATTACTGAGTCGTATGGTAGTTCTACTTTTAGTTTTTTAAGGAATCTCCATACTGTTCTCCATAATGGCTGTACTAATTTACATTCTCACCAACAATACATAAGTTCCCTTTTCTCTGCATCCTTGCCAACACTTCATCCTTCATCTTCATCTTTTTGATAAAAGCCATTCTAACAATGAGAGGTGATATCTCATTTTTTTCTTGTTTTAAAAACTCAACTTTATTGAGGTGAAATTTTCATACCAAAAAATGCACCTACTTTAAGTATACAATTTGATGAGTTTTTATTTTTAAAAATAGATTTCATTGAAGTATAATTTATAAATAATAAAACTTAACAAGTTTAAGTGCACAATTTGAAGAGTTCAGAAAAATATACACAACCATATAACCACCACCACAATGATGCCACAGAATATTTCCATCATTCTCCAAACTTTCCTCATGTTCCTTTGTACTCAACTGCTTTTCCCCACTCTTGGGCAACAACTGATCATTTTCTGTTGTGACAGATTAAATTTCCCTTTTCTAGAATTTCATGTAAATGGAACAATACAGTATTTTATCTTTTCTATATAGCTTCTTTCACTCAGCATAATGCTTTTGAGATTCCACTAGGTTGTTGCCTGTACTGATAGTTCCTTTTTATTGCCACATAGTATTCTGTTGAATAAATGTGTCACATGTGTTTATCCATTCTCTTGATGGACACTTGTATTGTTACTAATTTTGGGTTAACATGAATAAAGCTGATATGAATATTTGTGTACAGGTTTTTGCATGGACATATGCATTCGTTTCTCTTGGGTAAATATCTAGGAGTAGGATTGTCAGGGTGTATGGTAGGTATTATATTTAACTTTGTAAGAACGTGCCAAATTGTTTTTCAAAATAACTGCATCATTTTATGTTTCTATTGGTTCCAGTTATTCCATATCCTAACTAGTATTTGGAACTGTTAGAAATTTTTTTAATCAAAAAATTTTTTTGTTTTTGTTTTTAATATCAACCATGCTACTACATGCCTGTTAGCCATTCTAATGGGTATGTAATAGTATCTCATTAAGGTTTTTTTAAAACATGTTTTATTGCCATATAATTTACATACTATAAAGTTCACCTGTTTAAATTGTGTAATTCTGTGTTTTTTTAAAATTAATTTGTGTTTTTTTTTTTTTTTTTTAAGAGATGGGGTCTCACTCTTTTGCCCAGTGCAGTGGTGCGATCATACCTTGCTATAACCTCCAAGTCCTGGGCTCAAGTGATCCTGTTGCCTCAGCCTCCTGAGTAGCTGGGACTATAGGTGCACACCACCACAGTCAGCTAATTTTAAGATTTTTTTGTAGAGAGAGGGTCTCACTGTGTATTCCAGTCCGGTCTCAAACTCCTGGCCTCAAGCAATCCTCCCAGCTCAGCCCCCCAAAGAGCTGGAATTACAAGTGTGAACAACTGTGCCTGGCCAGTTCTGTGGTTTTTAGTATATTTATAGAGTTGTGCAACCAACAACATAATCCGATTTTTGAATATTTTTGTCTCACCAAAGAGAAATCTTGCACCCATTAACACTCTTTTTTTGTCCGAGTATTATGATGGGGGTACAAATGCTTTGGTTACATGAATTGCCTTTGCACCGCCCAACAAGTGTGGCCATCCCCCAAGCAGCGCACATCACATCTGTTAGTTGTGAATTTACCCATCCCCACCTCTCCCCTCCCACCTGCCTGACACCCTATGAATGTTACTTCCCATATGTGCACATTAGTGTTGATTAATTAGTACCAATTTAATGGTGAGTAAATGTGGTGCTTGTTTTTCCATTCTTGTGATACTTCACTTAGAAGAACGGGTCCCAGCTCAATCCAGGATAATACACTAGGTTGCCCTCAGCACTTCTATTCAACATAGTTCTAGAAGTCCTACCAGAGCAATCGGACAAGAGAAGGAAATCAAGGGTATCCAAGTGGGGACAGAAGGGGTCAAACTATCATTCTTTGCTGATGATATGATCTTACATCTAGAAAACCCCAAAGATTCTTCCAAGATATTACTGGAATTGATAAATAAGTTCAGCAAAGTCTCAGGTTACAAAATCAATATACAAAAATCGGTAGCATTCATATATGTCAATGACAGTCAAACTGAGAACCAAATCAAAGACTCAATACCTTTCACAATAGCAACAAAGAAAATAAAATACCTAGGAATATATTTAACTAAGAAGGTGAAAGATAACTACAGGGAGAACTACAAAATACTGAGGAAGGAAATAGCAGAGGACGTAAACAGATGGAAAAACATACCATGCTCATGGATCAGCAGAATCAACATTGTTAAAATGCCTGTGCTACTCAAAGTGATCTACAGATTCAATGCAATCCCTATTAAAACACCAACATCATTTTTCACAGATCTAGAAAAAACAATTCTATGCTTCACATGGAACGAGAGAAGACTCCACATAGCCAAAGCAACCTTAAGCAAAAAGAATAAATGGGGAGGCATCAATTTACCAGACTTCAAGCTGTACTACAAGGCTATAGTAACTGGCATGGCACTGGCACAAGAACAGAGACATAGAACAATGGAACAGGACTGAGAACCCAGATATAAAGCCATTAACAATTTTTCTGCATGCTTCCCATGTAAAAAAAAAGAAAAAGAAAAAGTCTTCCCAATTTTGTAGAAGATATAAATGTTTATATATTTGTGTGTGTGTATATATATGTAGATACATATCCATATAGATGTATATACGTATCCATGCACATCCATATATACATATTTTATATATATATATTATATTCATATATATGGAAAAAAGACTAGAAGAAAATACATCAAACACAAACCTTAGTTGTGTCTTGGTGGTAGCGTTTATATATAGCTTTATTTTCTCCTCTGTATTTTTTGGAATTTCAGAATTCCCCATGGTGAGCACATGTAATCTTTATAATTTAAAAAATCATTATTTATATGAAAAAGAAGACATTTCTTCAGGCTACATCCATTGAGGGGGCAGCATTATCCCAGCTATGATCACTCTATATTTGCAGTCTGATTTCCTTTGGGAAGAGAGCTTGTAAAATCTTATTCTTCTGGGTACCTGCAGTGAGTTGGCAGTATAAATTTGCTGTTTGCAATATTTACGTGCATTGCCTGGGGGAGTCCTGTAAACTACATTGTGAGTTGGTTTCTCTATTGACAGACTGTTGGGTGCTTAGAAAATGTGCTCTGGAAAGCAAATCCATATGGGTATTGACTGAAGGGGTACAGATTGTCTTGTGATACATTGATAGCAGGGAAATGAGGTTGCCATTTGCTGGGACCTCATCTTCCTAGTTTATGAAGTGTGTGTGTGGCCAGATATGCATGTGTGTATGCACATTTGTATGCATTTGTAACATATATGTTTACATTGTAAGGTACTGTGGGTTTCGAAGGCTAAGCATATTGGCCCTCTAGTTCTAGTTTAATGGCATCAGCGTAGTTTGATTTAGAATAAGTCAAATTCTTATTGCTTTAATTATGTTTTCCCTTGATTCTCAGAGAGAACAATAACCTCCATCTCAATAAAGGCCTATGGAAATGAATTGCATCACATCTGTGCTTTGAACAAAAATATGCTTTGCTTGGAATCTGCACATTATTTCATATCTCAAAGGTCATTTTCTGGAGTGAAATTGAATTGATGTTAACCATTTTCAAGAAGAAGAAACAGACTGGGGAGGACTCTTCTGAGTTATGGATTGATTACAAAGAAACAAACCCACGAAGGCCAGCTCAAAGAGGGTGGGAAGGTATGCTGCAAAGACCAAATAAGCAGGGAAAACAAAAACAGGCAAGGCTTGAGGAAGTTTCTCTCTGGTTCTGTGTCTCTGTCTCAGGCCTTATGATCTCGTGTCTTTGTATCTCTCTTTATATACCTCTTCCAGCCTCTTCTTTGCTGATTGGCTACTTCAGCTTGTGCCTGGTTTCCACACTCTCGTAACTTCAGCTTGGCTTTGCTCAGTACACCCTGGTGGCTCTGGCCTTGCTTCTACGTGACTATTCAGCTTAACTTGGCACATCTAAATGACTCATTCCTTGGAGAAGACTCTGACTGGCCCAGCTATGGTGAGATTTCCTGGCAGATGTGGGGTGAAGGGAGGTGATATATAAAAATATGACCACCTGGGTCTACCCTTCAACACAGTCTTAATGTGGCAGTTGACTACTGCAAGGGCAGCATGAATCTGGTCAGGGTGGTGGTGGTAGTGGTTGTTTTGTTTTGCCAAACCTGATAATAGAGACATGTAAATGAAAAGGTACTATGTAAAGTCATCTGTGACAAGCAGATGGCCTCACGATGATCCTTGTCTCCGGGGATTCATGTTCTTGTGTAATCCCCTCCCCTTGACTGGACCTAGTGATTCACCTCTAATAAACAGACTGTGACAAAATAATGTCACTTCTGAGTTGGGTTCCCAGAAAATTGTGGCTTCCATCTTCTGTGGTCTCCCTTACTCTCTCACTTGCTTACTCTGATGGAAAAAGTACCATGCTGTGAGCTGCTCTATAGAGAGGCCATGTTCCCCTCCCCAAGGAACTGGGGAGGGGGGGGCTCTGGCCAACATCCAGCATGGAACTGAGGCCTTGGTCCAACATCTGTGAGCAAGTGCATCCTGCCAACAAGTCAACTTGGGAGGTAGATGTTCCCCAACTGAGCCTTGAGATGACTGTGGTCCTGGTGATGACTTGATCGTAGCTTGTGAGACACTTTGAGGTGAGACACCCAGCTAAGCCACGCTTAGAATCCTGACCCACAGGCACTGTGAGATACTAAATGTTTGTTGTTTTATACCACTGAGTTTTGGGGTAACTTGTTATACAGCAATAGATAACAAATACATGGTTTCTTAAGTAATGCTGTTTTTGAAGCACTGGACCCAGGCTCACCTCAAGACAAATTTTAAGAGGTCATATAACCCAAGGAGCTATTCTGGAAAACTTGTTTAGGCCAAAGTACCAGTCTCTTCCAGCACAGTGGACAAGTTTCAAGTGCAGTGCACCATGTCTGCTGTGTGGCCAGCTGAACAGGAGGAGTTAGGCTCTAACAGTGACAGTGACAGCACAAATGTGTAAAATATAAACAGGAACGACTTCATTCTAGAGAATCCCAGAGAATGGCAAAATATTAAGGTTATTAAGTGTGAAATGTCCGATTTCCTTAAGTACTAAATTTGACAGTTGATATCTCTGAAATTTCACTTTGACACCTCTTGTTTTATTTTTATTGTAAAGGGACATCCTCAGTCTTTCAAACAGATGTTTTGGCTTGTGATTATCTTTCACATTTTTTTAGAGAAATTTTTGTAAAGCCACAGATAAGTAAAAAATTTTTGTTATTTTCGAATGTGAGTTCCATCGTGGAACCCATGCAGCTCAGACAGCTCGAAATTTCAACAAAGTGTTTGGGAAGGATGTGGCTAATGAATGCACAGCATTTCAATGCTTTGAGAAGTTCTATTCTGGTGATTTTAATCTTGAAAATGAGCCATGTGGGCTCCCTGAGACCAAGGTGGATAATGATGAGCTGAAAGCTGTAGTGGAAGCGAATCCATCTCAACCTACTTGTGAATTAGCAGCAAGGTTTGATGTAACTATTCCAACAATATTGGACCATTTGAAACAAATTGGCAAGGTAAAGAAGCTGGATAGATGGGTTCTGCATTAATTAAATGAGCATGAGAAGAGAAATTGTCTCCAAGCTTGCCTTTGTTTGCTGTGACGACATAAGGGTGAACCATTCTATGCTGTATTGTTATGTGTGATGAGAAATGGAGTCTTTTTGACAATTGCAGGCATCCGGCACAATGGTTGGATAAAGATGAATTGCCAAAACACAGTCTAAAACCAAATAGTCATCCAAAAAAGCTAATATTGTTTGGTGGTCCAGTGCTGGTCATGAAACTTGGTCAGTCAATTACAGCAGATGTCTACTGCAACCAATTGGTATTATCCACTACAGTGTCATGAAACTTGGTCAGTCAATTACAGCAGATGTCTACTGCAAGCAATTGGACAAAATGATGAGGATGCTTGCGATTAAGCAGCTGAGATTGGTCAATAGAGACAGGCCAGTCCTCTTGCAAGACAACACTAGACCACATGTCGCACAAACAATGCTGCTCAAACTACAGAAGCTGGGCTTAGAAACTCTCTATCACCACCCATATTCACTAGACCTTGCCCCAAATGACTCCCACTTCTTCCAGGCTTTGGACCACTTCTTGTAAGGAAAAATATTCAATTTTGAACAAGCTGTGGAAAACACCTTTTACAATTTCATTGCCACTCGCTCTCCAGGCTTATTTGCTGCTGGCATAAACAAGCTACTGTTAAGGTGGCAATACTATGTCAATAGTTTAGGTGCATAGTTTGATTAATTGTACTGCTTCTTGTTTGAGATATAATGAGCTACAGTTTTGATTCGAAATTGGACATTTCATATTTAATGACCTAATATTTCAACCGTGTTGTAGTATCTGAGATGAGGGTTGTACCTGGTGATTCTAGTGTCCTTGTCAAATCTAAATGACAGTGAATCTGAATATGTGCCCATGAGATGCCAGGTGCCTCTGCCAGTGCCCCAGGAGCTGGTGTGGACTGCAGGGGAAGCCTCAGCCTTCTGGAACATCCCTGGGATGAAACATTAAGCATGGGAAACTGTCACGTTGCAGAGTCTCACTGGAGACATTATTAGGGCTCAGAGGTCTGTATGGCATTCGAGTGGTTCAGCTACTTCCCCAAACTTCATTTCACAGGGAGAGCATTTCAGGAGCTCTCCATGAACCAGGACTCCTCAAAGTCCTGTATTCCCCAGCGGATTTCACAGGTTGATTAGGAAGTTCTTCTATGGGGAGTAAGCCCACAGTCAAAATAGTTTCTGCTGCTTCTGCCCCTAGGGCAGAGTTTTCCTTCAGCATCCTTGAACACCAAGAAAATGCTCCTACATTCTTGCCCCTGGCTTCTTGGCCTCAGCTTTTACAAAGCTGATGTATCCAACGCCTTCCTTTTATGAACCCTCATCTGCCTCATTCCAGATGTTTCCCCGTTCTTCCTCTGTGTCCTTCGGTAGCGCTATGGGTTGCATTCCAATGACAATACACATTTGCAATATTTAAACAGTTTTATTGACACAAACATCCTGTCCCCACAAAAAGAAATTATACAGGACAGGAGGAACTTTTCCTTTGTTCTTTCAAAAGCAGAACTCTTCAAGGTGCTGTATATAACCTTTTGCCGGGGAGGCCAGTCCTCACGAAGACCAGGCGAGAGATCCCCCTTTCTCTGCCACATGTCCTCCCACCCAGAATTCAGCAACATCACCGGACAGCCATGACGAGTGCTTAGCTGACAAGATAGGGCAGGGTGCAGCCCAGCCACAGCCAGGGTTGCTCAGTATGCAGAAGAGGAGATGTTGTTAGTCTCATTACAGGAAAAAGGCTATGAATGGATAAGTGTGCTTTGGGAGGGATGGTGGGTACGGGAAGAAAGAGAATTGAGAAAAGGGACAGCTATTGTGTCTGATTTTCAAGGTTACCTGTTGAGATAGGGCTGCAGCTCCCTTATGGCCCGGAAAAGCAATTCCTTTCCAATAGCTTTATAATAAAGAAGAAAGACCCTTTTGTTAACAACATCTTGTATTTACCTCACGTCTTTCTCCAGAGAAGCTGCAAGTGCCTCAGAGATTTTATCTTTATAAGAAGCTGATGAGTAGGTGTGAAGACCTTCTGGTGAACCCAGCCCCTCTGTCCCTAATCCAATCGGTTTGCCTGCAGTCCTCTCACTTCTTCCTGGTGGTGATGCTTAACAGGAGTGGGTCCGAGGTCACCCTTGCAGTGGGCACCATGTGCCAGGGTGCAGGGTAGCCCATTTCCACTCAGGATCCTTCGTTGTCTCTTGTTCCCCAGTGTCCCAAACAGAGTCCTGCTCCAGCTGTCTTAAGTTAAGGGGTCTTTATTCAAAGCAGCAGAGATTATTACATGGAGCTCATGGCCTGTAAGAATAACGGAGCCTCACGAAGGTCTAACCTGGGCCCTGGAAAGCTGTTCTTCTCTCTCTCCTCCTGTGTGGGCCTGCACCGTGTCTTTAGTCTGCCTGCTCTGTGTGCTTATTTCCTTCTGTGCTTCTCTTTTCAGACCCCTTTCTCTGCTCGCTCCTGGATACATGGTCCCGAGTGGCAGAGGTGACACTTGAGTTTTCAGTTTCAGCGCAGGTGACTCGTTTAGTCTGGTCCACCCATAAGAGGAAAATGATTGGCTCAACACAGATCTCGTGTTCACCGTGGTCCAGTCCTTTCTGGCTGGAGGGGACAGGGCTGGTGGCAGGAAGGGCTTCCTCCCCCAGGGCCTTTGTGTCTCTGCCTAGGTTGTTCCCTGTGTGTGGAATGGCCTTGGTCTTGACACCCACGATCCTCAGCTTCTGTGTGTCTGTTTCTGAGAAGCATCCCCCCCCCTTCCTTGTCCCACCTGCTCTGCACAACCTGAGAACCACTCTCCCCCTCCACCATTTGATAACTATTTGCTTATTTTTGTGCTTGACTCTCTCTTGCTAGCACGAGAGTGCCTTGAGGGAAAGCCTGTTGGTCTAGCTCTTTTTTGTGTCTTGAATGCCAGCAGAATGCTCAGGGAATGTTTGTTGAATGAATGAATACATGAAAAACAATACAGCTTTTAAAATAAAGACTTAGCACTGTTTGGTCTTTACGCTAGCCTTTGATTAGGAGCAGAAGAAATGTTCCTCATTTTTAATAAGTACCTATCAAGACTAAGTATAGAGACTTGGGAATGAAGTGTGCTGGCCACCCTGGGGGACAAGGGAGGTGCCCTGGGGCTGTAGCCACAGGGTGCTGTGTCCGATGCCTGTGGTTCGGGAGCTCTCGTCTCTTTCTTGCAATGAGTCTTGGGGCCGCTGAAATGCAGGTGTTGGAGAATCAGCATTTGCACCATGTGCAACCTTTCGTTTTATTCTTATGACAATATCTACATAGAGTGGCCATTATGTTAATTATGGCAATGTTGATTTACGACCATGGGCCTCACAAATTTATGTCAGTTAGGATCATTTGACATTTGGATTTACAGCAATATCATTAAACATGGCAAAATCATTTTATAACAGTAGGTGGGGCAATTGGTAGGAAGGGGGTATTGGGGTGGCAAAATGGAATCCCCTGAGGAGTTTTCTACCCATCCTCCCCCACCCTCCTCTGCACCCCTGCCTGCCTTGTTCCCTGGGTGAATCTGACCCTTCCCCCTCCCCTAGGTGGCCATTGCTGCTGACATGTCCTTGCTCCTTGCTTCCTCCTCATGCCACCCAGCTCTGGTGGAAATGGTGTGAGAGAGGGAAGAACCAGGTGGCGGGGGGGAGCACACTGTCTCATATTTTCTCAGTGCTTCCACGTACCTCATTAGCCCATGCCGGGAGAGCCTCTTCATAAGCTTCCAAGTCTCCCATGATCCCTCCTTAGCAACAAGCTACTATCTTTGCTGGAGTGTGGCAGCTGTGGGGCCCACATTGAGATGTTTGGACATAAACACCTTCTAATCCACTATTAAGTCCTTCAGTTTGTGTTCTCATACCATTAACCGTAATGAACTCTTCACATACCGATGTCAATTTAATATGCTGCTTCCCCAGGAAGGGCCCCGTAATTTAGCGTTAATTAATGATGACTTATTGCAAATTATGTTACTGACTTACTGATGCTCCCGGGTGATGCGCACATCTTTCAGATGCGACCATAACATTGTGACTCAGTGTTCACATGGTGCTTCACACGTTCAGAACACTCGGTAACTGAGTAGCTGTGTTGTCACAATGCCGCATGCCGATCTGTCAGCGGGTGAGGAGAGGGGCCCTCATTATGGGTAAACTTGATATACTGGATCGCAAACTTGCCAAACTGATGAGTCTAGAATATAAGGTATTTGGGGGCTGGGGTTCCTGAGGTGCTCAGTGGAGACAAATGGAGACAGCTACCCATGGATACCGTACGTTGGCTCCAGCAGGCATTTTAAACACTCAGAAAAAAGGAGGGAGGCAGGGAAAGTCTAGAAAGTGATGTATCACCAGATCTTTAGAGATGAGAGGAGGTGTGAAAAGGTGGCTGCCAGTGGTAAAGGACACCTCTGAGTTATAGAAAAGGCCACAAAGGAAAAATAAAGCATGCATTTGGACCATATTGCTAATAGATATGACCTAGGTCTTAAGTTTTTTCCTTGTCAAAATTTTCAGCCTATTTTATGGGGTGGAGTTTTCCCTGGGAATACATCTTAGTATTGACCAAAATCATTTGGAAAGGGGAATTTGCTTTGGACAGTGGGCACTATAATTAATGTCATTGGAATATGTCTACACTGTAAACTAGGGGAGGGAATCTTCATGTTTTCCCCCATTTTCCAAGCGGAGGAAGTTCAAGTAACAAGCCACGCCTGATGGAACAAGGAGGGATAGATTGGAGACAAATCTGTGGTCGTGCAATTTAGGGTCAGTTGTCATCTCTCTGACTTCTGTTGTCTGCCTATGATGCTGCCCTTTGTTCTGGACACATTATATAGTCTGAAATATTAAACACATCCATTTGAAACAATATTTTGATTTCTAATAAATGATAAGGAGAGGGGAAATGAGATTCCCCTCTGGCCAGAGAAAGGGCAATCTTTACTCTCCATGGGAGAAAGATAAGCCCAGTCGATTTGTGGAGATGGTGTCAAAATTAAATTATTTTTCCAGAAACATATAAAAAAAAAAAAACAACACCCAACTTGTCATTCTTGGAAGAAGTGCTATTACCCTCTTTCCTTTGTGGTGTTCTGTGGCAAACTCCAGGACCTTAATTAATCCCTGCTCTTGGTTTATTGGTTCATTTCTGTCTTGTCCTTGTCTTGCTTGCCAACTTCATTTTAAAATACAGAAATTGGCTCCCACCGCACGCAACTAAGAATTCATTTCAAGCTCAAATATGAGTAGAGCTCATCATAGCAGAAACTTTTGTTTATTATTTCATGACTCTTGTATCAAAACCTTTTGATGGGACCCAAGCAAACCAGGGACACATTTAAATCAGATGAGCAATTTGCACCTTCATGGAGGGCTTAGCAGAGCAGCTTTGTTCTGATGACTTTACAAAAATCCATTTGTATCTGTTGGGAAATGTAAGCTTGTTTGCATCTGTGGCTTTGTCCCTGGGTTGGTAATGACAATGAGCCAACTCATGTCTCAAGCAGGACTGGGGGTGCTCACAGATCAGGGTCCCCCTGGGAGAGGAGGACATGCCCTTGCGGCGACTGCTACCTCCCTGGCCCACGATGACGCAGAAGCTACGAGGTGGAGAAGGGGCAGACCCACTGGGGAGGGGAGGCAGTGTGGCATGTTGGTCAACAGAGACAGCTCTAGACTCTGTCCAAAATTCAAATTCAGACTCTCTATTTTCTAGATGTGCTAGCTTGGGCAAGTCACTTGACCTCTCTGAGCCTCAGTTTCCTCACTGGGAAAATTGGCATAATTATATCTATCATATGGGGTTGTTGTAAAGATTAAAATAAATGAGATGACGTACTTAAGGCACTTGACAGACTGTGAGCACTCAGTCAGAGTTACTTGTCTTATCTTATCTTGATATGCAGAGTTAAAATATGGTGAGAGAAACAGAGGTAAATAAACAAGTAGAAGGCAGGGCAGCAGATATTTGTGAGCCACAGACATGGGGAAAGAGTTGCCTGCTGACATCTTGTTTGAGACCCAGGAAAGCCTGTACATTACATTCCCACGCCATCCCCACCTGCTGGGTTCACGGACAGACGCACGAGCTCCTTCTCCAGGCAGACAGCGAGTAGCGTGTGGGTAGTGGAAGCCTTCAGGAGCTTCTAGGAAAGTGAGCGCCAACTACAACCTGGACTTGAACTACCCACAGGTTCTCAACCCCAGCAGGTATCAGGCAGAACACAGCACAGTACAACAAACTCCAACACGATGGGAACAGAAGTTGGGGGTGCTGTGTAACCGGCTGTGTGACTTTTGACAAGTCACCCAACTTCTCAGGCTTGTCATCTATAAAATATTGTAGAAACCTAGACTACAAGGTGAGAGGACACCTTTGACACTGTCCAGTTCTTGACATGTGGAAGCTTCAGTGTGGGCAGGAAAAAAAGTGCTCCATTTTCTTGGTTTATAGCCAGAGGTTGGTGTCTACTTTGGCCATTGGTCTGAGCTCTTGTGTATCTAAATATCTCAGTAGAGTGTATCAGTGCCGTCTGAGCCGGTCCTGCTCTTCTGTGTTTCTCAGTACCTGCGAGGACCAAGGCCGGGCCTGGGGCTTCAGACACATGGTCTCGAGTGGACAGACGGAAGGCCAAATCCAAATGTCAGGGCCAAGCTGGTCCTGGGTTGCTTGGTTGGTTGTCATGATGGAGAGGTGTGGCTTTGGCCTGCTGCTGTGGTCTGAATGCTCCCCAAAACTCATGCTAAAGTTTAATTGCCATTGTGATGGTGGTAAAAGGTAGGGCTGTTAAGAGGTGATTAGGCCATGAAGGTTCCACCCTCTTGAATAGATTAATGTCATTATTGCGGGAGTGGGTTTGTTATAATAGTGACTTTAGCCTTCCCTTGCTCTTCTGCCTTCTGCCGTGGGACATGCAGCAAGAAGGCCCTCACTGGGCCCCTTGACCTTGGACTTCCCAGTCTCCAGAAATGTAAGAAATACATCTCTCTTTCTATTTTTTTTTTAAATAAATTCCCTGCCTGTGGTCCTCTGTTAGAGCAGCACAAATGGACGAACACACCTGCCTTTCCATCCTCGCCTCCCAGTCCTGGTTTCTCAGGTGGGTCTCTCCCCTCACGGCCCCCAGCCACGCTCTCAGCCAGGTATCCTAGCGGATTGCACTGAGAGTGTGTTTGAGGAGCCACAAGACAGTGGCCAGGGAGCCGTGGTCCTTCTGGCTTGGCTCTGTTGGCAGCCTGTGCCTGCCAGTCCCTTAGAAAGCGTCAGAATGTCCAGACTTGTCTGTGCTATGGCATCGGCCTCTTCCACGGCCACCGGCTGTAGCCAGCCTGGGAGACAGGGCCTGGGTATGACCTGTGTCCTGCACTAGTAACGTCAGCACTGCTGGTTCAGAAAGCCTCATGCCAGCCATCAAAGGGGGCCACTGGGACAGAAAGAACTCCCTCCCTTCCCTCAGAGATGGCCTGCCCTCCCTGACCAGCGACCACGTACATAAACAGGCTGTATTTTGCCTCCACGTTTGGCTTCTTATTTCCTTCATAGGACCTTTCATATTTTAAAATTTAACTTGAAAACCTTTGTTTCCTGTCTCCCCCACCAGAGTTCAAGCTCCTTGCTTAATTTAAGGTTCTTAAGGGACCAGGTCTGTCCTTTCACCTTTGTACCCCTGGCACCTGTAAAAGCACTTGGCACTAATAAATGTGTGTCTGATGGAAGGAATTGGGGCTCAGGTGCTGAGAGATGGGGGCTCCCGTGCAGACAATGTCAGGGGAGGGTAAGGTGAGTTGAACACCTGTTATGTACCTGGTACTTTACTTTCATTACATCATTAATTTCCATAAGAACCCTGAAAGGTCAGGATTATCACGCATATTTTACTTGAAAGAATTTAAGCTCGAAGAAGTTAAGTAACTGTTCTCAGGTCCCCAGCTGGAATTTGTGTCCAGGATGTCTGAACAACGGTTCTCAATCTTGTCTGCGTGTTAAAGTCACCTGGGGAGCTGCCAAACATCCATACACCCAGGCTGGGCCCTGAACCAAGGAAACCAGAGCCTCTGAGCTACGTGACCTGGGAAGCAGTAATTTTTAAATTTCCCCCGAGGATGACAATGTGACGCAAGGCTGAGCAAAATTGCTCTAGACTAAATCGGTAGTTCTCAAAGTGTGGTCCAGAACCAGCATCCCCTGGGGACTTATTAGAGCTGCAGATCCTCCTGTCCCTGGTTAGACCTTCTGAATCCGAAGCTTTGGGGGTAGAGCCCTGCAATCCGTGTTTTGATGGGTCCTCCAGGGGTTTCGGATTCACGCTAGTTTGAGAACGGCTTCCCCAGAGCTGAGCTTCTCAAACTGCAATATGCATATGGATCCTACCCCCGGGGGGGTGGATCATGCTAAACTGTAGCTGAGGATTCAGTAGGCCTGGGGTGGGGCCTGAGCTTTTAAATCGATGATACAGATGTTGCTTGTGCACGGACCGTGCTTGGAGGGGCAAAGGAACTCTGCTCCCCTCCCCAGGCTGCGGTTCTCAGAATAAGGTCCCAGGCTGTCTACCTGGGATGTCTACCAAGGTGCGATTTCCTGGGTATGGCTCCAGACCTACCGAATTCAAATCTCTGAGAATGGGCTGGGCAGTGCACATTTAAACAGCCCTCACAGGGGCTTTTGTAATGTCCTCGTAAGTTTGAGAATCTGTGTTCCCAAGGGACCTGATCACGATGGCATGTGGTCGTCTCCCAGCAAGGCCCTCTCAGCCCACAGGGCCAGCCAAGCAGCCGGCCAGGCACGTAGGAGCTGGACAGCAGATTTTTGATGCTGTAGCTTCAAACAAAGAAACCAGCAGCAGAAGCCCTCGGGCTGCTGTCAGTGCACCTTGCTCTGTGTCCCCAGGCTGCAGAGAGCAGGGCTGTATTAACGACCTGGTCCCTGACATTGCCCTGTCCACAGGCCTTAAGCCTGGAGGCTAGAAATACAAATCTCCTTCCCTGCTTTGGATTTTTGGCAACTGCCCAGCCTCCCCAGCCACCTCACTGCCTGCTCAGGGTGCCTGGGCCAGCCCCAGGCCAGCAGATTAGGAGCTGGTGTGCCGCAGATGGTAGCAAGCTGTTTTAGCTCTATGGAGCGCAGAACAATAGTTACCTAAAGAGTTGGGTTTCAGCGCAGCTTGAGGAAGAATTTTGTTCCCATGGGTAATGTGCAGAGCCGGAAGCAGCTTCTTCATAAACAGTCCCCCCTTAGTCTGGGGTGTAGGCTGTGTCCACCGCAAGGCACACGCCTGCCCCCAAACTCATGGCCCTGAACCTGTAACCACTGCAGTCCTGTTACCCCAGGTGGGCAAGAGGGGCAGGGCCGGCTCCTGCCGACACCGCATACACGAGGGGCTTGGGAATGACCCCACCCCCAGCATTCCCATCCCTCACTGCTCGTTCGCATCGGCCTTGCCACCCGGTAGGGAGCTCGGAGCGCCGTTCCCTTAGATCCCAGGGGCTTCTCCATCATAGCATCCTTTATGGAAATATATACAATGTAAATATGCCTGAGCTGCTTCCTCACCCTCATTAAGCTGGGGTGGGGCTTAGTGAAGGTGAGGATTAGGTAGTTCACATTTAAAAAGAAAAGCACTTGGGAGAAAGCACGGTACAGAGTAAAGGCTCCGTAACTCTTAGCTGCTATTATTGTTATTACTGCCAGGTAAGGAGAAAAACTGGCATCTTTTTTAGAGGAGTGTAACCTGTTTTTCTGCTAGGTCCCTGCTAAACATGCCATCAGGGAGACAGCAGAGCCACTCTAGTCATACGGGAGCAAGGTGCGGGGAGAAGGGTGTTAAATAACATGGGAACGTCCCTTCCATTCCAAGGCCCAAGGGGCTCTGACGCCTCTCAGCCTGCAAGAAAGGGCCTGACACCGTAACGTGGGCTTGCCTAGGGATCTCACTTGACAGATGGACAGAATGACCAATTGGTTGACCTGAATGACAACGACCCTTCACAGACTAGCCCCCGACATGGGTTGCGGGCAGCCTGATATGGCTTAAAGTTCCGCTTCCTCGGGGCCTTTGGATGGAATACTAGCTGTTAAAAAGCCATTTTGGGGGAAGAGGGCAGAGCAGGATTGCCCAATAGAACCCTCTAGTGAACGTCCCTCTGCAAACACCTAATTCAACAACTGTCCACCCAAGCAAGCACCTTCAGAAGAACCAAAAATCAGGTGAGCGATCACACTACCTGTTTTGACATTATATCAAGGAAGGAGGCACTAAAGAGGGTGGGAATGACAGTCTTGCATGGCCTATGCCACCCCTCGCCCGGCCCCTGGCAGGGCCGCACCAGCACCCCAAGTGCAGACAGACTCTGTGCGCCCAGGGGAGGGACAGTGAAGTGACTGGGGGACTTTGTATTGAAATGCAGGGCCGCCCTGGCACAGATAGTTTGAAAAGATATGGATGGAAACAACAAAAAGCTAAAAAGTGCAGGGGGTGGAGTTAAAGGGTAGAGTCTCTGTTAGATTTCTCTTTGCTTCTTTGTTTGTTTGTAAGCAGAGTTGTCATGTTTAACATGATTGGTTATAGAATGTTTTTTTGCAAGCCTCATGGTAATCTCAGATTAAAAACCTACAGCAGATGCACAAAAAATAAAAAGCAAGAAATTAAAACACACCACCAGAGAAAATCACTGTTGACAAAGGAAAACAGGGAGGAAGGAAGCAAGGAAGAGAGGACCACAAAACAACCAGAGATCAAATAGCAACACGGCAGGAGTACGTCCTTGCCTATCGATAGTAACGCTGAATGTGAATGGATTAAACTTGCTTGGCTTCGTACCCTGTCCCTACCTGGAACACGAAGGACCACAGATGGGTTTGCTTGTCCTTGTCAGAGCCAACCTGTCCCGGTGCCCTGGCTTCACAGCTGCCCTTGGAGGACTATTCCAACTGGCTTCAAGTGCAGTGTATATTATCGTCATCTGGGCACAACAGGCACCCACCCTAACCCATATAAACAGGACTCCGGGAAGTGTTACGTACATGTCCTCGAGACGGGGGTGGTGGCTGGAGATGAAAGGGGGATCAGAAGCAAAGGACAGTTTCCTCACTCGGCCTTTCTGACAGCTTTTGCAGAGACTTGTGATCTCAGGTGCCCCTGGGAGGCAGGGGAGGTATTCTCCTCCTCTTCTACCCCCCATCCAATTTCTCATATGGGGAAACTGAGGATCAGCGGGGCTAAGTGACATTCCCAAGGTCACTGGTCACTGGGACAGTATGTATTTCCTGTGCACCAACCTTGTCTACCCAAGCTAAGTGTGAGCCTCATGGGTGGACCTCACGGAGACCACAAAGCTGGGATTAATATGTTTGCTTATTGATTGAGATGTTCCAGCTTTGCCGTGCTCTTACCTTTTCCTAATTTTACACATGCAGCCATTGCGTGAGAGAGAAGAGGATGTGCCTGGGGACGTGCAGGCAGCAGGTTTAGCTGGGAATTGAAACCTGTGCCCCTGCCCGTCTCAGCAGGGCTCTGGAGAAACCCAGGGCAGGGTGAGCCCTGGTCCTCTGTCATTCTGCGGGGAGAGCCGTCTCCTCAGCCCTCCCCACCCTACCCTGAGTTCCCTCTCAGGGCCCAGATCAGGCAAACAGAGAAAGAAATGAGGGTAAGAGTGGGGGGACGGGTGGAGGAAAGATCCCAGGAGGAAGAGGAGATCCCAGGGGTTGTGTTGTTTGTTCAGAGAAAACTAAGATAGCAAAGGAAAGGCCATTAATGAAAACAATTAGAATTTCCCATATTCCATCCCTACCTTTAAATAGTAAAGGGAGAGTGGGGTGACCCAGGCGGAGACCCCAAAGCGTGACCGTGCTACTTTCTTGTGTCAGCAAGAGTAGCCTCAGGTTTTTCGTCAGAATTGTTGGCCTCAGAAGATTCCAGTTTCCAAGTCATGTATACTCCTTCCATTCTAGCATGTGTGTTGGCCACACTCTCCATTCCCCTCTGCCTTCGCTCTCTTCCCTCTGCGTTCTCAGAGCTCTCTCTCCTGGAGCTAACAGGGATGGGGTGGATGAGTCCTTGAGGACAGACTGTCCTCTCATTCCGTGTTGGTGGTCCTTGCTCAGATAGCCCCAGCTGCGAGGCCCGAGGACAGCAGGCCACGTGTGTGCCAAGGACATGGAGACCGCACTGTGTTATGTTGCCCATGGCAACTGATGCCGAGGCCTGTTCTGCCGCTGGCTTAGTCGTCTGGGTTTGAGAACTATTGTACTAATATTTCTTTTTCTTCTGTTTCTGTTTTATTGAGGTATAATTGACCGACAAAAATTGAACATATTTAAGGCATACAGTGTGATGTTTTGACATACATGTACATTGTGAAATAATCACCATAGTCTGACTAATTACCACATCCATCCCCTCACATAGTTACCATTTCTATCTGTGGAGAGAAAATCCAAGATCTGCCCTGTGAGCAAGTTTCAAGTTATGCTACAGAGCGTTGTTAACTGTGGTCGCCATGCCGTACAGAGGATCTCTGGACATATTCACCTTGCCCAACTGGACTTTGTACCCTTTGGTAATCTCCCCGTTTCCTCCACCCTCCACCCCAGCTGACCACTGTCCTACTCTTTGCCTCTGTGAGTCTGAGTATTTTAGGTTCCACGTGTGAGTGAGATCACACAGCATTTGTTTTTCGGTGCCTGGCTTATTTCGCTTGGCATAATGTCCTCCAGGTTCATCCACATTGTCACAAATGGCAGGATTTCCTTCTTTTGTGAGGCTGAATGGTATTCCATTGTGTGTGTGTACCACATTTTCTTTATCCACTCATCCGTCAATGGACATATCCTAGCCATTGTGCATGATGCTGCAAAATGAACACAGGAGTGCGGATATATCTTTGAGATGATTTCATTTCCTTTGGATATATACCTGGAAGTAGGATTGCTGGATCATGTGGTCATTCCACTTTTATTTTTTGGGGAAACTCCATACTGTTTTCCATAATGGCTGTATCAGTTCATATTCCCACCAACAATGTACAAGGAAAAACCACTGTACTTTCTTTGGAGTTTGAGCGTCTCCCCTTACACATGAAGTAAGTTTCTTTTTTCTGGCAATATTCTCACACACATGCACGCATGCACACCCCCCCACATGTATGCACACACACACACACACACACACACACACACACACACACACACACACACACATGCTTCCCAGCCTTGGCTGACATATGAGTAGTATTGTCAACTGTTGATGTTGAAGGGGCTTTTGAGACACTTTCTCTGAGTCTGAACTTGAAGAACTTAGTTCTGGATCTCCAGGTTAATAAATAAACTGGGTAGTAACTGTGGAAATAATGTTCACCTGGATTTGGAGACCTGGGTTTCCCCTAGTTTTGTTTCCAGTTAGCTGAAGGCAAGTCATATAATGTTGCTGAACCTCAGTTTCCTTGTCTATTATTATAACTGGGCTAAAATACTTTTCTCTCAAGGTTGTTGTGAGGATTCAATTATATTAAATAAGATAATGGTGAGAAATGCCTGCAATGACTGATAAAAATGTTTTGATGGAGACTTAGGGTATACATGGTGCAAAGCATTACTGGGGAATCTACAAAAGAAATAGAAGAAGTGGACTTTTTAAAAAAAGTGTGGTTAAATGCACACAACAAAATTTACCGTCTTAACCATTTTTATGTGTACAGTTCAGTAGTGTTAATTATACTCACACTGTTGGGCAACCAGTCTCCAGAACTCTTTCATCTTGCGAAACTGAAATTAAACAACTCTCCACTTCCCTCTCCCCCAGCTCCGGGCAAGCACCATTTCACTGTCTGTTTCCATGAACTTGACTTCTTTAGATACCTCATACAAGTGGACTCACACGGTATTTGTCTTTTTGTGACTGGCTTATTTCGCTTAGCATCATGTCCTCAAGGTTCATTCAGGTTGTAGCATGTGTCAGAATTTCCTTCCTTTTTAAGGCTGAATAATATTTCAAGGACATGGACCTTTAAAAAATGTCTGGATAACATTAAAATTAGCACATATGAAGAACCATGCACAATAACAAAGTAGCCTGTCACACAAGGCACCCAATACAGATCAAAATGAGTAGTACAGAGGGGAAGATATCCCTGCACCCCCAGCCCAGCGTTTCTAGGAGGCCCCCTGCCCACCCTGGGTGTCACTCTGCTGTCTTAGAGCTGAACATTCCTAAATGATGGCATTTAGGTCTGGCTAAATAGTTATATCCATCAGAACCCTGTGGTTCAGGACAGCGAGTCCCAAGCAAATTGCACCAGTGGTGAAGGATTTGCATCTGGTGCTGGGTCTCCAGGAGAGAGGGGCAGTGGGAACCGGGGAGGGAGAGAGAAAGGGGCAGCCTCGCAGACCTGAGAGGCTCAGGAGCTGGAGACCAGGATGGTGGTGCGGTTTCCTAGACAGTCTGGCATTTGAGAAACAATGGCTGATTTCTGTTTTGTAGATGAAAGTAATGCTTGTAAAACACTTAACTCAGAGCCTCGTGAGCTTAGCCAACCAGCTGCGTGGGTGAGGTTGGTCTTTCCCAGTCTAGGCGGAATAGACAGCATGCTCATAAATCTCCATCTCCGTTCAGCTCAGTGGCCCGGCCTCGAGGGAACACGGCTGTCTGGTGCTCTCAGGCCCTGACCTCGCAGATTAGCACCCCTCCTTCCTAGGGAGAGGCAAAAGGCCTCCCTCATTATGGGCCAATGCAGAAATCTAGAGGGCCACAGTCTTCCCCCTCCCAAAATTCCAAGTATTTAGTAAACACCTACTGTGTCTCCCTATAGCGTCACACCTTTGAAATAGGCGTTCAGAACTCATTTATAGCTGGGCTGTATCTAAGTGTTTATTGCTTTATCTGTTTTAGTCAAAGTGAGGTGACCCATTGCAAGGCCCCAGTGGATCACATCTGTTTGATATTTATCATGCAATGTCTTTAACTCACTGCTATTTGTTAGCAGATGTAAGCATTGCTTTGACTCCTCCCTGCTCTGCGTCTCTGGGACCATGCCATCAGAAAGGGAACTAGGCGTTCAAATGGAAGGTAGAAGGAGAAATCAAGAGGAGAACTGGTCTGGGGAGCTGAGATCAGACGATAACTGCTTTGCAGGGTGCTGGGTTGCTTAGTGGCCAGTTCTGTCTGGTCTGTGAGTAGGGACAGGGAGCAGAAGGGATATCATACTGCTTGGGCATTAAAATAATAATTTTTTTGTGTTCAAATTTTAAATTTAAGTACTCAGAACATAAATGCTTAAGAAACTTTTTTTTTTTTTAAATAGAGGTGGAGTAGCACTACATTGCCCAGGCTAGTCTTGAACTCCTGGCCTCAAGCAATCCTCCTCCCTCGGCCTCCTGAGTAGCTGGGATTACAGGTATGCACCACCACACCTGGCTCAAGAAACATTTGCTTTAAGAAAAATGTGTGATAAAAGTGGTGTTTGAAGACTGAGCCAGGTGTTTGAATGCTCAGTTGTAGCAGTTAGAAAACAAACCCATGTAGTGAAGGCTACTTGTAGAACTAGGCTGGGTGAATAAACTTATAACTTGGTTGCCAGTAGTAACTTCTCTCTCATGGGCAAAACAGGAATGCAGGGTAAGCCCCAAGCAGAAATGGAAAGAAGTCCTAAGATAATTGAAGCAAGCTAATAATTCTTGGCTTTGACTCCTTCCCTCCCTTCCTCCCGTAAGCCCTGGTGACCTGAAACCTTAGTGCAGCTGGTGCTGACAACAGCCTCGGGTAGGCAGTGTGGCTACCAAGCCGAGCAGGGAAGGCTGACGTGGGTCAGGTTACTCCACATAAAAAAGAGAACTAGAGGTAGAATGAACAATGATTGCATTTTTCAAGTTTGTCGTTAACATCTACAACTTGTCTTGGCATCATATTTTTTTAAACTTTGTTCTTAATTTATTAGATAAATACCCATTATTATGGGTATTATGGTATTATTTTGTTATAAAACAAAAGAATGTAATGTTTTCATTAAAAAACTAAATAGATGAAAATTGACCCTATCATAAACATAACATCATCTTATAACTCCCATACCATAAACAAAAGCACCACCTATGGAAGTTACTGGATTGCAAGTTTCATGCAAAAGATGAAAACAAGCTACCAACCACCAGAGGACTCGCTTGGTAACATTCAGCCTTATAAGTGACAAGAAATATTGTGTTACAGGTGACTTGGGAAGAGTGGCTCAGGGTGGAGTGACAATAGAATCAGAGCAGAGCTCACAAGAAAAGGAATCATAGGTAGGAGGAGATATTTGCCTGTGTATAAACAATCAAGGATAAATATCCAGAATATATGAATAATTCCACAAGTCAATCAATAAATATATGAAAAATGTTCAACCTTATTAGTGTCTAGAAAATGCAAAAAAAAAAAAAAGAACCCAACCCACAATGTCATTTCATACCTATGAATTTATCAAAAATTTAAATGTTTGATAATACCAAGTATTAGCAAGAATGTGGGATAATGGGAACTCTCTCTCTGGTGGGTACAAATGATTTGGCAGTATCTAGTAACATTTAAGATATGTGATTCTAACCCAGCAATTTCACTTCTAGCTATATATACTCTGAGACAGTCATATACAAATAAGAAGTGTACAAAGATGGTTGTTGTAGCCTTGTTTATAATGATCTCCTAAGTAAGCAAGTTTTAGAATATTGTAAATAGCATGAAGCCATTCCTATAAAATTTAAAAACATGCAAAACAATACTATATGCTTTTATGGAAACGTGTGTAGTAATGCTGAAATACACAGATGAGAAGGATATATGCCAGATGGGACAGAATAGGTGTATTGTAACTTTAATGCCACTTTAATGTCTTACTTCTTTCAAAAAATCTTAAGCAAACATGGAAAAGCATAGCAATGGTTAATTCTTGGTAGTAGATATGTGGGTATTTGTTTTGTTATTCTCTGCACTTTTGGAGTGTTTGAAATATTTCATAAATTCATTCTTTTAAACAAAAAAGGTGACAAAATCCTTCCTAATCTGGGCAAAACTGGATTTTGTACTTACTCTGTGCTCCTGCCCTTGCCTGCCTGTGTATTGTTTCTTCTTCATATTTGTGATTGAAGAAGATTGTGCTGGATGAGGTAGAAAAGAAAGTGTGATCTTAAAGCCATGGTCACTTACCATGAAGAGCTCTACCCAAAGCAGGTGTCCTGCCCATACCATACTTGGGAGATGGTCACAGAGCCTCTGCTAGAATGATTCCAACAGCAGAAATTCACTACCTCCTGCACACCTGACCATTCCATGGTTGAGGACATCTTCAGGGTAAGTTAGAGAGTTTTCTCCTATGTAGGCTGGACAGTGTAGGTTTTTACTTTGTTGCTTTGCCATGGGAGCAATAACAGTGTGGGTGCCTCTTTATCCAGACCCCGGATGGGAAGCTTTCCACATCTCTCATTGCTTTGTTAATCTTTCTTTAGATGCCCTGAGATATGTTGGTGTGGCATTCAAAGATGAAGCATGTGCTATGGATGTGATCAGATTACACTGGAGTACAGGGAGCCCGTAATTGACATGAACTGGATATTGTACCTTAATAAGTTTGCATTAGCTCTTTCAATGGCCACATCATATTATTGCCTCATATTAGGTTTGTGATCAATGACTACCTAACTGCCTCCCTTGTGCCACAAAATTCTTTTCACATAAATTGCTGCCAAATTGGTATTCCCTCTGCAACCATTCGGGATTTGTGCAAGTGAATTTCAGAGATTGCTGCTGGGCTTTGCATTTATACTTGTTAAATTTTATCTTCTGGGCTTCGGCCAAGCATACTAGACTGTTGAGATCATTCTGAATTTTGATTATGTCATCTGTGGCAACGTGCTCTGCCTACTGGGTTGGTGTTGTCTGAATAATTGATTGACAGTTATTTTCAGAAGGACAGGGCCAAGGACAGAATCCTGTAGCCAGGCAGTGGAAACTTTTCTTTGAATTGACACAGAACCATTAATCAACAATCTTTGGTTACAGCTACTCATTTGGGCATAAATTTGCCTCAAATTATTATCATCTGATGCTGTGGAAGTGCAAGAGATAGAGTGGTTAGAAAGAGTCAGTATTGCAAAGATGTCATTATCTGCAGTTGAACCTGTGAATTGAATGCAGTTCCAGGCAAAATCCCAACAACTTTTTTCATAGAACCTGGTGAGCTGCTTCTAAAATTTATTAGGGAGAGCAAAGGAAGGACCAAGAATATCCAAGTCAATTTTGAGGAAAAATAACAAGAATCATGGGAATTGATCTACCAGAAATCAAGGCTTATTATAAAGCTATAATGATCCAGACAGTGTGGTGTTGGCACAGAAAATGAAAAAAAAAAAAAAAAAGATCCCAGGAATAAAGCCATGAATATATGGGAATTTGATATGTGACAGGTGTATTGCAAATCTATTACGAATGCATAGGCTATTTAAAAAATGGCACTGGGACACTTGGTAATCTACAATGGAAAAAATTCTCTATTTCAAACCTACATTAAAATCAATTCTAGGATTTCACATTTAGGTTTAAAAACAAAAGTGTGAAGGGGAAAACTTCAAAATATGGGAGGAATGTGTAAGAGAATGTCTTCATGACCTTGGAAATAGGAAAGGTTTCTTGAACAAGATGCCAACATCACTAACCAAAATGAGAAATTTGATAGACTTGACTATATTAAAATTAAAAATATTCATCTATGAAAATGCAAGTTAAAAGTCAACTCACAGACTTATAAAAAGATATTTGTAAAGCATCTAAAAGATAAATAATTAGTATCCAGAGTATGAGAAACCTCTTATAAATCAATATGCAAAATACAAATAATCTAAGAGAAAAAGAGACAAAGGCTGTTACCAGGGGGTTTTACAAAGAGGAGTCTAAAGGACCAGTGAATACATGAGAAAATGCTTAACCTCCTTAGTAAACAGGTGAGTTCAAATTAAAATCACAGTGAGGTACTTTTTTTAACCATCGGATTAACAAAATTTAGGAAGTCTGATAATAGCAAGTATCGGTAAAAATGTGGAGCCAGGGGAACCATCATGCACTGATAGAGGGTTTCATTAGTACCGTCATGGAGAGAAAGTTTGGAAACAGCTAGCAAAGCTGAAAATGCACACGCCATGTGAATATAGTAATTTCATTCCCAGGTGTGAATTCTATAGAAACTCGCACATGCATATGGAGGCATTTCCATGGGTTGGAATATTGTTTGTGAAAATGAATAATTAAAAACAACCTGAAAGACCAGCAACATAATTATTTCAGCCTGAAACATCATCAGCAGAAGAATGAATGAATAAATTGTGAAGCATTCATTCCATGCTATAGTTTCTGGTGATGGAAATAGTTGAACTATAGCCACACATATAATATAGATAAATCTCAAAAATACCATGTTGAGCGAAGAAAGCAAGTACCAGAAGGATACATATACTACGACGCCATTTATGTAAAGTTTAAAAACAGGTAAACAATACTCTATAAAAGTGTAGCATGTGGGCCAAGTCTAACCCAATGAATGTCTTTTTTTCTAAATACAGCTTCTTAAAAATACAGCCACACTCATTTGTTTACGTATTGTCTGTGGCTGCCTTTATGCTACAAGGGCAGAGGTGGATAGTTGCAACAGAAAAAACGTGGCCTGAAAAGCCTGAAATATTTACTTTGGAAAAAGTGTGCTGGCTCCTGCAACACACATGTATTAGCAAGGCTAATATATAACATTAATGGATTACACAAGGAAGAGGTTTGTTTTTGCCATTTGAAAAGCTAGGCAAGCAGTCTGGGGCTTCTGTGGTAGTTCAACAATCATCCGAGACCCAAGATCCTTTCCTGTGGGTTCTCTGTCATCCTCACTATACACTGTCCATTTCATGGTCCAAGATGATGCTCTTGCTCTCATAACCACACCTCCTTTCCAGCCAGTGGGAGGGGGGTGGTGGTGATGAGGAATGGTTACTCAGGTGCCTTCATGAGGCCAGTCCCACCTGCAAGAAAGCGGGGAGATACAGGCTTCCCCTGGGAGAGCCTGTGCTTAGCTAAAAATCCTATTACTATGTTAAATGAGAAGAATGGCTGTGGGGGAAACAACCAGAAGCCTCTGAAACAAGCCCATTTGTGATAAAAGAATAAAGATATGAAAAGAAATGAAGACCCCTGAATGGTTCCTTACCTTTAGGCAGGAGGGAATACAATCAGAGAGAGGTAAAACAAAAACAGACAAGCTAAAGAGCTATGGGCCCCTGGACCAGAGAGTCAAGGCACAGTTTTATGCCTTTACTCCTCTTGGCAGCAGAGGCTGAGTCAAATCTACATGTACTGCAATTATTCATATACACATATGCATATATGCAACTAGAGGAGTGTAGAATAATCCAAGGAAAATATCAAAGGTAGAACAAGGGGGACAGGAGAAGATAACTCACTACAAAAAGGATGACAAAACATGCTCAGGGAAATGCCAATATAAAGCATAGTGTGCTGGCACAGAGTCATACTGGACTCACAGGTTGATGCAGTGTACATTTTTGAATAATCACTTTATTTGGGTGTCTGTTGACGTTAGCAACTGGAGCCAGGAGGTCAAGGGGCTTGGGACAGGCCAGAAACATGTTGCCTGAAATTATGCCTTGGTTATTTTGTCTTTTGAAATCCTGATAATAAATAGGGGACGTTTAGGTGGGAGCTAGAAGAATCTCACAAATGTGCGTTGTCCCTTAAAGAACCTACGTGGTCACCTGGGGAACATTCGCCGAGTACCACCTCATTTGGGGCTTCTGTCTCAACGGTATTAGGGGCCTGGTACAAAGAGAGCAATTGAAAAGAGCGGAGCCCCAGATCCTCAAGAGAGAAGCCTCAGAGGTAGGAACAGCCTTGCCCTGCTGCTGCGTGTAGACTGTGTGGCCTTTCTGGAGAGCCACCTGGCACTGTGGCTGTTAAGAATATGTTTTCCGTGTGACCCAGCAATTTCACTCCTGAGGACATAAGCCCCAAAGTTCTGTCACTGGTCCATAGTGGCATGCATAAGGTGCTCATTTCCCCATTGTTTTGTGGGGCTGGGGGGTGTGGTTGGAGGCAGTCTGGGTCACCATCACCAGGGGATGGCATAGGACAGTATGCTGGGTGCTTGCCATGGCCTAGCGTACAGTGATTAGAAACAGAGGACTGGATGTACACAGAGCAACATGGAAGGATCTTGAAAACAGAGCTGATTGAAAAGAGTTAAGAAAAGGGCAATGAGACCACTGTGACATGTATATAAACCAAAATGTGTGCACATAAAACCACAATATGCATTTTCCAGGAACATATGCAAATGAAAGAATGCACACTAGACACGTTAAAATGCTTGCTTATGAGGGCGTGAGAGGTACTTCCCCCCGCCCCAGTAGTGACTGCCACTCTGGTCACTCTCAGTACCTTGCATTGCAACCTGGCCTTGGACGTGCCAGCTTAGACTCTCACACCCTCACTGGATATGGCATCTCTTGTTTTGCTCTCTCGGTGTGTAACCACGGCTGTGCCCTGAACTCCGCTCTGCCACACAGACTTGGCTTTGACATCTTGCGGTTGCTCTCTGAGTGTCTGACCATACCGCTCACCGTCTGGCCCTGCCTTCTTTACCCCCGGTCGCTGCTGACAGCTTGTAGTGGTCTTGCTCCATTACCCGGCCATACAAGTCAACTGGCGTGTGGAAGGTGGACCGGCTTGAAATTGTGTGATGGGTCAGTGGTGGCCAAATAAAGTCATGCTCGCCTCAATCTGCTGTCTTTCCAGACCATTCATTCGCCTGCCCTCCACCCTCCCTTCCCAGGGTTGGCGCTCTTGCCCTGGAAGGCGTGAACCCTGTCTTTTTCTTCAACTCCAACACAGAGAGCCTTTGATTTTTATTTAATACCTTCCCTGTGCTGATATATTTTAATATGAGCTTCCTTTTACTTTAGAAGCCAGGAGCTAGATAATTTTAAATATACAAAAATGCTGAGTTTTAGAGAGGGGCAAGGAGTCCAGGCTACATCTCCCACGACCCCTGCGTCATGAGCGCTGTGCTCTGTCCAACAGAGTGAGACAGCTTCTAGGAAGTTGGTGACATCAATTAAGGACTCAGTGGCTGAGAGGTTACCTGGAGGGAAGATGTTGATAATTAGAAGATGTAAATCTCCGCCTTCCACCTGCCTCCCGCTGAGAGTCAATCACTTGGAACTGCCATCTCCGTGGCTCTTGGCCAAGGGTATTCTCCACGTTTCCTGGATGTGGCAGAGGAGGGTTGCGTGAGCACGTGTGTGTGTGTGTGTGTGTGTGTGTGTGTAATGGGTGGGTGGGTGAGAGCGTGCGTAGTTATAAACTCCAGAACCCACAGAATGCCTGACCACATGTGTTCCTGGCACCAGCGAGGCCTCCAGTCTGTCTAACCCAGCCAGGTTTATGCAGGGCTCAGTGCCAGGTCCAGCAGCGTGGCGTGAGGAGTGGTGAGGACTTGCCTCGGTGCTTGGTGACAATCTGCTGTCTGTTCTCTAGGGGAGAAAATCGGGCTTCTGGGAAATAGTGGTGACACCACCAGAAGTCCGTAATGGATAAGAATTGGCTCAGCAGTGCTGGTTGCAGTCAATAGGTAGACGGAGACTAATTAAACACCAGGGCTGTGGCTGGGAGACAGTCCGCCTCAGCTGTGGCGATGACACCACGTGGCACCATCGCCTTGCTCAAGTGTAAATTAGCCTCAGCCACGTGTAAGGGCTAAAACTACATCATAGGAAGGAGCTCCCAGGACACTGTGTCTTTTCAGAGCCCAAGAAATTTTGACAAAGGAAACCTGACAAAGGAATCTGGGGCGATTTTTGGTGAAAGAAGCAGAGGAGGAGCTATTTTGGATGTGAATATATTATAATTTCTCTAATGTTTTGTGGCTTATATAAAAAATAGGTGACAATACTGAAATCAGGATTACTCTGGAAATGAGCCATGTGATCACTGTGATATTGTAACATGCTATTGTACAATGGTTAACATACGATGTTTTGGAATACAGTGATAATAACATATCTATTGGTCAGCAATAGAGCAATGGTCTTTTGATGAGTCAGATTAAACAATGGGTCTTTTTGATGCTGCTGATTCTCTCAGCAGAAAGAGCTCAAGAAGATAGACTGAGAAGATATGTTCTGATTCTAGTGGGAGAGATGAATTGAATCTAGGGAGCATTTAAAGCATTGTAATAAGGAGGGGGCAGAAGTGAGGATTACGAGTTCAGGCTACCTGAGTTCACACCTGGGCTTCAGCACTTAATTGTGTGAACTTGGGAAAATAGCTCAGCTTCTCAAAGTCCTAGTTTTCTTTTCCATGTGTTTTGAAAACATTAAAAGAGGTAATCCATGTAGGGTGTTTAGCACACAGTGGCTGGAACATAGAATGTGCTAAGTAAAATTTGCTATTTTTATCATTATTAGTCTCTCACTCTGCCATAAATATCTTAAAAACTAGGTGTTTGTGTTTTATCCAGTTGGACTCCCAGATGCATAAATCTCCAACCTCAACAAGGACAATGATAGTCTATAACAGTCGACAGAGTCATATGGTGATGAAGTCATGAGGGCTAATCTGCCCCTGAAAATCAATGTTATTACTGGAGAGTTAAAAGGAGCAGAGGGTCCAGGCCATGTGGTAGGTCTCTGTGTGGCTGGCACTGAGGTGATGGCCTGCAGCCACCCCTATTGCTGGTGACCATCCCTATTTTGCCTCTAGTCACATTCCCTGATTGCTTGGTGCTCTGAGTCTGGAGGGACCCTGAAAATGAATCAGGTTTGAGGGAGGGACAATGGAGTCCTGGGCTGGGAATGAAGATGATGATGAGGAAGGACGGAATCTGTAGTGGTGGGCCCAACCCCAACCCTGCCTACTGGAAGGGAGGGGGCAGTCGGGTAAAATACAAAGAAATGTTTCCTGTGGGGTCTATGAAACCGTGTTGGAGGTCCTAACAGTGGGATTGAGAAAGTCAGACACTTTGCGTCTGGCTGGAGACAGAGAGGGACACTGAGGCCATCCACAGCAGTTTCCAGCGTGGATGGTGTCAAAGCACAAAGGATCCAACAGGGGTGAGGATGACATGAAGGGCACAGCTGTGTAGAGCACGGCCCAGCGGTAGCAAGGGCAGAGCTGTGGGCTCACCATGATGTGGATGGGAGGTACTGTCCCCTCCCCATTGCTGCTGGGATTCCCGAGGCTAAGAGAGGGGCCAGGCCAGCCTCTGCCATTTGGTAGGCTATGGGGGCTCCTCAGCCAGGGGGCTTGGGGACATTGGGGTTATACTGCAAACACAGGTACAGCAACCTCAGTGAATGGCTGTTCAAAATCCACATTGTTCTACATAGAACGTGGGCCACTAAGGTGCAATCACTGGTGTTTCCCATTAGTAGATGTTTGGAGGCATCAAACAGCAAGAGTCTCATGGGACAGGGAAGAGAAAGGGCCATGTGTGTTTGCGAGTTGTCCCTTCTGGCAGTTATGCTCTACCCTCCCACAGGGAGGATGACATTTCAAAGGGATGGCTCCCAGGCCCTTGAGAAGGACATTCGTGGGTTGTAAAACTGGCAAGGCTGGGAGAAGATTTATAATTGTGAGTTTGCTAAAGTAAGTGCTCTAAGGAAGAAGAAGCCAGGGCCTGGAGTCAGGAGGAAACCTGTCTGAAGCTCAGTTGAACTGAGGGAACCGTTAAGTTGCCTTGGTCACTTGCTGTCAGAGGTGAGACCAGTACGGGGCACTGCTACGGAGTTTTCTTTTGGGCAGCCGCTCTCCTCTGCCTGAGGGATAGTGGCAGGCTCAGCGCCACACGGCACCTCGTTGGGGGAGCTGGTCTCTTTCCTCCTCGCCTGGGTCCTGCATGGGCGCTGACAGCATTCCTCTGTCTCCCTTGGCCTCCCGACTGTCCGTCTACCCCGCCCTCTGCTCGCGGCCTCTGTGTGACCATCCCTGGATCCTGAGCTGCCAGCTGCGGGGCAGCTCCCTCCGCCCCCCGGCTCCTGAGAGCCTTGGCACCGGCAGGGCTTTCCTAAGCGTCCATGGTAGGGCTGAGAGCCTCTGCCCCTCGGGTGCCCGGCTGCCAGGAGCGGAGCAGGGAGGCAGTTTGTATGCTAATTCGCTGATTGCCTCTGGTTCTTCTGAGGATGCGCCTTCAGCCCTTCTATCTGCCCCTGGGGAGGGACCCGGGAGCTGGTACCATCTGCCCTCCCTGCCTGGCCCCCAGACCCCCACCCGGTCTTCCCAGAGAGAGCCATTAAATTTTATTCCACTCATTATATCCCAGGCAAAGCCACATCCTTCATTTTGAGGACAATAAGCGAATGTCCAGATTCCAGTGTGCTGAGTCAGGGAGGCTGGGGAAAACCCTGGTGAGCTGTCCCGAGGTGGCCTTGGGGGCTGGAGGGCAAAGTCGTGGCGGGTGAAGGGACAGCCCAGGGCTCCCCCTGACCATTCTTTCCTCTGCTGTGAGGGAGGAACGGCCTTGGTTTTGAGCCCAGTGTTCATTCCCGGGTTTCCCTTTGAGAATCGGGAGGCGATGCTGCTGGCCTGGCTGTGGTCACTGGGGGTGTGGTGGGATCAGGTGCTTCATTTTACAGGGGTCTGTCAGATGCAGCCTCGCCGGCTCACCCTAACCCGGCGGTTCATGACCTTGGTGTGTGTTATCATCACTTGGGAGCTGTAAAAAATGCTGATACTTGGGTCTCAGTCCCTGATATTTGGGTTTAATTGGTCCTGAGAGTGTGTCCTGAGCACAGGGATTTCTAAAAGGTGAATCTAACAGCCAAGGCCACAGACCACTCCTCCAGCCCAGGTCGTGAGAGACTGCTGCACAACCTCGAAGGCTAATCTGTTAATGCAAGGTGGAAACAAAATTGTCAAGGAGGCGAGATGTTCCTTTGTCCATGGTTTCTCTCTCTGGCCATCCTGGGGAGAGGGGGGGCATGGTGGTGGTTAAGAGCCCAGGCTCAGGTCCCACAGGGCTTGGTGTATGTCTTGGTCCCCCTGATTTAAGCTATGTGACAGGGAGCAAGTTACTTAATCTTTCTAAGCCTCAATTTCATCATCCATAAAATGGGGATAATATAACTACCCCTAAGAGTTGTGAGGATTCAAGGAATTAATGTGTGTGAAGGAGCTAGTAGAGTGGGTGCTTACGGTGGTGGAAGGTGATCATGATTATCATCCTAAAGCCTGGGGCTTTGGAGCTCGGATGGCCTAATGCTCAGCTCTCTTCTATGGGATTGATAACAATAATAATGTACTTACTGTTTGCTGAACATATATTAACCGAGGTGCTGAGAGGTTGAGCAACAAGCCAGGGCCCACAGCTGATGAACAGTGGCGCAGGATTTAAAGCAGCCAGGCTGACTCCAAGGCTTGCCCTGAGAAACCACCCTCTGCAGCGGCTTCAGCTACCCAGGTCCTCCACCAGGTGGACCGGAACACCTGGGTGTGGTCAGAGCCCTCCACCCCGGCCAGTGCTGGCAGAAACCTCGAAGGAGGGCTGTGGCCACAGAAATGTGGTGATCCTGCAAGGAGATCCAGAGGAGGGGGCATGGCTTTGTTATGGCAGCTTCTGCTGAGCCATTGATTAGGTTATAGCCGTCATTAGCTACAGTCCTCGCTCCATCCTTAGGGCGCTCAGATCAGCTTGATCAGACCTGGCTGTTTCCCAATCTTGTTACTGTTGTCCATTTAATGACCACTAATGCACGCTTTCTGGATTCCCTCTCTCCTTGGTCCACCTAGGTGGGGCAGCCTCCTGTTAGCATCATTTTCCCCTTGTGCCCCAAGGATAGGGGACCTAGCAGGGAGAGCTTGGGGAAGCTTGCTGTCCCTTAGCATTGGGAACCCCAGCTTGGCCGTCCTTGGGGCCAGGGTCTAAGAGGCTGGGAATCTGGGAATGCCCCCTCCAAGCCAGCGTGGCTCCCTATCTGCCTCCTTCAGCTTTGCAGGAAATTTCAGCAACTCCAAGTAACAAATGATGGCAAATTAGGAGCTGAAGTAACAGAGCAACTGCAAATGTCATCAGTCAGGTGACCCCAGAAGCTGGCTGCCATTCCAGGGCAGATATGGTTTATCCAAGTCAACACCAAGTGCTCGTGATGGTGGTTTGTACGGCAGGGAACAAGAGCTCTATTCCTCCTGCCCAAGGATACTCAGAGCAGTGAGTGGAAACTGGGGAATTTTTACTGCTTTTAAAAATCAAGGTGCTTCTGAGTGTGCTCTGCGTGCCTGTGTTCATTGGGACATGTTCAGTGAGCAGTTTTGCATTCCGGCCACATCCGTTGTTCTTTTGTGGGGAAGCTGGCATGGTAGAAGTAGCATGGAACTGAGAGAAGGGCCTTGGATTTTAGTTCTGCTTCTGCCACGGGCAACTGTGTGGCTTTGGACAAAGACTTTCTTTTCTCTGGGCTTCGGTGAGAGGATTGTGGTAAGACGTAAGGATGGGTAATAGCTCTTTCACACTGTGGCCTTCGATTCTCTTTTCTGAGGACCAGCCAAGCTCTGTTTGGCTCAGTCCTGAGAAACTGAGATGGGAGACAAGGATTTCGTGCTTTCTTGATGCCTTTGCTCCTCGATGCTCTGGAGGACTCGCCGCCAGGGGACACCTGCCACTTTCCTCACCTGGCTGTTGTCCCGCTGGGTGGCTGTGACAGCCACCTTTCTTCACGCAGGGGCCTGCCTTCCTTTCCTAACTTGTAAAATAGGGAGGGAAATGTACCACTAGGGTGTTTTAAAAATTCCTTGAGCTCCTTGGAGTAGGAGAGAAAGTTTAATGTCATTTCTGACCAAGAAGAGGCCTGGGCCAAGTTTGACTGCAATACCACCTTTTTGGTGATTCTATTCTTTCTTTTTATGCCTTTCTCAGCTTTCAAGCTGTTCTGCTCTCTCTGTAAGGTGCTTCATTAAGGCAGGGCAGAACCCTTTACTTCTGATCTGTCTCTTCATGACGCAGACCAAGGCTGGCAAACCACAGCCCTCGGGCCAAATCAGCCTGCTGCCTATATTGTAAATAAAATCATATTGGAGCGTGGGCATGCTCATTCATTTTCATAGTTTCTACAGAGACCATGTGGCCTGCAGAGCCTAAAATATTTACTTTACGGCCCTTTACAGAAAGGTTTGCCCACTCCGAGCTAGACCACTGCAGCGCCCCCTCAAACAATCTCTCTACCCTCTGTTCTGTCTTCTGCAGCATTAGGACGTTATAGCTCCAAAATGCACAACTTGTCATGTTACTTGGGAGCTTTAAAAGCCTACAGAGGTCTCCCCACCCTCCTTCTCGTGGGATCCAAACCTCAACTCCCTTAGGTGGCGTTCGAGTGCTGGGCGATCCCAGCCTTCCCTTCCAGCCTCCTTCTTTCGTAGTTGTTTCAACTTGTCTTGGCCATTCTGAAATTCCTTGATATGACCCAAATAGTCTGAGGATCTCTAGGCCCCAGGGTCTGCTCCGCTCCACAGATTCGCTCTGCCTTGTACACTCTCTCCCTTCCTTCCTGGCGACATCACAGTCGCCCTTTCAAAGCCTACTGTTTAGATGTCACCTCCTTATAATACCTCTGAGGTTTTTTCTACTATAAGACTTTTGACTCTTTGTTCTAGATAAACTGAGCAGGACAGAGGCAAACAGGTGAGAAGCAGGTGAAACTTCCAGGAACTTGGATGTATGTGGTCCTCCAGGGGAGAAGAAGGGAGAGGTGGCTCAAGGGTGGCTGTGGCTTAGCAATGGAAGTGCCCTTGGAGGACAAACAAGGAAGAACATTGAGGCTACTGACAGTCCTCCGCATTCCATGAGTGAGTCCATACCCGTACCTGTCCTGTCTGCCTCCTCCTCCACCCCAAGGCTGTGCCCCTTAACCCCTCCTTCCACCTTCCCCAGGACTTGGCTGCAGGAGCTCCCATCCCTCCCTTTGGTGGCTCCCCTTGCCAGCTCCTTTCCCGCAGCCCCCAGACTCAGGGCCCTCCTCCTCTAAACAACCACAACACAGATCACCTAGCCCTTCTTAACTCCACACTCTTGTCACACGCCACCCACGTCTTTTGCCTCCTTGTCCAGGTTTCCTCCGAAAAGCAGCTCCCTGGCAACTCTCTCAGAGTCTCTGGTCTCCACTTGTCTAGGTCTGGGCCCTGGAACATTTGCAGGACGTGCTGGTCCTTTTTGGATGACTGGTTAGGAGCACAGGCTTTGGAATCTAAGGATCAGGTTTCAAGCATCTGCCGTTTATTACCTGTGGGCTTCCTGTTAGAGCAAATCACCTGATCACTCTAAGCCTCCATTTGGTGACTTGCAAAATGGGGATAATAATATGGTAACTGCTTCATAGGGTGGCTGTGAGAGTTAAAGAGCATAATGCACATGCAGTCTTAGTGTGTGCCCGGCGTGTCGTAAGTGCTCACTCTCTGCTCATTGTTAGCAACATCAGTGACGATGATAAACATGTGATAATATCTTCTTACGTCAATGCTCAGCAGGGCATCTAGAGAAATCTCTTTCCTGACAGCTAGCAAATCTCTCTTTGGCTTACTCCCAAGACAACTGAAGCAGACTCAGGGATTTCGTTCGGTCCCTGCCTGGGTCCAGCTCATCGGGAAGTACCTGCCTTGGCTCTCCTGAGCTGGGATCCCGCTGCAGGGCTGGGGGCTGGTGACCACGCAGGCTGGAGAACACCTCTCCCTCTGTGCTCAACAGCCTGCCCCAGACCCTTCCCTGGAGCCTGCACAGCTCCTGCTCCAGTGAGCAGGCAGCAAGGCAGGAGTGCATGTTGTCCTTGTCAAACCTGGATCTGGTTGTGGCCAACAAGGACTCTCAGAGCCCAGCCTCCCAGGTCAGGTGTGAGCTCCTCCCATTCCTTGTCACTTTCTAGCTAAAAATTCTCTGTCTCTGGGGGCTGGGTGTGGGCCAGGAGCCCCCTCTTTCATGCACAGGTTTGAAAGCTGGGATTTGACCAGAAAGGGCTGGGATCAGGGATCTCCCGCCATCTCAGGCAGGGTGACGACAGGAAGATCTCATTAACACCTTTCCACAAAGGGGAAAAATAATATTTCAGCTTGTTCCCTTTGTGTCTTCAAGCAGTGATAAGGTGCCACCAAAGTGCCAGTCTGAGCTGCGTTCAAATGAAGGATTATTCCGATAAGATGGAGCGGGGAGATGTTCGGGGAGGGGGCCGCTCAGGGATGGGGGGGGCACGTAGGTTTAAGGTTATTAAACAGGAAATATCTGGCCGTGGCGGATCAAGGGGAAATTACACATTCTGTCACATTTGCTTATTGAATCCCAGTTCTATTGAAGCTCGGAAGGGGGAAAAAATAATGCCATCCCCATCAACCTCCTTGTAGCTCTTATTAGATTTCACAACCTTTCAATATTAAAATGCTAGTGCCGGTGGCAAAATTCCTTGTCAGTTTTTAATATCAGTAAGGGATTGTGGTATTAGGTTTAAGGGGGATGGAGGCGGAGTGGGAGGGCGGGCAGACAGTCTGCAGGGTGCCCGGCGCCCGAGGCCTCAGCTGTCTTTGTTTCTCGGGGCCCGTTGCAGGCCCAAGTCCTCACGCTTGGTGAGGAGAACTGCTGAGGTGGGGGTGACAATCCCGGGGGACCACATGCTCCTCTGAGCGTCACAGTGGGCGCCACAGTCCCCCACACTCAGGTTTAGCCTACCCCCAGATGCTTCATCGTGTTCCGTCTCAGTTTCCAAGGGCTGCTGTAACAAAGTAGCAGAAACTTGGCGGCTTAAAATGACAGGCATGTATTGTTTCACAGTTCTGGAGACCAGAAGTCAGGAATGAGGGTGGCTTACAGGGCCAGGCTCCCTCTGAGACCTGCAGCGGAGAGTCCTTCCTCGCCTCTCCCAGCTTCTGGTGTTTGCTGGAGATCCTCCTGGTTCTTGGCTTGTAGACGCATCACTCCAGGCTCTGCCTCCCTGGCCGTCTTCTCTCTGCTTGTCTTTCCTCTCCTTATCAGGACGACAGTCATGTAAAATGTGCCCCCCTCTCCCAAATGATTCTCAGAATCTTATCGGTCCTGCCTCTAGCTGCTGGGCTTCTCTCCGCGTCACATGTCTCTGTTGGTTGCTGTCCTGGTCTGTTCTCACGCAGAACACCCCACAGTGTGTCATCGAGTCCATGTGGAAGGTGTGAACAGAGCCTTGGGGTCGTCATAAATGGAAGGCATTGGCGTGGGGCAGGTGGGTCCCATCTTTAGCCGTCTCTGGGGTCCTGAGGGGAAGACGAGAGCGAAGGGCTGTGCGTGGGCAGCCATGGCAGACACGAGGGGCTACAGTCTGGAGACCGAGGTTCTAGTCCTGTCCCTGTGAAGTGGTTTCATTTTATTTTATTTTAATTTTGTAACCTCCCTGTGCCTGGGTTTTCCCTTTAGCCAGACGGGGCCCGCCATCCCCCAAGTTTGCTGTGACAAAGCTACGAGGTGTTGCATCTCCTCAGGGAAGTGGCCCTTCTCCGTCACGCGCATGTGAAGTGCAGTTATTGTGGAGCTGATGATGGGGTAGAAAACGGAACTTGTTTGGACGAAGGCTGTGGCAGGTGAGTGATCCAGGTGGCACGGCATGCCTCTATCGAGCCTCTGAGAATATGCGAGGTTTTGTGACAGGCAGAGTGAGGTCTGGGTGAGGCGGGGCTCAAGGCTGGGGTTGGGGGGCAGGCTCTGCCTCCCCACAGGCGGGTGGCCTGTCTGTTGCCTCTGTTGATTGCCTGCCTCTCCCGAGCACTCTGCCCTTCCTGCCACCTCTGCCCCAGGGAGGGCTCCAGGGCCTCCCCACCCCTTCCAGGGAAATACACACACAGCACATCAGTCATCCCAGGCAAAGCCGCAACCTCCACCTCCAGAACAGTCCCTGTGTGCTCAACAGTAATGAAGTTTTGGGCTAAAAGCCAGTTAAGGAAGGACCCTTTGGGAGCGCCATGTTGTGAGAGGGGGCGAGGGCAGGCAGGGGTGGCCCAGCATGCTCCTTCGTTTCCCTTCTGCGAGACGGGGAGTGGCCCGTGGAAGCTGGTCTACTCTGACCTCGGCATTCCATGCAGGTCTCCACTTTCAGTGCCAGTGGAGGCTCATCCATCTAAATTAGTTCAAATTGATGGAACCGATTTATACCAGGTCTCTTTCTGATACATAATTTTAGCTGCAGTGTCAACTTGAAAAACTGTGTTTTGGAGACAGATATAAGCATCACCCTTCCCAGGTTCTTGCTGGACAACTTGCTCCCAGATGAGTGGTGCTAAGTGGGGGGCGCGGTGGAGCTCGCTCACTCAGTGTCATCCCAAGGAGCCCCTGCATGGAACTCGGATCTATGGCCTTCACCTCATGGGACTGTCTGGCCTGCCAGGGCACACACAAGTCAGCCATGACGTGTGTGGTGGTTCTGTACGTGTGTGTCTGACTCCCCACTAGCAGAGAGCTCTGCAGAAGCTGGACCTCGGCCTTCTTTGTGTCCCAGGAACTCTGCACACATCCAGCCCGTAGTTGGCTCCACTTGTATGCTAGTGAGTCAAACTTGCCTCTTGGCCCTGGAAACTGAAGGCCCCATGGAGAAGCTGGGGGGAAGCCAGGTTGACAGCTGAGCAGCTCTCTCTGGAGAGCTGCCTTATAAATAAATCTGTCCTCATTAGCAAGAGGCCCTGGGGGGAGGGGACGAGAGCGAGGGGTGTGTGTGTGGGCGTGCTGTGGAGAGCTCTGCCGTTAACCTGTCAGTGCCTCCTCCGATCTCTGCTGCTTTGCTTCCTTTTCTGGGCAGGTGTGTTTGCCAGTGGTGGCTTTGCAGGATCCTGGAGAAATCCTGATTCTGAACCCCAGGGCCCTGCGAACCTGCATAGCACCCCGTCCAGAAAGCCATGCTTCTCAGTCATGTTTCCTTCCAGGTGCACTAACTGGCTCAAGCCTTTTTGTATACGGGATGGAGAAAGAGCTGAAAAGTTCTGTTCAGCTTTGGTGGCAGGTTGTCTTTCCTTGTTCTGAGCGTTCAATCAGGGTCACGGCTGGTAGCCTCAGCTGCAGTTGACATTTGGTCTTTAGCCTTTGCATCCCACCCATGAGTTACGACCATCATCAGCAACCCAGCATTTAGGACCTTGCAGGAATCAGGTCTCCAACAGGCCCTCCCTTCCTGTCCCTGCAGCCAGCTCTCACACACGTCCCTTCCGGGCATGAGGCAGGCGGAGTCATGGGCAGGTCAGCACCTGCTGCGGCTCTCAGGAGGCACAGAGCCCACACCGTGGCCCATTTGTAGCAGTGACACTGGCCATCAGGGTAAAACATGCTTGCTCCCTCTGTAGTTCACAACTTTCTGTTTAAATTTGTATACTGTTATGATAATAAAACATATTTTGTTGGTTAAGGCCCCATAAAACTAGTTTTGGCATAGAGACAATAAGGAGCAAGATTAAGATAAACACAAAAGGAGGGACAGGAAGTCTCAGGCAGGACACACACCTAATGCTCCGCCTGAGCCCGAGCTTTTAGACTGGCCTGATTAGCATCATTGGTGGTCCTGGCCTCACGTGTAATGCACTTCATACCTTCTCATTCTTCCACTGACGATTTTTGGTAACTGAAAAGACAGGGCTCAACTTTCCCCCTGGGCCCAGCTCTGCACGTGCTCGCTCAGTGGCTCCAGCTGCTGGGCAGGTGGGGTCAATGGGGTGCAGGTGTGCAAACCCCATGGCGCCCCACAAATGGGATCTGTGGCTATGGAAGCACCAGGCTTCGTGCTAAGCACCTTTGACTTTGCACAATCCCTGCCCAGGCTCCCCTTGGGGCCCCTCAATGTCCTCTGCACAACAGAATGAGCTATTCACAAAAAACACTTTGCAAATGTTTTTGTCTTGAAAACAGCTTTGTTTGCCATCACTTTGAGAAGAACATTTTTAATACCGAGACTTTACAAGCGAGTTTTTCCTTTTGTGACCTGAAAGGCACAAAGGAGGGAGAAGGGTCCCTACTAAAGACCAGGGCTTGGGCCTTGCTCCACTACAGCACTGGTGTCAAAGCCATGCAAGAGCCGGGTTCAAATCCAGCGCCTCCCCCCACCCCGGCCCCCTGTGTGAAGCTGATAAATGACTGGATCTCTGTAAGCTTCAGTGATTTCTTCTGTGAAAAACATGAGAAGACTAATAATAGGTTATTATAAGGATCAAATGGGATTATGTTTGAAAAAATGCTTCCTATAGTGTGTAGCACAAGGAAAGTTCTCAATAAAATGTTAGCTTGTTGTTACTTCCTTGAGCTCTTATAACCTCCTTAGTAGCAGAGACTTAATCAAGTGCTTATATCTCTGCTGCCTATGAAATGGGGACAGCAATATCTGCCGCATAGTTGTACGTATTAAATGAACTAATGAAGTGAAATAATATATGGAATGAAATAGCTGGTAATATATGCAAGTATGCAAAACATGAGCCTGCAACTCACATTGCAGCTGAACGGTGCAGTCGGACAAAATGACTTGGAATTCTCTAGCATATGAATTAGTGGGACAAAATAGAAATGTACCATTTGCTCAAATCTCTTAAAAATTTTCCTTCAAAAACATAACTGTCAATATAACTACCGTTCTTAATTATGAGATAAAACAAGGATGACAATGCAGAACAAAATTAAGATAAATAAAAAACTCTGTCTTCAAATTAAGTACCTTTTTATCTCATCCTCCTGGGCCATTAATTACCACTTTAGCCTCCTCTTGGTGTCCCTACTCAACCACAAGGACAACACTTAACTTTCTTTTGGTGGTTCAAGAGTCAAAAAACGCCCTTAGCCTGGTGTATAGTTTTTCAGAAAATCACTTCTAACTCTTCTCCTGCTGATCCGTCTAATAACCCTACTTAAGATTTATTGGCGGCAAAGTGTTAAGTGTTTCATCACTTCTCTAATTAGTTCTAGAGGATAACAGCTCCTTCACAAAAATAAACCGTCTTTCAAAAATTTTCTCCAAGTTTTGCTTCTAGACTACCTTTCCTACCCTTCTTTTTCTCTCAAGCTGTCTAATTTAGAGTGGTGCTAGAATATAATATAATGACAGCTGCCGATGTTTTTTGAACCTCAGTGCCAGCCGCTAAGGATGCTGAGACTTGGGGTACATAGTGAACCCAGGAACCTGCCCACCCTCCTCCAAAGGTCAAGCGAGGTGGGAGACATTGGATTTGGATCTCGGCTCTCCCAATGTCCAAGCAGGCGCTCTTGCCCCTGGGCTCTAGCCCCAGCTTCCCTCCGTTGCTCCCTCTCTTATTGCCAACAGAAAGAAAAGTCCCTCCAAGGACCAGTGTCTGAGCTTATGACAAACCTTTCCCTAGCCACTCTTCTTCTCCTTCTTTACCAACTTGTCTTTTACACCAATGGAAATTATAGAACATCATGGTTTTCTACTAATTGTAAAAAGGTCTTCAATTTAAAAAAACTTTGTTCCAGAGACTTATGAAAGGAACTGTTTTTTTTTCTTCAGGTTGTTTTACATAGGAGTATAATATAGAAGAGCTTGAAAACAGTTATTCCATGAACATTAATTAAGAGATTCCACCCCCCCCCCAAAGAACCAGAATTCTAGCTAGCTTAAGCAAAAGGGAATTTTTTCAGGGATACTGGAGAATCTCATGGGCTCAAAGAAACACATTAAACCACCAAGACTCAGGAAGGGGGAAAATACTGGGGAATGACCTGAGACCTCACAGGAGGAGGGTCCCCCTCCTGTGGTCCTGCTGTTGTTCCACATGGTTCTCAAATTTCCCAGCTTGGGGTCTCACCATCCTATACGATAAATCTTCAGTTGGAAAAACACGGTGATTGGTCCAGATTTGCTGAGAGGTTTACAGATGGTTTAGTCAGTCACCGTCAAGGGTGAGGGTTGAATGGCCACATTTCAGGACTGCTCCCAGGGAAGGGCACGTCATTGTTAGTGGGTTTTACCCCATTGTGGTGTCTTTCCTTTGCCTTGGTGATGAATTGCGTGGTCTAGGACACTCAATCTATTGAAGAGCTCCTACTGGGAAGAAGAGACCATTAGAGAAGCCCATTGGAGCTCCAGAGAGCCCATTTATGTCCTTTTTCTTCTTTATTCTACCACCAATCATGGAGTAAGACTGACAGTCCAAAAATGCAAGTGTAGAGAGCAAGCAGTGTTGGCCACTGAAGCTGTCTGGGGCCAGGGCTCCCCTCCCACCTCCAGCAGGAGGAGCTGCCTCAGCCGCCATGCTGTGCAGGTTTAGGGCAGCTGGACTTTCCAGTGCCTCCTCTAAATAGCTGGTGCCCAAACTCAGGGCATTTGGCAGCCAAACTCAGACAGTTTTTGCCTCATTTTCAAGGCCACTCTCACACTTGCCCCATCAAAGGAGAGGCCCAGGGACTGGGGTCCCACTGATGATACACTCTCCCACCCTCTGCGAACCTGCAACCCAGCCCCAGCATGGCTCTTTGCTAGATGCCTAGAGAATGGAGAACCCGGTGAAATTCAGCTTCTCTGCCCATGAGCACCAGCCTGCACTGAGCAGCATTTGCTTTTCTTCGACAGTAAATCTAAGGTGGTATGACAAACTTAGTCCAATCCTGGAATGGGGGGAGGAGGTTATTAAGGGGAAGGAGTATAAATAATTCTAGGTGATTGCAACTCTCAGTGCCTGGTGGAGTCTGAGCCCTCAATCAGGGGAGACTTTAGGAGATGATGCCAAGGGCTTGATGCAGGGTCCAGGAGCCAATCTGGGGGCTTCCATAGCTAAGGGAGACTGATGTTCTTGCCCCAGCTCTGTTGGTCACTAATGCTTGATCTTGGGCAAATCATTTGAACTTCTGTTTCTTAATTTCTTCATTGTTATACAGAAGTGTAATAATGTCCACCCCATCTTGGAGAGTTGTTTTGATACTGAATTCAAAAGTTAAAAGTGCTGTAAATTTTGAACTATTCACTGGTCTGGGGAAACTGAGCCACAGAGCTGTTCCCTGGATTAGAATGCAGAGGGATGAATGCAGCCCTTGGAATGTGCCAGAGTGGATGGGGCAATTAGCTGCCCTGCAGTCCTTTCACTGCACTTTGTAGTTAGAGGTGACTGTGACTTCTGCTAACTTTTCTCAGGATCACAGATTTCTCTGAGCAGAACTGTAGGCATAATAACTTAGCAGGCTCCACCGGATCGATAACTCTGAAATCTAAGGGCCATTCAGTTGCTAAAGGCTTTTTATTTAGCCTTTGTGTTTGGTATTAATGTTATCCCCATGGCATCTAAATGACAGAGCTATTTATGGATTGGAAGTCATTCTGACAGTGTGACTCCTGGCCATCCATCATGGGCAGGAGGGAAAAATCCAGGTGAGCGAAACTCCTAGAGTGGGTAGGACAGATGGGGATATTTAGTGCTTGCAGATGCTGTGAATTCTACCTAATTTCTTTATAAGCAGCAGTAGCAAAGGGCAATAGGGGAAGAACATCCATTCTTTGAAAATATAAGAGATCAAGTCCTAAACTTTGCATTTAAGTCATAACTTCCCTGGCATCTAAGTCACTGTAAAGACAACGTTGTGATAGGTATTGGTACTTCTCAATCTCTCTTGAGTATGAAGATTCTTTTAATTGGAAAAAAAAAAGGAATCTCAACATGGGAGTAACTACACTTGAATGTTCCTTGATTGAGAAGATACGTAATTACTGGAAGGTATGCTGTACTCAGTAACAATTTTTAATGAGTTTATATTTAATTCATGAAAATGACACACTTGCAAAGTAGTGCATATATGACTGAGACTTGGGGTTTTCTTCAGTTTAAAGACTGAACACAGACTTGGCTGCTAATCCTAACAGTACATCTGTATGGGTCCATTTTGCATTGCTACAAAGGAAATACCTGAGGCTAGGTAATGTATAAAGAAAAGATATTTATTTGGCTCATCATTCTATAGACTATACAAGAAGCATCACACCAGCATCTGCTTCTGGTGAGGGCAGCAGGGAGCTTCCACTCAAGGTGGAAGGTGAAGGGGGAGCAGGTGAGTCACGTGGCGAGAGGGGGAGCAACAGAGACAGGAGGTGGTGCCAGGCTCCTTTGAACAACTAGCTCTCCTGTGAACTAATGAAGCGAGAACTCACTCATTATCTCGGGAGGGCACCAAGCCATTCATGAGAGATCCGCCCCCATGACCCAAACACCTCCCACCAGGCCCCACCTCCAACACTAGGGATCACATTTCAGCATGAGATTTGGAGGGGCTGACATCTAAACCATATCAGCACCCAACACCTTGTGAGTGCTCACCATGTTCCAGCACTGTTCTAAGCATTTTTAAGGCATTATCTCATTTAATCCTCATGACGGCTGCGTGAGATATGTAACAACCACTATTCCCATTACACAGACGTGGAAACTGAGGATCACTGATGTTAAGTAACTTGTCTTAGGTCACTTAGATGGTAAATGATGGAAAACTGGTAAACTCGTCCCTGAGTTGTCAAACACTATTGTCCATCCTCAACATCCTCAGCTGTGGTCTGCGGGACTCCCAATACGGACCTTCTGTGGAACTGAAGCGGAAGGGGGTGTCCTGGGAGGAGCCCTAACGCTCTGTTCAGCATCATTTGACATCTGCCTCCTGGTGTGGGCATGGGCCAGCCTATCTTGACTGCACATCCTGTTTTGTTCTCTTCTGCCCTGTCTTTCTCTCCTCTGTCTTTTCAGTTTGGCCTTTACAAGTGCAGGTTCAGTGGGGAGTCAGGTGACTTGTCACAGCCGGGTGGCAGGGCTCAGAGGGGTGAGAGTGTCAGGGATTTGGATGAAACGTTGTCTCTGAATCCTGAACTTCTCCATTCCCCTCCTTCAAGGTTCCTGACTGAGGAAGGATGCTCACAAGGAACAATAGTCAAATGGGACAAGATATCATACCACTTTGTTAGTGGCTAGGCAGACTCCTGATCACTTGAAAGGCAGGTCTTCTCTGGAAAAAAAGGCCCAAGTTTTGCTTCTTGTTCTCTATTCCTTAAATCTAGAATGTAAAAATTCTTAGAACTTTCTGAGTCCATTTTATAAGACCAGTCTCATGAAGCAAGAATGGCCAGACTGTCTTTGTATGTGGACATCAAATATATTTGTTCCTATGTTTCTGGTGATGGCACTGCCATTTCTTTTGGGAAACGGCCACTCTGCCATTCCTTGTCATTGTGGTGGAGGCTGCGGATCACAATGTCTGCATCCCTCGCCTACCATGGACGCATTCATTGGTCCAAGGAATGCAGATGTGGCTCAAGCAAGGCTGATCCATGGACCCTGGGAGGGAGGAGGTCTTTCTCCTCCTTCAGTGTCACCAACTGAAGTGATATAAGTGTGGAGCCATCTGAGGCCTCTGTCTACCCCAGGGAAGAAAACCGTATGCAGTAGGAAGGATGTCAAAGCCAACACTCAGAGACAAGCAAAGTTGAGAGGAGAAAGGGTTGCAGAGAGAGATTGAGATAGATAGATACCCGATGATATTCTTGAAGTTTGGATCTAGCAAGGCTTGAGGTAATTTCTACTCTTGGACGTTGCAGTTGCAATACTTCTGCTTTGTTCTTACCTTAAATTACTTTGTTGTAGACTTGTAAGCAGAAAGGCCTTTACTGATACACTCACCCATCCAACTGCAGCACAGAAAAGCACCCCCAGTGTGCATTGCTTTACAATGCAGCCATCCGCCCACTGGTGCCATGTAGCTCAATGAATGCCAGGCTTTGGCCAATCAGGGGGCCGCCGTGGGGTGGAGCTGGGGCCAAAGAGTGGGCAGGAGGGTTCACTCTCCCAGCTGAAGTAGGAGTGTGTTTTGTCCCAGCAGGAAGGTAAGTGAATCCCCTTTTCAGGCTCTTGAGAATCATTTAATGCAATAGGAAAGGGATTTGCTGCAATTCCTCAGGGTTCCCTGTGATGGGTTGTTCTGGAAGGGTGATGCTTGAATGTCTAGTCCCAATCTGGTGGATCGTGTATATGTTATTCTGAGCATATTTTTGAAACTGGTAAAATCTGGCCAACCCCTCTGAAAGGTGGTAGAGCATTCAATTTATTCTCACTTAGTAGATAAATACAAATAAGGAAGGGAGAGTGGGAGGAGCTTCAGCCAGGGGCAGGAAGCAGTCCTGGGGAAAGCAATCGTGCTTGCCTTGGACTGGTTTACGAAGAGGCTGGTGGCAGTGGTGGCAGTGTAGGGAGGAACACACCCTGCTTTGTGTGTGCGTCACTCTGATCTCATCATATTTTATGGCTTTATTGCTTCACCATTTTAATAAAAACCCAGCTTGAGGATGTATGCTTTGGCCAAACAAGTCACCTGGGAGCCCCTTAGCAACAAATGTTGCTAAGTTTCTCTTGCAGGGACAGATTGGAATGCCTGGCTGCAGACCCCTGCATGCTCTGGAGAGGGGTAAAATGACAAAGTAGGTCTTTTTAGATCCACCCTGTCTTTTACCTTTTCTTTTTCCTAGCATTTCCCATTCTCTTTTTCTTTAGTTCTTTCCTCGATCAAATGCTCCTATAACCAAGGACTGTGAGCTTTGCTCTTGTGCTCGTATTAGTGTTTTGGGGGAGTCCTGAGGTGCCTCCAAGACAGTAGCCACAGGGTGGTTTTTCCAGAGACAAATGTGAGTGCAGGCTAGGAGTTAGGAAATCTGAGTGATCCTCTGGAAAGCACTTAAAATTCTCTCGGAGCCTCAGTTTCCCCATCTGGAGAGTGAGAGAGTAGGATCCAGGAGCTATTTCCTTTCCTCGGCTGTGCCCTGCAGAGCCTGGGCTCTCCCAGAAGTGGTGGCTTCTCTCCCTGGGATGTCTGGTCCCATGCAGTTACCTTGCTCACCTTTGGGACAGTTCCAACCTTCCTTCCTCTCCCCACAACCCCTGCCCCTGGCCATCTACTTGGATAAACAAGAACATGATTGTTTCTGAAACAGGAATGTGAAGGGAAGGGTTTCTTTGCAATTTTTCTTTTTTTTGCTGTCAGAGCAAACCCTGGAGACACTGTGGGCTCACGAGCGCTCAGTAACCTCCAAACCACTCTGTCCTCATGGCCCACCATGGGACCCCCTTGCTTTTACCTTGCCTGTGACTCTTCCAGGCTGCCCTTGAAGAGTTACTAATGACCCCCCGTATTCTGAGTTCACTTTATTGCAGTCATCGTGGGTCCCAGGGCTTTGATGGCCACAGCTCTGAAAAGCACCTGCTAGTTTAAACGTTCAGGCAGGGAGCTGGGTTCAGTGTCTTTGGCCTTTGATCTCTTCCTGTGATCAGGAAGCAAGCAACATTTGCCAGGAAAGACCTTGAACTTCCGCAGAGCTAGCAGAGGAATAAAGGGGAGTTTTGGCTAAGGTGATAAAAAGTGAGTTTAGAGGGCTCACTTTGGTGGCGATCTTCTGTGGATATCTGGTGAAAAGAATTCATCCTTGGGTGGTGGGATAGCTGAGTTCTAGTTGCAGACTCCTCATTCCCTCCTGAGTGACCATGGGCCAACCAGTCATTTAACCTCTGTGACCCACAGTTTTCTCACTTGTAAATTGTAACTATAATTCCCCTCTCATGGGAGATTGTTTTGATGATTAAATGAGAAAGTGGGTGTCATGCTACATTGCTGGGACTTTTAGCTTTCGCAGGGATACCATGGGGATCACATGAGCCGACTGACACGAATGCCACATCTAACAGGGAAGGCTGGGGCAGAACTGGACTGACTGCGGGGCTGACAGGTGTGAGTGAGCAAAACTCATGACCTTGGCCATCTAAAGACAGGGACTAGCTGTCCCTTCTCACCCTCCTCGAGCTCTGAGTGTTAGGTGTTCTGACCTTGCTGAAGTTCGGTTGCTTGGCTTTTGGCAGAGATACACAGACCTGGGGGGGGGGGGAGGAGTTCTCTTCTTGTCACTTCATCCATCTTTCTCCCTGTCCCAGGCAGGGGACAGCTACAGCCTCAGCACCTCCTTGCTCATTGCTCAAAGTCAAGCCATGTTTTATGACTAAGGTGGATGAGAGTGTCTAAATATTTAACTGGCAGATCAATCTGTGGCGACAAGGAGTGGCATTAAAAAAAAGAGATAAGACATTCCAATGACGTCTTCATGACTGGTAGCACCCTGGGGGAGGGGGCCCCTCTCTGTCTGGGATATTGTTTGGATGTGACTGAGAAGCGGAGAGAGAGTGCTATGCCAGAGAAACGCTGGGCTAGAGGTCCTACCTCTGCCTGGGGACCAGAGCCGGCGTGCTTGGAGCATTAGAGAGTGGGCAGACAGGAGATGCATGTGCATAGCTCCTGCCAGCCTCCTGGCAGGCAGAGCTGGGTGGTCTCCAGCTCCTCTAGTTGTTTGTCCCCTGACTGAGTGTGCATAATGAGGTGACGTCAGTTGGGAGGAAGAAGGACATGGCAAAAAGGGAATACAGATGAGTAACTGTATTTTAAATGCTTGATGGAAGGCAATGCGGGGCTTGCCGACACGGTGGTGGCTGTCCCTGCCCCCTAATGGAGTCCCAGCCATGGCACCCACAGGACAGGATACGGTGGCTCCTGCTGTGAAAGAGGCATCTCCAGGCTGGATCAGGCGGTGGAGCTATGACGAAGCTGCAGGCTTTATTTCAGTAGAGCTGCAAGTGTAGTCACAAATGTGACACTAGATGCCTTGCCACCACACTCAGAGTATCATAAAACAAAGACAGCAATAATAGCTAGTGTTTGTTGGATGCCTGCTATGTGCTAGATCCTTTGATAGGGAATTTACACACTTATCCCTTAAAGTAACCCTGAGATAAACACAATATGGAAGTGGATATATGAATATGCATGCATACATATATAAATATAACACTCCCATAAAATGCATATAAATGGTTGTGTATGTATATACATATATATAATAATGTCGTGATTAACTTGGCTTAACTTTCTGTAAATAATTTATCCTCTCTTTATTTCTCTTACCTTTAATATAGAAATGCTTATGTCTACTCATTTATATACTTAAAAAAATTTTACACTCTCTAAACCTTCAGTCCTTTCTAGTGACACAAAATGTACCTAATGCTCAACTACGGATAGATTCCAGTGAGTAAGAGCTGCTAAAGACTGGGATCTTGGAAGAGCTGCCTCTTCAAGCAGGGACAGCTCCAAAGGCAGCTGCATCAGGCAGCCCTGCCTGGTGGTCTTCAGAGTAATGGATGTCACTGCCATGCTGCCTGGCACCCTTGTGTTGTTCAAGCTGTGTGAGCATCGAGCACGGCTCAGGTGTGTACACTGGCATTATAGTTCCTTGTTCACCATTGTATAGTCAGTGCTCCTAGCAATGCGTGGCACATAGTAGACACTCAATAAGTCTTTGTTGAATGAATGAATGAGAAGTAGGTGTTTCCATATTCCAGGTGAGGGAGGAAGAGTTCAGTTTCAATGAGACCCACAAAGCCACAGATTAGGGGAGTGTCGAAGTGAAGCCTCAGCGTCCCACTCCTGCATAAGCGCCCTTGGCTACTGGGCCTGAACACAAGGAGCAGACAGTTTCATCCCAGACTGGTTTCATGCTCCCAGCATCACAGCCATTGTTCTCTGCAATTCTCTTTGTCAGTGAAATTCCTGGGAATATTTCCTGAGATTTAAGAATTTCCTTCATGTGGTTGTCATCTCTCCTTTTCAGCAAAGACAAAGCCAACGTCTAAATGACGTTCAAGGAGAGGTAAATCCCATTGTCCCACAGCCCCATGTGCACGCATGTGTGTGCACATGTGTGTGTGCTCATGTGTGCACGTATACACACACTTGAGTTGCTGAAAACACCCATCTTGTTTGCTCCCAAACATGTCGGCTCCACAATTTCGTAATTAGGGGGATGCTAATGTTCCATGATTGGAAAATGTCATCCTGTGTGACTAATTTGCCAGCAGGGCCTAATTGAAGTTCGGCATCATCTGCGGCTCCTGTGAAGTCTTTCTTCTGAAGTGTGGAGGCCGAGGTGGTGGCAGGGGCAGCGTGGTGGCAGGGAGCCAGGCTGGGCGAGCGGATGGCAATTTATAGCCCCTCATTTCTCAGCAGTTCGGAAGGGTCAGATGGGATATCAGCTGTGGTTGAAATGGGGTTTGGCCATAAAGGAAAAATCTGGGGCTGGACTAACCCACGTGGCAGGTGGCACTCAATCAGTAGCTGGGCTTTCTCCAGGGAGGACTTGTGTTTTTTGAGCGAGGGGGGGTCTTTTGTGTGGATGCAAACATCAGAGAGCAGCAGGGTCCAAGGCAGCCTCAGGCAGATGCAGATCTTGGGGAGTTTGTCCCATGGTACTGCCACCAGGCTGCAGAATCCTGGACGTCCAGGGATGTGTGTGGATGTATCCTCCGATTCCCAGAGCCTGTCATCATGCTTGGCACCGAGTGGGCATCCAGTCACTATTCCTTGCATGCATGGGGGGAATGGGGACCTCTGCTCATTCAAGTCAGAGGTGACTTTATATTGGATTCTTGATCCAGATCTTGGGGAGTGAGGAAAAGCAGCAGGAGATAAGGGTGTTTGACATTTGAGACCTTCATTGATTCAACAAATATTTATTGGGCCCCTTCTATGCATAAGATATGAGACTAGATACTGGGTATACACTGGTGAACAAACCATCCCGGTTTCTGTTTTTGTGCAAGTCACATTCTAGTGAGGGAGTCAGACGATCAATAAGTAGACAAGAAAGAAGCCAACCCCTAAGTTGCGTATTTGCTGCAGTGCAGTAACTAAACCTGACAGGGGGTGAGAGAGCACCGTGTGTGTGAGGGAGGACTCCACTTCCGGAAGGTGGTCAAGGAGGGCCTCTCTGAGGAGGTGGCCTCCCAGCTGACACATGAACAATGAGAATGTGCTGGCCACGTGAAGGTGGAGGGAAGCACATTCCAGGCGGAGGGAACAGTGCGTCAGAAGAGTGTGCGGCAGGGAAGAGGCTGACCCACGCAAGGACCTGAAAGGGTGTGCAGGGAAGGAGTGACGCAGACGCAGGAGAGGTTGGAGGCTGGCGGGGCCCGGATCACGCGGGAGCTTGTGGAATTTAGGGAGGAATCTGCATTTGATTCCAAGCACGATGGGGGCTCATTAATGAGATGTAAACAGGGCATAGAGTTTGGTGGAGATTATACGTTATTATTCCAGCTGTGGGGAATGGGTTATGGAGTGGGAGGGGGCAAGAATGGAACCGGGGACCCTGGTTTGGAGGCTATTCTAGTAATCAGAGGGAAGGGGGTTTGGGGGGACACTAAGGAGTAGTGGTATTGGTCTTGTGGGTGGTGGGAGCCTCTGAATCGTTTTGCCCAGCAGGGAGGGAACTTGACGGGCTGTGTATTTTGTAACCATCGAGGAAAGAAGGAAGGAGGGAGGAAGAGAGATCAATTTGTTGTTGAGTTATAGGGACCATAGTTTTAAAGGGACACAGGCAAACTGTAGCTGACCAGGGTGGGCACAGACATGCCATGTGAGGAGGAGTCAAGGGATCCAGTGTGATTTATCGTGGAGGAATACACTGGGTGGGACAGCCAGCTCCACTGCCGGCGTGGCGCTCGACTGGAAGGGAGCAGAGCTCCAGTGCGTGGGCGTGACGGGGACGCTGGCGGGAGCTCCACGCATGCAAGGAATCACTTTCTCACAGTTGCAATCATTTGGCAATGGGACGGGTTTTACAGACACAAACAAAGTTACTTCTGTATTTTTTCCCCCTCACGTCATGTGGAAACAGCTAGATGAGTTGTCTGTGAATTTGGAGGGCGTGTTTGGGTGCTCTGCCTGCAAATAGACCACGTGACAGATGCAAATCTCACTTTGGGGGATCTCCAGGGTGTGTCAAAGAGCGAGCTGTTCCCAAACTGAGGGACCAGGGGACACCCACGAGACAGATGAGGAGGGACACGTCCTTTGTAAACTAAAACTTTGGAGAGAGACTATTCTCTTGCACATGCCATTTTCTAAATGAAAAGAAAAAAAAAGACACTACTTTGTTTTTAATTCAAGAAATGGGGCAAACCCCACCGAATCTGAGTCTGGACTTTCTCTTGAGTCACTCGCAGAGGATTCCTCTTTTTTCCATTCTTCCGCTGCTATTCTGCTTTAACTCCCCGAGCTTCCTCCTGCCCAGAAGAGCCCAAACTCCAGAACTGAACTCAACCAACTAAAAAATAAACGCTCATGGAAAGCCCACTGTTATCGTCAGCAGCCCCCACCCCGACCTGGGCCATCTCCCCGGAATTAATTCAGGAGGGAAGCTGTAATCTGATTTCGGATTAATAGTGTGCTCATCGCCCAGCCAGCTGTCACTCTCCCTCTCCCCCCGTCTCTCTCTCCATCAACTCCTGTATTGCTTTCAGGCCGGTCTTCCCACATTTGATTTCTCTACCTCCTAATATTGAATTTTAATTCAAACCCCCTTCTCTTGCAAATCCCCCGACTGCGCAGACCGGCCGGGTTCTCCCCTCCGATTCCCTTCTGCCTTCTTCATTACCAGCGAGTCAGATTAGCATCTGACAGGAGCGCTGAGTCGACGCTATGCCGCCTTGGTTTCAAACAGGAGGCAGATTATTGCCCCTGTTATACATGTAAAGGACGTTTTAATTTTCTGGGAGCCAAGAACAGGCAATTCACCCAGAGGGGAAATGGAAGGGGGCCCCAGGGCTCCAGGCACCCCCCCAGCCGCTGTCTTCCTCTGTGCTCTGGAACAGAGTAGCTTTTGGGGGGAAGAGCCCCTCTCCCAGCCCACGGGAAGGAGGGCATCCTCTGTGCCTGCAGGAGCCCCTGGGTCTGGCCAGGCTGGGCAGGCTCCATGCCGTAGTTCTGAGTGGGAGTCCATGGTAACCCCCAAAGAGCTCAGAGGGTGCACTGGGGCTCCAGGAGGGGCTCTCAGCCAGCTGAGGGGCAAGGGGAAAGGTGGAGACCCCTCCTCACAGCACCCAGAGCCCCTCCCCTAACTCCCTCACGTGCCCGGGGCGGTACCAGCAGGGGCTGGGTCAGGCAAAGCCAGCCGTGGGGCAGGTGCTCAGGTTCCGTGGGGGCTGGCAGGGGTGGGTGGTGAGACAGGTCAGGCCTTTGCTCACAGCCCTGAGCCACAGTCTCCAGCCCTCAGGCATCCGCTGGGGCACAGAGATGTCCAAAAGGGGGCTACTGGGAATGTAGGCTGCCCGCCCTGGGGAGGGGGCTTCCCCTCAGAGGCAGTGTCTGAGGGGTGTGTCCATCCTGGAAATAGGGGGCTGCCCTTTTTTGCTCTGGATGGAGCTTCCATTTGAGAAGTCATTGGATTGGGGGCAGCGGTGGCCCAGCCCTTCCTTGGAACCCCTGCAGCTACCTCTCTGTGTGGCCTTCCTTATTTTAGTCTTCACACAGCCTTCTTAGAAGGACATCTGTCACTGGATTTAGGGTCCACACTACTCCAGTATGACCTCATTTTAACTTGATTCCATCTGTTTAAATCCTATTTCTAAATAATGTCACATTCCTAGGTATAGGGGTGATGGTGGTTAGGATGTTGATCTATCTTTTTGGGGGACACAGTTCACCCCCCGACAGAAGGCCACTCAGCCTATCAAAGGTGCCATGCCTGTGAGAAGCCTGAATAGCAGAAAGGGAACGAACTTGGAGAGAGGGCCCTGGACCCCAGCACTCAGTACTAGAAACACAGTGCCTTTACTTTTATGTGCCTCGGTTTCTGTGCCTGCAAAACGAGGACACCCATGTAGATTTCGGAGGTAACTTCCAGCGCTAACCTTCTACGAGTTAAAATTTAGCTTTGATTTAGCCATTCTCCTGCCTCAAATAGAAAGACAAAGAATGAATAATAAGAAAACCAAGAAGGCACAGAAATAGAAAATTAAAAAAAGGAAAAGAAAAGGAGCAGGGGAGAAGCAGAGTGAGCAGGAGAAAGGAGGGAGGAACACAGGACGGGGAGGAGAAAGGAAGCTGGCACCGCCACCAGCACAGAGCCAAAGGACGGTCACCAACACAGAACCAAATGACGGTCACCAGCACAGAGCCAAAGGACGGTCACCAGCACAGAACCAAAGGACGGTCACCAGCACAGAGCCAAAGGACGGTCACCAGCACAGAACCAAAGGACGGTCACCAACACAGAGCCAAAGGACGGTCACCAGCACAGAACCAAAGGACGGTCACCAACACAGAGCCAAAGGACGGTCACCAGCACAGAGCGAAAGGACGGTCACCAGCACAGAGTGAAAGGACGGTCACCAGCACAGAACCAAAGGATGGTCACCAACACAGAACCAAAGGACGGTCACCAGCACAGAACCAAAGGACGGTCACCAGCACAGAACCAAAGGACGGTCACCAGCACAGAGCCAAAGGATGGTCACCAACACAGAGCCAAAGGAGGGAGCTGGAGGCCGTGGGTCATGGGGCTGGAAATCAGAGCCCGTTTGCTTCGTGTGAGTGTGTGTGTGTGTGTGTGTGTGTGTGTGCATGTGCGCACGCGTGTGTATGTGTGCATTTAACCTTTTTGCTCATCATCTGGCTGCAAAAAACCATAGCTATATAATAAGAAGGAGAACATTCCCCCTGGTTGCATACAAACGTCTGCTTTATAAACCATTATCTCCTGAAGCTATTAATTTGGAGCATATTGTGCGAGGGACTGCCGAGGCACGACCAGCCGAAGGTGCTCTGTGTGTGTGCCTGTAAAGAGAGAGAGCCTTTTTTTTTTCCCTCTCTCCTTTAAATAAAGCAGTTTGTTGACAAAACTGAGGTCAGAGAGAGAAGCATTTTCCAGGGTCTGTAGCCTCAGCCTGTGTTCAGCTGGCTTCTCACGTTCCACCTAGGGAAACTGCAGTGGAAACAGCCTTCCCTCACTGGAGTCGTGCGTGCCCTCTGCCTGCTCCTTGCCCAGCGGTCCCTCAGACTGGGTCACACCCAGACCCTGGCCCCACAGAGGCTGCAGCCACAGCCACCTCCGTCCCTCTGGATCCCTCTCAAGGGTGGGAATCCTTGTGCTGAGATTCCCCCAAATAAATCACCCCATTGGGAAGAAGCCACATTCCCTGCTTCCTTTGACTCCTGCTCTTGGTTTCCAGGGTACCAAGTCATACGCCACCTCAGTGCATACTCACCCCCATCCCCCAACTCCATTGTTGCTGACTTTCCCGTAATAGCTGGTTGGTGATCATTGTGCGGCAAGTAGGGTTGCCAATTAAATTAATTGTGCAGCAATAATTTTGCAATGATTGGGGGTGCATATAAATAATTATGCAGCAAGTAGGGGTGCAAAGACAAATCCAGCATGCCCACTACATTAGAATTTCAGATCAATGATGAACTTTTAAGTATATGTCCCATATCTTGCATGGGACACACTTGTGCTAAAAATTATTTGTTGTTTTTTAGGAATTCAAATTTAACTGGGCATCTTGTATCTTCTCTGGCATCCCCAGCAGCAGAGGAAGCTGACAATGCAAAACTCCCTCGCTCTGCTGTTTTCATTCTTCTTGGGTCTTGGGCAGCTAAGTCACTGCACTATTGGCAACCATCACCTCCCTACCCGCTCTGACATTTTCCACAGGATAATATTAGTTCTTCTTGTTCTTGGTCAGTACCCTTTGGATAGAAGGGGTCATGTAAATGCTGCAAGGAAATAAATAGTCTTGCCCATCTCTCAGATTAACCCTTGGGAATTGTGTCTCCTCTCCATTGTTAATTTTATCCAGTGCTCAGTGAATGCTCCTTCCCCCCAACCCTCATTCCTCCATGGGTATTTATCTTTTGCCACCAGGACACCAGGGAGTGTGGAATGCTGAGGTGAAAAATCCATCAAAATGGCAAACATTCTAGCAATCACACTTCTAAGAATATGCTCCAAAAAAAATATTCAGAGATGTGCACAGAGATTTATGTACAAGGATGTGCCTTCCCATGCTATTTATAATAGTGAAATATTGTAGACTCTCCAAGTGTCCAACAATGGGAGAATGGTAAATTATGGGAATTCTTAGAGTGGAATATTATGTGACAGCTAAAAATCACATTTTGTGAATAATGTTTTATGACATAGCAGTGTTGTTAAAATAGGGAGTGGGAAAAATAATGGTACTTGGCAGCATGATCCTAATATACACAGGAAAAACCCTAGAAGGAAATTCGCCATCATGTTAGTTGCTTGGAAGAGTGTGGGGTCCAGCCTTCAGAACTGCATGCAGTTCATCTCAGAATTTCTCCCGTTCTGATGTCAGGGCTCCATGCCTGGAAATCAGCATGAAATTGTAGCTTGGTTCCCCCTTACCTCTGGGGAATCTCTGTTTGTTGTTTTCCAGCACTGGAGTAGGGTGGGGATAGACAAGGGGGATGAAACCAGAGCCTCTGTTCATAAAATTGTGTCTCCCATATATGTCACAATGATGACACACTTTGGAGCACCTAGCAGTGACTTGGCCTGCCCCGCTGCCTCTGTCTTGTCTTCCCTGTCTCCATGTCTGCAAGGGCTGCTGATTGACTTCCTTAGACCCAAATCCCATCCAAATAAGCTCCTGCTCAACATTTTTCCATGGCTCCCTAGTGCCTTCAGCAGTAGCTCCTAGTCTGCAGATGACCCCCTGGAACTGAGGCTCAGGAACCCACATGTGTCCCACGCACAGTCAGTAGGTCCAGTACATATACGTGTCATTTTTCATTCCAGGTAAAGGCTGTTGTCATCAATACAATTCCAAAAAAATTTGATTAAAAAAACCTTTTGTTTGAGGGAGGAAGGGAGGGATGAATAGGCGGAGCAGAGGGGAGTGAAGGTGAAACCATTATTCTGCATGATACTGTAATGGTGGATATATTCATTATACATTTCATACCTCATAGAACTGCAGTCCCCAACACCCAGGCCACAGACTGGTGCCAGTCCTGGCCTGTAAGGAATCAGGTTGCACAGCAGGAGGTGAGTGACAGGTGAGCCAGAGAAGCTTCGTCTGTATTTACAGCCGCCCCCCATTGCTGGCATCACTGTATAAGTTCCACCTCCTGTCAGATCAGCGGTGGCATCAGATTCTCATAGGAGCTCGAACCTTACTGTAAACCGTGCATGCGAGGGATCTAGGCTGGTGCTTTTTATGAGAATCTAACGCCTGATGATCTGAGGTGGAGCTGAGGCAGTGATGCTAGTGCTGGGGAGCAGCTGCAAATACAGATTGTCATTAGCAGAGAGGTTAACAATGTAATAATAATAGAAATCAAGTGCACAATAAATGTAATGCTCTTGAATCATCCCAAAACCATCTCCTCCACCCCTGGTCCATGGAAAAATTGTATTCCATGAAACTGGTCCCTGGTGCCAAAAATGTTGGGGACCACTGCCACAGAATGTACAACACAAAGAGTGAGTACTAACATAAACTACACACTTTAGCTAATAACAGTGTATCAATATTGGCTCATTAGTTGTGACAAATGTACCATGGGAATGCAAGATGTTAAAAATAGGGGAAACTGAGGAAGGCAAGAGAGGGTATCTATGGGAACTCTCTGCACTTTTCACTCATTTTTTCCTGTAAATCTAAAACTCCTCCCCTCAGAAATAAAGTCTATTAATTTTTCTAAAAGCCTTTTGTATGTAATGTAGTCATACTTTTCTTACATGCTTTCTAATCAGTTGACTTAAAAATGCAATTACGATTAGGTGATGAGCAGTGAAACAGAGAGAAATTATTTGCTCTTTAAATTGTGATTGCTGACCTTTGTTTCATGCTTCTGGAGTAAAAATACGGACTTCATTTCTTTAGACTGCAAAGGTTTATTTATCCTGTATGAATGAAAACTGGACCTTCATATGGCTTGTTTGTAAAGAGCCTTTAAAAGGGGCAGAGGTTGTTCTCACTTGAACGGCTTGGGTCCCACTGGCCTGAGGACTTCTTAGCGTCACCCCTCACCACTGGGCTCTTTCCTCAACATGCCATCCACCCTCAAAGTGCTTCTTCTTTGAATGTCTTTTTCTACTTCTCCACTCTCCCATTTTGCTTCATTCTTTAGGGCTTGATTCAAATGTTGCGTCCTCTCCGAAGACTTCCTGGTTGTCTGAGTCAGAGATGGCCTCTTGCTTTGGGCCTCCAGAACATCTTGGTCACACAGTACTGCCCCCTTGCGTTAATTTTGTTCATGCCCCTGTCTCCCCCGATGAATTTGCGGACAATTTTTGGGGAAGGTGCATGTTGTATGCCTTTTGAAAAATTTCCCAGCTTCTTGCACAGTGACTAGAAATGTATTTGTTGATGGAAACAGTTACTTTGTCCCCACCCCAAATGGAAGTCCCAACTCAAGGATTCTCAAGCATTAGTTCATTCATCCATTCTTTCAACAACCACTTGTTGAACACCTGCTATTGGTCAGATACTCTTCTAGGTACTGAGGATAAGGTGGGAATAAGACCGGTGGGTGTTTGCTCTCAGGGAACTCACACTCTTGTGGGAGAGATAGGTAATGAACATGTAAACAGATAAATAAGAGAACCTTAGAACAAAATCGGGTAATGTCATTCATTCAGTCTTTCAGCAAATACTTATTAAGTCCCTGTGACATGTCAGACGTTGCTCTATGCTGGGCATACAGAAGTGAACAAAACAGAAATCCCATCTTTAAGGACACTCTAATGACAGAAAAGGACTTGGTGGGTGAGGTGTAGTATTAGGTAAGATCAGTTGTCCTCAACCTTTTTGGCACCAGGGACTGATTTCATAAAAGACAATTTTTCCATGAACAGGGGTGGGGAGGATGGAGAGGGTGGCAGAGCTCTGTGGCCCTGTCCCTAACAGGCCAGGGATTGGTACCTGTCTGCTGCCCGGGGGTTGGGGACCGCAGGATAAGATGGCAAAGTAGCATTTTTGAGGAGCTACCTGGGGCCTGAATAATGAAAAGGATGGTACTTGAATAAATAATTATTTTATACATAATGAGAAGGAACCAGCCATGGAAAGATCAGGAAGAGAATCGCTCCACGTAGATGAAAAAGTAAGTGCAAAGGCCCTGAGGCAGGTGTGAGTTTGGCATGAGGAGCACAGAGCAGGCCCATGAGAGGTGAGGATGGAGAGCTCCATGGGGCCCTGCAGGTGGTGCTCAGGTGTTTGGATTTTTATTTATTTTATTTTATTTTATTTCATTTTATTTCTTTTTATTTTATTTTAAATGCATGGGAAGCTATTAGTTCAGGATGGATAAACTTCCTGGAGCTCACTCCTAAAGTTTTGAGTCAGTGAGTCTGGTGTGAAGCCCTGGCATCTACAAAACATTGCCCAAGTGGTTCTGAACAATGCTCGGTGGTAGATCTTAGATCACTAAGACTTTTGCCAAGTGCCCACCAGTTAGATTTGGAATCAGCACAGGGGGAGGCTTTGGGTAAAATGCATCACTGAGCCACCAGCACGGAGGACTGTGGCTCCCTGCAGCATCCCACACCCAGCTCTCCTTTGGCCTGGCCCTGAGACTCCTTTATGCTCTAAGAAAGTCGTGGTGAGTTTGTGGGTCTTCAGCTTCCTACGTGGGCCCCATGCCCGGAGCAAGCAATATGGAGGGTGAGCTGGCTTACAGCGCAGAGTTCTGAGTGCGTTCCATTTCACTTCTCTGAGCTCTGGTCTTCTAAAATAAAACAAAAGATCTGGATGAGAGTCACTCAAAGATTCCCTTTCCACAAATAAGATGATTTGGATTATATCATTTCATCAAAATCATGGTAATCTGATGAAGCAGGTAGGCCAGGAACATTACCCAGTCATGGAGAGATCTTCTAAGACATCCAGGGTCAGCTCCTCATCCCATATTCAGGACACACTCAAACCCCTGGTTCCTAAAACCTGGTTTCTTGTTCCGTCCCTCTGTTCATAGGCAGGACTGCACCCAGGCGGGTGGAAGGCTACTTTGTTTTAATGGTGTCTGGGGAAGAAATACTCACAACCTCTCTTCCGAGCCCTTTCTAGGGCCTTTGTCTCCTGGCATTTCTTGTGCAAGGAAAAGAAGGCAGGGCTGAGCTCGGGGTTGAGTGTTGGAGATCTGAGGTCCAGTCAACCTCTGCCACTTATTAGCTGGGTGATTTTAGGCAAGTCCTTTCCTTCTCTGGCCCTGGGTTTGCTCCTCTGCAGAGTGAACCGGTGAGATGAAATGTCACTTCTGGTATTCCATGATTTTTCAGCCATTCGCTTTATAGAGCTGGAGAAATGGAGGCTCAGTGTCAGGCTGTCTTGGAGAAAATTGCCTTTGGGATAGAGAGTGGGATTACAATTGCTCTCTGGTCCCCACTCAGTGAGCTGGCCACCGCCAGACCTCACTGCCTCCCCGGCAAGCTTTTGTTCAAGGCAGCGTGCAGAGGGGCTAGAACAAGCCCACTGGCCTCTCAGTCCTGCGCCTCATTTTCCTCTCAGTGTCATTTAGATGGAGGCGTTTATTATCTCTTTTCCTCTTGAATTCCTTTCTTTCCTATTGGGATGCTGCCACAAACACAGTTAGAGAGGAGAAATGCTAATTTCATCCAGAACTAATTTTCTTTTTTGTAAAAAGGAGATGGGAAACAGAGGGAACATTCTTTATTTTCACAGCATCAGTGAACCAGAGGAAGGAAGAGGGGATGCTGTGATGCGAAAGCCCTGTTGCCTGCTCTTGGTGTGAAAAAGCGGACTCGAGAGTCCCTGCCTGGAGTGACATTACATTTGTCTGGGAGGCACAGTCCATCGACTGGAAAGCATGGGGACGTGCCTGGGACTAGCTCGCCATCTCAGAGAGGTTTTAATCCAGGCACTAATAGTGGTGTGGACACCTGGAGAGTGTTGCCATAGTTACATAGCTCTGAGTTGTGCAGTTTGGACCTGACTGGGCAGCGCAGGACATGCCAAGCCTGTCCAGTGGAGGGCGCCAGTGGCCCCATCCGCAGGGCAGGCTCGGTGTGAACATCTTCGCAGCTCTGGGAGGGAGCGTTCCAGGCAGGGCTGTGTCCGTTCACACAGGTCGGCTGCTGGCGCGTGGCTTCCATCCACCCGGACGGAGGCATGAGCCTTGGGTATCAACCTTGGCTCTGTGACCCCAGGCAAGCCATATACCTTGGCCTTAAGTTTTCTTATCTTCAAAAGTTGTAATAATTTCTTTAGAGGTGTCTTTTAGCTCATGTACCCCACGGTTCGATGACTCATAAGTATGACTGAAGCTCTGAGTGGAAAGTGAGATTAACTTGAAATATTCTGGAAGGTTGGGCTTGGAGTAACAGATATAAGCAAGTAGGGGTGATTTGTGGAGAATTTTACTTGGAGGAACAAGGAAATGGAATTGTCTCCCCCACCATCTCCGTCTTCTTTGATCAGAACCTTACTGTCTTTAACTGTAGATCGTTTGAATCTTTTCAGGCAAGTCCGTTAAAAGAAAGTAAGATAGTCTGGGCTTGCATTAGGGCAATTCAAGTACCGTGACAAGCCCCCAAATCAGAGGCGGAAACACAATACGGTAGTGTTTTTCACTCCAATGCTGTTCGAAGCAGGTGGAATGGGCTCTGCTCCACAAGGTCATTCGGGGACTCAAGAGTCCTGTTTTTAGTTTATGATTCCATCCTCAGAGTTTTCTGTTTAGCCAGTGGATGGGAAAAGAGAGAGAGTGGAAAACTGCCTTGAGCTCACAGGCCAGTGGGTGACAGATAGAATGTTTGCCCTCATTCCATTCAATAGGAGTGGTCACACGGCCCCGCCTAGACGCCCAGGAACTAGGAAGTATGGCCCAGTGTTGTGGCCCAGAAAGAAAAAAACAAAGGCCTTGTTAAAGCTATTTCTGAGAATGAAGCAGAGGCCTCTATCCTTGCCCTCTCTAGAGCTTAGGCACTAATTACATGAAGGCAGGGTCCTGTCGCTACAGAACTGTGTCCTCCCTCAGGGGCACCTGTCTTGGTCTTACACAAAAGCACTATTTAGGATAGCAGGGACCCGGTGTGTGCTCTGAAGTCAGATATATATTTTGTGTCTAATTGCAGCCCCACTAATTAATCATGAGAACTTGAGTAAGAAACCAGTTAGCAGATTACAAATGAGGCAACTGAGGGCTATAGGGACAGATTCAACCAATTTCATAGGGTTGTTGTGAAGATTATGTGAAATAAGGTATTTAAGGTGACTGGGACAGATTAGGCACTCAATAAATAGTATCAGAGCTCTCTTTTCACTTCGCTTTTGAAATAGTTCTAATACCATGAGATACCCTATTAGGAATATTGGTCTTTGATTCAGCTCATAATGAATTTGGGCCAGTTCCAGCTGTTTAAAACATTATAAGATTCTGTCCATCCATGCTGAAGTGCAGAGTTAATGTTAGCTCTGAGCCTAATTTCCTATAAGTGGCATGTGTTCAGTAAGACATAAAATAAAAGCTCAGAACCATATAGAAGAATAAGAGATAATTATACTAAAAGTCTAGTCTATTTTAGTGACTGCAATGGAATATTTGAGTTTTGAGATGTCTGGTAGCCAAGGCAAAGAAGGGGAATAGATTGGATTACACTGTCATTGTATGGTTTAAGAAAGAAGCCTCTTTGTAAGGGGACAGTAACTGTTTTCCTGGGGCTAAAATGTAGAAGACATTTATCAGGTGGTGCTTATAGATAAAGCCGTGGCCTTTCCCCTTCTTTTCATGTGATTGGCTCTGAAAACTGCCTTTGGATTTTCAGAAGTGTAATCGGAGGCAGAGAAGAGAGACACTTGCCCCTCAGGGTTTAGCAGTGGGCCAGCGCCGCCCCCAGGGGTAAACAGATGCCTCTTATGTGGGTGAGATTTGAAGGGTCCTGAGAAGGACACAGGAAAAACTGCTTCCTACAGGCTGGATTCTAAGAGCTGGGAATTAGCCTCCGCAGAGTCCTAGGCTGTGAACTGAATGAAGGCAGAGCAACAGTGCGGCCCCGCACTCCCTTCTGCCCTCTGTCCAGTAGCTCTGCGGGATGGACGCGGCCGGGTGCAGCCTGCCTGCCCAGGGCCTGCACAGCCCTATTTGTCTTACACAGAATGTAAGTCCTCCTGGAATGATTTTGCATTTGCCTTAAACACCAATCTGCCTAATTGTAATGATAAAATGGCATTCTATATGCAGATGTCTCACTATTTTTAAAAACCAATTTTGCTTTTAATTAATGCTTGTCGACATGGCAGTTTGGTGGGGGGCAGGCACAGAGATGCAGGGACCAGGAGCTGGACCTATTGGAATGGGAGAACCGCTATGCAAAATTGTTCTTTCCTTTTTTTAAAAAAATCAAACTTTTAGAAGAGAGGACCGAGTTAAACTCTACAGGAGACACTTCCATCCAGGAAGCTTTTAAAGCTCTTGCCAACATCAACAATGAGAAGCACATTTGGAAAGTGCTTTTCAAACCCCCCGTTTCACAGAGTGCTTCACGTCACTAATAGTGGTGATGGTGGCTGGTGTTTATAGAACACCCATCGTGAAAGAGCTGTGAGCACCGGGCATTTATTTTTAGGTGCCACTTGTTTACACGTTTGAGCTGGGACTTTGGGTGGCAGGAATTACTCTTTTTTGATAACAAGAAACTGAGTCACAGCAAGCAGTTGGGGTGACTTCATGAAAGCTTAGATTCTGTCCCACTGTACAGCTGTGGGTTTCAGAGGTCACCCTGTGGCAGGTTCATGGATCGACCACTTGGGATTTCAGACATGGTCTCCGCGAGGACCATACCTGGCTAGTGGTGGAACTGGGCATGGAAACAAAGCATCCGGGATGAATTCTGTACAGAAACCTTTCCTGCCTGCAGAATTCGACTGAAGGAGCCACCAGGCCTCTTCTGTCCTCAAACCTTCTTTGAAAAGCTTCAGATTCTAGATAACTCCAGGGCCAGCGCTTCATACTTCACTCACACTGGGTTCAGCTCGAAGAGACAATGAGACTCCAGGGTACCCGTGCGAGGCTTGGTGTCAACAGATTTAGGTTTGAATCTCAGCTCAAGTACTTTTAAATGGTTATGATGTCTCTGAACAGTGTCTCAGTAGCTCTTGGAGTGTGGTTTCCAGAGCAGCAACATCAGCATCATCTGATAATTTGTTAGAAATAGAAATTCTCTGGGGGGTGCAACTTGGCAATCTCGGTTTTAAAAGCCCTCCAGGTGATTGTGGTAGACACTGAAGTTTGAGAAGCCTGCTGTGACAAACCATCAGCCTTATAGGGATGACGTCAGGCTTATAATTAAAACAGGTGAAGTTTGTAGCACACATGAGATGCTCGATAAACTATGGTAGTGAGGGTAACTCCTCACCACCATCACCATCCTCATTCCTTCCCTGAAACGCCTTTTCGCTTGAGAAACACGTCACTCCCAATACAGAAGTGGGTACGATCTCGATGACTACCCATAGTGCGCTCTCTTAGCTGACGCTCATGACCTAGCGGGATAGACTTGACTCTACACGTTCTTATTTTCTCGGCTTTTTATTCAACTTCTGGACCTGTGGGCGGAGTTTTGTGGCAGGGAGGAGGAGCAAACACTGCAGGGGCTGTGTGGGCAGGGTGTTTACACCCGCACACTTTCGCCTCTCCTGTGATGGAAGCAACATTGGAGAAAGAACGTTGTCCAGAGGTGGCAGGAACACTCTGGTCCCTGGATTCCAGAGGAGCTTTGATTTGTTTGCTTTGGCCTGTGTTGTTTCCGTTTGCTTTCCATTCCTACCACTACTTTCCTCTGGTTCTTTAACTTCCCCCAGTGGATAGTGGGCCCCTTAGAGAGGCCTTGCTTTCATTCCAAAATAATCTCACAGAAAGTAAAACAAAAGACAGAGAGCTCTTAAACTGAGTGCAACAAACCACCCCGAAATTTTATAAGTAGCTTACACTTAAATATTTTCTACCCCAAATGCCTTCATTTTGTTCCTCAAAACATCCCTTGAGATTAGGCAGGGCAGAGATTATTGTCCCTATTTTACAGATGTGGCAACTGAAGCAAAGAGGAACCGGGTGACTTGCCCCAGATCACGTGGTGGCCCTGGAGTCAGTCTCCAGGGCTGCCGGCCTGTCCCTGCTGGCTGGACGGAAGCTTCCGTGGGCCCTGGGCTCCCAGAGGCTGCAGTGGACATGGGGATGTAAAGAAAGAATGTTTGTTTATCAAGCAAGGGAATAAAACCAGGTGACTCACCGCCTAGTGTGGGAGAGCCCCTCTTGTTCCTGGAGTGCCTGGGAGATGGGCAGTGGACGAGCCCCGGGATCCTGCAGGTCCCAGCCTGGGGGTCCGTGATGGAGGGAACTGCTAATGAGCTGTATGTACATTTGTCAGAGAGGATCTGAAGTGCCACCCAGGGGAGCCTCAGAGGAGTGACTGGGCAGAGCACCCTGGGGAGGTGTTTGTCTTCAAATCCTGGAATTGAATGTGGCAGATTAGCCCTGGGTGCTACTGCTTTAAAATGGCATGTTCTGATCTCCTCATCTCGGGTTTGGGATTGGTAATGTGTTATCTCAACCTGCATTGCCCAGGGGGAGGGCCTGGCAGCCGGCGTGAAATCCAAGCAGGAAAACTGAGGCTCAGGGAGACGGGTGGAAACGACAGTGAGCGGGAGTCCAGCACGCAGCCACCAAGCACGACGTCTCCATTCTACCTTCCTGAGTGGGCAGCTCATCCTGGGATTTTCTTCTGCTGGGCAGAGGCCCTGTGCCCCACACCCCCTGGCCCATTCCAGCTGGGCCCGTGCACCACCCTGAATTGGGCCTAAGTGTCCGGGTTAGAGAAAACTGAGCCAGAGAATTGGTTCAAGCGAGGGCTGGGGCTGTGGAGTAGATCTGCTTTCCTTTTCATCCTCCTGCCAGGAATCCAGCTGTTTTCCATTTCCAGACAATTTGTGGAAGATTTAACAGCATCTTCCACTAGATGCAGCAGCTGGTGCAGATGCTGCCACCAGAGGAGACTTAAATCATCCTGCCCTGTACAACTGAGGCATCAGGAACAGGAGGGGTGTGTGTGTGTGCGCATGCGTGCATTTGCATGTATATGAGCGTGTGTGTGCACGCACATGCCCATTATATGTGTGTGTAGGGGGTGGGAGGTCCTCATCCCACAATCCCAGCTCCTCACATCCCACAAAGAAAATCTGGGCAGCCAAGGCTAAGGTGATCCAGCACAAGGGAGGTTGTCCTCTCTCCCGGGAAGGTGCAGACTCGGTGATCCTCCTGCGATCATCCTTCCCCTCACATGGCCCCAGTTCCTGTTTAGAGATGTGCATCAGAGCTGGAAGGGACCTCAGAGAGCATGTAGTCTAACCCTATTCACAGAGGAGGGACAGGATGGGGCCCAGAGTGAGATAAGGACAGAGGCAGCTCTTGGTCAGTGATGCCATAGGAAGCCTGGCTGCAGAATCCAATTTTGTAACATTCTTGGTCATGCCTTGTTCATGGACCATGTGCTTGGATTTCATTATAACAAAAAAACATGCCCAGTTCTAGCCAGTTAGCCCAATTATTTCCAATACTTTATTGTAACAAAAATCTAATAATGAAAACTTATACAGTGATTTCTCTACTCATTACTTTGCAATGGTTATTTCATTTAATATCTCAATACTTCCTTGAGGTAGATACCATTACTATCCCCATTTTGTGGATAAGGAAACTGAGGCTTGGGTTGAGATGCGTGCCCCAGCTTCACAGCTTTCATTAACATCGATCTAGATGTTCTTTGATGCGTAAGATCTATGAAGAGCTAGAATGAAGTCAAGTGGCCTAAGACCCTTTTACATGGTGGAAACACAAACAGAAAGTGGTAGGACCAGGATTTGAGCCCAAGCGGTCCAACTCCAGATCCCGGGTCTCAGCCACAACGCCATGCTGCTTCACTCTGCCCCTAGCACATACGGGTGCCTCTCCTTGGACTTCATTACATTGGACTTTGACCTTGTACACTGCACAAGCCTTGTATGACTTTCTGGGTGGTACTTCCATGGGTCTAGAACCTAGCAGCCCAGGTGGTTTTTGTAGTATATGTATTTTCAAGAGCTGTGGGTAAAGGTGAGCAAGTACCCTATCAGTTGAGAGGTATTGAATTAGTAAAAAAGCAGACTGGGAAAAAAGATTGGAAATAGGTTGCTCTTTGCTAATGGTAAATGATCTCTGGAGTCGGTACCCCAATGGTAAGGTGAAAAATGCCAACGTTGTGCATCCTCCTGAAGTACCTGCTCTCAGTAACTCACTTGCGTGCCCAGAGCAATGAAACAATAAAGGAGCTGATGTCTTGTGTTATGAGAAGTGCTTTTGTTGCTGTTTCCCCCAAATTTAGGTAACTAGCTTTCAGTAAGATCTGACTGTTATTTAATGCGTACAGTATCTGGAGAGCCAAGATGAAGTCAAGTGGCTTAAGATGCCTTTTCACGGTTGAAACCCAGCTCCAGCTGAGCGTCTGGGGTTCTTAGCTCTATGTCATCGCCTGTTTAAACCTCCATATTTCCCGCCCCTGGAGCTTTGCTGGCTCCAAATCTGGCTCGCAGGGGTTCTCTGTGTGGCTGAGGACTTCGGACAAATGAGCCCTGGATCGGTGAGGAGCACGTGGGGGACAGTGATGTCTGCAGGGCCCTTCTCTGGAGGTACGGGGGCCTGGGCTGGAGGGCATGTGGTGTGGCCTGGCTTAGGCTTGGTGGCACGTTCTGGTCCCCACTGCCTCTTCGCTGGCACATTCCTCCCCAGCTACACTGCCTCCTAGCTGTGCTGCTCAACTCCTCAGCAGTCTCCCTGCTCAGGACGTTGGCATTGGCTGTTTTCTCTGCTGGGAGTGCTCTTCCCCTAGGTCGCTGCATGGCTCCCTCCTCCCCTTCGTCAGATCTTTGTGCAGACATTGCCTTGTCCTCCATGAGGCCTCCCCCCTCCTCCCTGTCGAACACTGAACCTCCACATTCTCCATCTTCCTTTTCCATCTTGTTTTTCTCACCCTTTAGCGTATTTCACAAATATTTATTTACTTGGTTTCTACTGATATTTCCCGTCACTTGAATGTTAGCTCTGAGAGGGGAGGGATTTTGTCTGTTTCAGTCACTGCTGTAGCTCCACCTCCTAGAAAGGGCCCTGGCACATAGTGGGTCTTCAACACATATTTGTTCAGTGAATGAATGAATGCAGATCCTCAGAGGCCAGAGGGACAGACAGCACCCGGTGGTGTAGACACAAGGGGAGCAGCCTCTGCCTCAAAAGAGTGGAGTCAGGGGAGCCCCTTTTGCCCGACATCCACGTTCCGTGGAGGCAGCCAGTCCAGGAGACAGCATGAGATCTGCAGTTTGAAGAATTGTGTGCAGGTGGGAACTCCAAGTTCATACGCCTTGGACAAGTGACTTGACCTTCTACACGTTTCTCACCTGCAAAACAGATATGGCCACAGAGCTCAGTCTGCTCCCCAGACCCACAGGTGTGGGCCCCACCGACGCCTCTGCTCATCCATGGCAGCCTGTTGTCGTCCCTCAGACATTCCAAGTTCATTTCTGCCCCAGAATCTTGACACTTGCGGGTCACCTGCACAGCTTCCCCAGAGCACCAGAGTTGGCTCCTTTCGTCATTTTGGGCTCTGTTCATGCCTGTCGCCTCCTTAGAGGAGTCTTAACCACCCTATCTATATAGGCACTGCTCGCCCTCAACACACCCATCGAATCGCATGCTTTGCCTGTACAGTAACTGACTTCTCCCTTCCCATATCCTCATCAAAAATTATCTCAGGTAGAGAAGTCAGGACGTGCCCAAGGTCATGGAGCAGGGATCCTGCAGGGCAGTCTCTGATTGAACCCCAAGCTCTTCCCGCCTGCCCAGCTCACCCTGCCCCTTTGCCTTCTGCTGCCTTGTCCTACCCCACCAGCTCCACGTCAGGGGGTAGACAAGAACCAACAGCATTAGGGACCAGCCGCAGGGTGGACAGGGGGGCTGCTCTTGGGACATTTTCTCCTAGCATTAGGGCTTCCACAGCTGCTTTGATTTGTCTCCCTGGAAGCCTTTGACAGACAGAAAGGGGCTGATGGAGCAGCAGGGAGCAGCTGACCAGCTGCCTCCAGCCCTGCCTGTGACCATTAGTGTCACCTGAGGTGAGTGACCTCGGAGAAAATTCCCACTAAGACTTTGTGGCGGACAACTAGTTACGGTGACTTGAGTGCAAATCTACTTATTAGCTGGGACCTGGGGCAAGTTGCTCAATTTCCGTCAGCTTGAGTTTGCTTACGTGTCGCGTGGGCAGGGTTGTGGGGAAGGTGAGGCGAGCCGTGGCGGCAAGCCTTTCGCAGAGGGCCTGGAACATAGCAGGCGTGCGCTAAGGGGAGGCATTGCTATTACCGCTGTCATTACTGGACCTTCAGAACAGGGAGTTGCGCTTCAGTGTCCCCGTGTGCGGTTTCATCAAGGCAGCTCAATCACAGCCTCCTTCCTCTCCTCCCCTCCTGCATCCCTCGCGCCCTTCTTTCTTTCTCAATTCGATAAATATGCATGGAAAGACTAGCTCGTTTCCACAAGGAGCAGTTCTGGGCCATTTGACTTTTATGACCCCTGTCCTCTAAGAGCCGACAATTGCTACCCTCACCTGCTCCCCAGAACGTCGCTTGCTCTCTCGATGTCCCTGGAAGCTGCTCTCATCGCTGCTTAGTGACAACATTCGTGTCTGCCTTTGCATCCCTCCCTCTGACTGAGGCAGGGTCTGGCTTCCCTGGAGAGGAATTAAATGGCATGGCCATAATGAGTTTGTGGCATTATTTCTCTCTCGGCCCCTCTTGCAGGGATCAGAATGAAGTTGTCATTGCTCCGTGGCCAGAACGATCCTCAGAAAAAAACTGCAAATAACCTTCCCCCGAGCGGCAGCATTTGGGGCTTAATTGTGTTTGTTAATCAGGAAAACAATTAATTTGGCTGCTGCCTCTTTGAGGGGGTGTTTTTTTTTTTTTTTAATACAGGAGATGCTGCTAAGATGATCCATGTGATGTCTCTAGATTCAATTTCTCTCTCTCCCCAAGGCAAGGAACGACTCCTCCTGTATCCGTGACATCCGGAGACAGCAGGGCGAGGCATTGAGTTTTCCAAACAAAGCTGGTTTCTAAAACTTAATGTCTGCTTCACAGCAATGTGACGACTCCTCTCCCCAAGCTTGTGCACAGTCCTGGGAGTAGGAGTGCGACTGAGGCACTGGAGTTATGAACCGGGGACCTGTCTCAGTAAAGCAGAGCCCTGGAAGGCTCTGGCTTCTGTCCCCTCTCCTGATGCCCACCCCCACCCCCTGACAGAAATGGTGAAACAGTTGCCTTCCTGTGCAGGGGCCACACTGACAGCCTCAGAGAATCGCTGGATTCAGAATGTGAAGGGATGGGGGTGTGGTGCTGTAGCCCTGGGATAAATTCACTCCCACGTGTTAACGAGTGATGCGGGCTTAACTCCAGGTGATGCAATAGAAAGACATTCCCAAACCTAGAGCATGACTCCCGGGGTGGAAACCAGGCTTTGGAGGGTGGTTATCACGTTCCCTCAAAGCACACCACATGCCCGGAGTAGGCCCTGGGATGGAACCTGTGTCAATCCGACTCTGTAGACAATAACCAGAGGCCAAGTTGAGGATATATGCTTGCACCAGTGAACACCCATCATCCTTTTGTTCACTGATGTATGCAATGGCTTAGAACATTCTGGCATATGGTGGATGCTCAAATATGAGTTAAAGGAAGGTGTGGGGCCAAATTGATACCAGTCTGTCTTCTACCAAACAGCTGGATTGGGGAATGATTTCTGATGTGAGAGAAGGATCTCTCACTGTCGAGGAGTCAGTGATGGGGTTGTCAGTAAGGGAGGAAGAGGGAGGAGAAGTAACCTTTACTGAGAGAGCTACCAAGTGGCTAGCACTGCACTAGATATGGTATGAAGGATACTATCTCATCTTTTTCTTAAAATAGTTGTGTGAGATGCATTCAGATTTTTACAGTTTGAAAAAACAGAGACTTAAAGCAGGTCACTTGCCCAGGACACACAGCTGGAGGAGTTGATCTGACTTGGAAACTCGTGTTCTTGCCATTGCTCTACAGAACTTCTCCTGTTTGCAGTGCTTGGTTAACATGAGCAGGTACATTCTGTGTGGTCAGCTTTGCAGGGGTGGGGAGGGGCTGCAATGCAAATAAACACGAGCAGTTCCCCTCCTGAAGATGTCCAGACTCCTTGGCTTGGTGCCTCGCTTGGCCACTCGCTAGCTGTGGATAGTGGACAAGTTGCTTAACCTGTCTGTGCCTCGGTTTCCTCATCCTACAGTGGCGATAACAATAGTAGCAATTTTATAGCATTGTTGCAAGAAGTAGGTGAGTGAAGCATTTATAACTGTGCCTGGTCCACTGCGTGACTGATGTAAGTTAATACTATTATTAGGGCCAGCTCTACCTTTATATGTCTTGAGTCAATTGAGGGTCACCTGCGTAGTATACAGCTCTTAAACTATTAAGAAAAGCCCGGTCCCCAGGTGCCCTCTCTAGAATAAAATAAAATTTCTAACCAGGCGGTGCTGAAATACAGTGCTATTTATTTAACAATACCCAAACATGCAAGGTATTATTACCCTGTTTACAAACAGTTTTTGCCAGAGGCTTACCCTGTGAGTTGCTGTTAAGCTGCCTGAGTGAATACCCTGGTCACAGAGGATGACCTGACCCCCAGTGACTTGCTTGAGAGGGACTGTGCCATTCTCTCCAGCTCCCCTCCCCCCAGCCCCCGCCTTCCCAGGGAAGCAGAGAGGGAATTCGGGACCAGTGGAGATGGACCACAGAGTGGCGGAGATGGCCAATGCCGTGAGCTGAATCTGGCATTGTCTCCAAGACAAGCATCGTTTGGTGGCAGAATCAAGGAAGTAGCCTTTACGGGGTTTATCGTTGGTTTAATCTCAGAAGCTTCAGGGGACCTGTGGCAACTTTTCTCCCCCTCAGTGCCATTTTACTAAGGAAGTCAGAAGCCTTGCATTCTGAATCCGAATCCGTCTTCACACCATTGCTGCGAGACAGACTCTGTCCCTGTTTTACAGATGGAGGAACTGAGGCTTCAGGCAGTTGTGTGTGTGGCTCATCTCACAAGGAGGGTCAGGAGCAGAACTGACCCAAGACCAGGGGATTCTGCACGTCCGGGCCTCCCTCCTTTCTGTTAGACCAAAGGTTCTCCACAGGTGTTGGGGGTGTGGGGGTGTGACTTTGCCCCCAGCGCATGTGGCATTCTATGGAAATATTTTTGGTTGTCACAACTGGATGGGCAGCACTGCTGGCTTCTGGTGAGGAGAGGCCAGGGATTCTGCCACATGCCCTCCACTGTGCAGGACAGCCCCCCACATGAAGACTTCTCCTACCCAACATGCCACTGGGGCCGCAGTTGAGGACCCCTGCTCTAGGTGGAACTTCTCATCACGCAAAGAGGCCTTAAGGACAACTTTAAAGAAGAGAGCGCTGAGCTGGAGCCCTGCCATGCTTGGATAACCACCTTGCCCTGTTGAGAACCACCGTCCTGGAGCAATTTCCCCAAATTCTGTGATAAGAATCACCAAGGCACTTGCCAAAGCTGTAGTTTCTCAATCCTCTCTCCTGGAGATCTTGATCCAGTTTCTTTTTAATTTCAAAAATATATATTTTTTAAAGAATTTGCAGTTTGAGTAAGTGTCTCAGGTGCTTTGTATGATCAGAAAAGTTTGGAAACTGCCTTAAACAGCTTCAGCACACACATACCACGCTGGGATGGGGCTGGTCTTCAGTCGACATTGCTCAGAGTTCAGAAAGATGACCCCTTTCTTTGGTTTACTTTTTTTCCCCACAGCGGTGTCGAAGCCTGACGTGACAGAGCACTGCAAGAACATGCTAAATTAATCAGGGCATGATGGACTCGCAGGTTCCACCCTCCTGGGAGGTGCATTTTTGAGCAGGGGAACTTCCTAGCAGACTCTTCCCTGTCCTGGGGCTGCCGGGCAGTGAGGCATGATGGGGAAGCATCCACCAGTGGACTGAAGACCTGGACTGGGGTCTTAGCCCAATGTGTTCCCCCGGCCAAGCCATTTCAGTCTCTTGAACCTCCATTTTCCCATCTCTAAACTGGGTCTAACAGTGCGTGTCCTTTCTGTCTCTCAGGGCGGCGTGAATGGGGCTGAGACGGTGCAGTCCAGGGCTCTCACTGTGGCTGTGCTTCCAAACCACCTGCGAACCTTTCCAAAGCCAGAAACGCCCAGATCACACGCAAGACCACTCGCTCCGAGTCTCGGGCATGAGGCCACATTTAAAAAGTCGTGCTCCTTTACGAAGCTGCACAGGTAAGTCCCTTGAAAACTGTAAATCTCCCCAGAAAGTACTGGGTAAACTGGAAAGTGCTGTTTAGATAAAGGAGATTCTTTTCGTTCCTGCACGTTGCTGATCCCAGCCATAATGGTGCCCTAGCAGTTTCCCATTTGCCTCGTCAGATCATCATACACATTTGACTACCTAAGCAGATGGCGGCGTATCTTGTGGATATTTTGAAAAAAATAGGACAGGCTCCCATCTGCCCACAATGACTCAGGGGCCGCCTGTCTTTCCCAGAGGCGGGGCAGCGGCTGAGTGTCCTATGAGGATCCCTCTGGCCCCGGGGAGCCTTGACAATGTCCCCTTCCAGGGCAAGGCCATTGCGGCACAATGTTCATGCCAGCAAACGGGAGGGGCACAGCCAGCCAAGCCCAGCGGCACAAGTGGGGAAGCAGGGGGGCCAGACCCTGTGTGGCCCGTCTCCTTCTGCTGGAGAAGGTGGTTCCTGGCGGGCCTGAACCTGGACAGAGGAGGGATGGAGCAGAGGGACCTTCCGGGCTACCCAGGGACGTGGGCAGTGACAAGAGAAAGGAATGGGCCCTGCTAGCTGTGAAACTCTATGCAGGTGGGAAGAACCATTGTGGTCACTTGCAGATTGGAGTCAATAGGACCATGGCCTTCCCTCTTTCCCCCACTGCAGCAAGACTCAAGGTGAGGCTGCCCCACCGGCCGACCCCCCGAGAGTGGCTGTACCTGGCCCATCACTTCTTAACCCTCAGCCTGGGAGTAGCAGGAAGACGCCTATGGGCCAGGGTGACTGGCCAGCAGGTTCTCCCCTGCAGAAAGGGGACACGGGACTTTGCAGGCTGGAGCCCACACAGTGCTCCTCCTCTCCCGGGCACGGAGTGGAGCTGCCTGGAGGTGAACGTAGCATCTCACTGAGGCGCCTGCAGTTGAGAGGTGCTCGTGCTGGCTCCCAGCACGTTTCACTCTGGCTTTGGAACCAAATGCCCCCATTCTTGCTCTTTGCCTAAAAGTACTGACAGCCCGTGGACCCTTCAGTTGTCCCTCTGCTGGCCACTCCTCCGGCCAGGCCTGCTGCCCCTGCCTCGCTCAGGACATCCCACTCTCCCTGGCTGTGTTAAGGTGTGCTATACCCTCCACTTGCTCAGGATTTTTCTTCCTATTTCTGCTGCATCTTATTACCTTTGTTTCTGGAAAGAAAATCTCCCACTGCTGTCCGCTTGGCTGCTTCCTGGGTAGTGGCTCTGTCTCATCCAGTTCTACCTGGGGTTGTCAACCCCCTGCCAGAGAGGCCCACTTGTCTAGATCGATGAGAAAACATCAGACTGGGGGGCTTTCCTTTCAGATACCTGTGAAGCTGAGACAGTCCGCTGGCACCCAGACACCTGGGCACTGTGCTCCACTCAGACCCTGTGCTGGAGAATAAAGGGTTAATGAGAGGCTGGGACCTTGGACTTGAGGGTGGTAGGAGTGGATTTTATTAAACTCTGGAGCATGTAACTGAATTGTTCTGGGGAGAAATCTAAGAATAAGAAAGAATATTTAAAGGAGAAATAAAGTTTATTTGTAGCTACTGTACTTATACTTTTAGACCTGTCCTTTGGAATTCAGAATAGAGAGGAAATGTGCGTGTTAGTTGAGGATGTTGGCTCGTCGTAAATATCATGTAATCCTCTCTCATCTCTTACACACATCTGTACATTCCAGCACGTGCATATGTGTGTACACACATGCATGCACATGTACACATCCAAACACAGGCACACCTGGTCAGGGCACTCTGCCCACGTATATGTGTCCAAATTTATGACCTGGGGACTTCCAAAAGTCTCTGCTTGCTTGCCCATAGAGCACAGATCCTTTCTCAGGACTCATACTGCACCTGCAGGGCGTATGGGGCGCTGGGCTGGCTGTGTTTCCCCCCCAGCCCTGCGCTGTCGGCTGCGCTGCCACAGCAAGGGCCTCCCCTGTATATAAACCCTCAAGGGCAGGGACTGAGTCTCTAGTGCCTTGCATGGTGCCCAGCACACAGTAGGTGCTCAATAATTGTTTATGCACATAAAGTTTGGGGTCTGACTCTACGTAATAAAATTTGGGGGAGACTGCTGCCTATCTGTCAAAACCCACCCTCCTCTTCTTCCTGGACATGCGGCTAGAATAATTTCCCTCCCTTGATGTTAGATCAGGCCTTGGGACTGAGATCTTATCATGGCACGTGAACAGAAATGATGAGTGCCCCTTCCGGACCCGGCCTGTCAAAGCCTCCCCTGTACTCTTTCCCCCGCTGCTGACTAGAAGGGCCGTGCCCAGGGAAGACTTAGGAGCCATGCGCTGAGGGCAGCAGAGCAGCCGCTGGCCTACGCCCTGAGCGACCACATGGAGCAGAGCTGTACTTTCTACGTGGAAGCCCACCTTGCCATTACCTGAGACAGAAATAGACTTCTTACTCTTTAGGCCACTGAGTGCTTTGGGTCTGCTTGTTACTACAGCCCTGCCTCCCCCAGCTGGCACTCACCATGTGGTCCTGGGCCTGGGTTGTGGCCCTGGGCTCACGGGGAAAGGCTGTGTGCTCCTGGAGCCGTGGTTGGTGCAGCACTGGCCAGGGAGCCCGTCTGCTTCTGGATACACATTTCCCTCCTTTAGACTCTGCTTCCAAGACCCTTGCAGCAGGGTTTGGTTCTCAGAGGCATGCGAGAAATAGGGTCAGGGAGTTTCCTCCCAGAAAACAGGTCCCCTTGGCTTGGGGTTAGAGGGTGATTCCAGTGCTGTCTGCCGTGGGGCCCACCCCGGGTCCCTGCTCTGTGCCCTCTGTTTACCCTTTGAGAAACTGAAAGAATCAGGGTGATGTGTGTCCCTGTGGGATAAGAAGGAAGGACTTATGAAGGACGCAGCTTCAGGACTTAAACTATTCAGAAGAGAGAGTGGAACAATGTGGTGAGAGAGAAAGAGCCGTGGGGAGAAGCCGGGGACATGCCGGGACGCTGATCAAAGGGGCCTGCCGGCCAGGGATGCTGGCAGGCTGCTCCCTTCATCAAATCACACGGTTATTTTAGCTGCAGTGTTTGGCCCTATCCCAGGGCTCAGGGTCACCTCTCGTCCTGTCCCTAGTGCCCCACAGGATGTACAGTCAGTGGCTAGATGGACAACTCACGTGGCCCCAGGTGCTCGGGGCATCTTTTTGAGGAGGCAGCAGCAGCCTGGGATGAGGCTTTTCACAGCTCTCGCCCGGCCCTTGCCACGTCCCTTCACAAGGGGCTAAGGACTAACTCCCGATGGGGGACCAAGGACCCCTCCCCAACTGGAACTTATTTATAAGGAGCGCAAAAACTGAATGTATTTGAGGCAAATGGAGAGTTCATTTAGAAATGCAAACAACTTTTTCATATTCTAGAAAAAATGCGGGATTACAGTAGAAAATGAAAATATTAGAATACATATAAAGATTAAGTGCTGCATTCCATGCCCCAGAGATCACCCCTGTCAGTGCTTTTTGGTATGTGACTTTTTCTTTCTCCTTTCTCTTTCTCCCTCTCTCCCTCTCCTTTCTCTTTCTCCCGTCTGCTAGATACTATCGTTCTACTTATCTAACGTTATTTAAACAACATGGGATTCTATTCTGCATCTCTTCTGCATCTGCTCAGTTAGCAAACTTCCGCTTCGGCAAGTAGGGCATCATTTTAAATAGCTGAAATGTGTTCTGTAATATGGCTGGGTGATGAGCAAGGGTGTTGTTGTTAACTTCCCTACCTGTAGGAGCTCTACTTCCTCCCCACTCAAAGCGTGGTCCACCGACCAGCAACGTTGGCATCATCTGGGAGCTTGATAGAAATGCAGAACTTCAGTCCTCGCCCCAGATCCACAAGGCAGAACGAGCATTTTAACAAGATCCCCCCAAGTCACCCATGTGCACACGAAGGCTTGAGAAGCTCTGGTCCAGCCGTGTGCCCAGGAAAAATGAACACAGATGTCAGTGAGTGCCATGTTAACTCCTTTCACCGTCACAGTAGCTTTCAGAGGCAAATGCCATCACCATCCCTGCTTTGGTTGAGATATAGCAAACCAAGGCTCAGAGGTGTCAGGCTCTTATCTAAGGTCATGAAGCTGGCAGCTAAGATTTGAAGCAGGTGGCTTGAAGCTAGAGCCCTCCCCGATAGCCCCTGGCACAGTGGGAAGAGCCAGGCTCTGTGCTTGTCAGTTATGTGAACATAGATAAGCCCTGCAACATTTAGGGGCCTCAGTGTCCTTATCAGTATCATAGGCACTAGTCTTATGTGAAGCAGCATGTCAGAAAGAACATTGCAAGCTTTCTGTTACCACTACCTTGCATTCATTCAGCCTTCTGGAAGCTCTTCCTCTCTTTACTGTGATCTGGGAGTTAAGAATAAATGATGACAATGGTGTCCTTAATCTGGAAGGACAGGTGTCCTGATCAGAGAAACAATATACATGGGATTGGAAAATGTAAGATAGCTAAACAATGTTAACTAATATAATAAGGCACTAAGTTGTCAAAGGCAGAAATGCCAGAAACAACGAACTAGAAGGAAAATTTTCTGTAGGGCCCTGGTAAATCCTTTCAATGGGCTGGATGCTTGTGGCCCTGCCAAATGCATCTGTTGAAATCCTAACCCCCAAGGTGATGGTATTAGGAGGTGGGGCCTTTGGGAGGTGATTAGCTTTGAGGGTGGAGCCCTCATGAATGGAATTAGTGCCCTTGTAAAAGAGGCCCCAGAGAGCTCATTCACCCCTTCTGCCGTGTGAGGATACAGAAAGAGGTGCTTTCCATGAACCAGAAAATGAGCCCTCACCACATGCTGCATCTGGCTTGATCTTGGACTTCCCAGCCTTTCTGTGCAAGATAAATTTCTGTTGTCTATCATCCCCCCAGCCTATGGTATTTTGTTACAGCAGCCTGAACAGACTAAGACGCTTCTTTATTTTCAATCATCTGGGGAATAAAAGCATTATTCCCACTCTCTGACCCTTGAGGGAAGGGAGGTCTGGGCCTTTCAGAGCAGTTGTGCTTTCACCCAGAGCCAAGCGTTGTGATTGGGGTGGATCATCTGACCAGGATTAGGACCAGCCCCCCGGGAGCCTGGGACCCCTTCTTGGCTGCTGCCCCACAAGGGCAGCGTGGCCCAGAGAATAAACCCCATGGAGGTTTATTCTCACTCAACAGTTGGTCAACTGGCGGACACTGCCCTAGGTGAGCCAACCAAGCTGACCCCCACAAGGAGAGAGAGCTGCTGCTTGTCAATGTCCTCATTGGTGGGGTGTCCAGTTTGCTCTAGAGAGCTTGTCTGTGCCTTTGCCCAGAGAAAGGTGGTTTCTGCCTCCTGTTCTGCTATTAATCAAGCATTATTATGTCTCCCTTGTACTGGGCATTGTGCAAACCCCTGTCCCCAAAACCACGGAGTCTCCCTAAGATACCCTTTCCCTCTTCCCTTGTCACCCCCCATACCCACAAACATTGCAGCTTGAGGATTCTATGACTTTCATAAAATGGCTCCTCTGCTCCCCAGATTCAGGCTCCTGTTCCAGGGCTGGGACCAGAATGAGGTAAAGGAGGTGCCCAGGGTATAAAACATGTGGATACACTCACTCCTAGGGCTGTGCATGTCCCAGTCTGCCTCTTCCTCTTAAGCCTTGATCACTGTCATAGCCTCTCAACTCTTCTCCCTATCTCTGATCTCACCCCCCCTACCAACACACTTTCCATATGACAACCAGAATTTTCTAGAGCAAATCACATGTGATCATGTTGCACTCCTGCATCATGGACCCTCCTTTGCCTCAACCCTATGGTGTGTAGATAAAACCTCCATTGTCTGTTCCCTGCCTATGGTTTTACTATTCTGGCTGCATTTATACCCTACACTTCCACTGGATACTGGTTATTCTTGGAAAAATCCTGGCCCTTGAATCATTCTGAGTTTTTCTCATTTTGAACCTGTTGGGAATGCCATGGCTCCTCAGCCTCCTCCTTCTCCCCCTAACTCCTCCCACTTCTATACCCAGCTCTAGTATCACCCTTTGTGCCTCTTCTTGGGTTCTCCTCCCTGGAGCCTGTGCCTCTGTTTTCCCACGGTGCTGTGTTCCACTGTCTTCAGAGCACTCTATGAGACTTGCTGCTCCTATTTCCACCTCTCCCACCCTGCTGCTGACTCCTCTAGGGCAATCAGCTTCTTTTGTGTCTTTAAACTCTAGGGCACTGATAGAGTGACTTGTGAGCAGATGGATTTCAATACTGGCTTTCTGAGTAAATGGAGGCTGGCTCTAGGGGAGATTCTGGAATATGGGGAGGGAGAAGAGATAAAAATAGGTGTTTTTCAGATCCTGGAGGAAGTCGAGATTAGGAAAAACAGGTTTGTTCCTTTTGTCAGCCCTTTGTTCAGGCCTAACCTGAAGTCTTGGTCCAAGTTACTGCAAGAGGAATTTGAGTAAGTCTTTTAGAATTCTCTCTTGGGGTCAAAAGCTCTTCTTTCAGATCCTTTTTCTTTTTCATTTTTTATTTTGAAAGAATTTCAAACTTCTAGATTTTAATTTTTTTTATTTTTAAATTTCAGAATATTATGGGGGTACAAACGCTTTGCTTTGGCTACATATATTGCCTTTGCACCGCCCAAGTCAGAGCTACAAGTGTGCCCATCCCCAGACATTGTGCACCATATCCATTAGATGTGAATTTACTCATCTTTTCCTCCCCCTCCCACCTGCCCGATGCCCTATGAATGTTACTTCCATATGTGCACATAGGTGTTGATCAGTTAGTACCAGTTTAATGGTGAGTACATGTGGTCCTTGTTTTTCCATTCTTGTGATACTTCACTTAGAAGAATGGGCTCCAGCTCTATCCAGGATAGTACAAGGGGTATTAATTCATCAGTTTTTTATGGATGAGTAGTACTCCATGGTGTACGTATACCACATTTTATTAATCTACTCATGTATTGATGGACACTTGGGTTCTTTCCACATCTTTGCAATTGTGAATTGTGCTGCTATGAACATCCAAGTGCAGATGTCTTTTATATAGAATGTCTTTTTTCACTTTGGGTACATACCCAGTGGTGGGATGCTGGCTCAAATTGTAGTTGTATTTTGAGTTCTTTGAGGTATCTCCATATTAATTCCCATAGGAGTTGTATTAGTTTTCAGTCTCACCAGCAATGTAAGAGTGTTCCCGTCTCTTCATATTCATGCCAACATTTCAACCTTATAGATTGTTAAAGGAAATGTACAAAACATGCTCTTATACTACATGTCCAGATTCACTCATTGTTAGTGTTTTGCCTCATTTGCTGTATTGTTCTTTCTGTAAAGATATATATATATATGTATATATATATATATACATCATTTGTTTTCTGAACTATTCAAGAGTAAGTTCCCTACATCACATCTCTTTGCCATTTAATAATTTAGTATGTATTTCCTAGGAGCAAGGACATTCTCTTCTATAACTTCAGTAAGTGTCAAAATCAAGGCATGTAACATTGGTATGATATTGTATTTAATCTATAGTCCACATTCCAAATTAACAGTGGTCCCAATAATGTCCTTTATAGCAACTATTTTTTTTTGGCCCAGGATACAATCTAGGATCACACACTTCTGTTAGTAATTTTGTTTCTTTAGTTTCCTTTAATTTAGAGTGGTTCCCCAGCCTTTCTTTGTTTTTCATGACCTTGACATTTTTGAAGAGTACAGACCAGTTAATTTGCATAACATCCTTGGATTTGGACTTGTCTGAGGTTTCCTCAGGATTAGAAATGCCACAGAAGTGCTGCTGTGTTCTGCCTCCTCAGGGAAACGTCACATCAGGAAGAAGGTGATGGGTTTGTCCTGTTGCTGATGACATTAGTGTCAACCCCTTGGTTAAGTTGGTATCTGCCAGGTTTCTCTGCTGTTAAGATTTTCTTTCTTCTGTAACTGGCAAGTAACTTGTGGGGAGATACAGTGAAACAATGTAAGTATCTTGTTACTCAAAAATTTCCATCCTCAGATTCTCTTTTCCTCAGGTGTTCCTTTGTTTTTCTGTGCCCTTGTCATCATCCTCTGTCCTGAGCACTTTTCCTTCCTTGTGGCTCTGGCAAAACTGTCTCCTCTGAATGGGTGTGGGGTGCACACAGGGCCTGGACACTCTAGGGCTTGGTTGCAGATCCTCTGGGGGTGGGCAGGGGTCCTGGTTGCCTTGAATATATGGTTCTCAGGGTGAAGCCCCTCTTGGGTTAAAGGACCCCACTGCTGGCTGCTTAGTGTCATGGTTTATTGTTTGGCTGCCAGTTTCTTCTCATCTCTTCATCTCCATCCTCTCAGAATGGAGTCCTCCTTGGGCTGTGTCTTTTCTTTACATCTCCTATGGGCTCTCCCTTGATCACTTGGGCCTGTGCCAGAGGGTCTCCCTTTCCATGCACACTGAGAGAGCTGCCTCTTAACTCCAGGCACCTGCCTCAGCTCCTTGACCTCAGCTCTGACTTTCCCACACCTTGCTCCTAATATAAGTTGACCTCAGAATCTCCCCTCACTCTCCTGCCTGCTGTCTGAGTTTTGGTCTGTTGAACCTGCTTTTTGTTCATTTGTTCTTTTGTCCATCCATCCACCCACCCATCTATCCATCCACACATCCACCCACCCATCTATCCATCCAGACATCCATATATCCACCCACCCATCCATCTACCCATCTATCCACTCATGCATCCATCCATCCACTCACTCACCTATCTATCCATCAAATCCATCCATCTATCCGTCCATCCATCCATCCATCCACCCATCCATCCATACTTCTATACACCCACCCATCCACCCATCTATCCATCCATCCATCCATCCACCTATGCATCCATCCATCTACCCACCCATCTATCCATCCATTCATCCACCCACCCATCTATCCATTCATGCATCCATCCATCTGTCCACCCACCCACATGTCCATCCATCCATCCATCATCTATCCAAGCATGCAGTACCTTTTATATTTCAGGCATGTACAGAGAAAAAGGGAGATAGAAATGACTGAGATACCATACTCACAGCACTGTGGAGATCAGAGCTCACTGTCTAAAGAGGAGACAGAACTTGGGACAAAAACCCACAATATATACTAGAACTTTGTGGAGCAGAGAGGAGGGGCACCCAATTCCTCCTGTATGCAACAGTGTTTCACAGTGGGGGTGGGGTTGGAGCTAGTCGTTGAAGGAGGGACAGGAGTTTGTTGGGAGCAGAAGAGCACATTCACAGAGGGATAGCCCATGCCAAGGCCAGGCTTGTGCAGGCAGAGGATGCAGAGGGAGGGGAGAACGGTGGACTGTAGCTGGGTCCATGCAGGCAGACCTGTTTGAGGTGAGGTTGGAGAGGGACCCTGGGGATAGCTCCTAAGAGGCCTTATCTGTCACGTGGAGGCATGTTGATGTTATATTTTAGGCTAAATGGAACCCAGATTTAGCAGGGGCGTGATAGGACCTATGGGTTGATTTTTAGTCTGGTACCTCTGGCAAGTGAGGGAGGATAGACTGACAGGGGATGAGACACAGGGGTTGTCCAGGTGAGGAATGGCCAAGGTCCCCCATGGAGGCAGCAAGGCCAGGATGAGGGGGGTTTGGAGACGTTTCTGGGGTAGAATCCACAGAGCTTGGTGACATTAGATGTAGGGTGGGGGAGAAGAGCAGTCTAGGAGGTGTCTGAGATGCTACCTGCCGGTTTCTCTGGGGAGCGAGTATGGGGGAGCTGTTTTCCAAGATGGGGTGCGCGTGATGAGGAACAGGTGTAGGATGGAGAAACAAGGAATCTGATCACACAGTCTGGCTCCCCCAGTGACACCTCCCCTAAGCTCTGTTTGCCTGGAATGCATGCCTCATATTCATCATCTGCCAAATACCTGGGCTTTCTTCCTGGAACAGTCCCTTGAAATCACCCAGGTGACCTGAGCTCAGTGAAAATGAGAAGCTGATACCTCTGTTTGCGCTCACATAATTACAGACCTGCCCTAACACTAATATGCTGGTCCCTTGCGTTACCTTGATGGGCTGTATCAGAAGAAAAGTCTGACTCAGACCTTAGCTCAGGCACTCAGAAAAAACCAGAAGGATCTTATTACAGTGAAGTTTCAACCTGTGAGATGGCCCCACGCAGGGCCCCCAAAACAGAGAGCAAGGATGGTCTCAATTCCTACACACCCTGAAGTGTGTACACGAGGCTTTAGTTGTTACCTTCAATGCTCCCAGGGCATCGAGCGCCTGCCAGGCTGAGGTGGAACATGACGGGGTCCCAGGCTCTCTGCTCCCCAGGCCTGCTGGGCGTGTTTCCCAGCCCGGGCCCCTCTTTCTGTTTGTTGTGCCGACACACATGTGTGGGCGTTGCCTCCTGCACACCACTGATGCTTAGAACTTTGAGCAGGAACAGGGTGTGTATGGAGAGAGACTTTTGATTGCGTCTGAGAAGCACCGGCTTGGCGGGGGTGTGTAGGGGGGTGGGGACAGCGCGGTATTTCCCTATTGCTCGGTATCTACAGACACGGCCGGCAGGAGGCCTCATCCTCCCCTCCTCTGTCTGATGCGACAGCCACTGGCCACATGCGGCTCTCTGAGTTTCCATTTTAATTAACTGAAATGAAATAAAATTAAAAATTCAGGTCTTCAGCGGCGCCAGCCACATTGCGAGTGCTCTGCGGTCCCGTGTGGCTGGTGGCTACGCGTTGGACAGCACAGATAGGGGACATTTCCATCATCACAGAAACTTCTAATGGCAACAGGGTTTTACTCCAACACTCCCACGTATTTCTTGAGACCTGTAAGACCAGCGGTGTGCGGTCCAGGATCTTTTCACTCTAAAATGGTGCCTCTTAGAGACTGGGAACCCACTAGGCACTCAAGTTTAGGAAGGGCTTGGAGTGGGGCAAAATCCCCCAGCCCCCAGTGGCCTCAGGAACAGCACATAGGGCCTGGGCGGGGAGCCAAGGGGCCTCATTGCAGTGGAGCTGGAATAGGAAAAGCGACCCCCTGATAGTCCCTGGAGGGACTGATTCCAGCGGCCTTGCTCTGGGGCAAGAAGTCCCAGGCGGGTTTGGAGTGCACAGGTGGACCTGGCCGGAGTGTGGCCATCTGGCTCACTATTGTGGCTGGTCTCCGCGCATCGGGGCAGCTGCTTGCCAGGCCCTTGCTGGACGTCCTGGGAGCTCCAGAAAGTGCTGATGGGAGCAGCACAGACGCCTGCCCAGCTCCTCTCTGAAGGTCTCACTCACTGGGTGGCATCACTGCCTGAGGCTTCCGTTTCTCTATCTTTAAAGTCCACTCCACAGTCTGAGCTGCGCCTGGATGCAGGCTGAAGAGCAGAACAGCACGTAGGGAGCCACTGAGATGAACCGGGCAGATGTTTATTACGGGAAAGTCTCCGTGGAGGGGCTGATTTGCAGCCTGCAAGGGTGGCAGGTGGACAGATCTGCTCCTGCTGCCTTTGCCTTCGCCTCGTCCTTCCTTCTCTGGTTAGCAGTGGACAGAGCAGCCTGTGTCTCCCTCTCGCTACCCTTTGGTCTCCTTGGCAACAGTCGTGCCCTCAGTGAGCCCCTCCCCCAGGTCTTTTGAGGCTGGACTTTCTCAGCAGGGCCAAGACCAAGACATGGAAAAGCAGAAGCAATACGCCTGGCAGCCGAAGGCCTTCTCTGTCTGCAGCCAGGGGCATGCTGTAAAAGGCTGCTGCATTTGTGAACTTACTCATGGTGTTCTGGCCACTCCACTGCATTAGTCAAAGCAATTTTATTGTTGTTGTTCTTCCTGTTTCTGGGAGGTAGAGAATAGATGGGTCCATTCCCTGCCAGCCCTGTGTCTGCAGGCCTTCTTAACTCCTCTCTTTCCCATCACCGGCTCAGACTCTTTTAATTGGTGAAAACAAAAATACCCACTAGATAATAGTGTCAGCCAAAATCTGCCTTAGGGCAGAGAGTGCGCAAAGGGTCATGGTGGCTGAGATGGGCAAAACATTCATGGCAGAGTAAGGCAGGAGTGAGGCCTGTCTTCAAGCAGGAGAATTGGGCAGCTACCGAAACAATGGAATTTTAGGAAAATCACTCTGGTCTAAAATTGCACCATCTAGGACTGATAAGCTTTGAAACACAAAATAGGCTATAGAAAATGGGGCAAAGAGCAATTTCCGGGGATAAGCTTATCGTGAAAGAGTTGAACAGATTTATACAGAAAATATTGGTGCACCAAAGACAAACTTTTCTTATGTCCCAATTTTACTTGGAACTGGTTCCAAGTAGGTGATCTAGATTGTTTCTTTTGTTCATGATGCAACCAAAGTCAAGGCTTTACTCTTTAATGCTTTAGTTTCCCACATTCCGTCCTGTCAAAGTCAGAGTCAGGGACAGAATCAGAACTAGACTTCATAAACACTGGGCTGCCTATATTCTTTTTCTGTTAGGTCACTCACATTCCTTACAAGCAGCCTAGCTAGTCCTGTTCCAAGGGCAGACCCTGTGTGCCCTGCACCCAACATTAAATCAGATAAAACCCCCAAAGCACACCGGTTACAGGCAGGCAAAACCCTGTTTATCATTTAGAAAGCTTTCAGCTACAAAGAAAAGAAAACCTAAATAAACATATATTAAGTGATAAAAAAAAGTTAAAGTTACATAGCGAGAGTCCTGGCAGTAGGTAGGCTTGTTCCAGGTTGGTTACTATCTATTCAACCATGTAATCATGGACTCAGGCTCTTTCCAACGTTGTTCATCTCATCCTGAACCTCTTGGTCTTGTGCCTCATGGTCACAAGATGGCTGCATAGTTCTAGGCATCCCATATGAACATGACACTATCCAACTGAAGAGAAGGGGTCATTTCCTCCCATGAGTCTCTTTTTATCAATCGGAAATATTTTTTGTAGAAACCACCTACCTCATCATTCTTCTCACATCTCATTGACCAAGACTAGGTCTCATGATAAAACCAATGATGGGAAGAAGAATGGGGCCACTAGAGACCCGTCAAGATCCGTGCCTCACCCTCCTGAGAAGGGACTAGAGATAAAGTCACTTTTCCCAACAGACGACCTCAGAGAAAAATGTGAATATGGAAACAAAAATTGTGTTCTACTGGCCAGGAAGAAGAGGGCAGTAGATTTGTATGGGCAGCAAATAGTACCAGCTATATCAGGCACAGTAATAAGAGTATGGAGGAAAACAGACCCCTGGTTGGTCTGAACCTCCTGTGAAGCCAGGAAACCTACAATTATCACAGCCACTGAAGAATACAGGGAGTCCCGGAAACACTTGGGTCCCCAGGTGGATGCAGCACAGAAGCAGCTGAGTGGAGTGACGTAGGGCAGGGATCGGGAGTTTGAAGGGAAGGACCCTGGTAGAAATGGATTTTGAACTGGATTCTGGAGATCAAGTTATTCAGATGTGGGTTGGCAGAGAAGAGGAGCAGACATTCCAAGAGGGACAATGACAAGCCCCAAGGCAGGAATGTGAGGGTTAGTTCTTTCCACATGAGTAGACAGATGGGTGGATGGGTGTGGCATTTGTGTCTCATTTGTGATAGGACTATAAGATCCATGAAGGTGTAGACTGACTCTCTCGTTTACACTTGGATCTTCGATGCCTAGGACAGCCTGGAGTGATCCAGGAATGTTTGTTGTAGCAATAGATTAATGAAGTTTACCTCAATAAAGAAAAGGTAGGAGGGAGCAGGAATGGCATCATGTATAGGACGGTCCCTTGCCCCTTTTAGTGGGATCATTAGAGTCCTCAGGAGCAGGGAAATACCTCTTCAATTCAAAGTGGGCTTCTCTACAAGGGAAGTGACTTCAACAATTAAGAGTCCCATCCAGACTGAAATCTCTATGCTTCTCTTTGTTCCATCTCTTCATGAAAGAGCCAGGCTAGATTGTCAGCTGAGCTCAGGAAGTTTGGCATCAGATTGTCTCCTGGCTAATAGGGTTTGTCCCCTCTTCCGTGAGTCGTGGCCATGGAGGGTGCGGGGGTAGCTTAGGTAAATGAATACTGGAGGAAATTGTGTGCCTGTTGGACTCCTGGGAGACTTTATCACATGGCGTCTGCTTTGCCATTAGAGTTAGGCATATCTTGACCAGCCTGGACTCAGAGAGAGAGGAGCATCCAGAATTTGCAGGGCCAAGTGCTAAATGAAAATGTGAGGCCTCTTGTTAAAAAAGAATATGGAGAAATTCTAGACAGCAGCAGCAGAGCATTAAGCCAAGCATAAGGCCGTTGGAAGCCTCACAAGCATGGCGCAGCTGTGCTGGGTCACCTGGGGCATGGCTGTGAAGCCAGGCCCAGACAAAAGCATCCACAGCCTGTTTACTGCAGGGGCAGAAGGAGAGTTTCCTGCGGCGATCTTGATCTAGAGCTTTGTCTCTTTGCATATCCCCAAATTTATAAATGTGTAACAACAACACTGTGCTGGTGAAAGTTACCATTTTCCTGATCGCTGGGGCTGGCTCCTTTCAGAGGAATGAGGGAAATAACAGGGTGCTTAAAGGCAATTAGTTGAAGCAACAGAAAGAACAAAGGGAACAACAAGAAAGCTATTATGTAAATGTGCGGCCATTCACTGCCATTCCGCCTTGGGGAGCTGGGTGGTAGATTCAGAAGTTTCTGCCAGTCTGGATTATTAGTCCCTCCTTATACTTAACATCAAGCCTCAGCACAATTATTTATGTTTTGTTTTGTTCCTTCTCTCTGCACATTAGTAAGTGACCTTTCCCATCTCCTGGTCTCACGTGGGCTTAATTGCTACCTTGACTAAAAACACAGCAACAGAAGGCAGAGGGAGTTTGGACCCCACAGGAGGCTGAGTCAGACAAAGGCACCCAAGATCCAAGTTCCACTGCCTTGGAAAAGAGGAAGCCGATGGGTGCCTTCCCCAAGGGTCCTGGGCTGCTGTCTGTGGTTGTTCATCACGATGTTTCTGGTTCCTTTCAGACATGGCCCTCGGTATCCCCAGCCCTTTCAAAAAAAAAAAAAAAAAAAAAAGAGAGAGAGAGAGAGAGAGAGAAAGAAAGGAAAAAGAAAATCTTACTAACTAAAGACCCAACAAATATATTTTAGATAGCATTTGTGCCTACATCAAATGCACTGAATTATACTCAGAATGTATCTTCTTGCTTTTTTACTTAGGAGGTACAAGGTTCAGCTAAATGAACAAAGAGGGAAAGTTTGGCCCCTTTTTGGGGAGTTCATGCCACAAAATGTACCAACTTCATCTCAGCAACTCCACGCTCATGTCTCTGCGTGGCCTCACTTAAACTTGGGCTTGTCTGTTGAGCTGTCCCACCACTGGGTGAGCTTAGCATGTAGCTGTCACTGAGGGCTTGGTGTGTAGGTGTCAAGATCACAGGATCAACTCCTTTTCGGTTCTAAAATATTTTCTAATGAACAAGCGAATAAAGAGTCCAGACTCCTACAGGCAGACGGGACTATGAAGGTTTGGACCACTTGCTGCGGTTTAGATGATATGAACAGGTCTCATGTAGTAAAGAACTGAACTTTCTGCTGGAAAAAAGGGCTGGTTTGGGCCAGACTCTGCCAAACTGTGTCACCTTGGGCATGCCACTTGGTGGTAAGCTGTCTCCTGGTGATAACTTGGAGGCACGTGTTGCTGCCACCACTGCGAGGATGGAGCCAGTCACATATGACAAAGCGCTGCACCTAAATTCTGGAACCATTGTTGTCTTCTCCACCACCTGCATCTGGTGGTGACTACTCCCGTCCATCTTCCTCACCCCAATGGGAGGGGCTGACAGGACAAGACAGCCAGAGTCCGTCACTGAGGTCTCTAAGGGCTTCTGGTGAGTGGGTACCGTGTGAAGATCGGCAGCCCCGCTCGCAGTCATGACCTTGTGCACAGGGGTGTGCGCAAGCGTGTGTGGGCCACTGGTTCTCCCCACGGTTGGTCCAATTTCCTGTCCTCCTCCAGCAGAGGTAGGCCTGGCTTTAGGAGAAGGTGAGCTGTGATCTTGGTTCCCCTCCAATCGAGGCTTCTCATACGTCACTCCTTTGTCTACCCTCCATCCTGTCACCATCCCTCTGGCCCCACAATTTTTCTAATCTGATCAAAATAGAAAAAAAAAAAAATCAAAGTGTCACTATTGAGCATTCTCATTCAGGGGGGCCAGCCAGCCTGACAGATTGGTCAGCATGAAGGTGCTTGATGAGCTGCTAAGAGGTTAATCTGTGACCCTTTCAACGAACAAGTTTGCAATCTGGCAGGGGACTTCTGGAGACAGCGCCCCTGGAGCCACGCAACTTGGGCTCTAGTATGGCCTCTTCCCCGCTGCTGCAAGGCTTGTCCTGTGTGGGGAGGCTGCCAAAAGCTGCCTTGACTGCAGAATTTGGATTCATAAGCTGAGTCCTGGGCTTAGGAGCAAGCACCTACATCAGATCCTGCTGGGGGTCCTGTCCCCCACTGCTCTGCCCCAGGCCATCTGCCGTCTGCTGGAATGCTGGCTTCTGGCCCCTGCCTCATCTCCAGGCCTCTCTGTCCTCACGATGCTCATTTACCCGGCTGCCCCAGCCTCCCCAGGAACTCGTGGGAGCGAGCTCTGCCTGGCTGACAGCCCCATTTAGAAGAGGGTGCCTTGGAACGAATGGTCCCCCCTGCGGCTCAGCCTCATCTCCTTAATGGATCCTAATTAGCCCTGTCCTGCTCCTGGCTCCCCTCCAGGGCCTACCTGTTGGGATGATGGATGGGGTGAGTGGGAGATGTGGCCAGCTGGGGCTGGAGGAATCACCCCCTCCTCTTGCAGGGTGGGGATGTGGGAACATCAGATCAGTCCCAAAGATTCTGAGGAAGGGAAGGTACCATCACAGGATGAGCCCTTCTCCCCTTTTGTCCTAAAACTTGGGCCAGGTGAGTTTTCACTTGGGAGGAAGGTGATGGGGAAATGGGGCTGTCCGGGGAGAATTGGCTATTCTGGTGTGAAGCCTGGGGGATACAGGAAGAGGAAGGAGGGGACACCTGGCAGGCCTGCAGAGGACTCCAAGGTAGGACCAAGAGCTGTGTTTTATGACCCCAGCACCAGGTCAATGGGAAGTCCACATCTGCTTGGAGAAGGCCAGCAGTCATCAGAGATGAGCAGCCTCGTCTAAGTCAAGGTTGTGCTGGCATGTGGTCTCAAGCCTATTCCATCCCTTCCAGGACACACACCCAGCAAGGACTCAGTAAATAAACTGAAAATCATCCAGGGTCCCAAATGCTGATCTTTGACCCTATGATCAACAGTAGCAGATGCTGGCCTGACCACGGTTCTGTTTTTCTGCAGATTAATCTGATAATGGAGAAGGAATAACAGAGCTCTGCTTTTAAGTCACATCTACTCAGAACAAAGGAGCGGAAGCCCCTTTCCTCTGCTGTGAATACAGCCCAGTGTTCTCTGGGAATTAACAATCACAGTCTAACATGTGAATTATTGCGTTGTGCACTTGTTCAATGCCATGTGCTACATCACAAGCTGCTTGCAAACAGCAGGTATCTTATTCATTGTGTGCATCCGTGTCTACCTGGCAGTGTCCACTGTAGAGCAAACAAAACTCGGCTGCCCAGTTGCAACACACCATGTGGCAGGTAGGGCAAGCCAGGAACCAGAACGGAGCCTCTCTGCACAACTGGGATACCAGGTCCATGTTTCCATGGAGAGAAGGAAACTTCCCCCCACAAGGTAATAGTTTGGGAAGAACACTGCCCACTTCTTCCTGCAGATTCCTCTGGAACCACCTACCCAACTGCTAAGCACCAGGGAGCCTTCTGTGTCCTCTCTTGCAGAGGAGGTCATTCTGCTGTGTGGTAAATGTGGAAGAAGGCTTTTACTTGCCCCATTGGATCCTCACTTCGCAGAATTCTTGTCTTTATTTAGCATCCTCCCATGCTGAACAGGGCTGACCTGTGAAACCAACAGGGTGACTTCTGAGCCTAGTCATAGAAGACATTCAGCTTCCACCCTGGTCTCTCAGATCACTCATTCTGGGGAAAGCCAGCCACCATTTCATGAAGACACTTGTTATGAGGTGAATCGTGTCTCCCCAAATTCTCATGTGGAAGTCCTAGTCTCCAGCACCCCCGAACGTGACTATATTTAGAGGTAGTGCCTTTAAAGAGGTAGGTGAAAATGAGGGCTTTGGGGTGAGCCCTAGTCCAATCTGACCGGTGCCCGTATCGGGGGAGGAGGTTATTACACACACACGCACAGAGGGGAGACCATGTGAGGACACAAGGAGAAGGTGGCCCTTGGCAAGCCAAGGAGTGAGGCCTCGGAAGGAGCAATCCTACTGATGCCTTGACCTTAGACTTGTAGCCTCCAGAACTGAGAGAAAGTCAGCGTCTGTTGTTTAAGCCACTTGGTCCACGGGACTTTGTTATGGAGCCCGAGCAGACTGATACACCACTCACACAGCCCTGTGAAGAGGCCCACAGGTAGAGGAACCAAACTGCCAGCACCAGCTTGTCAGTGGTGTGAGCGAACCACCTGAATGCAGATCCTCCATCCCCGGTCAAGCCTTCAGATGAGTCCAGCCGCCCAGCCTTCAACTTCTCCAGCTGAGGCCCCAGACTTCATGGAGCAGAGACAAGACATCCTCCCTGTACCTAATTGAATTCCTGACCCTCCAAAACCACGAGATGATACACGATTACTGTTGTACGAAGTCATTAAGCCTGGGGTGGTTTGTTATGTCGCGTTGCATAACCAGTGTGCCAGGTCTGCTATGACTGAGTGAGATGTTTAACTCAAGGGAAGGGGGAAAGACCATTCTGAGAAGCTCGTGTGGTCACAGATGGAAGCTGTGCCTCAGCAAAGCAGTGTTTCCAGATGACATGGCCAAGCCTCCCTTGAGGAGGACAGAGCCCTGCCAGTATTTGGAGAATGGCTTCAAAAGTCTACCCTGGCAGGTGTCAGCTGTGGCCAGGGAGGTTGGCAGAGGTAGTAGAGGTTGGCAGGGAGGGACAAGGTTAAAGCCCCCACTCTTGAAGAGGGCTGGGCTATGGGGAAGGCACCATGAAGAGGAACCTGGGAAGAGCAAGGCAGAAGGTGAGGCTGTGGTACCAGACCAGGGAGGTGACACCAGGACCCCAAATGTGGGCTGGGGACTTTCCTGCCCCAGGCTGAAAGGCCTGCCTCTGCAGTGAGGCGTGAGGGACCCTAGCCCCTCAGTGAGGATATGAATACCTATGGAACACAAACTCTGTACTTTATTTCATTTTTATTTTTACAACCCTTTGACTTAAGTATTATTTCTATTTTCCGCACAAGGAAAGGGAGCCTCAGAGACATCAGAGGTTGGGAAATGTACCCATCACGTCATTGATAAACAGCAGCTGGATTCAGAGCCAGGAACATCTGCCATCAGAGCCCCTTTCCCAGCCCAGGGGGTGGAGTGTCATGGAAGTGGCTTGGTGGGGAGGCCCCAACCATGTGTTCTGGGGCTAGATGGCCTGGGGTCAGCCCCTGGCTCCACACATCCCAGCCTTGTGACCCTGGGCAAGTCACTTCACCTCCCCGTGCTTCTCTTTCCTTGTCACCAAAGTGGGAAGGACAGCACATATCTCATGGGTTACTGTGGGATTCAGTGAGTCATATGCCAAAGGCTTGGAGCAGAGCCTGGCAAAAAGGAAGCACTTTGTGAGTGCTGGCTGTCATTATTCCCTCAACTCTGTATGACCTCTGAGGACACAAAGGATGTCATTCTCAGAACCAGGCTGGGCCTGACAGTGCTTAGACTAGATATGGAGTACAACCAGCTTGCTGAATTGACTGTCTATGTGTGAAATGCTTGCTCGTCCCCTTTCCTCTCCAATCCTCTCTAACCAGGCAGCTCAAGGTTATGAGACAGCTGATGGCTCCCCTTGGACCCGAAACACAGTGTCCCCTTAGTTCCTGTGGGCTGCCCAAGCCAGAGCTCTCAAGGCAATAGCCCTTTCCTGGAGATGGAGATTAACAATCACATTCTCAGGAGAGGTGGGGGCACATGGGCTGAGGACAGGGGGTGATGAGTCTTATGTGGATACAGGCTTCACTCCTGCATGAGGGTTGGGCAATCGCAACGGCCTGTGAGGGTGGGCTTGGGGTTGTCAGAGCAGCCTCTCCCTGAGGGAAAGGCCCAGGCTGGGTTTCCTGCTGCTTACCTTCTTGGCTGAAAGGGAGCAGCTAAGTGTTATTGATCCAGGCTCCAGGGGAATATTTGCTGGGAGGTCGCTGGCACCAGCTCATCACTTAGCTAGTATTCATTATCAGGTGATGGGTATGGGGAGCAGAGAAGGGCTGGCATTCTGCCTCCGAGTGAGCCTGGTCTCGCAGGACAAGGGCTGACATGGGAGCTGGGAGAGGCAGACAGCCTGGAAGAGGCAAGGACGACCAGCTCTCATCCTGGGAGGAAGGGCGCCTGGTGGATGGCACTAGGCCTTCCACCTGCCAGGCAGCCACTGGCCTCCCCGGGCCCTTGGGGCTCTCACCTTTGGCTGTAGTACCAGGCCCAGGTGCCCTCTGATGGCCTTTCTATATGCCTCAGTTTCCTTAAATGCCCACTGACATAAAATATCCCACCCAGTTTTAGTGATGTATTGCAACGAAGCTAGACTTCACAGTGAGAGAAATGGTAATCAAGCCCTGAGGTCCTAGAGTGCCTCAGAATAACATGCTAAACAAGATCTAAAGGACATGCATTTGGCCACTTCCTACCCTGAGATAGGCCTGCCTATGGCTGGAGTTGTCCAATTAGATAATGCTGATGAAAGTGCTTTGTCACAGGTAACACATGAGACAAACATCAGCTATCACCACCACATGATGATGATAATTATTGTTATCACCTTTCCGGAAATATATGCTCAGAAACACAATGTATCCTCAACAATAGCTCTGAGAAAGGACAAGTACTAGGATTTCAACAAGACTGTTCATAGCAGCACTGTGTGGAAACAACTCAAGAGTCCATGGAGAGAAGAATGGGTAAATAAATTACGGTTCTTCACCAAATGGAAAATTTACAGCAGGGAAAATGCAAAGGAGTAAACTGTGTGTAGCACCTTGAGTGAATCTTAGATCATAGTGAGTGGAAAAAACACATCCTAGAAAGTTACACACCCAACTTCAAAATTAAAGTAAGAACTATATAATATAGGCCTATGTATATAGGTGATGCAACTGGAAAATAAAGCAAAAGGATTAGTATACTGGTGATGCCTGGCAGAGGCGGTGAGAGCCCAGGGAGGGGCCAGGACTGGTGAGGAACACACACACATTATCCATGTAGATCTAGATTTTGAGGTGGATGGTGGATGGTGCCACAGTTTGGATGTTTGTGTCCTGAGGCCTCATGTAGAAATTTGATCCCAATGTTGGAGGTGGAGCCTAATGGGAGGTGTTTGGGTCATGGGCAGGATCCCTCATGAATACATTAAGCCCCTCTAGAGCTGGTTGTCAAAGAGAGCCTGGCACCTCCCCGTTCCTTGCTTCCTCTCTCGCCATGTGCTCTCTGCACACACCAGCTCCCCTTCGCCCTCTGTCACAAGTGGAAGCAGCCTGAGTCCTCACCAAAACAGTTGCTGGTGCCAAGTTTGTTGTATGGCCTGCAGAACCATGAACCAAATAAGCCTCTTTTCATTATAAATTACCTAGCCTTAGTTATTCCTTTATAGCAACGCAAACAGACTAACACAGGTAATGAGTAAAAAATGAATGAATGCATGCATGAATGAGTGAACAAGAAGGCCATGCATGAAACAGTGTTGACCATGGGTCATAACCAAGGATTATGATCAACTCAAATGTTGAATACCTAAAGTCCAAAATACAATTTTTTTAATTTAAAAATGTCTAGTGATGAGTAGATGTTATTAATAGCACTAAATCCATGAATTGACATTCTATAATAGAAACACAATAACTTTTTTCTATGGGGGGTTAGAGTGCCTCTCTATAGCCCACCCTACCCAGAAATACCCTTGCCATACACCCTGTTGGGGAGAGGCGAATTTGAGTTTCACTTACATGCGGATGTAGGTATGCTGAAGTGTGTGTGTGTGTGTGTGTGTGTGTGTGTGTGTGTGTGTGTATGAAGTATGTACACCCTTGGGGTAGAATTTACCTCCATAACTGGCACTACACTATGGTGAGTAGTGCTTCTATAAACATTCTTATGCATGTCTTTTAGTATGTATAAATTTCCTTCAGCCATGTATCTAGTAGTGAAATTGCTTGATCATACAGGATATAGTAGTCCCCCCTTGTCCTCAGGGGATATGTTCCAGGACTTCCTGGTGGGTGCCTAAAACCACAGATAGTACCAAACCCTATATATGGTATGTTTTTTCCCTACATGTACATAATTATGATAAAGGTTTAATTTATAAATTAGGCACCATAAGAGGTTAACAACAATAATAAAATAGAACAATTGGTACAATATACTGTGATACAAGTTATGTGGATGGTCTCTCTCTCTAAATATCTTATTGTGCTATACTGTCCTCACTGACTTATAGACCACAGCTGACCCTGGGTAACTGAAACTTTGAAAGGAGAAACTTTGAAAGTGAAATCACAGATGAGGAAGGACTACTGAATGTATGTTCAACTTTGGTAGACAATGCCAGTTTTCCAAATTGTTTGTACTAATTTATATTCTCACCAGCAAGTTTGAGAGTTCTAGTTTCTCCACATCCTTACCAACACTTAGTATTGTCAGTCATTCTAATCTTCATCATTGTGTTGGGTGTGAGGTCATACCTTACTATGACTGTGGTATTACTTTGTATTTCTTTGAAGATAAATGAGGTTGAGCATCTTTTCATGTATTTATTGCCCAGTTGGGTTTTTTTTCCCATGAAGTTTGAGTCTTTTTCCCATTTTCTATTGGATTATTTGTCTTATTATAATTGAATTTTGATATTCTTTACATATTCTATATATGAGTCCATTTGGAGAATATACATAAATGTTAAGATTGTCTTGGCTATTCTTGGATCTTTGCATTTCCATTTAAATTTTAAAATAAGCTTCTATTTTATCTATTAATGAAAACAAATACCCATAAATAGGAGAATGGGTGAATAAATTGTGATGTAGTCACATGATGGAATATTGCACAGCAGTCAGAATGAATGAAACTCTGTGGTATATCAAGATGGGTGAATCTTAGCAAAGTTATATTAAGTAGGGGAAGAAAAGACTCAAAATGCTACATACAGCACAATTCCCTTTTTATAATGGTAAAAGCAACTAAAATAAAAATCTTTAATTTTAAGGAACACATATAGATGAGTTAATGCTATATTCAAAGGAAGTAAGGGAACAACGGACCCGTGATTCAGGATGGAGGCTGGCTTGGGTAGGAGTAGCGGGACACTGGGATGGGGAATGGCTGTGCTGCTAGGTGGAAGTTATTGTCCAGGTCCCAGCCTTCAAGTTGGATGGTGGATTTACAGGTGCTTATCCTACTGTGAAAAATAGATACATACATAAATGAATGAATGACCAGTGATGACATATGCTGTGAATCAAACATTATGATTAATCTGATTCTGTGCTGCCAGGGGCCACTTAGAGAAAAAAGGCTGAGCCTGAAGGATTGAGTGGGGACAGTGCTGTCAACCCTTCATTTTGGGCCCCCATTTTCCCTTTGTGACACCGCCTGGGCTGAGCAGGGTTGCCAGTGTCAAGATGCATATTACATGCTAGTAAAACTCAATTTCTTTTTGATTGGTTTTAAGAAAAATATATAGAAATACAAGTTGGATTTTTTTCTTTCTACACCCCAATGTGTCTTTTATATTCCTGGGGTATATGCATGCCAATTTAGAGACCTCTGCCCTCAGCAAACGGCATGCTAGGTCAACTTTAGTTTTAGAGAGATCATCCTATTGGCATGTGAAATCGAGTTGGAAGGCGCCAGAGTCAAGGCAGAAAGAGCATTTAAGAGGCTGTTGAGATCCTCCAGGCACAGAAGACAAGAGCTAAGCGATGGCCTTGGAGGCGAGGAATTTGAAAGGTATTAAAGAGAAGAAATTTATAGGACTTAGTTGCCTTAACATAAAACATCCAGGGGCTAAAAGAATTATACATTCATTATTCTCCACTTATGACTGACATTTCTCTTAGAGTCAGAGAATCTCTGTTTGCTCTAAACTCATGGGCCTCTCACCCTCCTACAGAATGTTGACACTTTCCTATGGGTCCCTGGGCAATTACAACCTTCAATTTGATTCTCACTCACTGATGGACTAATTGGCAGTGCCTTCCCTGCTGACAGCTTTCAGATGTTGAAGGAAACTTAAGCAGCCCTTGATGAGTGCTGATGCTGTTGAAATCTGAAGGCTGTTGGCTTGGGGTGAGGTTTGCACTTAAGGGAAGTGTGGTCCAGCTGCCTCTCCGGTCCCTGAGCTTGGTCCATTCTGCTTCCTCTGACAGCAGCCCTTCAATCAATCACCGTGGCTACTTCCACAGGCTGACTTAATTGAGAGCTTCACATGGATTCTGGAGTGGGCTTGGGGGATCATGGTCCTGGAGGGTAATTCAACAATAGGCAAGTCCTCAATCCTTAGAATTTCAGGGAAGAAGACCAAATGTTGGGCCAGGGAGCCCCGAGGCTTGAAGATCACATGCTCCGTCAGGGAACACAAAGGCTTGCTTAGCTGGGACACCAAGCCAACCCTGGGCGTGCCCTGCCTGCGCCTTCATTTGCTTGTAATGTGGAGGTGCACAGCCAAGTGAGTCTCAAGACAGGGGCACCAAGGCCAAGAAAGCAAGCAGTATGGCAGCCGGACAACCTGCCACCACCACTTGGGAGTTGTGTGACCCTGGGTGACATACAAACTGCCAGGATCCCTGGAGTTCTGATCTCCAGTAGCCCTGGCCTCATAGCTGGGGGCTCATGTAAACAAGTGTGTGTGACAATGCCTGGCCCTTGGCAGACCCTCCCAGAACACCAGTTTCCTTCTTCACCGTCTGGATTTGGATTACAAGCCAAGTGCTGGCTTCTGGTCACCTCTGTGGGCATCGAGAGTTGTTTCTCTCCAGCTGGACCACTCTCCCTGGCCTGGCCTGGGGCGAGGTGGACAACAGGAGCTTGCAGGACACAAAGGAAGGTCTGGGGCTCTGGAGTCAGGAACCATGGGCAAGGCACGTACCTCTCAAGCTTCAGTTTTCCCACATATAAAATGGATTATTCCTGGCTCGTGGGCTTGGTGCGGAGGGTACAAATGAGATCATGAACCTGAAGCTCCTGGGACACAGTGGGTAATCCCTAAATGTGAGGTGACTTCCTTATCCACCTCTTCAGCCTTCCCTTTATAACAGACTCCTGGGACATTCTGAGTTTTTTTTAGAGTAGTGATTCTCTGTGTGTGGCTCTGGGCACAGGGACCCTGAGAAAATTCACCAAAAATCAATTCAAGGAAAAGTCAATTCATCAATTTCATTTCCAAATGGTGACTTGGCTTCCCATCAATTGAGTCTCAGGCAGATTGCTTTTGGCAAGTCAGGTTGCCTCCCAGACAAGTCCTCCAGGTGAACCGGGCTGATCGGAATGCAGTGCTTGGCTCCGGGAGGCTGGAAACAGGGAGCAGTTTGCCTTCAGCATCCTATGGCTGGCGGCTGAGCCCTGCAGTCTACGACTGACGCCAGAGCTGCCTTTCACTTTCCCCGCCTCTCTCCCTGCCACCACTGTGGCCATCAACATGGAGTTCTTGGCTGAGAGGAGGCAGCCTGCTGAAGGGGACACTGGGCCGGGTGGAGGGCTGGCCCCACCCCCGAGCCCAAGGAAGGATGCACTGTTTGATGTTCCTGGTGTTTCTCTCCCTCCTCCCCAGACCTCTTGGGACTCCTTCCCCTTCTTCTTTTCCTTCCCCTTCTTCTTCAATTTCTTTTCCCTATAGAACAAAAAGAGAAGGGATCAGGGAGCAGGTGGAGTCAGAGGGCAAAGGGAATGGAGGCAGGAGGATAGAAGCCCTTGTCCACGAAGAGGCTTCTGCACCCTGAACTCCTCCCACATCGGTCAAGGCTCCTTGATTGCTGACAAAGGAAACAAACTGGTTCATTCCCCTCAAGCGAGCTCTCAGCATGGAAGAGAGAGCTGAGCTTGGGGACAGGCAAGAACCAAGGCAGCACCCAGAGGCCCTGAAGCAGCCACCACACTGCGGTGTCCAATTAGGACGAGCCTGGCCAAGATACAACTGCAGCCAGCTGTTTTCTATCTCTTTGTCCTAATGCTCAACATTCAAATCCCACAGAGGGGCATCCTACAGCACAACTTGCACCATGCACCCTTCATTGTCTGGAAAGGGGGGAGGTTCTAATTACTTACCCCTAGGCTGTCCCCAGTAGAGAAGAGGTAGTTCCAATAAGGAAATGGAGGGGCTAACGGGAAGATGGAGAGCAGGAAGCAGGAAGTAGCCAACTGTGGCAAACAGGTATAGGAAGGCTCTCTGGAAAGTGTCCAGCCATTGTATCCATGTATCCATTGTATCCATGTATCTGTTGTATCCATGGTTGGATACAATGTTGGGAAAATCAAGGACTTCAGGGGTCTATCATAGGAAGGCTGGTCTGCTCAGGGTTTCCAAGGTGAAAGTAAACTGGAGATGCCTGGTGGTTGCATTGTTTGGGTCCCCCTATCCCCAAGGCCTCTCTGCCCATCTGCCATCTCAGCATCTCACTCAAGGGCAAGCGGCCCTGCTGAGGAGGCTGGGGAGGAGGCCAGCGAGGTAAACATGAGCTTACTTAGCAAGCAAAAGAAAGGGGAGACATTACACAGACTTAAGCTTTAACAAAAGAACTAAATTGACATTTTATTGACTTGCAGTGGGAGTTGTTAAAGACAGACTACTGCAGCGAGGGTGGACTTTGACGCAGGGTCTGGGAGAGGACCCAGCTATCAGAGGCATCAGAAGTGAAGACCGGTGCTACCCCAAGGGCACGTAGACTCGAGCTCATACACGAATACTTGCCTGCACACACAGCCCCACCACACACACCGCAAATAGCTCCCAGAGGCCAGGCCCAGCGACGCCTGGTGCAATGAGGATGGAAGAAGGCGTGGTTCTAGATTTCACTCTTACTGACATCCCCTCCCCACCCCATCCTGCCCCCACTGGGAGCTTTAAAGTTGGAATCTCTCAGACTGTAAGGTAGAAATAGGGTCTTGAGAAAACACTGCCTTGCTTCCAGTAAGAAAATGATCCCCTTTCAAAACCCTCTCTTCAGGGGCTCCCTGCATGCCGGTGGCTCTGCAGAGATGCGGCACTTGCTAGGCGAGCCCTGAGGCCACCGCAAAGGGCTTCTCCTAGCGCCTGGCCCTGTGAGATGGGCACCCGGAGAGGGAAGAACAGAGAGCTGTGGGGAGGGGGAGAAGGACAGGGACCAGCCCGGATTACAAGGAGCAGGCTGGCTCAGATTGCCCTCGAGGACAGCACCATCCTGCTGGCCCCTTCCTTCACAAAAGTGTTGGGAGGAGGGTAGGTCTGGATTCTGGGGTGGGGGATGATGACTCTTGTCCCAGGAAGTCTTTCCTTTGTGGTGAGCTGCACCCCCTGCTTCTCCCTCTGAGAACTGTGGGGGGTTGGATCAGTGTTTGGGTCACACCCTTCCCCTCTGCTCCAGCAACCCCGCCACATCCCTGGGAAGTCTACCAGCCTCCTCCCCTCCTTAGCCACGGCCTCCAGGCAATGGCTGCATCCTAGTCACGGGCACCAGCGAAGATCTGTACTCTAGATCTATAACCCTTCTCTCCCAGTTAGCCCACTGTCTCCCAGGGGGAGATCCAATGCAGACAAGGCATTATGATTAAAAATGACTTCTCAGTTAGATTCCTCCAGACATCTGTTAGGCTGAACTGTGGGAAGTGTCATTAAAAAATCCCTCTCACCTGTTTCCTTTTCCTCCCTCTCTCCCACCCAGACAACTGGGCTCTTCTCTTAGCTCTCAGGGCATCTTCTGCACAGCACCCCCTTCCACCCTGTCCTGGGCCCCCACAGCCTCAGGTTTTGCATAGACCGGGGACCAGGGAAAATGTGACTCTGGTTTAGCGAGAGATTTGAAGGTGACCTTCGCTGAGCCCTGCAAGAGATAACAATCTCTCTGCAATCAACAAGGCTGACTCCTCTGGATACTAAAATAGCAGCTGTGGGGCAAAGCTGCCCCCTCCCCTCTCTTTTTCTTCAGGACAACACAAAGCAACTCTAGGGGTGAACTGGGAAATCACAGTATCTTTTCACAGCCTGAAAGCCTGGAAAGAAAGTTCCTGTATGTGGATTTGCAGCTCATCAGCACAGAAAAGCTAATTATCTCAGCACTGTTGCCACCACCTTGCATTCAGCAAACTCTGTCCTTTCCACTGTGATCTTACCTGTCCTATCATCAGCCCTGAGTTCACGGAGGGCTCAGCAGTAGTGCACCCCATTTTAGAGGTCAAGGGAAGCAAGGTGCCCACCGAAGGTCACCTAGGGATGGAGTGGCTGGAACCAGAGATGAATGTCAGTATCCTAAGGGTTTCTTCACTAGGTTTCCACTGGGAGTGGACTGTGTTCTCAAGGCTGGGTTGCTGGACCATGAGCACAGGTGATATAAAGATTACCATTTCGTAGTGCTCTTAGCAACCCCTTTTGGCCCTGCTCTAGTCCTCTTCTCCGTGTGCCAGCCCCAGAGTGGCTGTGCAGTGACTACTGCAGTATCCAGTGGGTAGCTGTCCAGGTAGGAACGGATGGAGTGGGGAGGGAGGGACCCTCCACCTGTGCATCTGGGGAGGGGAGTGAAGACTGGATTTGTCAGGGGTGGAGTTGCCGGGGATATGGAACATGCATTTAGATATGGTGGTAAATTGTGGATGGGAAAAAAGAATCTGGCAGATGGGATGACACATATATGTCCTTTTGGAGAAATAAAGTAGAGAGTGGGCCCGGGAAGATAATGGCCCTGCATTGAGCTCATATTAGAGCATGGAAAAGAAATTCCCACAGACGGTTCCCCCAACACCTTACTGGAAACTGGTGGGTGGTGGTGTTCAGAATTGGGGAACAGATGCATAACTTACCCAGGAACAAAATGGGATGGAAAGAGGCCACAGTCAGGTTTACTCTACAGATAGGTTCCAGGAACATAAGCTGTTAAAATTCAAAGGAGACTTCTAGGTCATCTAGCTCAACCCCTTCAATATTCAGATGAGGAAACTGAACTCAGTGACATGCCCAAATGAGCAGCTGAATGGATCTAGAATTCAGGCTTCTTCCAGTGTGGGGCTGTGTTCGGCATCTCCACTGATTAGGGTCAGGGCATTTAAGCAAATAAACATTTCTCTGTGAGAAGAGATCAAGGGGTCATTGCATCAAGGCAGCTGAGTTCTGGTTCCTTGGCAGCCTGGAAAATATACCCTTGAGGCTGGAAAGGCCCCAGCAATATCCTTGTCACAGTCCCTGTGCTGAGTCCCTTCCAGTAGGTCTGACATATGGCAGTTAGAAGAGAATCGAGAGGAAATTCACAGGAAGTGAGGAATAATAGTGAGGGTAAGTGGGATAATAGGATAGATCAGTGCAGGAAATGTGGGAATCTAGCCTCTAAATATATCCTATAAATTCTTTATAGGTACTGACTTCTACTGACAGGCCACGATAGAGTAAATGGGACCAGATTTATGCTTTCACATTAAACAACTAACAAATCAAAACAAAATGTATGAGACAATGGTTTATAGACATGGGACGGCAGGTAGCACAGGAGTGTGATCCCAGAGAGAAGGGAAACAGAAGACATGAGCCCCAGGATTGCTCCAGCCTGCTCCTGGAGGCAGTTTCTAGTGTGGGGTGAGGGGGCAGCGAACAAAACGGAGCTGGTGATCTCGTTCACATGAGAAGACAGATATCGGACTTTGGGGAGGCCATGGGAACTAGAATTTGCAGGGCAGAGAAGCACAGAGGATAGAATGGAATCACACAGAGAGCGATCTTCGGTGATCTGCAGAGGAGTCTCCTTGAAGCTTTGGCTGACGACTGATCACCACACGCACAAAAGGAAACTCACCAAGGCCAGGGAAAAGTCACTATGGCAGTAGACTGAGCAATTGCTAGAGCTCACAGAGGGGTGGGAATAATTTGTATTCCCACCAGCTAGAGAGGAAAGATCTCCTAATAAGACCTTGGGTAGAATCCTCAGAAGATTATTTCTCAGTAGTAAAGCCAAAATATCCTTGGACTTAGGGTTGTTCTGGACCTGCCCTAACAAAGTTCAAAAGCAAGACTCAAAATACTCACCTGACTCCATGTGCTTAACTGCGTATGAGAGCAACACGCAATGCATACACTTATATAATTATAGGACATTAAAAGAAGCAAGGAGATAAGATCAACAAGTGGCCGGGTGGGGGCTGGGAATCAATCAATGGAAATAGACATTACAGAGATGATGGAATTAGCAGACAAGGATGTTAAAAGAGTTACTATAAAAACGATTGGCATATCCAAGAAAGTACAAGAACAGATGAACCTAAGGAGAGAAATAAAAGATATGTAATAAAAGGTCAATTGAAGCTTTTAGAGATGAGAAATACAATATCTGAAAAATATACTAACGGAATTGACAGTAGAAAAAATGCTACAAAAATAAGTATCAATGAACTTGAAGAAATAGCATAAAAGTGATTCAAAATTAGGCACAGGGGAAAAAGATTAAACAAACAAACAAAATCCAAAACATCAGTGACCAGTGGTATAATATTAAGTGGCCTATTGCATGTAATTGAAGTTACAGAAGGATAGGAGAAAAAGGTGGGACAGAAAAAATATTTTAAGAAATAATGGCAAAAATGTTTATAAATTTGATGAAAAATGTGAACCTAAAGATCCAACAACATCAACAAAACCAAAAGTAGAAGAAACATAAGGAAAATTATATCAAGACACATTATAATCAGATTGCAAAAAGCCAGAGATAATCAGGAAATTATAAAAGCAGCCAGAGGAAAACAAGACATGTTATGTACAAAAGGGAAAAGATAAAAGTGATAGCAAACTTCTTGTCATAAACTAAGAAAACCACAAGATAATGCAACAACACTTTTAAGTTATGACACAAAAAAATAAACTATCAATGTAAGATTCTATACCTAGCAAATATATCTTTTCTTTCTTTATTTTGCTTAGATACATTAGATAGGAGAGAAACACAGTATCTCTCATCAGTATTAAGAAATATCTTAAAATGAAGGTGAAATGAAGACTTTTTCAGACAAACAAAAGGTAAGAGAGTATATCACAGCAGACCAGAACTGGGGAAGAAAATGGAAGTTCTTTAGGCAGAAGAAATATGAGAACGGACGAAAATTTAGGTCTATGCAGAAGAATGAAGAGTTCTGCAAGTGTTAAACATAAGGATGGATGTAAAAAGAATTGTTTCTTATTTTTAACGGCATTACATAATAACCGTTTTAAGTAAAAATAATAACAATGTAATTTATGGTTTATAGCATTGGTTGAAATAAATGCTTGACAACAGCAAAAGAGATGGTAGGAAGAAATGGAAGTGTAGTACTGTAAGGTCCTTGTGTTGTATGTGAGGAGGTCAATATTATTGGAGGGCAGACTGGGGTAAGTTAGCAAACCCCAGGGCAACTGCAAAACAAACAAAAAAAGGAGATGTAGCTAATACTGGAGATAAAATGGTGTCCTAAAAATTCAGTTAAAAAAGAGAAACACAAGAAAAAGAGAAAACAGATGGCAGAAATAGAAAACAAATAAGATGGTAGATTTAAACTCAGTCATATAATTATATTAAATGTAAATAGTCTAAACTTTCCAAATAAAAGGATTGTCAGGTTGCATATAAAAAAGCAAAACCAGACTACATGCTACCTACAAGAAACCCACTTTAAATAGGAGGACAAAGATAGGTTAAAAGCAAAAGGATGGGAAAAGATATGCTATGCTAACACTAATGCAAAGAAAGCTGGAATGGCTTTATTAATATGAGCTAAGTCATACTTTAGGGTAAGGAAAATTACCAGAGATAAAGAAGGACATTATATAGTGATAAAAGGAGTCAGTTCACCAAGAGGACATAAAAATCCTCAATGTGTATGCACCTAAACACACAGCTTCAAAATACATGAAGCAAAACTGAGAAAACTGAAAGGAGAAGTAGACAAACCCGCAAATACAGTTGGAGACCTCAACAGTCCTCTCTCAAAAAATTATAAAACAATTATACGAAAAAACTGTAAGGATCTAGAAGTTATAAACACTATTAGCAAACCTGAGCTCATTAATATTTATGAAACATTCCACCCAGCAAGAACAGATTACATATTCTGTTCAAGAGCAAGAAATATGTGTAAAACCTTCCCACTGAAAACTATAAAACATAGCTGAAAGAAATTAAGAAAGACTTAAATAAATGGAGATATGTATCATGTTCATGGATCAGCATCCTTAAAACTTAATAATAAGAAGATAAACACCCTGATAAAAAATGGCCAAATGATTTAAACAGTCACTTCACCAGAGAAGATATATAAATAGCAAATGAGCACAGGAAGAGATGATCAACATTATTAGTAATTAGGGAAATTCAGATTAATAGTGCAATGAGCTACCACTATCACTAACATTTAAAGGACCGATAATTTTAAGTTTTGATGAAGATGTGCAGCCAGGTGAACTCTCATACCTTGCTGCTGAGAATATAAAATGGCACAGCCACTTTGGAATGCAGTTTAGCAGTTTCTGAAAAAGTTAAAAATACTTTTATTATTCTACCCAGAAATTCTACCCAAGGAAATTTACCCAAGAGAAATGAAAACATAGATCCACATGAAGACTTCTACTCAAATGTTCATAGCAACTTTACTCTTATTGGCCTCAAACTGGAAACAACTCAGATGTCTAATAACAAGAAAATGGGTAAACAAATCATGGCAAATGCATAGAATGGAATACTATTCAGCAATGAAAAGGAGTGAACTCCTGGGGTAAGCAACAACATGAAGCATCTCAAAAACATTATGCCAAGTGAAGGAAGCCAGGCACAAAAGATAACATATTTAATAATTTCATTTCTATGATTTTCTTAACAGGCAAAACTATGGGGACAGAAATCAGATCAATGGTTGTCAGGGAAGGAGAGGAGGGGATTGTTTGCAAGGAAGAACAAGGAAACTTTTTGGGGTGACAAGTATTCTGTGTCATGATTGTAGTGGTGGTTACATGTCTGGGTATGTTTGTCAAAACTTACTGAATTACAAGCTAAAATTTGGTGAATTTTATTGTAAGTAAATTATACTTTATTGAATCTGGTTAAAAAATTGGGTACCTTCTCTGCTGGGGTTAGACGCTGAGAGTTGAGGGAAGTCCTAGGGGTCCTACAGAAGGCCACTCCTGGCTCTCAACCTCTTGTGTTATAGGAAAGGACTGAGATCTTCCTGGCAGTCCTTAGGGGTGGGGACCAAGTGGAACATGTGGAGGTCTAGGAGGTTTGTGTAACTCTGCGTGAAAGGCTGATAAAAACTCAAAAACCCTTTAGTACAGTTTCGTTTGTGGACAGCCAGTGTTAGAGGAAAGGAGCAATTCGGCATCTTGCTTGAAACCGTGTATCAAAGGGACCTAGGGGTGGCAAGTACAACTGGGATGCACGAGGCAACTCTGCCGGGGGCATCGGAGCCTTGGGAAGGCCAGTTATGGTGTTTTCCCTGCTGAGATGTTCGCAGGTAGCAGGGCTGGGAGGCCTCTGACGTAGGCCCTCATTACTGTTTGCGGACATCTGCAGCAGAGGACTTTTTAAAGGCCAAATTTTACATGCAGGGACCCCTGGTTGGAGGCTGCAGGCCTGTGACAGTCTTGTGTAAAGTCCAAACTCCTTAGCATGTATTACGGATTGCACTGTTTTCACTGATACGTTGAAGTCCTAACCCCCAGTATCTCAGAATGTGACCTTATTTGGAAATAGGGCCATTGCATATGTGGTTAGCTAAGATGAGGTCGCACTGGAGTCAGGTGAGCGCACCATATGAAGGCTGGAGTTATGCTGCCACAAGCCAAGGAGCTACCTGAAGCTAGGAGAGGCCTGGGACACGTCATTCCGAAGCCTTCAAAGGGAATGTCCCTTCTGACACTTTGTTCTCAGGCTTCTGGCCTCCAAAAGGGTGAGAAGATATATTTCTGTTGTTCTAGGCCATTCGGCACGGTAGCCCTAGCAAACCCACACAGCTTGGCACTGCCTCGGGGTCCCCTTGCAGTGTTATCACTCCCCTTCCCCGCAGAGCTCTGCTCCGGCAGCACTCGTGCTCAGGAAGTCATTCCTGCCTGGCCTTTTGCGAGGTCACTTACTGGTCAGGCTTCTCAGATCACAAGGGAAGAGACATACCGTGAATCACAGGGGATCTGAGAACATGGGGGGGTCGGGGAAGCCACCTGATCTGTGGCAGTCACCTGGATCCTACTTCCACCAACACTAGCATATGCAGGGGCTCCACAGAGGACCCTAGATTTGGCCCCCTCGGGGCACACCCTGAGCTTAAGGGATTTTTCTCCATGATGGTTTCGAAAAGCAGAGTGTGACCTGTCAGTGACTTTCATTCAGGGTGACACTCATCCCCTAGTCTTGGTAAACGAATTAATATTCATAAGGCACTTACAGCTGGAGTGGCACATAGAGAGCACTACATAATCATTACTTCCTGTCCCATCTAGGGAATTGCGTCCCTTGAGTCCCAGCTCTCAGACAATTGCTTCCCGCGCACACACCGGGCTCCGGTCCAGTCCTCAAGTTTGATGTCTCCTCTTTAAGCACCCTCTACAAATACCAGCAAAAGAGAAAGTGACAAAGCCCACGTGGGTCCCTTTTCTTAATCAGAAACTGTGCATGTGGATAGCAGTAAAGGCTTAAAGCATTTGTCAATACAGCCACTAAAAATGAATAAATATATGAAAGAACCTCTGGATGGATGGCGAGTTTGCCTTTACTCAGGTGAGAAGGTAAAGGGTGAATTGCAAAAAGGTATATACGTGTCTGAAGAGAGGAAACTTTGGAGGATGTAGGTGTGTGCTTCTGTGTCCTTTGGCCCTCCTCGACTAAGGACTACATGATAGATTGAGATTTTATAGGTTTAATATCCCCTCCCAACCCCGTGTGCTTTACATCTGGATAAAAGGAGCTATAAATCTCTCCAGGCAGAGCGAGCCTCAGCCCTGCCTTTCTACCGTCTCACTGAGATCTTACTTGGAAACACAGCTGAACACTCAATGATGAATCATAGCATCTGTGGAACAGTCCAGATAAGGAACAATTTGCATTTTCATGTGATAATTCGCTACTCTTGGCATTTTCAAATTACTTTAGAGCCACATTAATTCTGCTGCCATATACTGCCACTCTGTGCCCAAGTCACTGGGAGACGGGGATTCAAGTGGCAGGTTTGTCTGGCTTTGCAGGGGTGGGGGAGCTCCCTTCCTGTAGCACAGGACATATGGAGCCCGAGCTGCCCCATGGAAAGCGGCTGTCCCAGCAGCTCCCCCGGGGAAAGGTTGCCGCTTCAAACCTATCTTGCATTTTCGTCCTCTCCATGTCTGTGTGTCACTTGCTTAAACATAAACCAAACATAAGTCGCTCCCCCTGAGGACCCTCCCACACCTCACACTGAAGGGGAGACTCCCCCCCAGGTAGTTCTTCCTCCCTCCCTTTTTCTGGAAGTACATGTGTTGGCAGCAGCACACACCATATGGCTCCCGTAAAAGGGGTTTTTCTGAGAGAAGGGCTGTCTTGGCTGGATGGAGCTCCCCAGCCTGCAGAAGAAGCCATTCCTGATGCTTGTCTTCATACTTCTGTGTGGTCACAGCTACTTCAAAGAGGCCTGATGTGGCCAAGGGGGCTAATGTACCATCCATCCATGGGGGACTTCGGCACAGGGGGAGGATGTCAAATGAAGACAGAATTAATCCTGATCGCTGAAAGTGGGCTCCTCTACTATAATACCTGCAGACAAAGAAATGTCACGGTCTGACGCTATTCCCCCCTTCCCTACAATCCGGGAAGTTCTTAATGCTCATCAGTAATAATACTTCTGGCTACACTGCAAATCTGTTTTCTCGCCCAGGAGCAGAGAAGAGTCATTCTTGCACTCTTGAGTCTACATATCCCTGCCTTCCTCCAACAAATTCTCAGAATGCTATCAAGTAAGTTAATGAGGAGCCTTTTTAAAAAGAAGAATCATTTCTGTCTCACTATCCTAATTTACATTTGTCCATTTCCCGAGGTTCCATTCTATTAAACTTTAATTTGCTCCCCTCTCCTGCCAATCCTTTCAGAAATCTTATGTCAAAGTTTTTCTTCTCACAGTCAGAATCTCTTGGGCTCTAGTGGATTACACTTAGGGGCAGGCAGGATGTATTTTGTCCCTGAAGTGATTTTTAGATTGCCCAACCACCTGCTCAGGGCAAACCGGTGTAATGCAGAGGGCAGGAGTTTGGATGATGAGGAAGCAGCGGTATTCTTTTTAAAGTTCTATTTATTCTTGTTAGAATGCTCTTTTATGCCCAGTTTGCAGCAATTGTGTTTTAAAAAATTCTTGTTTTATTGTGGTAAGAACACTTAACATGAGATCTACCCTCTTAAAAAATTTTTGAGTGTATATCACAGTGTTGACTATAGGTATAACGCTATATGGCAGGTCTCTAGAGCTTATTCATTTTGTGCAACTCAAACTTTATGTCCATTGATTAGTAAATTCCCATTTTCTTCTCCTCCCAGCCCCTGGCAGCCACCACTGCACTATTTGATTCTATGAATTTGATTATTTTAGATACTTCATGTATGTGGAATTACACAGTATATTTGCCTTTCTGTGACTGGCTTATTTCATGTAGCATGATTTCCTCAAGGTTCATGCACATTGCATGCTGTAGTCACATATTGCAGAATTGCCTTTTTTCAAGGGCTGAATAGGATTCCATTCTGTGTGTATACCATAGCTTCTTTATCCATTTATCTGTAGATGAACATTTAGGTTGTTTCCACATCTTGGCTATGAGGGTAATGCTCCAGTGAGCACGGGAGTGCTAACATCTCTTTGAGATTTTGATTTCAATTTTTTGGGTAAATAATCAGAACTAGGACTGCTGGATCATATGGTGGTTCTATTTTTAATTTCTTGAGGAGTCTCCATACTGTTTTGCATAGTGGCTGCACCATTTTGCATTCCACTAGCAATGTGCAAGAGTTCCAAGTGCTCCACATTTTCACCAGCACTTGCCATTTTTTTTTTTTTTTTGACAATAGCCATTCTGGCAGGTGTGAGGTGATAATATCTCATTGTGGTTTTGATTTTCATTTCTCTGATGACTAGTGATGAACATTTTTTCATGTTGTCTGTTGACCATTTGTATGTTTTCTTTGGAGAAATGTCTATTCAAGTCCTTAGTCCATTTTAAAATTGTTGTTAGTTTCTTTGCTATTGAGTTGTAAGAGTTCCTAATGTATTTTGGAGATTAATCCCATATCAGATATATGGTTTGCAAATTTCTCCCATTCAGTAGGTTGCCTTTTCACCTGTTGATTGTTGCATATCTATATACTAACAATGAACTATCTGAAAGGAAATTAGGAAAATAATTCCACTTACGATAGCTCCAAAAAGAATAAAATAGTTAGGAATAAACTTACCTAAGAAATTGAAATACTTGTATACTGAAAACTTCCAAACATTGATGAAAAAAATAAAGAAGACACAAGTGGAAAGACCTCCTGCATTCACGGGTTGGAAGACTTAATATTGTTTAAATGTCCATAGTACCCAAAGTAATCTACAGATTCAATGTAATTCTGATCAAAATCCCAATGGTATTTTTATAGAAACAGAAAAAAAATTTTTACAATTTATATGAAACCACAAAAGACCATGAATAGACAAATCAATCTTGAGAAAGAACAAAGTTGGAGGCATCACACTTCCTGATTTCAAAATATATTACAAAGCTATGGTAATCAAAACAGTATTGTACTTGCATATTGAGAGACATATAGACCAATGAAACAGAATAGAGAGCCCAGAAATGAATCCATGCATATACAGTTAGCTAATTTTCCATAAGAGTGCCAAGAGTATACAATAGGGAAAGGAGAGTCTCTTGAATAAATGGTGTTGAGAAATCTGGATAGCCATATATAAAAATAAAAAAAAAAAAGAAACTGGACCCTTATCTTATAGCATACTCAAAAATCAACTCAAAACAGGTTAAAGACTTAAACATAAGGCCTGGAACTGTAAAACTTCTAGAAGAGCACACAGGTGGAAAGCTTCATGACGTTGGTCTTGGCAATGATTTTATGGATATGACTCCAAAAGCACAGGCAACAAAAACAAAAATAAACAAGTGGGACTACATCAAATTAGAAGGCTCTGCACAGCAAAGGAAGCAGGAGTTGTGATTTGAATGCCTTTCTTCTGTTAAATCTCCCAGTTTCTGTACCTGTGACCTGGGGGGCAGGTGGCTGGGGGCTGGGGCACTCACTCCCACTTCCTACTTGTATCCTTAAAATACTATAGGAAGAAAGCATGGAAATGCAGAATACTTCTGGCTCCTCAGAAAGGGCATCAGAAAATAAATATACTGGATTGAACCATATAAAACTGTCATTTTTATAGGTCAAAAAATGGTTGGATATCATCAATCTCATATGGTTCCATCCAATACATTCAAACCTCATTAATTCAGACTAATTTGGGGAAGCTTGATCTGAATTAGTGAAAAGTTTGAAGTGACGAGATCTTTTTAAAGAGATGCAATTTTATTACATTCAAGTGTTGACAGTAACGAAAGGGGTCAACAAAAAGAGGCTTCCTACTGGCCTAGTCGATTCTTTTAAGTAGCTGTAAATTGTTTCCTTCTGTTTTGTGTGTATGATTAGTTTGCTTAACAAATCCTTCTTTCAAAGAGAGCAACCGTGTGGCTGAAATTTATTTGTCTGAATTGCTTTTTATTCCAAAATAGTGGATTCCCAATCAATGCTTGACTACTGTATTCTTGCCCTCAAGGTTGGACATTAGGTTAATGAAAGTCCATGGAGAACAGCCCTCACAAGTACATGGAAGGGGGGAAGTGTACTGACAAAACACACGTGACTCGAAAAACAAGGCTGCTTGTCTTGTATGGCTCGTATACTTATTCTGAAGGCAGTTTCAGAAGGAAAGTTCAAACAATGTTCCAGCAAGAGCAGCAAACTTGGGATAAGTCCACAACATCCTCCAGAACTGTTTCCAAGAGCCACCCTAATGTGGGTGTACAAATTCCACCTGCTCATGGTTTTAGCAAATGCTCATTCTCTTAGAAAAATATTTATTCCTATAAAAAAGGTTTCCTCTAAATCATAGTAACTTGTCCATTACATTTGTTTACATGTGATTTGATCAATTTTCTGTTTACCCGAAACTCTAGGGAATGCATGGGTGGGAGGAAATGGGGTGAGGACGGGTGACCAGTGGAAACAAAGGCTGATAGACTCTTTGATAAAACTGGGATGAGGCAAAACTTCTCAGGAGCACACCTGCGGCATATGGCGAAGTTTGTCCTCACGGGGTTCCCTTCCTGGCCGGTTTGTGCTTCTGATGAAAGATGGGGAATCTGGAGGGAGACACTACTCTCCTCTCAGGGTGACTTGGCGCCAAATGCCATCCTACTGTTCCCTTTCTGTGGTCCTTCGCTTGCTTTAGAATGTCAGATAGAGCTTAAGGGAGGGCAAATCTGACAAGGCTATTGTAACCGACTCGGTTGTCAGTTACACATCTCTACTGCTAAGAGTGGACATGAAATAAAAATGGAACCAGATAAAATATGGGCGATTACTTAAAAAGAACAAACAAACAAACAAAACAGACCAACGATAAAACTGTTTTGTATCTTCATTTCTCAAAATGCATAAACCTGTACACCCAAAAGAGTGGCTGGACTGTATGTAAATTAGAAACAACTAAATAAACATGAAATAAGCCCAGGCCTTCCCTTGGTAACCTGCGAAGTAGGTGCCCAGGTGGTCGGGTCTTCGGGGTTCCTCTCACAGCTCTGTCATTGACTGGCACCCATCACCCGCTGTGTCCCTGCCCACCAGGCATGTAGGGCCGTGGTCTGCCTTGTGCCTCTCACGGGAGGTGACTTCCATGATGCTAGGGCCGCATGCCCAGCACAGGATCCTACACGTGACAGGAGCATCAGAGCTGTGGCTTGACTTGCCTCTCAATCTCGCGCACTATTTTAAGTCCAAACGCTCTGATTTTGGCTTTGGCAGAGATTCATTCATTTGTTCAGGCAGCACTTACTGAACACCTACTACATGCCGGGGACGGCACTAGGAATCCAGGGTATGAGAGCAAGGCGCAGGCCCTGCGCTGGAGCTGCCCTAGTGGGAGAGGCAGACGTGTAAACAGATAATTAGAGCGCAGTGTAATTAGTGCTAATGGAGGCGTGGGCAAGTGCTCCTGGGGCGCAGAGCGGGGAGCGACTATCTCAGCCTCTGCCACCACCCGCCAGCTGCTCCAAGACAGTTAATGTCGCTGTTGTGCCTGAAGACAGAGGCTTTGCCAGAGGAGACAGTGATGCCATGTCAGTTCAGTGTGTCAGACACACACACACACACACACACACACACACCCCTGCTAAAGGCCTCCCGCCCTCCTCTGGGGTGGGTCATTCCAGCCCAGCCTTCTCCTTCTCCCTGGTCCACCACGACCGAAAGGCTGAAACAGCCCATGTGCTGTTTTGACTCGGTAAACGAATCACCGCATCTCACTATGATCCTTCCCATGCCTTTTCCTCACAGGCTGCAGGCGGGCTAGGCTTGACGGTCACCATGGCAACGGGCCTTCCTTTAAGTCTTCTGCAAGTGCAGGGTGCTTCCTGGCTGGAGCGGGGCCCCTGACCAGCTCCCCAGCCCAGCTGCAGGCTCCGTGTCTGCCTTCCTGGGTTGTTACAAGGTCGTTATTTTTTGCTAGACGTTCACAGTGTGCTAGGAGCATGCAGGGTTCTCCTGATCCAGGCCTGGCCCCCAGACTTGACCTCTGAATTGAAAGAGCTGTGGACAGTGGTGCTCCAAGTGAGGGTGACTGGACTTCCAGCTTGTCAGCTGCCAAGGACAAGGTGGCCACATGGGAGAGACGAGCTGGGAGTCAGTTCTGGACAAATTAGAGTATGTTGATTGCCCAGCAACCAGGAGGACAGGAACGGGAGTGAGGTGTGAACCAAGAAACCAGGGATGCACAATGGAGAAATGTAGAGAACAAGTGTGTGACTCAGTACATACTGTGCAGGAAAGGGAGCAGCTGCAGTCTGGGGGCTGCTGTAGCATCACTTGGACCAAGGGGTGCAAGAGAAAAGGCCACCGAGATTTCTTCCCCTTCCTCATGCTTCTATAAAGTCTCCTCACCTCATAAGCCTTTCAAAGGTGGAAGGAGCTGCCTTTGAGGAGGTGAGCTCCCCACCAGCGCAGATAACCAAGCAAAGACTAGATGGCCATTGGGTAGGCATTCACGCATGGGTTGGGGCATCTAGTGTCCCATCCAAACCTGACTGGCCCTGCCGCTGTCCTGTGAGTGGCTGTGACACTTACCTTACCTGTAAAATAAGGAATGGAGCTTGGCGTGTCTCAGACGCTGTCTTCATATGGCCTTGTCTTCAGACCTTGTTTTCCAAACCTGATCTGAACTGCAGAGGCCTGACCGTATAGGTTGAAGGCATTTTTCTATTTTTCTGAGCACTGTCGTATCTGTTGTTTCCTCCCCATTACTCTGTGAAGTAAATAGAATCTCACTTCCAGAGGCAGAGAAGTCCAAGGGGATGTTCCCAAGGTTCCCAGAGAGTTAGTGGCATAGCTGACATGGACATCAGGTCTTGGGACTGTCAGTCTAGTTTCCTGTCCGCTTGTGCCCGCTCTTGCCCAGGGCCCATTGGCTGGCATTTCCACCTGGGGAAGATGATGCCACAGAGAGGGGTTATCAATTAGCAGTACCATGTATTAATAACACACAGTGTGGCAGAAATAGTGCAAAGTAAAGTAAGCATAGTTTCTGGAACAAAGAATATATATCTGCTGTTCTCAACTTTGGGGTTTGCTGCTAGATAAATTCTGAGACACTAAAACGAAGTTGCTAACAATATGTGATGGGAATACAGGGGTTCTGTGAAAGTGATTTATGCAAATGGATCTGGATAGGGGTACAAGTAGAAATAAAAAATGTCTAATAAATCTTAACTGGTCTCTCCCTTAAAACTCGGAGTGGGTGTTGAGATGGGAGAGGATGGCCACTAGATCTGCTTGGCATTGCATCCAAGCTGCAAATGCAACAGGCCTAATGTTCCTTGGGAAATTGAAACATCAAATGCCAAATAAGATCTCAGTGCTCCGATTCTGCATTGAGGCCCCTGGGGAATAATGGATCCAATATGACAACCCAATAAGCTCTAACATCTTTTCTATGTGCTATTGAAAAGCCCCTCCTCTGTCTTCTTAAAACCACTGTGTCTCTCCTTCTTTTACTAAGTTCAACAGAAGCAATGAGTGCAGGTTTGAAACCACGCCATATATATGTATGTGACAGACCCTTCAGTGGATCACAACTTTCCACATAGAAAAGTCTGAAACTTTCAGTGTTAGCCTAGCCTTTGTCTCCAAGTGAACCGTGATGATAACAAGACTCATAGCCTCTTGCTGTTTCCCTCCAGGGCCTAAGATGGCCTTTTATCTTCTTCACTGACCCTCGGTGAAGTGGGAAGAGACAAGGAGACAACAGCTTTTTGTCTCCTTCCCACTTTGGAGTCATACCCTGGAGCCTGCTCCTTGCCCACCCGTGTGATGTGGAAGGGATGGTGGGTCAAGGCTGGAAGTAAGAGAAACTGGTAATGGAAGGATGAGGCCAAGGGTGTATCCAGCAGGGGACCTATCTTGCCTTCTGGAGAGGCCAGAGGTCTTTGGTAATGGGGGGGCTGTGGTCAAGCTGGCCTGTGGGGAGCCCTCCGTGGTGGTGGTGGGGCACAGGCATCTGGGGCCACTGAATCCCAGACATGAGGTATCCAAGTTTCCATGAAGTTCTCAGAAACCCTGACTGTGGCGTGTATGTTGTGCTTATCTGCATTGGATGCTGGAAATACTGGGGCTGGGTGGCGGAGGGTGTGCAGCTGGGGGAGAGAAGCTGCTCAGCTTGGTTGGGACCACCCTGTTGGCATAAGCAAAGCCCAGGAACGCCCATCTTTGCTCTGCTCCCTGAGTCTCTGGCTCTGTTTCCTAGTCGTTTAAGTTGATCCATGTTGGGATAGTTGGGTCTGACCATGGCTGCAGTGGCCCTCACAGATAGCCTGCTCATGTCTGCTTGCCCACTTCTGGGGTCTCAGACCCACACAGGCCACCTGGGCCATCCTGGAATGTCCAGTGTTAGAAAGTTCCTTATGTGGAACTGAACTCCATCTCCTTTCGTTTTCCACCATTGGTTCTAGTTCCTAATCTGGAGCTATGCAAGATAAATCAGGGGTCTTCCATGGGCCATGCCCTCAAATATTTAAAGGCAGATGCCCTGTCTCACCTGAGTTTTCTCTTCTCATGACATGGTTTTCAGACCCCTGGCCACCCTGGTCACACTCTCCTGGGTGTGACCACACTATGTAAACCACACTATGGTTTATTTTTGCTGTGTTTATACTGTGGTGACAGATGTGGACTGAAAACTACACTGAAAGTGGCTTCTCGTCCTTGGCATGCAGGAGCTCAGAGCCCTGAAGGGAGCACATCTGCCTTTTAACATGTGCTCACATGGGACAGACACTCCTGCCAGCCAGCCTTCCTCAGGAGAGGGAGGAGGAGGCAGAAGCCTCCCAAGCTAGAGCCCTAGAGAGTAGAGCGACCCCAAGGGCCAGACATGGGACTGGACATTGTTCTCATGCACATGGACCTGATGCTCACCTGATAGAGATTTCTGTTTTCCCAATTCGAGTGGCCCAAATCCTCCCCCAAATCCATGCAGGGCTCCCGAAGGGCACAGAGTCCACTGGTCTCCTTCCCAAGTCCCTCTTCCACTCAGGATGTTTAAAATGGCCGGCACGACTGTGATTATCTCACCACCGTGGTGTGAGGCTGACTCACTCGGCGTCTCTCAGCAGGCTGAGCTCATCGAGAGCACACGGCCAGACAGCGTGGGCTGAAGGAGGCTGGAGTCTTTCACTGTCATCACCGCTGTGGCTTCCTGCACGGTGTCTTTGGAAACCATCTCCACCATAGAGTAAAGCTGAAAGTACAGTGCCAAAACCCTTCTTTTTCCCGAACTGTTTCTGAGTGTGTTGCTGCAGGGATGTCCATCACCCATGAATGCCTCAGTTTGTACACCCTACCAACAAGGTCATGCTCTTAGGTCTCCTTGACAAGACATAAGACGACCATCGAAGGCAGGAAGTGGACTGATTCATTACTAGCACTGAATCCTGAGACCCCATTCAAGTTCTGCCAGTTGCCCCAGTAATGATCTTTCTAGCAAAGGGATCTAGTCCAAGATCCCACGTTATAGTTAGTCGTTATGTCTCTATAGTGCCCTTCAATCTGGAACAGTTTCCCAGTCTTTCCTTAACTCTGGACACCGTGATGCTTTTGAAGACTACAAAGTCAATGCTTTTGATCAATGCTGCTCACTTCGGGGTTGTCTGATGTCTCCTCATGATTGGATTCGGACCATACATCTTTGGCAAGAGTTTCACGGGAACTTCTTGGTGCATCTTATCAGGTGGCCTATGGTTCCGATTTATCCCGGAATGAGTGATGCCAGCTTTGATTACTGGCTCATGGTGGCAGCTGCCGGGTTTCTCCGCCGTCGGGTCACTCTTTGCCTCTTTGTAAGTAGCTGCGTGCAGAGACACTTTGAGATCTGGCTTGTTCACGTATCTGCTTGTGTCCGTGTGAGCTCAGGTTTCATATCTTATTCAATGGCTTTCCACCTGTTATTCTCATTATTTACTTTGCTGCTCAGTTTGCCTCAGAGTTGGCCGGTGGGAGTCCCTCCAAGCTGCCTTCTTTGTGTTTTTCCCACGTTCCTGTCCCTCTTTGAGCACTTGCTTACTTCTGGCACAATGAGACGTTGCAGGCTCATCTGGCGCTTCCCTGGCTGGACCTGTCTGGAATCAGCTCGTTTTCCAAGGAGTCCTGGTTGCTTTCAGTGGAGAGTGGTGCTTAGAAACCCAGCTCGGGGGGCTGCGGTGTGCTCACTGGTGTTCACGTGGCTCCAGGCCCCCTCAGGGGACACAGTGAAGAAATATGTGCATGTGTGTTTACACATAGGGATGTGTACACAAACAGTTGCCTTAGTAGTTACATGTCTCTTTATTTACCAAAAACCTCAAGTTCACATAGATACTACAAATTCCCAAAAGCTCAGGATTCACTTTAGACTCTTTCCTTTTTATATTTGTAGTTCCCTCTTTGATAGCTGAAACTTTGGCTCTGGTTATCTTGAACACTGTGGTCACCAACCCCTGAGCCATGGACCGGTACTGGTCTGTGGCCTGTTAGGAACCAGGCCACAGAGCAGGAGGTGAGCGGTGGGCAAGCCAGCAAAGCTTCATCTGCATTTACAGCTGCTCTGCATTGCTGGCATCACTGCCTGAGCTCCACCTCCTGTCAGATCAGCGGCAGCATTAGGTTCTCATAGGAGCACAAACCTTACTGTAAACTATGCATGTGGGGGATCTAGGTTGTGTGCTCCTTATGAGAATCTAACGCCTGATGATCTGAGGTGGAGCTGAGGCAGTGATGCTAGTGCTGGGGAGTGGCTGCAAATACAGATTAGCATTAGCAGAGAGGTTTGACTGCACAATGAATGTAATGAGCTTGAATCATCCCAACCCCCCCGCCCCAGTCTATGGAAAAATTGTCTTTAATGAAGCCAGTCCCTGTTGCCAGAAAGATTGGGGATGGCTGCTTTAACATATTTTCTTAATCGATCAGTCTCCCTAGGTGTAACCAGTCTTCCATTGCTGCCACTGCCCCTTCCTGGCATCCAAGTCTCCATCTAAACTTGGTCTCCTGGTCAGTGCCGGGCTGTCCCCCAACCTGGTGCAGAAGCCCTCCCCACTCCTCAGGTCCCCATCCCCCATGCTGGGCTGCCCCCTGCGTGGACTACCTCTGCCTTCTGCTCAGGCTCCTCACCCCGCTGGAGCTCCTACACCCCATGCCGGGCTCTGCCCTTGGCCACCCTCTCATGCAGAAACCTCTCTCACCACCTCAGGCTCGATACCCTGAGAGCTGAGCCGTCCCTCGGAGGGGAGCCTTCCTCGGTCACCTGGGCCTCAACACCCGTTCTGGGCCTCCATGTCTCCCCTTTGCCCTGGCGCAGTGTCTCTTCTTCTGGGCCTGCCTAATGGTTTGTGGATTGAGTAGTTCTGGAAGGAGAGAGACAGGAAGGAAGAAAGGAAAGAAGGAAGGAAGGAAGGAGAAGAAGAGAAAGAGGAAGAGAAAAGAGGAGGAGGAGAAAAAAAAAAGAAGAAGAGAGAGCTTCTTAACTGCAGAAGGTGGGTCCTTCCTCCTCGGCTCCAGTGAAGAGGTGGAGACTGCTCCTGGCAAACGCAGGGACTGGCGGAGGCCCTGTTAGCCAGGGAACCTGCACACTGGCACATTAAGGTAAAGTGCAGTGGGGACGGAGGCCACCTTTGAGTAATATGTAGATTTTCCCATTCTGAGGCACATTATGGAAGTGCTAATTGTGCTTTCTGAATGCAATTTGATGCCAGTTGCAGGAATAACTCTGGCACCTGTTTGGACTTTAGACTTGCAGATTAACTCACATGGAAAGAGTAGCAAAACAGGGAATAATTTGTTCTCTAATAAGCCACTTGGAAGCCAACTCATTTCTACAGTTGGTGTCAGAAAAGTGCAGCTCGATGATTGGAACAGGAAACTGTGTATCTGGTACGCAGAGTTCTATGCTGCATCTGCCAGGACTTGCGGAACAACTCACCTCACTTTGCATCTATTGGCCTCGATTTACCCTCCCACTATTAGGGAGAAGAATAATTTTATTCAGTTTGGACAAACTGGATCTGAAGAACCCAGTTTTCTGCAGTTGTCACTTGCATGCACAAGGACAGTTCTGATAAATATGACCAGAAGGCAGAAGGACAGGAAACAGGTGTCTGTATTTATGACCAGTTCCCAGGGATGTGATTCTCAAAGTGGGGTCCCTGGGCCAGCAGCATTGGCATCACCTGTGATATTGTTGGAAACGTCAATCCACAGGCCCCATCCCAGACCTACTCCGTCAGAAACCGGGGGTGGGGTCCAGTAGTGTATGGTTTAACAAACCCTTTAGGTGACTGACTGTGATGCATGATAAGGTTGAGAAGCAATGACTGCTTTAGGAAAAGTGGCTCAGTTTAGTTAAGCAGCATTTACTGAGCATTAAGTTACTCAACAAATGGTTACTGAGGTCATGTTGTGTGCCTGGCAATGTGTAGGCGTTGCTGGCTGAATTATGAACTAGTCACCCTCATGGGGTTATTACTGTCTATTGTTATTGTCTAATGAGTGATGCACTAAACAAGTAGACAGGTGGAATGCTGGGAGTGGAAAAGCAGGTGCTTGCAGGGGGAATAATGGAGGGACCTGTTTAGGTAGGGAAGCCAGGGAAGGCTGCTCTGGGGAAGTGACACTTATGCATCAGCCCTGCTGTCAAGGAAGCCAGGGAAAGTTGGCTGGAGAGAGGTACAATGAAGGGACATTTGAAGAAGGAGACTTGGAGCTCAGACTGCAGGAGCTCCCCCGTCCTTCCCTGCCTGTGCTCAGAGACGGCGCTGAAGGAGGGTGCTGGGGCTCCCTGGCACAGGAACGCTCTTTGTCATCCAGCCACGCAGAGACAGCATCATCGTCATTTTCCAGGGGCCAGATATTTGCAATATTAAAAAAGAAATCATGTGATTTGCTGACAGAACTTAATGGGTAATTCAAGGGGCCTTATTATTCCTATACATCATATCTGGCTGGTGACAGGCAGTGAGCTGTCTGGCACAGTGGGGGAACGCACGTACCCTCGGTTTGGGTTTTTCCTTCCTTCCCAAGATGACAGCTGGCAGCCAAGCCCCTCTTAGGATGGGTGGCCCTGAATCTGCACCAGGGGCCACTGGTGCCGAGGTGGGTGTTGGGGACGTGGTGGAGGGGCTCTCTGGGGTAGGCCCAGCCCACAGCACTGCGCAATGCCCAAGGTCTCCGACACAGAGAGCAGCTAAGACAGCACTTCCAGCACTGCCGACTGCTAACCCAGCGCAGCAGGGGACAGCGTGTGCTTTTGCTCCTACAGGAGCTGGGTCGGAGGCTCTATTTTACAGCTCTGAGATGAGGCATGTCTTCCTCCCTGAGCAATATTCCTCACAACGTGTGTGCACACACATTCCCTCGCGCAGGCATTCTTCCCCCGTCTCAGGCAGATGAAAAGACAACCGTGGAATGAATGGATGGAGAACAGATGGGGCAGAGGACTAGGGACCTGCCCTGAAAGACAAGGAGCACAGGTCTGTGGGAGCAACAGAGCCTACATCCCGGAGAGGACAGCACACTTGGGCACTTGTCCTATACTTGCTTGGGTTATTCTGCCCCATTATATATGGAGGTGTGAGCAAATGTCAACCTGAAAAAGCCCTGGGGCTTTTCCATCATTCACTTGTGCATCTTGCACACTTTTTGCTCCTTGGAAGGCAAATATTGCCTTGTCTGTTTGCTTACCTTTGTGCCTCTGGTCTCAAGACACTGACCAGCTAACTGTCATTGAGGCTGTGTGGGGGGGTGCAGTAGAGTAATTACTCCTCTTGACCACATGACTAGGAAACTGAATGTTCCTGCCTTGCCTCCTAGCTCTCGGTCATCCTGAAGGGGGCTGGGGGGTAAGTTGGTGCGAGATAAAAATAAGTGTGCACAGCATTATTCACAATAGCCAAAAGGCACAAGCAACCCAACTGTCCATTGACACATCAACGGATGAACAGATAAAGAAAACGTGGTATATACATACACCGAATTCTTATTCAGACTTTTAAAAAGAAGGAAATTCTGACACATGCTACACCATGGATGAACCTTAGTCACAAAGGACAAATACTGTATGATTTCACTTATATGAGGTATTTCGAATGGGCAAGGTCATAAAGACAGAAAGTAGAACAGAAATTACCGGGGCTGGGGGTAGGGAGGGATGGGAATTGTTGTTTAATGGATGTGGAGTTGCAGTTTGGGAAAACGAAAAAGTTCTGGAGATGGAGGGTGGTGATGGCTGCACAAGAATGTGAATGTACTTAATGCCACTGAACCAGACACTTAAAAGTGGTTAAAATGGTAAATTTTATGTTACATATATTTAATCACACAAGAAAGTCTGCAGAGGAGAGAGAGTTGGTGCTGCAGGTTGTGCCTTCTCGCTGCGAATGCTAGGATGGCGTTTGGGCTGCAAAATGTTTTTAGGGCTGAACACCTCTGAAGGGAGGGGAGGAAGTAGGACTGGGAAGAGGCACAAGCTGAACCGAGTCTGTGAGGCCCCCAAAGCCTTGGAAGCTTTGCAGTGAGACATGCTCATCAGGACAAGATGACCGGCCTCTGAAACCCGTGCCATTCTCAGTCCCCCGATGTGGCTCAACTGAAGCTGACCTTGAAGGAGCTGTCATCTGGGAAATGGGGGTTCTCTGCTGATCGCACTGGGGGATCTGGGTCACCCTTTTCTGTGTCTACCACAGTGGGGAGACAGGAGGTCAAAGAGTCATCTGCAGACTGTTCAGGGTGTCGATGCTGTACTTCTCCCGACGGCCAGCCCCCTCCCCTTGCCATTCCCCTCGCTGGTCTGGTGCTCAGACCCCACACTTGTCTCGGTCTCTCAGCTATGGGGTGATCACACCCATCATAAGACCTTGTGGAATTTCCAGGAAGATAAAGTCAGGTCCCTGAAATAAACACACAGTACTCTGAATTAGTTACAAGGAAAAATATGATTATTTCCAGGTCAAATGGAATTAATTTCCAGGTCGAATGCATTATCAATACAGCAGTAATAATAACCCAGAAGCGTACGGGGTTGAGTGCTAATTGCACAGATGACTCACTGGGAGTGCCTGGGAAAATCATGGTTTGTGTTTTTTATGCCCTCTGCCATCACTTTACCACCCATTTATCGAGCACCTATTACACACACAGCAGTCTAGGGGACACAGGGAGGGACTCGGAGTGGTGCGGGCCCTGGAAGGCCCTCCTCCCCCTGCAGAGCAGAACAAGCTGCCGGCAGGACCGGGCAGCATCTGAGCTCGATGCGGGCCAGGGCTCCGGGCCCTAATCGGCCTGAGGACACTGAAAACACCTGCTTCCCTCATCACACGCAAGGCCATGAACCGTCTATCGAGCAAACTTTTAATGAAAAATAACAGTTTAGCCAAAAAGTCAATATCAATTTCTCTGTCCCAAGTCACAAGGATTTTCAATCCCTCAAACTCCACCTGAGCATCTGTGTCCGGAACTTGACCTGCAGGACCAGCTCTCTCCTCTGCAGACTCATCCCTATCGCACGCCCCGTCGCTGCCATCTGTAAATAGGACCTTCCCCGGCCCCTTCGACAGAATAATAAAAAGGGGACTGTGCTCATTTCCTGGGATGGCAAACCAAGAGGTCTAACACAACTGAAATGTGTTGTCTCGCAGTTCTTAAGGGCAGAAGTCTGAGCTCAAGGTCTTGGCAGGGCCATGCTCCCTGTGAAACTGAACTAGGGGACCCTTCCTGGCCTCTCCCAGCGTGTGCTGGTTGCTGGCAATCCTTGGCATTCCTTGCCTTGCAGCTGCATGACTCCAATCCCTGCTGTCCTCGTCACACGGCATTCTCCTGTGTCTCCGTGTCTCCACGTGGCCATCCTGTTCCCACAATGACACGGTCACATCAGATCCCCTACTGCAGACAGCCTCGTCTTAACTAATTACATCTGCAGTGACCCTATTTTCAAATCATTCTGAGGTCCTGGGGGTTAGGATTTCAACATATCTTTTTTTGTGTAGGATGTGATTCAACCCAAAACAGAAACCCAGAACATACATTAGACACATCTCCTGGACACAGGCTAGACGGGGTGTGTCTGACGTGGGGCTGCCTTTCCATGAGAGTGCGTGTGGGGTATGTCACAGCTCCAAGCTGATGGAACACCAGTATCTGCAGACTTTGTTAAACATTCACATTGGGCTAATATTGACATTTTTATTTTCAAAGCCAATTATTTAAGTATAGTTGACCCTTGAACAACATGGGGGTTAGGGGCACTGAATCCCTGCAAAGTCAAAAATCCAAGTTAAGTGTAACTTTCGACTCTCCAGAACGTAACTGCTAATAGCCTACCGTTGACCAGAGCCTTATTCGTAACACACACTGTTGATTAACACATATTTTGTATATGTATTTTATACTGTATTCTCACAATAAAGTAAGCTAGAGAAAAGAAAATGTTATTAAGAAAATTATAAGGAGGTGAAAATATATTTACTACTCATTGTGTGGAAGTGGATCACTGCAAAGTTCTTATCCTTGTAGTCGTCATGTCGAGTAGGCTGAGGAGGAGGAGGAGGCAGGGGCGGGGTTGGCCGTGCCATCCCAGGATGACCGAGTTGGAAGAAAATTCCCATATAAGTGGACCCGTGCAGTTCAAACCCATGTTCAAGGGTCAATTGTAACAGCAGAAGCCTTGATCATGACCTTAAGCACAGTTGAGGCATTCTCGCCTTCCGGACTAGGGTGCTAAGTACAGCTAACGCCTTCCCGAGTTAACGTCGACTCTGGGCAAGGCAGAAGGCCAGAATTAAACAAATACTATCCCGAGAATTGAGGTGTAAACAGGAGCAGATTTAGTGGGTTTGTTCCTCTTTTCACCTGCTGTGTGTATTTGCTGGCAGTTTGTTTTTCAGTAGCATAAGCCCCTCCCTACCTGTGCCTGTGATCGTATGTGTGCGTGCGTGTTGCATGCGTGTTACTGTGTTGGCATTGCTCATTCCCGTCTCTCTCCCCTCCTTGCTGGCGTGCGAGGAGTGAGGGGCACGCAGAGAGGCTCGCACATGTTGGTTGAAAGCTATCTCCAGCACAATGGCGTGTCAGAAACGGCACGGGGCCTGGTGGGTGTTCTGTTTGTCAAAGAAGGATACAGGTAATGATGGTCGCGCAAGGCAGTGCTGACTGTGGCCCCTGGCTGTGTTCCTTGACCCTGGTGTGACATGAGCGGATCTCTTGCCTGGCTGCCGCTCCTTTCTGGGAATGCCCTGGGTCGAGGGCACTTTCCGGAGTGGAACTCCCGCTGCTTCACGGAGTTCTCCAGTCTAGCTGCTGAGCAGCCATGGTGCCCACCAGAGGGGCTGCTCCTGCAGGCGCGGGCTCGCCATCCCATCTGCAATTTAAATTCCCTGACAGGCGGACACAGCCAAGCTGTTCACTTGAGATTGCAAAAAGTTAGATTGAAATACAAGGAATATCCAATGCCTGGAGCCCTTCATAAATTTTGTTTTGATAGTAACTGGGAGAGAGGAGGAGAGAGGTAGCGAGCAGGAGTCGGGGAGGGGAAAGTGTGGCAATTCAGACCTCGCCGTGGATTTACAGCAGACTGGGGTGCTCTATGCTCCCCTGCGCCCCAGTGTGTGCCTGCCCTCACTCTGCTCTCCAGCCTCTCTGGCTCTTGCCACTCATCTTCGTTTTCCCACCCTTTGGTTAGTGGGTTCTGAACATCTCTTCTGCCTTTCCCGCAGCTGTCTGGACAAGAAGAAGCAGGGACATAGCCACCGACTGGTTACTTGGACCACACAGGTTCCACTGTGGCCAAGACCTCCAAGCCCCCCTCTCCTGCAGCAACCCACACCCCTCCAAACCCCCCTTTCCTGGAGCAGCCCACACCCCTCCAAAGGCCTGACAATGACACGGTCCCTTGGCAACACCCAGACTACAGCTGCGCTGACAACAGCTGGGCAGCTTGCTGGGGCCTCAACTGGAATTCCTGGGGGCACCCAGGCTGCCTCAGACCCCAGAAGAACCCCCGGGGAAGCTGACTTGTGGCTAAGGTGGCACAGAGCCCGGCAGCACCATCCCTGCAATTTCCCAGCTCAGAGCTGCAAGGCGTCAGAGTCGGGCACTGCAAGGAGCTTGCAGAATCTGCCTCTCTGGAGATGTGATCCTGTGATTAGTTCTTTCCTTCAATCTTTCTCTCCCGTGTCACTCTTTTGAGTCCTGTCCTTTTGGTCTCAGTGTCCTCCAACTTTTTTTAAAAAATCATCTTTTATTTCTTTTTCACCCTATTCATCAAAAACCACCCTTGGCTCGTCTGGCACTCCAGGTGCTGTCGAGGGGAAGGACTGACATGGCTCATGGAGACGCTGCCGACTCCCACCTGGGACACCACCTGCCGGCACGTGGCAATGAGAGGATCTTGCGTGTTGAGGGAAGGTAAGAGTGAAATGAAACCCCTTCACACCTGCTAGGATAGCTGTAATCAAAACATGGGGAAAACGAGTGTTGGTGAGGATGTGGAGAAATGGGAACCGCTGTTCATTGCTGGTGGGAATGCAAAATGGAGCAACCTCTGTGCAAAACAGTCTGGCAGCTCCTCAAAAGTAGAAACATAGAATCACCATATAACCTTGCAATTCCACTCCTAGGTGCATAGTGAAAACAATTGAAAGCAGGGATATTTGTACACCGATGCTCATAGCAGTGTTATTCACAATAGCAAAAAGGTGGAAATAATTCAAGTGTCCTTGATGGATGAGTGGATAAGTAAAGTGTGGTATATTCATACAACGGAATATTATTCAGCCGTGAAAGGAAGACCATTTCGATACCTGCTACAACATGGATAGGCCTTGAAAACATTACGCTAAGTGAAATAAGCCAGAAGCAGATGGACACAGCCTGTGTACCCCATGTACATGGAGTGTCTAGAGTAGCCAAATTCACAGACACAGAAAGTAGATTAGAGGTCACCTGAGAAGGGGGAGTTGTTTAAAAGGTAACAGCTTTTGTTGGAGATTATGAAAAATTTTAAGTATAGATAGTGGTGATGGCTACACAGTATTGTAAATATACTTAATGCTGCCAAATTGTATGCTTACGGATGGCTAAAATGATAACTATTAAGGTATGTCTATTTTGCCATAATAAAAAAAGAGAGTGAAATTAAGCAGTGAGTGTGGTGAGGAAGGGTTGAGGAATTCCTCGTGTGTTAGGGACGCCCAGAATGTCAGCACTGGGAGGCACAGGCCGCCCTGGCTGGGGGCAGAGGGACCCTGGGTGTAGAGCGGAGGTTGAGAGGCAGGACGGAGGGGGTTGAGTGAGTTGGACGTGGGCCACGGGTGACGTGGGAGGCGGAGCGCAGCTACGAAGGTCTCTGGCTAGAAATGAGAACACGGGCCCTATGCACCTCTCACTCCTGCTCTTATTTCACAGGTGACAAAACTGAGGCCCAGAGATTTTCCCAGGGTCTGGAAAGAAAATGAAAAGGAGGAATCGTGTCTGGTTATCCTGTGGGGGTCAGATTTTGGCCAAATGACATTCCTCCCGGCCCTCCTCCCAGTGTTGGAGTCGGGTTCAGATGAATGTTGAGGGAGGTGTCGATGGGGACGTCGGAGGGACTAACGGACCACACAGCGCCTGGATGGAGACGGCCGATTGCAGCTGAAAGGCAGCGCTAGACCAGGGTCTTCCCGTGTCTGTGCCCTGCCTGTCTTGCTCCGTGTCCTGCCACCTCCCAAGTGCTGCCCAGGGCACCACCTCATCCCCGTCCCAAGTTGAGTGTGGGAGACCTGCTGTCTTGGCATCCTCTGTCCCTCTGGATGGGAGAGCAGGGAGAGATCAGCCTGGAACTGCTCACTTGGACAGCTTGAAACCAAAAATGAGGAGCCCAACCCAGATCTGAGGGGCTCAGAGGGGGCGTGGGGGAGGGCAGGTGGTGCTCCCAGAGCCCAGGTGGAGGGCAGGACTGCAGCATCCATATTGCCCCTGCAGTTGGAACTGTAACTGGATCCTCTCTCGCGGTGTCCAGCCCTGCGTGCCTTTGTCCCTGTCCTCCTCACCCCAGTGTTCTCTCCCTGTCCCCACCGCATCTCTCCTGCCCTCCCACAGGGAGCCCTGGGCAGTGGTGTCTGAGGCAGGTGGCCACGGATCAATTCCAGCCATGTTCAAAGCCCCGTTTTCTCAGGTGAGCCAGACGAGGTCTCCTCCACCATTTGATCTTTATGCTGCTCATGCGTCTCGTTACAAATAGCTCAGCCTTCCCCATGCCGACTGCAGCACTGGGACATTACCGTAATGTGCCCATTCAAATCAAGTGGATGCAGAGATCGCTACAGCAGCTTTTAGCCACGGAACATTTAGCTTTCAATAATAGCATTTCGGGTCCCTCGGGGACCTTCCTCCGCAGATGCACCTGGGATATCTTTCTCTCCTCCCCACCACAACCCCCGGAGTGAGGGAGGCAAAACACAATTCTCGTTGTTTTTGTTGATGAGGAAACAGAAATTCAAAGAAGGAACATCATGCAGAAAATAAAGGGGTTAGGACTCATAAGATGGTGATGATCATGGTAATAATAATGGCAATAATTTCTGTTCCCTTCTATGCTGCCTACTGGGTGAGGCAGTGGACCCGCAGTGGGGTAGGTTTAATGGCCCCGATGTATGGATGAGGCCAAGGAGGCTGGGAGGCTCAGCAGCTTTCCGGGGCACAGGGGTGGGACTCCATCATACCGCTGGTCCTCCCCAAAACCCGTGCTCCTGGCCTCTCTGCCAAGAACAGCAATTGCTTGGGCTGGCTCCAGGAAAATTCTAAACCCAGAGAAAGCTGTCTGTCTGCCCCCTTCAAGCCCCTGGCCTGGACCCCCTGTGCTGTCCCGGGACCTTGACCCTGCTCCCCCATCCATCCTCCAGCAGCCGGGCCAGGGTCCCTGGCTCCCTGCCTGCCAGGAGACTCATTTTCACAGAATGTGCTGCTCCCTCAATCAACAGCTTTATTTAAACAACTTTTGGAATGCCTTGCCTTAAGGTGGGAGCCCCGTGGAACTGCCAAGAGTTAAGGTGGGGTCCCCCGAAACACTGCATCCTGGGAGTCCGGCAGGGGAGAGGAGTGGGGAAGATGCCTCCGCTCTGTCTCCGCCTTCCTACCACCTCTGCCCATTTCCCAGGGAAGAAAACCTAGCCCTGAGCAGGGCAACATCACCCCCGTTTGCTAAAGTTGCAACGTATCTGCTACCTAAATTTTCCAGGACATAAAAGATCTATTTTCTAGGTGGGGAAACCTAGGCACAGAGAGGACAAGTGGCTTAGCCCAAGGTGAAAGGGGTGGTGGAAATGGAACTAGACCCTCGGCGTCCTCTTTCCCTTTCCTGTGCTTTTCCTGCTGTTACACTGTGCTTTGACGCAGGTGCAAAGTTGTCAAAATGAACATTTTAAACTTTCCCCAGTCTCAAGGGGTGGCTGAGTAAGGTCTGCACGGACGCCGCGGCTCCCACGGGCTCCTCACGGGGCCCGTCCCTCCGTCAGTGCAGCTTGGTCCTGGCGGTGAGGGGGGCTTCTGGAAACACGTGGCGAGCGGGGCGGGGGAGGGGCCAAGGCCTTGACTTTGACCCTAAATCCCAAATGCCAGGAGCCCCTCCCACTCCCCACAAAGAATTCAGCGGGCGCTTTTCTTTCTCCTCCCAGCTTCCACTGCCTCCGTGCGAGTCCCCAGGGCTCGGGCCCGGCGACACCCCGAGAGGGAAAGGCGCCGGCCGCTCTCCCGCGGGCCCTGCCCCTCGCCCCTTCCCGGCCGGCCCGCAAGCCCGCGTGCCCGCGGCAGAGGGCGCGCTGGCCTCGGGGAAGGAGCCGCCGCGGCGCCGGGCGCCCGCCAGGCCCGGCTGCGGGGAGGCGGCGGGTGGGGCGAGAGCGCGGCGCCCCCGCTTCCCCCGCGCCTGTCGTCTGCTCCGTCTCCACGCAAGCCGGGGGCGGCGGGGCGTGGGAGAACGGGGAGGGACCTCGGCTGGTGGCGAGGCTTCGGCCACGCGGGCGGGTCACTTGGACTGGCGTCCTCCCCGGCCAGCGGCCAAGCCTAGGGCCCGCCCAAACGCTGTCCTCAGCGCGGTCCGAAGGACCAACGCCGCCTGGGAGAGTGGACGGGAGGGGTTTGCAACGGGGCGGGGCTCTGGGACTGCACAGCCCCAGACCTGCCTGTGTGACCTTGGGCGAGTCATCCAGCCTCTGTGCTGGTTTCTGGGTAACGGAGGAGATGGGATGGGAGTCATCTCTAAACCCCCATTTCTTTCTGTGGACGCTACTGGTTGGCCCCAGCGCTCATGGGCCGCCTGCCAGAGCTGGACGGGGAGGGGGACAGAGGAGACAGTGCACGAGGGACAAAACCATGCCCTGTTGACTCACATGAGAGGCGGGAGAGCAGCAGGATCTTCCTCCTGTGTCTCAGCCCCCTTCCACCCTGCCAAGTCTTCACATCCTAGAGACAGTCCGTGTGGATGTTTGCCCAGGTGGGACGCGCTGCTCACTACCACGTCTGCTGGCCACGCTCGCTTGGTACTGCAGCTCTGATGTGGATGTGGGGGAGGAAGAGCTTGTGAGATGGTTTCCTCCACCAAGGGCAGGGGTGTGGGACGGGCTGGGAAAGTACAAGTTCTGGTGTCAGCTCTCCCGTACCCTACTTTGGGTGCGTGGGAAAGATCCCTCAGCATCCCTGAGCCTCAGTTTACTCATCCATGAAATGGGAGACTGGAGGTGCCAATTGTGGCCCTTTTCTGTTCTGCTGTCCCTGCTCTGTGAATCCTCCTCAGGCACGCCTAACATCTGGCTCTCTGGAGGAGGGAAGATGAAAGAGGGAAGGCTGGGAGGAAAGAGAGACCATTAGGAGGAGCACAGAAGACGGGGGAGGAAGGGCGAGGGAAGGCACACTGGATGGTTTGCACCTACTCAGAGGTGGGCAGCTGACCTTTAAGGAATGTGCCCCCCTGCATGCACAGTGCCAGATGCTGTGTGGGGGCTGGGAGGCGGGGATTCAGGTGAATTAGGACATATCTTGGTACCAATCTGACTGTGCTCTCTGTCCATCCTCCCAGACAGGACAACCCTCTCAGGACATTCAGAAACTGAAAACAGAGCACAGAAAGCTCTGGAGGCAAGGGCGTGTGTGTGATGTGCAAATAGACCTGCAGCGGAAATACAAGCACACGACAAATTGTATAGGTAGACATCATCAATAAACATTTATTCGGCACCTACACTCAAGCTCATGCACATTTACAAGCCAACATACCGTGCTACACACACATACACAGAAGATCACATTGACCCCTAAGGCAAAGAACCGTTTACTTGAAGAGGCTTCTCTTACATGATATTAATAAAATACGTAGGCACATTTTAACTTTAAAAACCCTGGAGAAGGAAAGAAGGGGGGTGAAGAGCAGGGATGGAGGGAGGACCGGTTAGGCAGGCCTAATCACGGAGCGCCATATTTCACGATGGCTTCAACCTGATTTTCCAACTCATTGAAAGTGCTCGCCAGATGCTGCCGAGTGACTCCATTTATTGTACACACGAGCTTGCTGTCACAGGGCCCCTGGAAGAAAGTCCCCGAGGAGAGCTAAAGATGAAAACGGAGCTGGAGAGCCTAGAGCTGGACGAGATCTTGGAGTTTTGATTGGGAAAAGGGAGAACACAGAGCTGGGGTGCCACCGGGGAGGGTGGGGCAGGCCAGGTAAGGTTCTGGAAACTTCCATGGGCATGTCCTGGATAGGAATTCTTTGTAGTGGGCAGTGTGAACATGCTCCCACCTGCATCAGCCCATGTGGGGACTCATGCAAACACAGGGTTTTACAGTACCTCTCAGCAGGGCTCCCAGTGGCTGGTCCTCTTGCAGCAACCCAAACTATCTGGCACACTGCATCTGTGAGGAACAGAGTAGCACCTTGTGAGACCCCATCTGTCCTGAACGCCACGTCCGTGGGTCTGCTGGGAGTCCCTCTTCTCTCTGCTCCCAGCCCCTTCAATGCCGGGTCCCTAATGCTGCAAGATGCTCCTGTCACATTTCCCCCTTCTGTCCTCTCCTCTGTCATCCTTTGCGTCTGACACAAACTTCTAGAAGGAAGAGAAGGCTCTCCTATTGGCACATTCATGAGAATAGATGGGTTTGACAGGCTGCTGGCACGTTGGCATGTCCCTCGGGGAACAGAGACACTGAACAGCCAAATTACCATCAGCAAGTGAGGGAGAATTTGCAGGAAGGTGGAGGCTGTTCTGGGGGAGGCTTGGGGGGCCTGGGCAGCCACAGGTCAGGTGCTGGTTAACCCTCTGGCTGGTTAATTTGGCCCATTCTCATTGTAGCCCCCAGTCAGCCTGTGGTCTGGAATGAAAATGTAGCAAGTCCTCCAAATTTTTCCCATAGACAGATGGGACCTGAGAGCCTTCACCCCAGTGATAGACACCCCCAATCTTTGCCTTCAACCCCAACGCCAGACTCTGTGAGGGCTGAGAACAAACTTTGGGAGAAACGCTTTGCCTTCTTGGCCACTGTAGCCACCACCGGAAGCCGCGGGGCGGGGCCTCTCCAAGTCCGGCCAGGAGATCTGACCCTTGCAGGGCTCTTTGGGACCCCTTCATCGGAACTCGGCTCCATCACCCCCCCAGGTAGCTGTGGGCCAGGTGGAAGGGAGGAGGCCTGCTCGCTCTCCAGGGCACCTGCTGCGGGAGGTGCAGTCTGCTGGCAGCCGTTTCTCCTGGATCCCAGGCTGCCAAGCTTCACTTTATCAGCTTCCTCTGGCGCGTCTCCAGCAGGCGGGCGGCGGGGACGACCGATTCCTCTCATGCCGCAGAAGGGCAGGGACTTGGCCCTCAGCCTCACGGTGAGTCAGAGGAGGCTGAGCGAGGACCTCCGTGTCCCCACTCCAAGGACCCTGGGGTGACCGATCACAGGACGCTCGCTTCCACCTGTAGATGCTGGGCTCCGAGGAGGCACGGTGGCTCTGCGGTGAGCCTTAATAGTGCCTGCACATTCCACTGAAATGTTCTGAAATATCTTAATAAATGACTGTGGAGAATAATATCTACAGAGTGACATAGATTTGACCCTCTGAACACGCCCTGATCGATGCAGGGCAGCCAGACAAGCAGCCCTGTTGCATGTTGGCATAAGGACCATGTTATAGAAGACACACCAGGCTTGGTCATCCTGAAGATTGGCAGCAGAATCATTTGCCAGAACGTTTTCCTGCTGGAAAGTCCTCGATCTCTGTGATGCAGTATTTCCCTAGTGTTTAGTTTTACTTCGACTAGATAACCTCAATGCCAGTTTCCTTTGGGAAAAACAATGAAATGTCCCCAGAGCTTTGTGAAGGGCAACCTGAGCATTGATGATCTGTCTGGACTATTGTGTGGGGAGGAGGCCGGCTGGGCTTAGCAAGACCCTTAACACACCTGGACTGGCTAACCTTCAAGAAACCAGACCTCCCAGGAAAGCACAAAAGATATGGAGAGATTTTTTTCCTGCCCTCCTTGGGGACAGTCCTCCTGAGCAACAACCCACTATGTATCTCCTGAGAACTTATCATGTTCAAGGTGCTGGGAGCAGCTGGCTGCAGGATACTTAGAGCAGTAAGACTTAAGTTAGATATAAGGAAGGACTTCCAGCCATCAGTATTGATAGAGTAGGACCCAAGCTTTCTTCTCCTCATAATCCTATGATATTTTTTTTTAACTTTATAGCTTGTAGCATCAGGGAAGGATGAGATCATTCTTGTGTACATTTTAAATAAAGGCTTAGAGGTGCTGGCTATTTAAATATCCTGCTAACATTTTCTACCAGCGCTTCTGCTTTCCAGGATCATACCGATGTATGATTTTTATTTAAAGGCCTCCCCATCCCCCACCGCACAGACCTGGCAGGCCTGTGCATTGGCCTGGGAGAACCAAGGTGACCCCCGTGACTGCCCTGGGTGCCGGGGCCATTGTGCTGTGAATCCTCATTAAACCCTCTGTCCCTGGCGGGGCCCCTTCGCTGCCACAGTGAGTCATGTTTCCCCGCTCATGTAAATTCTGGAGGGGATTGACCTAATTTCTAGGTCTAAAGGGTGACAAAAGCCCCAGTCAGAACTCCTGTAGGTGGGCGATAAACAGTCTCTATTAGAAAAAATAAATAACATCTCCAAAGGAGAGCAGGCCCCTGAATCATCCTCGACTCTCACAGAGACAGCTCTCTCCAAAGAGGGGACCCCCTGAGCCTTCTGCTTCTGTGGCTCTGGAGCAGGGGTCTCCCTTGCTGTCTCCCTGCAGCGCTGACCGAGGCTGCCCGCCATCCTCACGGACCACGGGTGCCGAGGGACCCATAGCAGAGGGGAATCTGTGGGAGGGTCTCTCCCAAGCAGATGGGGCTGATGGCTGTGCTTGGCCTTCAGAGTCAAAATCTATGGCACTCTCTCTCTTTCTCTCGTGCGCTCGGGCACACACACACAGATAGCTGTCATCATACCTGATTTACATATTAGGGAAATGGAGGCTCAGAGAGGATAAATAGCCTGCCAGTGTTTGCCCAGCTAATAAATTGGCAAAGCTAGAATTAGAATTGGAACCCAGTGACATCCGTTTTCAAATCAAGATCTCCTTCTCTTACTCTGGTGCTCTTCCAACTTTGACAAGAGTAAGAGTCACTGCAGGATCTAATTCTGCAGGTCGGGGGCGGTGGAGATTCAGTATTTTATTAAGTTCCCAGGTGATGCCAATGCTGCCTTTCATGGCGCACACATTAAGTAGCGAGGGTCTACTACCAACCCTGGGAGGACCACCCGTAGGATGGGAAGCTGGACTCATTCTGGAAACTGGGGAGATGTAGATGCTAAGACAAACTAAGGTTCTGGGGATGCATGGAGGTAAGGACGGGAGAAAAGGGCAGTTGTACAGTCTGCCCCTCTCTGTCTGCCAGAGACTCCTTGGTTTGAACTTTGAGCTGGTAGGATTTCCTGATATGGGTATAATTTGTGCTGATCTCAACAGGTACCTGGAGCCAGGAATGACCAGGAGTAGAGGGGTACGACATCTGCCAAGCTCCATTCATGGTTCAGAACTCTAACTTCTCAGCTTGTTGTTCATTCATTTAGTGACTCAGACTGATGGCAGATTGAATTTTCCAAAAATGGCTGCAACACTATCTTCCAACCCACATGCTCTTCTTACAACAGGACTTTCCATCTAGAGGTGGGGCCTGTATCCTTTCCCCATGAATCTTAGTGGATGTGTGATTATAGCTGAAGTAATGCTATGGGACTTCAGAGGCTAGGTCATAGAAGGCCATAAATATATCTTCTTTCTGGCTCTCTTGGGACACTTGCTCTTGAAATCCAGCCCCCATGCTGTGAGGAAGCCCAAATAGTCACGTGGAGAGGCCACGTGTAGGTGTTGTGGCCAACAGCCTCAGGTGAGGCCCCAGCCAATAACCAGGTGTGGCAGTGACAGGTCTTCAGCTGGTTCCAGCAGGTAGTCGTTGATCACATCAGTGGTTGACTCTTTCCATCTGGGGCATCATACATCATAGGGCGGAGATAAGCAATTCCTGCTGCGCCCTTTTTGAAATCCTGACCAACAGAATCCTTGAACATAAAACAAGGTTGTTTTTAATGCCAACGCATTTGTGGTGGTGTGTTAGCAGCAGTAGCCAGAGCAGGCCCCAGGGCAGGGGCTGCCAGAAGTGGTGTGGATGACAGGGCTCAGGGTGGGGTTTATTGCCAGGATGGGAAGTGGCCACCTCCTATGTTCATGTGGTGCTTTACACGTTATAAGGTGCGTCTCCATAGTATTGACGTCTCAACAATTCTCATTTTACAGATGGGCAAACCCTGCAGAGGCTTATGAAAGTTAAGTACTTGCACAAGGTCACAGGGGCAGAGGTAGCACCAGGGCGACCCCCAGGGCTGAGGCCAGAACCAAAACTCTTTCCATTAAAGCTGTGCTGCCTCAGTTCCTGGCCTCACTCAGCCCTCGACAAATAAAATGTCACTCACTACCGGGCACAAAGCCACGGATGGCTGGAGACCTCCCCTCGGCATGATTAGTTTGAATTTTGTGCCTTTAGTGCCCATCATGCGAGAAGAAAAATCTTGAACGTTGTTTAATAAACAGAGTCAGAGGAAAGCAATGGGACAGAGCAGGTGTTATTTATCAGATGTGGGAAATAAGTTAATCAGGAAAAATCAATCCTGGGGTGACTGTTTTCCAGGAATGTGAGTGTAAGTGTGAAGACTGAGCTCATTGGTGCACAGGATTTGAGGGGGCTGCAGATGGGGAGCAGGTGCTGGGGTCTCGGAGCCTGTTCCGTGTCAGGTATTTTTGCATCTTCTCTCTGTCTGCGGAATCTCTGTGGCCAGCACTGATGGCTCCCAGTCTGCAGGCCCCATAAACTCTGAGCACCGTGGCAGACCGGTGGCCCCCACTATCTCAGGGCTCAGATGTACCACTGCTGTTACGATGTCAGCGATGATTGGTAGGTCCCTGTCCGGTTTGCCTCTGTCCCCACCTCCAAGCCCTTTGCAAATATTAATACCCTCCCTGGCTCCTGAAGGCATGGCCTGCTGATGCTGTGATGTGACCCCACCATCTTCCTAGCGCAAGAGCCTTTGGGCAGAGCTGGCTGGAACCCACCCCAGGGCAGCTGCTCTTGTGAGAGTTCAGGGGCCTGTGCTCTGGGGGAGGGGTTTTATACACATGTCCCTTCATGGCAGGAAGACACCTGTCACATTCCTGGGGCAGGATGTGAACAAAGTCGTCTCCCTTCCCCTGAGTCGAATAAAGGGGGATGCTCCTTTTCCTGCTATATCACCTCCAGGTTTCCAGTTAGAAGGGACGCTTTTGTCTCCACAAAGCTCTTCTGCCTCACGCCTTCTAGCTGGTAGGAATGGCATTTGACATGATGGGATGGTCAGTTTTGTGTGTCAGCTTGGTGAGGCCGTGCTATCAAACACTAACCAGGGTGCTGCTGTGAGGGTGTTTTGTAGATGCTGTTAACATCTACAATCAGTTGACTTCAAGTAATGGCAATGACCCTCAATAATGTGGTGGGGATGGATTGAATCAATTGAAGGCTTTAAGAGCAAATACTGAGGTTTTCCCAGAAAAGAAGAAATTCTGTTTCAAGACTGTAGCATCAATTCCTGCCTGAGTTTCTAGCTTGCCCTACAGATTTCATACCTATCAACCTATGATCATCTCAGCCAATTCCTTAGAATAAATAAGTATATGTCACACACACACACACACACACACACACACACACACACACACACACACACAGAACCTGTTGGTTCTAATTCTCCGGAGAACCCTGGCTGATACAGATGAACCCTTGAGTGTGACATATTTATTCTCTTTGACAATGCTTTGATCCAGGGATTACAGGTGGGAAGACAATGGTGATGGTGGTGGGTGGAAGGTGGAGGCTGATATGTGAATATGCATGTGCATGCGCGCACACACACACACACACACACACACACACATGTTCTGAGCCTACGTCATGTGGACTTTATCTGCTGCAGGTGGTAGGATGGGAAGAGCACTGTGCTAAGAGTCAAAAGTCAGAGTTCAGGCCTTGGATTATGACTTACTGCTGCTCTTCTGTAAAATAGGGAGAATCCCAAGAACAATTAGGTACTACAGCTTCGTTTGTTTAACCCCTCCAAATCTCATGTTGAAATGTGATCCCCAGTGTGGGAGCTGGCCCCTACTGGGAGGTGTTTGGATCATGGCAGTGGATCCCTCATGAATGGCCTGGTGCCATCCTCGAGGTAATAAGTGAGTTCTCACCCTGTTAATTCCTGGAGAACAGGTTGTTAACAAGGGCCTGGCACCTCCCCACCCTCTTGCTTTCTCTGTCGCCAAGGGACCTCCACACACACCATCTCTCTTCTGCCTCCCACCAAGAATGGAAGCAGCCTGCGGCCCTCGCCAGAAGGAGGGGCTGGTGCCAAACTTCCGTGCAGCCTACAGAACAGTGAACCAAATAAACCTCTTTTCTTTATGAAGTACCCAGCCTCAGGTATTCCTTTATGGCAACACACGTGGACTAGCACAGCTGGGCTAAGTTATGCTACTAGGACTTCCACCTGCCAGGCAGCCCCTGGCCTCCACAGTCCTGATGGCTCTCACCTTTGGCTGGAGAGTAGCAGAAACCCTAGGTGGTACCAGGCCCGGCTGCCCTCTGATGGCCTTTTTATATGCCTCAGTTTCCTTAAATGCCCACTGACATAAAATATATCACCCAGTTGGAATAATGTATTGCAACAAAACTAGACTTTACAGTGAGAGAAATGGTAATCAAGCCACAAGGTCTTAGAGTGGATCACAATAACATGTAAACAAGATCTAAAGGACATATATTTGGCCACTTCCTACCCTGAGATAGGCCTGCCTGTGGCTGGAGTTGTCCAATTAGATAATGCTGATGAAAGTGCTTTGTCACAGGTAACACATGAGACAAACATCAGCTATCACCACCACATGATGATGATAATTATTGTTATCACCTTTCCAGAAATACATGCCCAGAAACATAATGTAGCCTCAACAACAGCTCTGAGAAAGGACAAGTACTAGGATTTCAACAAGACTGTTCACAGCAGCACTGTGTGGAAACAACCCAAGAGTCCATGGAGAGAAGAATGGGTAAATAAATTACGGTTCTTCACCAAATGGAATATTTCACAGCAGGGAAAATGCAAAGGAGTAAACTATGTGTAGTAACTTCAGTGAATCATAGTGAGTGGGAAAAACATGTCCTAGAAAGCTACACACCCAACTTCAAAATTAAAGTAAGAAATATATAATATAGGCCTATGTATATAGGTGATGCAATTGGAAAATAAAGCAAAGGAAAGGAAAGCAAAAGAATTAGTGTACTGGTGACATCTGGTAGAGGTAGTGAGAGCCCAGGGAGCGGCCAGGACCGGTGAGGAACACACAGATGTTATCCATGTAGATCTAGATTTTGAGGTGGATGGTGCCACAGTTTGGATGTTTGTACCCCGAGGTCTCATGCTGAAATTTGATCCCAATGTTGGAGGTGGGGCCTAATGGGAGGTGTTTAGGTCATAGGCAGGATCCCTCGTGAATAGGTTAATCCTCTCAGGCAAGGGGTGAGGTCTTACTCTATTAATTCCCAAGAGAACTGGGGAGAGCCTGGCACCTGCGTGCTGCTTCCTCTCTCTCTCACCATGTGATCTCTGCACACACCAGCTCCCCTTCACCCTCTGTCATGAGTGGAGGCTTCCTCAGGCCCTCGCCAGATGCAGGTGCTGGTGCCAGGCTTCTGTACAGCCTGCAGAACCATGAGCCAAATAAACCTCTTTTCTTTATAAATTACCCAGCCTCAGGTATTCCTTTATAGCAACACAAATGGACTAAGACATTCGGGTAATCAAATAAGATGTGAGAGTTAAAGCATTTTGTAAAGCACTATGTGAATGTCATTTGGTATCTCAAGTTTTTAAGATGCAGATTCATTCCACAAACTATTTCAGTTAATTTTTTTTTGGAGAGAAAATGTCCAATGGGTAGAAACGAACTTGGCTCTCCTGCCTCTGAATGACAGTTCAGTACACATGTGAAGAGAAAAAATTTGGGGGCTTTTATCAAAACCAGTGAAAACTGTCAACAGAGGTGTATCAGGGATGCAAGAATGAGGTCACTGAACTTGTTACGAGGCAGCACTGGGGAATCCCACTGGAAGGGGATCTGGTCTGGCATTTGGGCTGCAGGATGGTAAATGAAGAAGGGGCAGATCTAGCTCCTGGGCACTCCTGTCCCCTGTTGCTCATTTTCCCTGCTTGCCCAGACTTTTCAGTCAATGATCCCGCGCATCTGGAGGCTGTAGGGCTCAGGAGAAGAATGCCCTTGGACGGTGACCTGTTTGCGTCCTCTGCAGAGGGTGCAGATGGTGGGGCTAAGGCTTGTACTGGCGAGACGGGAGAGGGTCCACATGGCTGGCTGGAATACTTAGGGGCTTCATAAATTGACAAACATTGGTCCACCAAGTGCCCTGTGCCCACTCCATATACATGCCTTTAGGCTCCCAGGGCCCACCGCTCTGTTTTTTCACTCTTACTTGCCTGTCTCTTAGTCTCTTAGTCTAGCCTTATGTGGTCAGAGGTCATCTTGACCTGTATCCTGGGGGTGGGGGGCAGAGGAAAGGAAAGGGAGGGAAAAATGGGAAGATAATTAACTAAAGAACTAGGGAAAATAATTCCTATCCTCCAGGAATTTGCAATTTCTACTTGAGCAGGTCAAATATACTCACGCAATGCTAACAGTTTGCTCCTATAAACCATAATGAGCTTCACCCTGCGGCATCTCATTGCTGCAGAATTAGCAGCCGGCCCCTGTGCGAGCACGAGGCAGTCTCCCAAGGAGCGAACCTGGAGGTGCCAGGGCAGAGGGGGACCCAGCCTGTTCTGGGTGGGTGTGACTGGGTTGATGAGGGCCAAATCTGGAGGGAGTGGAATTGGGAAGGGTGTCTGAGTGGGGGCCTTGGCTGTCCTCTGAGCTCAGAGCACACTCGCAAGCTGGGAAAAAGCCCTCTCTGCACCCGGCCAAGATTGATGTCTCAGATGCTGCCCATCTCAAGCTGTCAGGGACCCTCTTCCTTAGAGCACATTCAGGCGGCACAGTCTTGCATTAATTTAGAACTAATTGTCAGGTAATGAATTCAATTTGGCTCGCCATATTGAAATCCCTTCTGCTCCCAGCTGAACACCAGTAAATCATTTGCATCACAAATCTTCTCTTCCCTGGATGCTTAGCTTGCCCAAGCTGTTGTTCAGACCTTCCTGCTTCCCCACATTCCCTGGTCTTTGAAAGCAGCCGAAAATCTTCATATCTCCTTGTTTGAGCCACAGAACTGAGACTGACACAAGAAAACAGAGTTTGGGTAAGTGTCTTTGAAAAGTCTAGGACAATGCTTCTCTAAATGTGGGCCCTAACCGGTGGCATCAGCGTCCTGAGAACTCAATAGAGATGCACAGATTCAGGCCGCACCCCAAAATAAGTGAATCAGAAACTCTGGGGGTGCAGCCCAGCAGTCTGTGTTTGAACAAGCTCTCTAGGGGATTCTGACGCACAATCAAACTTGAGAACCCCTGGTCTCTCTAGAACGTCACTAGATCCACCAGAAAGTCAGAGATTCTTCTCAATTCACTTTAACTCCCTGCAAAGCCAGCTTCTCTTCCCAGGTTTCTGGATTTTCTTAAGGACTTCTGAATTTATTTCTTTTCCACCTATGAATTAGCTAGAATTAGGCTCGGTTGTGGGGGGAAGATAGCTATAAGTGACTTAAACAAGACAGAAGTTCATACCTCTAATGTAAAGAAGTTGGGAGTAGGCAGTCTGAAATTAGTGTTGTGGCTTCATGTCAATGGAAAAGAACACAAACTCTGTAAAATAATTTAAAGAGGTTTATTCTGAGCCAAGTATGAGGACCATGGCCCGGAGCCATGCCCAAGAAGACTTGAGCAAGTGGTCTCACCATGGTTGGGTTCCAGCTTGGTTTTATACATTTCAGGGAGACAAGAATTACACATAAAGTCATAAATCAATATGTGGAATGTGGACATTGGTTTGGCCTGAAAAGGCAGGACTTCTCGAAGAGAGGGATTACAGGTTATAGGTGGGTTTAAAGATTCTTTGATGTGTAATTGGTTAAAGAAATGAAGCTTTGTCTAATGGCTTGGAATATTTTAAATTAAGATAGGGAAGTCTGCTAAATCAGAGACAAGTTGCCAGATACATACTCAGACTCACGAGATCTGTTGGGTAAATTAAAGACCTGCAGGTGTGGTTTTAAGCCTGCCCTGTATGACCCTAGGCCTTTTAATGAGTTACAAAGGATATCTCCAAGAAGGGAAGGCAGAATGACAAGACATGACTGACCTCCCTTCTCTTGGCCAGCAACTCAGCTCTAGGGTATTTCTGGGGTCCCTTTGGCCAAGAGGGGGTCCATTCAGTTGTCCGGAGAGCTTAAGATTTTATTTTAGTTCACAATGATCACTACCTCACTGTCTTCCGGCCCTCACATGCCACCTCATGGCCCAGAATGTCTGCTTAGGATCCAACCATCAAGTCTGCATTCAAGCGGGCAGAAGAGAGGAAGGATGAGAGCAGGAATGCTCATTCCTTTGCAGAAACTTCTGGGAGTTGCACATGACATTTCTATTTTATATCTCATTGGTCCAAACTTAGTCACTTGGCCATACCTGGCTGCAAGGGAGGCAGGGAAATGTAGTTTTTATTCTGGATGTTCATGTACCCAGTGAAAAAAATCAAGAAATCTATTTTTGAGGAAGAGAGGGAGATCAGATATTGGCATAGACAACTAGCCACAAACAATGGTCTGTGCTACAACTTCTGAGACATATTTTTCTGCTTCAAAGTCTTCAAGCAAAGTGCTTCTCCATATTCCTCACATCCCTCAGCGGCAGCCCCACAGCACGTTTATTTTGGGAAGCACTCTCCCTCACTCCGAGCACGGCTTTTCCTGACGGCCGGCCCGCCTGTGGCCCACGACGTTCCATCCCCACTGCCTGCTGAGCCATCTAGCGTCTGTGGAACGCGATCCACAGTCAGATGCTAAGTGCCCAGGAGCACCTGGTTGTGGAGCCATGGTGGGTTCTCAGCTCCTGCAGGGCCATCTCCTCACCTGCAAACCGAAGGGATTGCGGTTGGTCCCTGAGGCCTCCCAGCTCTGACACACCACAGAGCTCTCTCTTGGATCCTTTCCCAATGTTGATGACAGTCCCCAGGGCAGGAAGGCAGTGAGGGCTGGCCTACTAACTCACAGATAGACTCTGGCAGCGCAGGTTAGACACGAAGGCAGGGACTGCAAAGGCAGGAAATAGGACGTGGGGTTGATTTGGATGATGTCTTTAGAGAAACTGGTTCTGGAAATGAGAAATGAGATTTGTACTCAAATTAGGAGAAATCTGTGGGGAATCCTATAAGGTTGGTGCTGTTAGGGACATCACTTATCTACAATTTATTGCCCCTTCTTGCCCCAAACTCCACCCAATCTACCTCCATTGCAGTCATTTTACGGATTTAAAAACAAACAACACTGAGGTTCACAGAGAGCAGAGGTAATTTACCTAAAGTCTTAATAACCAACCAGGGAAATGACAGAATTGACGGTGACTCCCTATTTACGACCTGAGAGTCACTAAAAGGCTACCAGTATATGGTCCTTGATACTTTACTTCGAGATACCTCAGTTTCCTCATCTGTTAAATGGGGTTAATACCACTTTCATGATTCTTAGGAAGACTAGACAAAAAAAATTTACATGAAGTCCTTGACACATCTGCAGGTATGCCTTGAATTGTCTTTCTCTTCTGGAGATGTATTTCTGAGTGGATTCTAGGCACTATCATCCCTTGAGGAGCTTTCCCATCAGATCAATCATAGGTGGGTCTCAGTTCACTCAAATATCTGCTTGGTTGAGACATTGCTCTCAGGACAACAGGTTCAGCAGACACTGAGCGCAGCTCCTGGACAAGCCTGGGTCCCTGAACTCAGGTCTGCGGTCGGAGCAGGGAAGGGCAAAGGAAGCGATGACAGCTGGCACTTCTGATGTCCTGGGTGTGGGATATGCTTTATGTGGCTTAATCATCCCATAATCCTGATACCAGTTCACCATCCTGACCAGAGCAAAGTTAGGGTTAGGGTTAGGGACAGGATCTGGATCAGGGTTAGGTTTGTTATAATCATTTTACAAATGAGGTCTTGAGGGCCCAGAGAGATAAGCCACTTGCCCAAATCTAGCAGGGCAATGATGAGCACCAACAGTGTGACCCAGTGCAATGGAGGAAGGAGAGTTTTGATTCGGTTCAGGGAGAGTGGAGAGAGTGGGTCCACAGGGCTGGTGAAAGAGGGGTCCCCTCAGCTGTCACCTCCCTGTGGAGACTGGGCTCTGCAAGCTCTGAGGAGTGAGCTGGCATCTCCTCGGTGCCCACTCCACCTGCACACGGACCCCTGCATTGCTGTTGATGTTTGTGTCCCTGTCTCCCTCCTCACGACAAGGTCTGTGTCTTCCCCATTTGCGAATCCCCAGTGCCTGGAGCCCAGAGGTGCTCATTAAATCAACTTTGATCATTATTTTACAGTCTCAGACGTGATTTATCAGTCAGTTGCAAACATGGCACTGGGCGGGGGATATAGATAACATGTAAGACGTGCTTCCCTCTCCTCTTGGGATAGTCGGTGAGACGGGATTAACCTGGGGAGTGAGGACGGACCATTGATGCTGGCGGTTTTAGAGGCGAGGCAGGTTCATAACAGCCGGAGCCATTAGACAAGCCTCGAGTCTTGGAGACTGTGTGGGCTTGGTTAGGAAGCAAGGAGGGCGGGGTGGGAGTGCTGACGGCCAGTGGGGGGCTGGCTAGAATGGACAGGGAGGAAGGGCTCACTCTGGGGGGATGCAAAGGCTTCAAAGCCACAAAAGGATTTTGATGCCAAGAGAAATAGGGAGCCACGGAAGGTTCTCAAGCAGGGAGAAACAGCTGAAGTGGTGTTGTAGGCATATGACTGTTGGAGAGTGGTGGACAGAAAAGACTGACTTGGAGGAGGGGGAGAGCCTGGAGTCGGGCAGGGTTGCACGAGGCGGAAGGGTGGCTTCCACGCCTGTCTCCACATTTGCTCCGTCTCTGACTGCTTTCAAGTGGCCAGTGGCTTGGACACAGCCCAAATGTAGGCTATAGGAACTTCTTTCTTTTGTCCATTCATTCATTCTTTCCAAAAATTGATACTGGGCACATTCAAATACCACATAAATACACACAGCTACCTAAGGGCCTCCTTCATCTACACTGCAGCATTTACAGAACTAATTTTGTTATCTGCATAAACTCTAGTCCTCTGTCCCCTCCGCCCCCCATCTCCCATCCCATGGATTTGCCCTGGTCCCCAAAGGGGTAGCTTATACACATCACACACTGTGCCCTGGGAGGTGAAGAGCCACTCAGGAGACAGGAGGGGTGGTCTTGGACCTGCTCACCAGGTAGAATTCCTTCTGGTGATGTCTACTGGCCTGCCAGGGCTCTCCCCTCCCAGCCCCCCACTCCCTTCCCCTCCCGCCAGCTGGGGCTGTCTGCACACTCCGGCCCTCAGGGCAGAGCCTCTGCTGAAGCCGCCTTGAGATCTCTGCCCCCAGATGTTTAAGGCTGATCACTGGTGTTTGCAGGCCTCCTTGAGGTCTCATTCCTGAGACTAAGGAAAGGAATCTAAGGCCCAGAAGAAGCAGCTCAGGACTTCCTGGGCTCAGTCACCTGCACCCCACTTAGCAGTTTCCCTGGGGTTGAGGGACCCCCAAACAGCCACGTTAAAGCACACCTCTCTCCCTTCAGGCCTCCCGATATTGACCTCATTAAAGTCAGACCATCAGTTACTTGTCAGAAATCGCTTCTGCTATAACTCAGTGGTCTGGGCAGGGACGGGCCAAGGTACCAGGCATGATCAAGCATGTCCCGCAGACCAGGCTGCGACACGGCATGTGGGCGGCGTCCCACTCGCTCATGACATCCTTCAGATATGCTTGTTACTCAGCCCAGAGCAATGCTGGAGTCAGGGTCAGGGTTAGGAGTAGGCTTATTATATTAATTTTAAAATGAGGCAACCAAGGCTCAGGGGGATAGAACTACTGTCCCACGTTCACACGCATTGTGGCAGTCTGAGGTCCGAACCAGGTCCACCTCGCTCCTGAGCTCACACTCTGCAGTGTCGCTGCTCTGCTGGCTGGGGATGCACCCAAGGCTGCCTTAGAAATGCCACCTCTGCCTGGAAATGTTGCCCCCAGACTCCCCCGTGTTCGTCAGTTCGTCAGAGGCTGCATCACTGTGGCCTCTGAGCAGCCCATTCTGCGTGGGGCTCGCCCCTGTCTCAGGCTGCTACTACCGAAGCCTGTGCTAACCATGGGCTGGAGCGCTCTCTTTTCTGTACATAGCAACGGAAAGTATTGCGGTGCAAACACAGACCTCTGCAGAGCCACGAAGGAGGTACGTTTATGTTGGCATCAGTGTTGCTAACCTCCTGCTGAAATGTTTGCCAGTCCGGCCAAATTTTTGAGCTGCCTGGGGTCCAGGAAAAACCTCTTCTATTGAACATTGTCCTTGAATGAGAGCAAATTTCCAGAGGTTGCAGAGGCTCCATTGCGTGGTTTTCGCTCCCTTGACTTTAGGATCAAAACAAGATGATTTTCCACGGGCACCAGTCTTGCTGGCTTGGTGGCTCCGGTGTCCTCTGTGTCAGCTTGTGGTGAGCAAAGCTGGGGCCTGGCAAGGCGGAGATGCTGTGCCCCAGAGTGCGGGCACTTGGGCGGAGCCTGTCTCTTGGTGAGGGTCTTCCTTGTTTCCTGGATGCCATTTATGAGATACGGTCATCTTGGTTGTTTCTTGTGACTCCCCTGGGAGGGGAGCCAGGCTGGGGGCTCTTCTCCCCTCTTTGTAAATGGGAAAATGATAGTTCAGTCATGCACTCGATTTGCCAAGGCCATTTGCAGACTTTGGCTGTGCCTGTGCTCTGTCCTGGTCCCTTCTTGGCTTCCCACGTCCCCTTCATGTGCACGAGCAGCCTCTGCTCTACCTGCCAGCTCTTGTTCACAAAATCACGGATGTCATGCTGCTCAGACCTGGCAGAGATAAGACCCTGGACTGGACAGAGGCTGGCTCAGTCCCCCTGCTCTGCCCACCACTGTCCCCTGAACTCCTCTCCTCCAGACCACAGAGTTCACTTGCTGCCCACTGACCAGCAAGCTTGCCCTCATGGGACCCCTGCCTGGGCCACTGGGCATCTGTCCCTCCACTCAGACCCTCCTTCGTTCCTTGCCTTCATCAAATCTTACCGGCCCTATTTCTCCATCCTCTCGGACTCCACTGCTCACTGGATAAAATGATCTGAGGATTCGAGGTGTGTTACCTTGAGTGATGTCTCTGTCTTGGGGAGGGGGCAGGGGTTCATGGTGGATTGGCGGGCAGTGTAGTGAGCCACATTGGGCTCCTGTGCAGTTATTCACCAGCCTCATTCTCCCCATTTCCACCCCACGCCCCAATGGCTTATTCAAACCCACCCCTCCGTGCCTCTTCTCTTCATCTTGGGTGCCTCTGGTTAAAACTGGCTGTTTCTGTGACTGTCACTGCATTGGGACATCTTTCTGATGCTCTAAAGGGATGCCTGACTGCATGGTTGACAAGGGCCAGAGAAGTGAGCAGACACATTCAGGCCTGTGGGCTGGTTTTTGTCCCCTCTGATCTCAGGCAGGTGGTGATGTGCAGCAGTTAGAACATGGACTAGAGATCCAGAATGTCTGGATTTGAAACTGGGCTTTACTACTCACTAGCTCTGTGATCTCAGGCAAGTTACTCAGACTTGCTGTAGCTGATGTGTAAAATGGGGACACTCTAGTGCCTTCCTCAGGGGTTGTTATGAATGAGTTAATGAATGTAAGGCCCTTAGGCCAGTGCCAGGCTCATGATAAATCCCCAGAATGTCCTAAAAATGTAAGCCATTATTAGAATTCCTGTTAGGTAGCTAACTTGCTATCGCCAATCTTGGCCATCTTGAGGACAATACATGATGAGTGTTTACTGTGCTGCTCAGTTGAAAAAGTGCTAATATAACGTCTCACTTCTTCAGCATGGGTGAAGGTCATGGGCTATGCCTATGATGGTTAACTTGAGGTGTTGACTTGATTGAGCCATGGGGTGCCCAGACATTTGGCTGAACACTATTTGGGGCATGTCTGTGAGGATGTTTCTGGATGAGATTAACATTATCTTGGTAGACAGAGTGGAGCAGATTGCCCTTCCCAGTGGGCCACATACAAGCCGTTGGAGTCCTGAATAGAACAAAAAAACTGAGTGAGAAAGAATTCACTTTCTCTACTTGATGTCTTTGAGGTTTAACATTGGTCTTTTCCTGCCTTCGGACTTGGACTAGAACTTAAGACCATTGCTCTGCTGGTTCTCAGGCCTTTGGATTCAGACTGGAACTGTACCATCAGCTTTCCCAGATCTCCAGCTTGCAACTGCAGACCTTCTCAGCCTCTGTAACTGCACGAGTCCATGCCTTCTACTAAACATATATATCCTATTGGTTCTGTTTCTTTGGGAACCCAGATTAATACAATACCCAAAGTCACAAAGTCAGTGAGGTGGCAGAGCCTCGTCTTAAGCTTGGTTCCAAGTCTTCTTGTTTTAAAAAACAATCTTTATATTACTCAATACTGCCTCTCATAAAATGAGGGGAAAAACTGTGGATTACTCAGGATAACCAAGCCTAATCACTGGGAGAAGAAAAACGTCTCCAAAGATATCTCATTTTGAGGATAGCATGTTTGAAAAAAATAATTAGAGACGAAATCTAAAGCCCATCCCACAGCCAGCTGCAATTCTTTGCCATCCACTGGAGTTCAGAGAGGGGGACTTAAGGAAAGTCTTGAGGAGAATTACTTAATTTAGAGCATTGGGAACCCAACAATTATTTGCTTAAAAATAGAATTTGCTGAAACAACTTCCAGCTTCTTATTCTTCTCACTGCATAATAAAGTAATTAGTAATTTGTGTCACTCTGGTAATTTTTCTCCTTCCAATAATCACCAGCAGTGACACTGTTGCCATGCGGGGGTTCCAAATGACACACACAGACACACACAGACACACACACACACACACACACACACTATCTACCTCACTAATATCTGATCACTGGAAGAAGGTAGATACAATGGTGTTAGTCGTTTTGCTGTGGCTGTTTGAATGAAAAGTTATGTGCCCTCTATGGTTTATCCAAATGCCTGCATATAAGACAGTCTGGGTGTGGTTGTCATAAGAAGTAGACAAAAGGGCAAAGAACTCTCAAAATGTCATTAAATATCATATAGAATATATTATGAGAATGGTGGATACCCACATATTTCCAACTAAAAATCAGAACCTTTATCTGGCAAAAGAATTTATGCTGAAGTGTGGGTTGTATTGTTGTTTAATATGATGGGTCTTACAAAGGTATAAAAAGTAAATCACATTTATTTATTATTTGTTAGTTTGAAGAGGATGTAACTATGTAAAAATGTGGACAGTCTGAGAAAATCCAGGGTGTAGATTTCATGTGTTTTAGTACCTAATATGTGCTAGATTTACAAACAGCTCTTACATACCAAGCAAATACTCAACTATTTGAAACAAAGCAACGATAGTGGAAATTTTATCCCTAAGCTGATATGACTGAATTTATATGAGGCTTCAGGTGACTATGTGAAACTAGAGAAAGGAAGTTAAAAAAAATTGATCCCTGTTTATCATATCATATTCAAATTAGCATACTACAATAAATATGATTGCTAACATTTAGTGAATGTTCACCATATACCAGCTACTGTGCTAAGAGGTTTAACTGCATTGTATCTTTAATCCTCACATCAACTCTGTAAGTTGGGTATTAAATTTTATTTCCACTTTATAAATGAGGAATGTGGCAGAGACTCTGTCACTTACCCAATAGCCATTCTTGTCTCTTTTTTTTAGTAACAGAACCCAGATTTTATTTAGTGTGACAATATGTCTTGCTAAAAGTTGACATTTCTGAGCCTCCCTTGAAACCCAGTGTGGCCATGGAACTTAATTCAGGCCAGTGAGATATAAGCAGATGTGTTACATGGATCATTCAAGAAGATTCACCAGAAGTATCTGACTCAGCTGGGAGGTCCTTCTTCTCTTGCCACCTCTGTTGCTTTGTGCTTCCTGCAGGCATGGCAGCTGACATGGCGCTCTTCCCAGCAGCAGCTGATTTAGCTGTGCAAACCCATCCTCCAGCTGGGAATGACCAGAAAAGCTAGACAAAAATATTAATGTATTTTAAAAAAGATGTTGGAAATTATCAGAGAAGTTGCAAGTCACTGAAGAATTATTGGGCCAAGTTCTGTGAGAAGAAGGAAACCCTGGATTTTCTGGCCAGTTTTCTCCTAAGAGTATCTGCCAGTTCCAGAAGATGTGTCTGAGCGGGAAAGCTGAGCAGCCTTCAGCTGATGCAGGGGTGAGGAGCCTGTCGGGGAGCGGGCCCTGGTATACCCCATGACTTGGGTTCAGGCTATAAATGGTGACATCACTGGAATGAAGGTGAACCAGAAATAGTCCACGCCTTGGAGGGGCTGCAGCCCAGCTTCCAGTCACCCCACTCCCCTTAGATTATAGTGATCTGGGGTTGATAATGCCTCTCGCCTCTGACTGAAGCAAATGTAAATCACTCTCTGAAAATGACAGCATTATCAGAAGCCTCCAATTATCTCTTCAGTTTTTCCAAGATAAAGATATAGGTCTCAATCAAACAAAGTAGGGGAAAAGATGGAAAAACTTTTGACTTCTGAAATGATGGAGTAAGAACCTCCAAAAATCCTGTAACAGACTTTGAGAAGTGAAATTCTGTAACAGATTTTGGGAAAGATGACATGTAATAGAAAGTTATCAATAATTCTCACTATATAAACAAAACATTTCTAAATAAAATACTAAAAATTAACTTTAACAATATACGAGAAGACCAATATGTGATGATTATATTGGGTTATTTCAGGAATGTAAGAATCATTTAATATTATGATATGTATTACATCGGTAAATCTAAAGAGAAAATCCACATGCTCTCAGTAGATGGCTAAAAGTTATTTCAGAAAAATTCTGTATTGATTCTAGGTAAACAACAGTTAGTACAGTAGAAATGGAGGATTTTTTAAATGGCAAAGAGTATTTATATTAAACAATAACATATATTTCAAGGGGAAACACCAGATATATTTTCATTAAAATCAGGAATAAGAAAACAATATCTGTTCTCACTGTTCTTAGTATTGTCTTGAGTATTCTAGCCACTGTAAAAAGAAGAAACAGAAATAAGAAGAATTTCTGGGAAGGAGATCAAAAGTATCACTACTTGCAGTTAATATGATTGTCTACCCAGAAAGCCTAAGAGAATCAGTTGAAAACTATTAGAATGAAGAATTTAGAAAGAGGGCTGAACATGAATAAATATACTAAACAATCACTTTCCCAATGACATATCAATAATCACTTCAAATATAAAATGGGGAAAGAGCTCTTACTTAAACAATTATGGAAGTGTAAAATGCTAGAAACAATTCAATTGTGAATGTTATAAATCTCTCTCAGTAGTATAAAAGAAGATCAGGGTAAACAACTTCTGGACCATCAGACTGAATATTGAAGAAAGGCCAGTTTATCCTAGGTTCATTTATAGGTTTAATTAAACTCCTATAAAAATTTCACAGGGAACCAGCTGTGGTGGCTCATGCCTGTAATCCTAGCATTCTGAGAGGCTAAGGTGGGAGGATCTCTTGAGGTCAGGAATTGGAGACAAGTCTGAGCAAGATCGAGACCCCATCTCTACAAAAAATACAAAAATTAGTCAGCCAACGTGGTGGCGCATGCCTGTAGTCCCAGCTACTTGGGAAGCTGAGGCAGGAGTTTGAGGTTGCAGTGAGCTATGATGATGCCACTGCACTCCAGCCTGGGTGACAGAGTGAGACTGTGTCTCAAAAAAAACCAAAAAAAATTTAGTGGGAATTTTGTTCATATTTAAACACTACCTGGAAAAATAACATGAAAATAGCCAATGGTATTTTTAAAGAGTAAGATGGGAATATATTTCTTTCAAAGAGTAAAGTGTTTTTAAGTGAAGTGGATCTAAATTAGGGTTTTTCTGGAAATGAATTTGGCCATTTATGTAAGGGAGCATTAACTTTATCACCTGGTAATTCTGCCTTTAATAATTTAGCCTAATAAAAAATTTTCAGAGGTGCAGATAAAGTTTTATGTAGGACAATGTGCATTATAAAGGTGTTTATAATATCATTTCTAAAATTTTAAAAAACTGAAATTCATTAAATCAACGATGACACATTTTTTATTAGAATGCTATTCAGCCATTGCAGTTATGAAGAAAAATCTTTAATAACATATGTAGCATATTGTATTTTCCAAAGATGGCAGTAAAAATATCTTCCATTCTATATGCTCTTTTACAATATGACCTTGCTGCTTCCCTTCAAGGGGTGGAATTCATTTCTCCATCTCCTTAAATGTGGTTGGGCTTGGAGCCACAAAATCATTAGCAAAATAAAATTATTGTCTTAAACCACTATGTTTTGATGTGGTTTGTTACACAGCAATAGACAAATGGGAAAATATGTAAAGATGTTTTAGAAACATCAAATGAAAAACATGTTATAAAACAATATGTACTGCATAATTCAGTTTAAAAAAATGTCTGCACATACATAGAACAGAGATTAGAAGGATTTATGCCAAAATGGAGCACTGGCTATTTTGGGTGGTGGGATTACTGTGCTTCTCATTTTCTTCCTGTAGCTTGCCTTATTTCTCAAGTTCCTACAGTGACTATGAGTTGTTTTATATTAAGAAAAAATGCATAAAATCGTGTTTTTGAAGATATTTTGATGACAGATAGATGTTCACAATACAGCATTATCTAAAAAGAAAAAGGTACAATCAATGTCTTCGAGGGACTTCCCTATTCTTTGGACCTTGTGTTTCTTGGAAGGGAACTTTGGCAAGAAAACCCAATCAGATTTTCTTTTCATTTTTTCTGACTTCTCTGCAAAAGAAAATAAATTATTTTCTTGGCTAGTGAGATATTGGGATTGGAGTTCCGCTGCCCCTCATCCCTCCTCTGGGGGGAGTTAAGTGCACAGTGGCTGGTCTCCAGTGGACAGGTCATGCTGGTGTAGGGGCCGAGGAAAAACTTCCCTTTGTCCTCTGAAGGTTTGCTGAAAATCAAATGGAAAAAGGCACATTAATAGGAGAAATGGCATGCAAATTTATTAACTTGCATAGGGAGAAAATCACAGAGTGATTGTCCCACCACCCAATGGGGGACAGATGCTTATATACTCTTCTTCTTAGAGGAAAGGGAGATGGGGAAGTGTGGATGATTTTAACGGGGTAGTAATGATTTTTAGGGGAATTCAATGGGCTTGAAGAACATGCAATGGCCTGGAACAAAGTCTGTTGGACACAAAGAGCAGACAATTGTTTGTGATAAAAATCTGCCCAGGTTTGTCGACAGACTTAGTCTTTCTTCCTGTGATATGAGTTCAGTTAATGAAAACTCAAGGAAGGGATCAAAGGTCATTGTTTTTTTCTTCGGAGGGTCCTGATTTTAAACAGATGAGGGAACTTCAGAGAACACTTCATCCTGTGCTTTGGGAGAGACAGAAGATTGAGGGATGGGAAGGGGGAAGACCAGAGAGACTTTGAGTCATCTTCTGCAGTTCAGCGTGTCAAAGTGCCATATTTTGGGCTTTCATTTTCTGAGGAATAACACTGGGGAGAATTCTATGCCACAGGTGGGAAGTGCTGTGCTCCTGCCTCCAGGCCTGAGCTCACAGTGGGGGCCAGGCCTGCCTTCCGCTCTGCCCCTGCTCTGGGACGCAGCAATCACTCATTCCACTGCAGCTGGCTGGTAGAGTGTCTGCCTTGAGGATCCCGTTCTGAGGACTGAAGTAGGAATGGGATGAAAATTCGAAAGCTTGTCTGGCCACAAGCCCCAGCCATGTTCTTGAAGCCCATCTTGCAAGCGTTAAGGCTGATATATCCATCCTTATTTGAAGTCTACGTTTATCAATAGATTCAAACAGTTCAAACAGGGAGCATTCAAACAGTTCAATCAGAGGGAAGAACAGCGGTTGACAATTATCTTTAAAATGTGGCAGTAAATGAACCCAATTTCATTTGACATATTTAATTAATTTATTTTTATATTTATTTATTTAATTATTTTGGGATATTATGGGGGTACAGACAATTTGGTTACAAGTTATATCTTTGCCTCACCCAAGCCAGGGTTAGAGGTGTGCCCTTCCCCCATACAATGCTCACTGCATCCATTAGTTGTGAGTTTACCCACCCTCATCCCCCAACCCCCAATGAATATTACTACCATGTGAGCACCTTAGTGTTGATCAGTTAGTGCCAATTTGATGGCGAGTACATGTGGTGCTTATTCTTCCATTCTTGTGATACCTCACTTCAGAGGATGGGCTCAAGCTCTATCCAGGATAACATAAGAGGTGCTAGATCACCATTGTTTTTTATAATTGAATAGTATTTCATAGTATACATATACCATATTTGACATATTTAAAAACATAAATATAGACAAATGTGAATTGTTTATATTATGTATCACAAAACTTATGGAAGAAAACATCAAAATATCAACAGTGATATAGTTCTGGATGTTGGGGTTATTATTATTAGTAGTAATGTCTTACATTAGAAAGACACACACACACACACACACACACACACACGAGCATGGTTACTTTTGTAATCAGCAGAGAAATCATGGATTTTACAAAAAATGACGTGCTATTCCCTGAGATAGCTTTGTAATAACAGATCTGGGTTCCATAGCCAGCTTTTTCCTGTGCTACCTTCAGGGCCCAACACAAGCTCAGCTTTCTGGCATCCTTTTTTTTTGTGGGGTGGAAATGTTAATTTTCCAAAATAAAATCCTGGGATAATCAGAAGAGGAGTGGAGGTCTGGGCCTTTTGTAGTCTTGGGAAATAAAAATGCTTTAATCTCCTCCCATCCTGTGAGCCATGTGCATTATTTGGCGAACATGTGTGTTGACTGGTTTTATCAGTCAGGGTCTGGTCAGGAAAATAGAAACATAATTCACGGAGAATTCAATAGAAGGATTTAGGTGTTCAATACAGGTGTTGGGAAACTGAAAAAGGAAAGAGGGAATATCGAGGTAGCACAGAAATAGCAACTGCAGGAAACAGCTGCCATCCCCAGGGCTGCAGGAACAAAGGGAAGAAGGTGGAAGCTTGATGAGGGGACAGAGCTGAGATGACAGGTACATATTTGACAGTAAAATGTAAAACAATTAGGAAGTACTGAGTTTTGGGTATTTGCTATCTTTGTTGGTTTTAAAAAATATTTTTATTTTGAAATCATGATAGACAGAAGGAGTTGCAGAAACAGTACCTGTGTAGCCATCAGCCAGCTTCTCCCAACAGTGACATCTGTACATGGTCAGAACCAGGAAGTAGATTGGCGCAATCCAGTTAATTTGATTACAGACTTGGGTTTGACCAGGTTGTGCATGTGCTTATTTTTTACATCTTTGTGTATAAATTCTATGACATTTTGTCACATAGATAGATTTGTATAACCACAGCCACAATCTGTGTGGAAAGCTGTCTAGCTGACATCGCTACGGAATTCTCTCGGGCTTCTCCTATGTTGCCACACCTTCCCTGTCCTTCCCTCACCTTTAGCAACCATTGTCTATTCCCCCTCTGTGTAATTTTAAAATATAATTTGTTTAATTGTAAGTATTATGAGTTGAATTGTGGTCCCCCAAAATGTATGTCAGAGTCCTCACCCCCAGTACCTCAGAAGGTGATCTTACTTGGAGATTGTGTCTCCACTATAGAAGTGATCAAGTTAAAATGTGGTTATTAGGATGGTCTCTACTGCAATACAACTGGTGTTTTTATAAAAAGAGGAAATTTGGAGATAGACACAAAGACACATACACACACACACACACACACACACACACACACACACACATGGAGAATGCCATAGGAACATGAGGCAGAGATCAGGGTGATGTTTTTTACAAGCCTGGGGACCGCAAAGGTTCCCAACAAACCACCAGAAGCTAGGAGAGAGGCATGGAATAGATTCTCTCTCAAAGCCTCAGAAGGAACCAATCCTGTCGATACCTTGATCTTGGACTTCTGGCCTCCAGAACTGTGAGACAATACATTTCTGTTGTTTAAACCACCCAGTCTGTGGTACTTTGTTGCAGCAACCCTAGCACACCAATACAGTAAGTTTATACAATTTAATTTTGAATAGTAACTGTGCTTCAAGTTAGCTCACAAAATTTCTGAAATTCTCCTGAGTTGGAACAAGCTTGCTCCAACCCGCCATGGACAGAAGGGATCACAGTGAGGCTAGTTCTGGGAGCACAGAAAAAACTGGAAACCCGAACCAGCTGGCACGTGCAGAAAGGGAAACCTTGCTGGGGTGACACTGACAGGGACAGGAAGTGGACTGGAAAGACCAAGTCCCACTTTCTCCTCCGGCCACCCAGGCTCTCTCCAGTGCCCCCTATTCCCTGAGCTAGCGGGATGCAGGTGGCAAAGCAGAAATGTGTCTCCAGAGTCCCCACCTGAAGAGAACAGAATGTGGGTGTGGAGCTGAGACACAATAGGTTAATATCCAAACACACTGGAGTTTGTGGACAACCATCCTAGAGACTTTATTCAGTTCAAGCATCATTGTGGAGTTTCCTTTGGACCATCAAGCTGTTTAGCCAAGGAGACAAAAGTTTCTGGGTACTTATATTTTGTAACTTATTTTGAGAAACTTATCCCTTGTACCTTATTTTGAGAGTCTTATCTTTTTTAAAAAAATGTATAATGTTAAAAAAAAGTGTGCTGCATTTTGCTCGTGTTCTATTCCCCAAAGTGGGTTGACTGTATTCTTCCAGGAAGGTTTCTTCATTTGATAATAAAAAAGTTCAGGAAGGTAGGATTTGGTATATGAAAATTTAATTTACAAAAAACAACTTTTCAGGAACATGTATGTTCTTTAACTACAGCAGGTTTCCCTTGTGATGCCTGGAAATCCACCACTCCCCTTCAAAGGAAAAGCAACTTCTTAAGGAGGCTTTGCGTGCCAGGCAAGGATTAATTCACTCAATCACAGGCTGGTTCCCTGTGTGGGTTAATTCTTTCCTTGCTAAGTAGCTCAAGATGAGTGAGATTGCTCTTCCCGGGTCCCAGAACCAGTCCAATATTTTTCCTGCAACCTCTGAGCACAGCGCAGTCCCCCAGCACATTCGCACTAACGATCCAAACTGCTACCGCAGCATCTGCTCTTATGACTTTTGGACTCACCAGCGAGAGGAATTCCAACCTGGGGGAGGCATTTCTGCAGGAGCCTGACTTCCTGCACCCCGACCGTTTCATTACCTTCTTGGCCACCTGATTCCTAGCTTATCCCTTAAAAACAAGTGAAAGTGGAATTTCATCCCCCTACTAGAAACATAATCCATGCCTATTGCAGAAATTTTCAAAAATAAAGAATTTTGTGAAAAATAAAATATAATTTGAGGTCATGTGGCTTAAGCTGTACAGGAAAAAGAATCGAATGCATGTGTTTACTTAAAAGATGATGTGTTTCTTTTTTTTTTTTTTTCCCATGGAAACATATGTTGGGAGAAGTAGGCAAACTTTGATTTCAGTAGCTCTTTTCCTCCCTGCCTAGGCCCCTGGGAGAGCCTAGAACTGCCTTGATGGTACCCGAGGGGGTTCTCCATATCTTGCCAACGAAGCTCTCTCTCCTTTGGCTGTTCCAGCGTGTACTGCGCTTCGCCAGCTCAGTTTTGAACTGTGGCCGACTCAGAGAAGAATGATCCAGGTAGCCATCAAGCTGTGGCAAGACCACTTAGAGGAAGTGCAACGCCTTGTTGGACCTGTCATGAGTAAGTGTCCTGCGGGGCTGGCAGGGAGTAGATAAATTACTGCACCAGGCAGCAGATGCCACAGGGTCCCTCTGGGGAAAGCGAGAAGTGATGGGGGCTCGCTGGAGGGAGACTGGGAGTGGCCCTTCCCTTTCAGGGACTCCAGTTGCTGTTTTCTGCCTCCCTCACCACGGCTCTGGGCCACGGTCAAAGCGGGGGCCCTGCCTTCCCTCCTCCTTCACCTCTCTCCACCCTCACCTGAGTTAGCATCTCAGCCGCTTAGCCCCAGCCGGCCCTGCCCTTCCTGCGTAAATCTTTCCTCCCATCAAAGCTGGACTGGGTTGTCGCTTTAGAGGAGACTGGCTCTGCCATAATTTCAGTGAGGGCAAGAGATGATTGTTAATGTGAGTTTTTTTGACCTGGAGGTCGCTGCTGTTTTGTGCTCCCTCCCCTCTTTTCAGCCCTTGAACACCCCCTCCTCTGATGATGAGCTTTCTTCCTGTTTTGGTGAGAAAGCTGACACCATCTGCGGAGAATGTGGGAAAGCTCCCGCCCCCACGGGGCCCCACCGCCCCGCCACCCCACTGCCCCGCCACCCCACTGCCCCACTCTGCGGCCTCCTCTCCAGCCACTGCGGATAAGCAGGCCTGGCTGCAGCCTTAGACCAACCCTTCCGCTGAGGCCTTGACCCCACCCCCTCTCTCCTGTTCAAGGGACTTGCTACAGTGGTTTTCACCATTTTCTCCCAGATTACTTATTTTGGTTTCCTTTATTCACTTCCTGCACCATGCCGGCTGCGCCCAGCAGCTCTTATACATGTTGCACTTTCTTCCATTTAAAAAGCCCAAATCCACTTTTGGCCTCATTGTCCCCTCCAGATACCACTCCATTTGTTTCCTTCTCTTTGTAGCAAAACTCCTAGAAAAGTCATCTATTCATCCTGGTTCCATAGTTCTCCCCGCTCTCTTCTGAGCCCTCCCCTGAGCCGTTTCCAGTCTGTGGAAACTAATCTTTGCAAGGTCCCTGAGGACGTCTAGGTTGCCCCTCCAGTCATCGTTCCCAGCTCTCACCTAACGCACCTGCCAGCTGCATTTCATTCGGTTCTTCACTCTCCTCCTTGGGACTTTTTCCCCCTTGGCTTCTAGGACACTGTTTCTTCTTGTTCTCCTTCTTCACTGGTCTGTCAGTCTCGCTTGCCGGCTTCTCTCACCTTCCTGCCCTCTAAACCTTAGAATGTCCCGGCTCTAATATTCAGACCTCTTCTCTTGTCAATCTTACTCACGCTCATGGTAATCACATCTAATCCCACTGACTTTAAATACCGCCTGATACGGTTTGAATGGACGCGTCTCTCCAAAATTCATGCTGTAACCTAGGACCCAGTGTGATAGTATGAAAAGGCAGAACCCTCATGACTGGAGATGCCTATTTGCATCTGTATGTGTTAAAATTAGAGAAAATTAAAAATTTAATTCCTCTTTCCATTAGCTCCATTTTAAATTGCTCAATAGCCGCATGTGGGTAGTGACTACTATACTGAACATGCACAAACAGAACACTTCCATCACTGCAGAATGTTCTGTTGGATGGCGTTGGTCTAGAACCATTGTTTACTGGTAAAATGGGAGCTACCACAAAGGAACTTGTTCACCTTCTTATCCATACGGGGACCCATTTCTATGTCCTGCTATGTAAGACCTAGCTAAGGTCAGGCAGCCCACCTGTGCTCGAGAAACTTCCTTCTCATTCTCCCATCTTTTCTTGGGAATTGTGACTATGAAATATTCTTTCTTTCTCCTGCACAATTAACTAGTTTTGTCTCAATATGGTCATTTATATGAGCATCTAAACTTTACCAAGTGTTTCCAACTTAAGCCAATGAAACACACACAACAAAACAAAACAAGCAGCAGCAATCTTGGCTGCATGTGCCCTCACGCCTTCCACTGCAGCTCTCCTCCTTTTTCACCAAGTTCTTATAAAGAAGGTGTCTGTGCTCCTTGCCTCAGTTTCCCCACCTCCCACCCTCCAACCCCTGCCAATATGGCTTTCATCCTCTGAACTCCACTAAAATGGCTTTTTCTAAGGAATGGATGGATAGAGGAGACATTTTTCAGTTTTTATCTCACTTGACTTTGTAGCTGTTATTGCTAACTATCACTGCTTCGCCATAGAACGTTCTCTTCCCCTGGTGCAGGGACACTGCACACTCCTGGTTTTCTTGGGGGGTGGCTCTTCTTCACTCTCTCTTGCAGGCTAATCCTGCTCTGTCAAACAGTTAGTTGAGGGGGTTCCTTAGGGTGAGTCCTGGTTCCTCTTCTCATCTTAATCTACCCTCTCGCCCCAGGTGGCCACCTACACTCACAGCTGTGGTCTCTGTCTCAGCCGCATTCATGTTGTGTTTATTAACTGTGGCCTGTGGTTAGATTTTTACACGGAGACCCAATACATGCAGATATATATATATATATATATATATATATATATATATATATATATATATATATAAATGTTATATATATATATATAAATGTTTTATATATATATATATAAATGTTTTATATATATAAAACAAATTAAAAGTAAACAATATTCTTATTGTTCTTATCTGTTCTGTTCTATTCCATTTCTTAGAAAAGGCTGGTGGAGACTTGTTAAATTGATTTCATGACTCACCAATGAGTTGCTCCACAAAATTAAAAAAACCACTGATGTATATGAATCAATGAACCCTTAAGTTGTATTTTTAGCTTGTACTTCCCTTGTGGGTTCTTGACTTAAATATGCTATACCACTGCTCTTCCAAATCCCACTCTATTTCCACTTGAGTTGCTCTAAGTCACCTCAAATCAACATGTCTAAGACTAAACTCATGATCTCCCTTTGAGAGACTCTACCTGGTTCATGTCTAATTTTCTGTTCATTTTTGGTTTTCCCTATATCCAGGAGTGGCAACACAATCCATTCAGCTTCTTAAATCAGAAATCTAGGAGTTATCCTTAGAACTTCTTTCTCCTTCACTATCTGTACCTAATCTATCACAAATTCCTGTTGATTTGACTTCTGGATACCTTTCCAGTCTGTCCACTTCTCCCTGTCTCCACTGCCTTTCCTCCAGCCCAAGCCCCCATCATTTCTCCCCAGACCACCATAAAAGCCTGCTTACTGGTTTCTCACTCTGCTATGGTCTCTTCACACTGTTTTCCACACTGTAGTTAGAGTCTTCTAATCTTCTAAGAAAGCAAACATGATCTTGTGACTCCCACCTTTAACTCACCTCCGACTTACAACATCTGAACAGCTTCTTTTTCCTCCTGGGATCATACCAAGCTCTGTACCATGGTCTACAAGGCTAAGGATGATGTTCTCTGTCCAAGCTTCCCAGCCCCATCACACGCCTCCCTCCACTTCATTCTGTGCTCAACTGCCAACCCGATCTTGCGAGCATTTTGCTCCATGCTGCTGAAGGGTCTCTGCATATGTTCCGCTTCTGTCTGAAAAGCTCCTCTGTTCCCTTTGACTGGTTCACCCCTACCAGCCCTTCAGATGCCAGCTGAAACATCACTTGTCTGAGGAAGCCTACCCACATGCCAGTCATAGCTTCGTAGTTACGCTCTGAGATAGAAATGTCTTCGTAGTACTCCTGTCACTTTGTATTATACACCCACACTTGCGATCGTTTTAAAAATTAATGTGTTTACATAATACACTAAAATGTTTACATATTGCACTAAAAGCTATATGAGATGATGGGCTACATCAGGTTTTGTTCACAATTGTATCCCCTGGGCCTAGCATAGTGTCTGGCACTAAGAAGGAGTAAAAAATATTTTTCAATGATCGACTGAACACAAATTGTAATATGTGTTATGAAGGAAATTATCAGAAATAGAAAATAAAACTAATCGTCAGTGATGCTTTCTCAAAGAGGTAACCTTTAACTGAGTTCTCAAGGGTGGAAAGGAGCCGGCCAAGGGCGAGGTGGGGACATGAGACTCTAGGCAAAGGGATGCGGATGAGCAAAGCCCGTGAGGTGGGAGAGAGTTCTGTGTGCTCAGGGCAAAGGGAGCAGGTGGCTGTAGCACAGTGGGGAGGAGAGAGCAGCCCCGATGAGGGTGGAGCATCAGGCAAGGACCAGATTATTCAGCATTTATTGACCATGATAACACATCTGTATTTTGTCTGAGGTACAATGGGAAATCATTAAAGAGTTCAAAGGAGGGCTGTCCCACTATCTGATTTCTGCAGAGATCATAGATTGGAGGGCGCAAGAGCAGAGGCTGAGGCATCCGGGGAGGAGGCCGCTGCAGCTACCCAGGTGAAAGATGCTGACAGTAGGGGTCAAAGTTCTTGGAAGGGAATAGAAGAGAAGTGCGTGGAGTCAAGACATATTTTAGAGGTAGAAACAGCAGGCCTTGGTAATGGCTTGAATTGGAGGCAGAGAGATTAGAATTAAGGAGTTGGCTTTGTTGTCTTATTTAAGCAGTTGTGTGGATAGTGGCACCATTTGTAGAGGTAGAGAAGACTGAGGATTTGGTCCTGGCTTTATTGGCTAGGAGATGCCTATGAGATGTCCACCTTCAAGGAGGCAGCTATATATGTGAGTCTGGAACTCAGAGGAGTGATGCAGATTATGGATCTAAATTTAGGGATCATCAAATTATGGGTGATATTTCAAGCAGTGGGAATGTATGTAATCACCTAAGGAGAGAGTATGTAGACAGAAGAGCGGAAGAGAGTACAGCTGTGGGCAATGCTAACATTTGAAGTTCAGGTAAAGAAGAGATACTTGCAAAGAAGATTGAGATGTGAGCAGAGTGAAAGAAGGAAACCCAGGGGAAGGCAGGCTGTGTCAGTAAAGAAGACGTCATTACCTGAGCCAAATGAGGCTGGGAGACCAAGGGCAGGGAAGTATACAGTGGATGTGTCCACACAGCTGAACCAACTGGACAAGAGCCGATGTGCTCAGCTGAGGGGACCAACCAGCTTGAACTGGCTTGAGGAGTGGGAAAGGCAACCGAGCAGACAGACACCGTGAAAAAGGCATTGATGAAAGAGATGGATGGAGATAACAGCTGCAGCTGATGAACGAGGAGGCAACACGTGGACCTAGGACAGAGAGAGGCAGATTAGATAGGTTGGTCTTGATGAGATGCTGAGACGGAGACATTTGAAGGGATTTTGGGTTGTGTTATGGGAACCAAGAAGGAAGTGACAACCAGGTCAGGTATTGAGAGGCCACCTGCGCTGTGATGAAACTTGAGGTCCTGGAAAACCTATTCTAAAAACCCCTTTGGATTAGATTTGTGAAGCAGGGAGAACAAAACCAAGCCAGATGGATTCAATGGGGCCAAGTCAGGCTGCAACTCGTCTGTATTTCTGTAAGTTGTTAGACTATGAACAATTTTGTTCTATACAATATTTTTACAAGAGTAAAGTAGCAATTTCTATGGCCAATAAGCATGTGAAGAAATGCTCAACATCACTCACTAATAATTAGGGAGATGCAAATCAAAACCACAAACAAGATAGCACCTGACAATCATTAGGATAACCACTATGAACAAACCAACAAAATAGAAAATAGCAAGTGTTGGCAAGGATGTGTGACAATTGGAACCCTTGTGCAATGCTGATGGGAAGTTAAAATTGTGCAGATGCTACAAAAAACTGTGTGGCTTTTCCTCAAAAAAATTGCATGTATGTAGAATTACCATATGATGCAGCAATTTCACTTCTGGGTACTACCCAAAAGAATTGAAAGCAAGGATGGGAACAGCCATGTTCATAGTAACACATTCATAATTACCAAGAGGTGGAAGCAGCCCAAGTGTCCATTGACAGATAAACAAAGTGTGGTACATACATACAATGGAATATTATTCAGCCTTAGAAAGGAAAGCAATTCGGACACAGGCTACAACATGGACGAACCTTGAGGACATTATGCTAAGTGAAATAAGCCAGTCACTTATTAAAGAAAAATACTGTATGACTCCACTTATAGGAGATACCTAGTCTAGTCAACTTCATAGAGACAGAAAGTAGAATGGTGGTTGCCATGGGCTGCGGGGAGAGGGGAGGAATGGGGAGATGTTTAATAATAGCGGGTACTGAGTTACGGTTTAGAAAAATGAAAAGGTTCTGGAGATGGATGGGGATGATTATTGAACAACAGTGTGAATGTAATTAATGCCACTGAATTGTACACTTAAAAATGATTAAGATAGTAATTTTATGTTATGCATATTTTACCACACACACAGAAAAGTAGCAATTTGTGCAACTCAAGATAGTGACTTAAATGAGTGCATTGTGTTCCTGGCTCAACATGGAGAAGATGAAGGAGCCTGAACTGGCCAGGAGTTGAGGCCACAGTCCTGTGGTGCACTTTAAAGAGGAGAACTGACACCATGTCCATGAGCAGTATCAGGACAGGCCAAGGATGCCAGGCATGTTGGTCCCGAGTCCAGAGAGGTACCAGGTAGCCCCGTCGTGGCTCACGCCCTTCTCACCCCTGTGAGAAGTGGGCTCTCCTGGCTCCAAGGAAGGGACCTCTGGTCCTTGGCTGCCGTCTGCTCAGGCTCCCCCTGGGCTGAGGCCGCACGAGCAGGCTGGGCAGGAACCCCCAGGGAGACATGTCTGCATGGCTTGCCTCTGAGTCTGATGGCCATGACCGTGCTCTGTGAGCTCAGGACACTGAACAAGTAGGGAATTTTCTCACCAGCTGCCCTGTAATGGCCAAGGTCAACTTTCAATAGACATGCATTACTGGTGCTCAGAGATAAAGGGCCTTCCCAAAACAGAGGTGAACCAGCTCCTGGCTTCTCACAGCTAGGGCGACTGGCTCGTGGAGGACAGGGATGTGGGGCTCCCTTCCACGTGGGATCCAAAGAGGTGACTTGTGCTTCAGAAAGATGACTGTAAGTGCACATGGACTTAGTCATTGATGTAACCAATATTTCTTGAATGCCGTCACATACTGACCACTGTTTAGGGACTGAGGATACAACAGTAAATGAAACAAGGTACCTGCTCTTAGGGATCTTGCATTCTAATGGAAACAGGCTATAAATAATTTTTTAAAAATACATAAATCAATAAAATATCTGGTGGTGGTAAGTGCTATGAAGACAAAGCAGGCTAAAGAGATAGGGGGTACCTCCAGGAGGCTATTGTTTTAGATGGATAATTAACAAATACACGCATAACTAGTATAATGTCACACAGTGTAAGTAAGTACCATAGAGGAACTACAGCAGGGTCAGGGGACAGTGCCACAGGGGAGGATGTCTATTGTAGGTAAAGTGGATGAGGAAGGAGGAAGGGTCACATCTGAGCAGAGCCATAAGTGATTTGGAGCTCTGTCCAGGCAGCAGGTACAAAGGCCATGAGGGAGAAGGGGGAACAGTGACCCTGGGGAAAGCAAGAGGGACAGGAAGGGTGTGTGGAGGCCGGGGAGATGGATCAGAGCCAGGCAGGGGCCCTGGCAAGTGGGCGGACTTGATTCTCATGTGTGGGAGTTTCATGCAGAGGACAGATGTGACTGGATTGACATGTGGAAAGGCTCATTCTGTCTACTCTGTGCCAGTTCACCGTAGGGAGCAGGGACAAAGCAAGGAGGCTCTTACAGTAAACTGGCGTGAGATGGTGGGGACTTAGTCTGGCAAAAGTGGTGAAGGTAACAAGAATTGGTCGTATTTAGGCATGGAGCAACTGCAAGGAAAAAAAAATAAAAATAAGGTTGGATAACATTTATTGAACCCTGCCACGTCCTGGCTGCTATCCTAAATGTGTTCCTCGTATTACCTCCTTTAATTTTCAGGGTGACCCGTGAAGAAGACATCCTTATCCCTAGTACACATTTCGGGGAACGGAAGGCTACAAAGGTTAAGTCACGTGGCCAAGGTCATACAGTGTGTGAGTGCAGTTGCCATTGAATCCCAGGTTGTTTTGACTGTAGAACCTGCAACCTTGCCTGTTGTATTACCCTGTAGTATTCCTGGCTGGTCAGTCCCGAATGGAGCTGCGATAAGGGGCAAAATTGGAGCAGAATGGCGGGTTGGGGTGAGGAGCCACCCATCTGTCCCTCCCTGACCCTCAGCCTGCAGGAAATAGAGGTGTGGACAGAAGCCCGTGGGTCAGTTGTCCTGGAGGACTCTGTGAGGTCAGGGGCACACCTAGCCCTGCTTGGATGCCCAGGTACCCAGAATAGAGGCGAGAGACACTTTCCACTTTTATTTCAGTCTAACTATCATAGGGGTTCTGGGGTAAGGGGTGCCGGCAGAATGATTCTTTTGTGTGTGTGTTTCCAGAAACACTGGTCTGGGGGCATTTGACAGGGTTCTGAGTTTCTGAGTGAGATGCAGCCAGTGAAATTTGGGTCATTAGCCAGAATACAAGATGCTAATCAGTTCACATAATAAGAGTGCTGGATCGATAATGGTCGTTTAAAACATCTAAAACCACAAGGTCAAATCCACACATAGATGTGCCTGGAAAAAATTCTGAAATTGTTTTCAGACCCAACTCCACTCTGTGGCACCAGAACAGCAACTAAGGGACTCAGAGAACATTCAGGTTAAGAGCCCCCATAAACAGCTGGCAACACCAGCAAGAGGGTGTCATCAACATTCACTCCCTCAATAATTGAAATTGTGGGAGTGGCTAGGACTGTCTAGTAAAGACAAGATATCTGTCATCTCTTACCCCCTTTCTGCATCATGCAGTTATATTCTTGTTTAAAAGCACCCACACCTTGCAGTAAAAGACACAAGGACTCTCAGAAAAGTATCCAGCCATTGTATCCATGTATCCATTGTATCCATGGCTGGACACTTTCCCGACAGCCCTGGTACATCAGTGCTTTGTGTGGACCCATCATCTTATTAATAACTTGTAGGAAGTATTGCAAAGTGTGTTCACATCCCTTGTCCCTTCCCACCAATTCCTGAGGTAAGCAGAATAGGCATTTGTTAACCTTGTTTTTATATTAAAAAAAAAAAACTGGGCTCAGGAAAGATGCTCAACATCATCATTTATTAGGGAAATGCAAATCAAACCCACAATGAGATACCACTTCACACCTACTAGGATGATTATAAAAGCAACAACAACAAAAACAAAAATAGAAAATAACAAGTGTTGGTGAGAATGTGGAGAAAGTGGAACCCTCGTGCATTGTGGTGGGAATATAAAATGGTGTAGCCACTACAGAAAACAGTCAGGCAGTTCCTCAAAACGTTAAGCGTAGAACTGCAACAGGACCTAGAAATTCCATTTAGCTATATATTTAAAAGAATTGAAAGCAGGAACTTGAACAGATACTTGTACACCAGTGTTCACAGCAGCATTATTTACAACAGTCAAGCATTATTCACAGCCCATGTGTCTGTTGACAGATGAATGGATAGACAAAATGTGATATACACATACAATGGAGTATTATTCAGCCACAAAAGGAAGGAAATTCTAACGCAGGCCACACATGGATGGACCCGAGGATATTATGCTAAGTTGAGAAAAGCCAGTCACAAAAGGACAAACATTGTATGAGTCCACGTAGAATAGGCAAAGCCACAGAGACGGGCAGTAGAATAGTTTCCAGGGCTGGGAAGAAGGGGAAGGGGGAGTTATCATTTAATGGGCACAAGTTTTTATTGCAGATGATAGAGTTTTAGGTATAGATCATAGTGATGGTAACACAATATTGTGAATGTATTCAATGCCACTGAATTGTATTTACAAATAGTTAAAATGATAAATATTGTGTTATGTGGATTTTACTACAATAAAAAAAATCCAGAACCCCCCTCCTCACCGGGACTCTGGGAGTTGAGCGTGGGCTGAAAGTCACATGGGCAGTAATGGGTGGGGGCAGCCCTCAGACTCAGTTGGGTGCTTTGATTGGGGTCTTGCACTCTACCCAGTCAGCTACGATGTGGCCCTCCTTGGTATCCAAACAGTAGGACCACAAAGAGTGGAAATCTTAGTATAATGAGCTCCTTTGGTGGCCTTTGGTTAACTCCCTAGTCAGAGGGGTGCTGGGGGACATGATGTCATCTTGAAATCAGATTTCAATTTGTAAGTTAACTGTACATGTAAGCCCAGAAGGTACAATAGAAATGATTCCACTTGCCTTAAAGCTATTTAGAACTCTTATTTTAAGAAAGAAAGCAAGAAAATTGGTCAGAAATAACAGTAAGATCAAGTACCATCTTTGCACCCCCCGCCCCCTGGCCCCCTTTACAAAATTACTTTCTTGGTTGTTCTTCCTTTACAGCTTATCTTCAGAAATACAAAGCACAGTCATTTAGAGTACCCATGGAGAAAGTTTGGAAGAATAGAAAATGAACCAGGGATAGACAGCCTCCTAATTACAGCAATTGCAAAGACGGCTTTGTAATTAGAAGCTTTGTCCCCTGCATCCTGAAAAGAGCTCTGACTGTGTCAGGAACCCCCTTGGTGGCTTGGGGTGCAGCTCAGGAGTCAGTTGCTCAGAGTGGGGGTTCCCAGCGGCCCTGCCTCCAGGAAACTGAGTCTCAAATTGAGGAGCCCTTTACCTCCTTTCTCTCTCTGAACTCCTTCTCATGGTTCCCCTCACCTTAAAGTTCCCTCCAATTGAATTTGGTGTCCTCTTGCTGTCACCAGGACCAACCACTGGGTCAGGACTCCTAGTCCTATGTTACCTGATAGTGCTTCAGTTTCCAAATTATACTTCTCAGATCTCCACTTCATTCCACTTCTTGGAAAAATCCAATTGATAAGGGACAATCAATTTCAGCTGGTTGGTAAAAGAAACGTATCCAAGGAAACGAATTCATACTTCAGTGTAAATAACTTTGCACAAATGTGTTACACATCATAGGTAGGTATTGCCTTTGAAGAACATGGCTTGGTAACTCACATGGGTGAATGTTATGGAGGAATTTCAAGAGGAGTTTCTCTGTCTCTTGGGTTTTATGTATTCACTAAACATTTTAAATGTTCCTTCCCTATGTCAGAAACTGTAGTAGGTGTTCGGGTTGTAAATATTACACCTTTAAAGAAGATCACCGTCAGTGTCAGGTTAGATAAGTAGACAATGGTAATGCATTTTGATTAAGGCTAGAATAATGGCATCACTGTGAACATTTACCTGGACTTATATGAGACTTTAAATGTCATTTTTTCTGAGCCACGTGGACTCAGGATGTTCCGTTGCCTTACAAGCCTCCTCCACTAGAACGGAACCTGCAAGAGAACACGGACCACTGGACTTGTTCCCTGGGGTGTATCCCGAGTGCCTACAACAGAGCCAGGCACATAGAAGGCATACAGTAAAGATCAATAGAATGAATGAATACGTTAGTAAGTTTGATTAGAGGGACACAAAATCCCTCACAAGTGAGCGTGAGCATGAGTGAGTGCTAGAATTACACGGGAAGTAAGGACTTTCCACAGTGTTTCAACAGATGCACTACTTCCTTCCAGCCTCCCCTGCTCCAGCAATAATTTTCCTCCCCCCTCTGGCAGCCAATGTTTTGCTCTATTCTAGGTCATTCTCATCAACACGTCCTCCCTCTCCAGAGGATGTTCCATCTCTTTGTTTTCCCTTGTAGCAAATCTCCTCAAAAAGCTTGTGTGGACCCCATGTCTCCAATTCCTCTTTTCCCTACTCTCTCTCGGATTCAATCAGTGCTCACCCCAGTCTCTGCCCCACACCTGTTCTCGTGGAGGTCACCCACGACCTCCGTGTTGCTGAGCCCAGTGGCACCTCTCAGTCCCCATCCCCCACACACAGCAGCAGCACTGACAGCCTTCCCACCTGCACGGATCCACCCGGTGGATACAGCTTCTCCGCGTGGCCTCCAGACACCTCTCTGGTCTTTTTTTGTACCCACTCCTCTGGACACTCTTTTTAATCTCTCTGCTGCTTCCTCGCCTTTCTCTGATTTCTTAAAGCTGGGGTGTCCAAGGCTCAATCCTTGGTCCTCTTTCCTTTCTCTTTCTACATGCACTTCCTGGGAGATCAGATACCACTTATGTGCTTACATCTCCCAAATTCGTATCTCCAGCTCGATCTCTCTTCTGAACTCCAGGCCCATATATCCATCTGCCACTCAACGTCACCGCTGGCTGGTCTGTTAGACACTTCTAACCTCTTGTGGCTCAAACGGAATTCTGGGCCTGTTCCACTTCTCAATTGCTCACTCTCAGTTCTTGGAGTCCTTCTTGATCTCTCTGTTTCTCACGTCCCTCATCCCGTCCATCAAGAAATCCTGTTTGCTCGGTGTTCAGAATGTATGTAGAATCAGATCACCTCTTATCACCGACCCTGAGTGCTCCCACCTGGGCTGAGCCGCTATCCTTTCTTGTCAGAGTAGCAGCAATACCCTCCTAAGATAATAGTCTATTCCCAACAGAGCAGCCAAGCCATCTTCTTTAAACAAGTCAAACTACGTGACTCCTCTAACTGGAATCTTGCAATGGCTCCTTATTGCCCAAGTTAAAACCAAATGGCTTAAGAGACCCTCCCAAGTCTGCCTGCCTTCCCTGGCTCGTGCCCACCGCGTCCTCCTGCCCGCACATCGCTCTCGCTCACTCCAGCCAAGCTGGTCTCCTCGCTCTTCCTGCTCCTGCCCTGGGGCCTTTGCTCTGTGCCTTTCTGTCAAGGGCCAGATGGTAAATATTTGAGGTTCTGTGGGCCATACAGTCTCCCTCACTGTTGTTCAGCTCTGCCCTCACGGTGTGAAAGCAGCCAGCGACAGTACATGAGCGAATGAGCGTGCCGTGTTCCAACCCAACTTTATTTATGGACACTGACATTTGAATTGCATGTAATTTTCGTGCGTCATACAATATTACTCTTTTGATTTTTTCCAACCATTTAAAAATGTAAGAAACAGTCCTAGCTAGTAGGTCATCTAAAAACCAGTGGCAGGTTGGATTTGGCCTCCGGGCTGCAGTTTGTGCTGCCGGCTGTAACTGTTCCTTGCAGGGAGTGTTCTTCCCACAGAAACCTGCTTGACTCCTTTTTTTATCTCGTTCTGTCTTTGGTGGAATCTCACCTTCTTGATGCATCCGGTCCTGGCCACCCTGTCCCTCACCTCCCTCAACATTTTCAGTCTTTGCCTTGTTCTATTTTTTCCCTTTTTGCATACACTTATCAACTTCTAACATTTGCATCATTTACCTATTATTACGTTTATTGTGTATCAACATCCTTTCCTAGACAGTAAGCCCCATGTCGATGAGGACACTTGTCTGTTGGCTTCATTACTGTGTTCCCAGTGTGGAGATCAGGGCCTGGAGCAAGAGAGTGCTCAATAAATATTGGTTGATTATTTGTTGCGAGTGGCCATTTATGAGTGGATGTTTTCAGATTATGGTGATGTTTGCCTCCTCATGCCTCACAGTCTTAGGTACTCAGATAAGGAACGGAACGCTAGGAAAATAAGAATGCTCTTAATCCACCTAGAGGCATCAGGGAAGGCTTCATAGAGGAGGTGGCATCTGAGCTGCAAGAATGCAGAGGGAATTCATGGGCTGGAGAAGGGTGAGGCGAGGGCAGTGCAGGGAGAAGAACCTGTTTGTGCCAATTTTGGATTGAGGGAAGGGTGCGAGACCTGGGAAGTGCCATTAGTGCAGTGTGGCCGGGAGGACACTGATGGGGGAGAGGTGGAAAGGACCGGTGGCCATTGGGGACGGCACCGCTATGAACACACATGGGTGCTAGTCACAGATTTCTGCAGATTCAGAAAGCAGCTTTCTGGAACTCTGAGTAAGGCAGGATTTGCTCCTGTTGTACCCTGCCCAAGAGCTTTTCAGAAAAGCAATCCAGGATCATTCTTCAGTACTTTTCTCAAACCTGCCTTACCATCCAATAAGTGAGCAGTGTGAGTCCCGGGGCGTCTGACCAAGAGGCTGTGGACAGCAGGGTTTCCTGCAGACACACGGCGCCATGTGCTCCTCAGCCCCCGAAGCCCTTGTGTGGGCAACCACAACATGGCATGGTTTAGATGTGCAGAAGGCCTCCCCAAGCGAGGCCGCTTAGACCCCTGTTCCCTCCACGGCCTGGGTTGAGCACAAAGAGGGTTTCCCATCGCTCGCTTGTTCTGTGCTAGGCCTTATGGGGCTGAGTGATAACATGGGAAGAAGCTTTGGGTCCAGGGGAGAGAAGGTGCAGATGGGTTGCGTTCTTCACAAACAGACCTTTGAGGAGGGGCATGAATCTGGAGGAAAGAGCAATTGCTTCTGGGTGGAGAGATCAGGGAAGACTTCATGAAGGTGGTGGCATTTTGTGTCACTCTTAGTCAACAATAGTAGGAGATGGGGAGGAAAAGTCCACGACCGTTATGCACGGATGTTGGCATGCAGACAGCCTCCAGATTAGCGCCAAAGCAAAAAATCTACTCATTGCATAAATAATGACCGTTTTACAGACGGCCAAGAAACCTGGCCCTAGCAGATGTTGTCAGATGGATCTATTTTGTCCTATAATCTTTAAATAATCTTTTCATAAAGTACCATCTGAAGGGAAGACCTAATCCATCCTCTCCCAGTAGGAGGGGAATTATCTTTCTGATGGTATAAAATAATCCTTTTAGGTGACATGAAACCAACTTTCAGCCTGAATCTCTTTTTCCCCTCCCCCACAGGCGCCGTCATCACTGTTAAGAACTGCATTTAAGAAGTAAGCAGGGAGGCTGGAGGGGTTATTTTGAGCCTCACACAGCATTATGCTGGAACCCGAGTCTTCTAAAATGACAGTGTGGGTTTCTGACCGGCTGTGCCAAGGATCTTTCTGCTCCCGGTTTGAGAGGAGCCTCCATTTCCCAGGGAAGGAAGCAGGAGGTCCCTGGCCCCCTCTCTAGGGGCTCTGCCCATAGGCGCTGGGGGACTGTGAGGGCTCAGGTGGGAAGAGCAATTAAAGGCAACCTGGGGTGAAGAGAGTGTTGGAATCAGAGCATTTCAGAGGCGGTGGGAACATGGAGATAATCTCCTTAACAACACTGTCACTTGAGGAAAGTTGGCCCAGCAGGGTGGGGTGGGCACAGGGTTTACAGGCAGAGAGCCCCGGCTCAACTTCTAACTTTGTCACTTACTAATTGTGTGGTTTGGGGACATCACTTAATTCCTCTTTTAGAATATGCAAAATGAGAGCAACATCAGTAAAGCCCTTTCTTGTAAGATCTATGAGGGGAAAAAGCTATATATATAGTAGATCAGAATCCCTGGGCCAAAAAGAGCCATCGCCAAGGTCAGAATGCTGGCGAGGACTGGAGGCCAATGAGTCCACAGGGCTCCTTAAACCCTGGATCCTCTTCTATTGCATGACGCAAGTGGCTACTTTGTAGGGCAGCTTTATTAGGACTAGGGCTAAGAGTTGACCCACCGTTATTTGCACTCTCTGTCCTGGTCACATTGTGCAAACCTGTGCTCAGATTGTAATGGAATTAGCCCATCCATTACTCTCGTTATATTCAACACCATCTATTCCATCCTTCTGTTTACTGGCACAAGATTTATCCATCACATACTCTATGTGTGTTGGTGCTGTGTGACGTGCTGGGGACTCCATCAGGAAAGGTTGTGTGGGCCCTTCAGGGACACACAGGCTTGTGGAGGAGACAAACTCCCATTCAAGCCATGTGTAAAGTCTTATGACATAAGTTTGCATCAAGCCTTAAAGGTGAAATAAGGATGGAGCTCATAATTGGTGCTACTTTCGATTTTCTGGAAGGAGGGGAGGGAGGGTCAGGAGAGGCTACACAGAGGGAGTGGTGAAGGCTGGGGTGATGAGGCCATGGCAGAAAAGGCTCTCAGTAAGTGGGTGCTCATGCATGTGTGTGTGTGTGTGTGTGTGTGTGTGTGTGTGTGTGTGTATGTGTTGGGGTAGGACAGGGGGTTGGCAGGGAGAAGGGCATTGCAGGGACAGGGAACAGTGATTGCAAACCATGTTAGAGCTGCTGCCCTGATGCAGGCTTGGGGCAGACAGGGGCAGGAAAGGGAACGGGGAGGTGGCAGGAGGCAGAATGCAAAGGAATGGCACGGCTGCCAAGGAGTTAAGCTTTATCCTGGAGCTTCTTTGAAATCCTTCTGAACAGGGGAGTGACATGATTAGATTTCAGAAAGATAATTCTGGTGGCAGTGTGCAGCACAGATGGGAGGGGAGAAAATTGGAAGCGGAGAACCCTGTTCTGCAAAGATTGTGATAATCCAGGCAAGGGATGATGAGGGTCTGAGCGAGGGCAGGTGCCCGGGAAGGAGGACGAGCGGATTGGAGAGGGATTTAAAGAGAAAATCAGCCTGGTGACTGATTGTGGATAGGGGTGGGGCGGGAGGCAAGGGAGGGCAATTTCCCAGGGGGTTCCAGTTTGGGAAACAGGGTGGGTGATGGTGGTGCCCACCAGGGGCACAGGATGAGGAGGAGGCGGGGCTGAAAGGAGAGAGGACAGAATTATGGCTTTTGCTTCGGATCTGTAGAGTTTGAGGATTTCCAGGAAAAGGTGTCCAGCTGGAGGTTGAAAATGGGCTTCAGGTTTAGGAGAGAGGTTCATTTACACATACTTACTTGGTGTCTATGTGTCAGGTGACTTTCTAGTGTCTGGAGATACAGCAGTGAATATGATGGACAAGGTCTCTGCTCTTATAGCATCTTTCCAGTGAGGGAAAACAAAGAACAAACTCATTAACAAAAGCAAAATTAAACAGGGTGATGTGATTGAAAGTGACTGGTAGGGTAACTCAGATAGGGGTTCAGGGAAGGCCTTTCTTAAGGAGGTAATGTTTGAACCAAGACCTGAATAATGAAAAAGAGCCAGCCATATGAAACGCTCAGGGAAAAGCATTCCAGGCAGAGGGAATGGCACATGCAAAGGCTTTGGGATGAGCACAGGCTTGATGTGTTCAGAGAAAGAAGGTCAGACTGGGCAAGGGGGTGGAAGGTGGGACATGAGGGTGGAGAAGTGGCCAGGGGATAGATCACACTGTAGAATATGTCTCTTTGATTTGGCTAACGTGACCTAATCTAAGTGACAAGTGACCCTCAAATTTCAGCATATATTAAAGAGTGTACTCATTACTCACGCTACAGGTCCATTGTGGGTCATTTGTGCATCTTCTCTGCTCCAAGACTCGGGTAGATGGAACAGCTCCTAACTGGGACATTTCTGGTGTCCTGGAAGAGGGAAAAGAGAATGTGGAGGACCATGTAATGGCCCTACAGTTTCTTTGTAGAAGTGGACATGCCAATTCCATTGGTTAAAGGAAATTACATGGACAACTGCCATGTCACTGGTATAGGGATGTATAATCTTCCCACAGAGGGGGGCAGCAGACATTCAGATCAATAACACAATTAATGTACACAGGGCTATGGTGAGGAGATTAGATTTATTCTAAGTGCTATAGAAGCCATTAGGGTTTTTTTTTTTTTTTAACAGAAAGGTATTTATGTTGGGTGTCAAGGTAGGTTAAAAAAGTAGATCAAGAATGAAAATAGGAGCTATGAGAAATTGGGTAATCTAAAAAAGTGTGTCTCGGACTCTGAGCACATGGCAAGGCAGCTACATCACGGTGGAGCCCTGAACACACTGTCGGGACAGGACCCTCTGCAGGGGGCACTCTGGGTGGTGACTTGGACCTAGGCTGGCTTCCTAGGCTCTCTGTTTGTAGAGGGGATCAGGTGGTCTTTGGACAGGAGACCCTCGAGTACCAGGATTCTGCCCAAGATCACAGCATCCCTCTCCATGAGTCCACTAGAGAAAGATGTATGAAATGAGAATTGGAAAGGAAAATAAAATGCCACCTTATTGCTAGTGAGGGTGGACCCCAAACCTGGAATCAGAGCTTTCGTAAGTCAGCCCGGAAGAAGCAGAAACAACCATGGGTTGTGTGTTTCTCCTCTTCCCCACACTAAACAATCCCAGGTCATGAATCTTCTTTTTTTCCTGGAAGGAAGAGAGAGAAGGGGACAAGATGGCCGGGCTTGCCCAAGGAGCGTGTGTCCTGGGCAGTTCACTGCTCTGCCACAAAAGCTGACAAGAAAGAGGAAGGCACAGCACCGTGTCTGAGTGTCCCAAGGGCAATGCAGACCCCATGGCAGCCCCCGCCCACTGTGAGGGCAGGTGGCTCCAGGCACCCAGGGGTCCAGGCCAAACCACCAAGCTGACCAGTCTGGATCAATCTTCCCCTTCCGTGGGTGGAGTGAGCAGGGGGTGAAATGGGGCCTTCTCTTCCCTAATGCTCTTTCTACTGCTGCCGCACCCCTGCATTCCAGGAAGGGCAGTGGGGAAAGCCAGGCAGAGGAAGAGAACTTGGAACTTGTACTTTCTCCTGCCAAAGCTCTGTGGGTGGGGCCTCCACTGTGGTTGCTAAATGCATGTTTCAAATATTGCAGAGGGTCCCAGCAGTGAGGGGGAAACATGACCATAATGTCCATGATAACCAACTCACCCCCCCGCCCCCCGGGATTTTCTTTGGAACACCAAATCTGGGCTCTTGTTTATCTAAGATGATATCACACCTTCTCAACTAAAATCATGAATGTCTTATGGGCAGGACCCATAAATTACACATCTTTTGAGCTCCCACCCCACAGTGAGTCTGGCACAGGCTAGTTGACAACAAGTGACACACCTGTGTGACAGCATGAGTGAATGAATGACCCAGGAGGCGTATCCAGAAATAGCCCTGGATGCATCGCTCCCTCTGGCTGGCCTCCGTGAGGGCCTTCCTGCACGTATGAGAACGAGGAGAGGAGGGAGTTTGCTTTCCGACTCTCCTCTTGGTGGCTGGGCCCCGCGGCCACTGGTTAGAGAATCACAGCGCGTCTCAGTGTATCCCCAGGCCACCAAGATGGGCCCGGGCCGTTGCCCATGGAGCTGGCCAGGGAGCGCCTACCTGTCAGATTGGCTAAAACACAGAGAAATAAACTCCTGGTGAGTTCTTCAGCGGCACCTGGGGCTTTGATGACAGAGTTAATTAATCAAGACACCGGCGTCAAAATTAAAATGAGGAGGAAAAGTCAATTAGTGATTGAATAGCTAGTGAGGAGCCATATTTTAATGAGATTCCGTCTAATTTGAGCTATTCCTTCCCCGTCCTCTTTGGGCTTGGTCACCCTTCCTGTTTGGAAGGACTGCTGGGGTTAGGAGGAGGGAGGAGTGAGGAACCCATATCTCTCTAATTTGTAGTCAAGTGGACAGGGAGAGGGGGTCCTCTGCTGTCTGCCATGCACCGGGGCCCCAGGAAGCTATTTGTCACTGCTCTGATTTCTTTTCAGCAGGACGTTCATTTCAATCTGTAGCCACCTCCTCAGCCCCCCTTCAGCCGGCTTGGCCAGACTCCTGAGAGATCAGAGCCCAGAGGGGGAGACAGGGAGGAAGGCTGGCTGGAGCTGGCTCTCCAGGGACAGATCTGCCACCACGCCACCCTCACGGCCTCTTTTAACTCTATTTGCTTCTGCAGGGAGACAGGGGAGATTATGATGTTTCACAGGCTTTCCAAACCCTTGTCATGGTTAATAAAGGTCTGGCAGGAACAGGAGCCCTGATGGCTCAGCAGGCTGTCGGTGCCGGGGCTTAGGGGAGGGAAGGCAGGTGCAGTATGGGTCCAGCTGCACATGTGACACCAAGGAGCCTGGGGACTGCGAGGGAGAGGCCAGTCTGAGGCCCCTGCTTTCTACACTTATTTGTCCAGTTTACCAATCCCACATGGCTGTGTGGACAGTGGGTCTGGTAGGAGCAAGGATGGGGGCCAGAAGAGGAGGCCTCAAAGCGTCAGGTTGTTAAAGGCAAGGGAGTAGCACAGGAAGAGGAAGTTGAGGGTCTGGTGACAGGAAGTGGAGCTTTAAGTCAGAGAAACCTCCAAGATGGCATACATGATGGGGAAGCTTCTGGCCTAGGGAGCTCTGTGTCCCTGACCTTGGCAAAGGTCAAGTTTGGCCCAGGGCTTTGGAGGCCTTCAGCCTGAAATGTTACCGTTTCTTTTACCACAAAATAATACATGTTCACTGTAGGAAAAGCATGCAAGGAAAAAGAAGTTAACCTTATCTCACTAAGAGATTAACTATGGCTAATATTTTCAGATGATTTCAAAGTAAATATATTTAATCTTTTATATTAATAATATAATATTTTGTAATATATCATGACTGTCTGTGGTGAGACATAAGTAGTTGAGTCTTTGGAATGGCCTAGCCCAGTCCTTATATTCATAAATTAAAACCCACTTTAAAAATTTATTTTCTAGAAATTAAGAATATTGGATAAAATTGAGTTCCTGTATAGTCAGCCTTACATATCTGTAGATTTTACCTTTATAGATTCAACCAACCTTGGATCAAAAATATTTGAAAAAAACAATAAAAAATAACAACATTAAAAATAATACAAATAAAACAATACAGTGTAGCAACTAGTTACATAGCATTTACATTGCATTAAATCTTATAAATCATCTAGAGATGAGTTAAAGTATACAGGAGCATGTGTGTAGGTTATATGCAAGTACTCTGCCATTTTATATCAGGGACTTGAGCATTATGGATTTTGGTGTCTGCATGGTCCTAGAACCAGTCCCCTGACTGCATATGAAAAATAATGAAAATTTAGCCATGGATTTCTTGTGCAATAAAAAGACAATTTAAACAGTGGAGAAAATGACTGAAGGGCATAAATGTTATGTCAATAATTGGAGAGAAATAACTTGTTCTTGTATAGAAAAAATGCAATATTGCAAAAATATTATGAAAAAGAAAAACTGAAAAAAATTAAAAAAGTTTTAAAACAGAAAAATATTAAAATTCAAATAACTGAGCTGAAAAAAAAAATTAATCCCACAAACAAGAATAATTTATCATTATAATTTATTTCCTTCTAGTATTTTCTTCATTTTTTTGGATTAATTTTAAAAATTGATACATAATGATTGTACATATTTCTGGGATACATGTGCTATTTTGGTACATGCATACAAGGTGTAGTAATCAAGTCAGGATAATAGGGATGTCAATCTCCTCAAACATTTATCATTTCTTTGTGTTAGAAGCATATGTGTGTTTTTATAAGAATGTAAAACATAAAATAAATATGTCTTCAGCTTGTTATATAGGCTTCATATGTATAATTTGAATGGCTAAACTATATTCTATAAAGTAGATGTATTGCACTTTGTTTAATTATTATCCAATGTTGGATTTTGATGTACTTTGGATTACACTTTTACAAAAACACTATAATTAACATTTCGTGCATGTTCCTTTTTATTATTTTGAATTATGTCTTAAAAGATTTGCCTGGGTGAAATTATTGAGTTAAATTGTTTGAAATTTTAATAATTCTTGATTAATATTACCAAAATGCTTTCCAAAATGATTGTCCAACTGATAGAAGTACTGGTTTCACTACACCCTCACCAGCCAAAGATGTTGTTATTAAATTTTTAAATCAGGGTATAAGTTATATAAAATCAAATGCACATATTTTCAGAGTTCAGTTTGATGAATTTGGACAATTATGTACACCTCTAAAGACATTATCCAAAATAAGATGTAGAATATTTTGATCACCCAATGAAATTCCCTTGTGTCTTCCATATGCCCCGCCTATGGCAACCACCTTTTTTAAAAAATATTTTTAATTTTTATTAAGAGACAGGGCCTCACTCTGTTGCCCAGACTGGGGTACAGTGGCATGATCATAGCTCACTGCAGCCTTGAACTCCTGAGCTCAGCCTCCTGAGTAGTCAGGACTACAGTTGTGCACCACCATGCCTGACTAATTTTTAAGTTTTTTGTAGAGATGGAGTCTCTCTATGTTATCCAGGCTGGTTTCGACCTCTTGGTCTCAAGGGATCATCCTGCCTCGACCTCCCAAAATGCTGGGATTGCAGGCATGAGCTACCATGCCTGGCTGGCAACTACCTTTTGACTTTTATCTCCATAGATTTTGTTTGCCTGTTCCTGGACTCCATATAAAAGAAATTCAACAGAATGTACTCTTTTTGTCTAGCTTTTGTTGTTGTTATTCAACAAATGTTTTTGAGATTCATTCATGTTCTTATATGTATCAGTGGTTCATTCCAGTGTTTGGCTGAGTAATTTCCTATTGCATAAATATACCAGTTTATTTATCAATTCTCCTGTTGATAAACATTTGAGTTGTTTCAAATTTTGGGCTCTTATGAATAAAGCTGTTATAAACATCCATATACAATTGAAAAATATTTTCCATTTTTTCATGCATATGCTCTCATTTCTCTGGGGTAAATACCTAGGCATGAAATTGCTGAGACAGAGAATAGCTGTATGTTAATTTTATATAAATATCCAATGTGGTTGTGTATTTTATGTGCCAATCAGGCATATATGAGAATTTCAGTTGTTCCATATCCTTGCCAAAATGTGAAATTGCCAATCTGTTTTATTTTAGTCATTCTAGTAGGAGGGAAATAGTATCTTATATGTATATATATTTTCTGATTACCTGTGATGTTGAACATTTTTTTTTTTTTTTTTTTGAGACAGAGTCTCACTCTGTTGCTGGGCCTAGAGTGAGTGCCGTGGCGTCAGCCTAGCTCACAGCAACCTCAAACTCCTGGGCTCAAGTGATCCTCCTGCCTCAGCCTCTCGAGTAGCTGGAACTACAGGCATGCACCACCATGCCCGGCTAATTTTTTCTATATATATTTTAGCTGTCCATGTAATTTCTTTCTATTTTTAGTAGAGACAGAGTCTCGCTCTTGCTCAAGCTTGTCTTGAACTCCTGAGCTCAAATGATCCGCCTGCCTTGGCCTCCCAGAGTGCTAGGATTACAGGCGTGAGCTACTGCGCCCGGCCTGAACATGTTTTAAACTTACTTTTTATGTACTTATTGGCCATTCCTTCTTTTTATTATGAAATATATTTTTAAATTGAGTTGTTTTTCTTTTTGTTATTAATTTACAAGGGTTTATATATTCTGGATAAAATTCCTTTGTCAAATATATGGAGAATATTATTTCCTAGTTTGCAGCTTGCTTATTCATTTTATTAGTGTCTTTGCTGAGCAGAAATTTTAAATTTTGATGAAATCCTATTTATCAATTTTTTATTCTTAAGATTAATCCTTCTTATGTCCCATCTAAAAAATATTTGCTGTTCTAAAGTTGGGAAGACATTTTTCTTTGCTTTCTTTTAGATGCTTTATATTTCTAGCTTCTATATTGAGGTTTTTGACACATCTTAAATTGATTTTTCTGTGGGGAGTGAAGTAGGGATTGAGGTTCTTTTCTTCTTTATGAATATTCAGTTGTTTCAGCACAATTTGTTTCAAAAAGCAATTCTTTCCTCTTTAAGTTGACTTGGCAAGTTGATTGAAAATTGACTGTATATATTTCGGTCTAGTTTTGAACTTTCTATTGTGTTCAATTGATCTGCATTTATATTAATACTACACAGTATCAATTATTCCAGCTTTATAGTAAATCTTAAAATAAGGTAGTGTAATTCTTCCTACTTTGTTTATCTTCGTAAATATTGTTTTGCTATTCTTATCACTTTGCATATACATACAGATATTGGAACTAGCTTGTCAATTTTAACAAAAAGCCTGCTGGTATTTTGATTAAGATTTTTGTGAATTCATAGGTTACTTTTGGGAGAATGATCATTTTAACAATATTGAGTTATTCCATCAATGAACATGTTATATCTCTCCATGATATAGTTAGATCTTTTTAAATTTCTCTTAGCAATGTTTTGTAGTTTCAGTGTAGAGGTCTGACCCATTTTTCATTAGATTTATTCTTAAGTATTTGATATTTTTGATGCTATTGTAAATAATACTTTAAATTTTATTTTCTAATTATTCACTGAGCATATTTATTGGGAGTGTAAAAACACAGCTGATTTTTATATATTTATTTTTTACCCTGCAACCTTAATAAATTTACTATTTATTTCTTATAATACTTTTGTAGATTTCTTAAGGTTCTGTGCACATAAACCATGTGATTTATAAATAATGATAGCTTTGCTTCTTCCTTTCCAATTTGTCTGACTTTTCTTTCTTTGTCTTACCTTATTGCATTGGCTAAGACCTTAATACAATGGTTTACAGAAGTAGTAAAAGTGGACATTGTTGCCTTGCTCCTAATCTTATTTCATCATTAAGTAGGATGTTAGCTTTTTTGATGCCTTTTATCAGATTTAGGAAGATTTGTTCCTGACTTGAAAAAACCCTAAAGATTTTTTAAAAAATTATTCAAGGATATTGAATTTTGTCAAATGCTTTTTTTCTGCCTCTGTTGAAATAATCACATAGTTTTTCCCTCTTATTCTTAATTAATTTGTTAAATTACACTGATTATATTTTGCCTGGCATATAAACTTTGCATTCCTAGGACAAATCTCAGTTGTTTGTGATTTATTATTCTTTTTGTACATTGATGGATTCAATTCACAAATATTTTGTTAAGGATTTTTGTGTTTATGCTTATGAAGGATATTGTTCTTTTATCTTGATGTATTTTTTAAGATTCAGTTTCAAGGTTCTAATTGTCTTATAAAACAAATATGGGCTGAGCATGGTGGCATGTGCCTGTAGTCCTAGCTTCGCAGGAAGCTGAGACAAGAGGATTGCTTGAGTCCAGGAGTTTGAATCCAGCCTGAGCAACATAGCAAGAACCCATATCTAAACATCAACAACAAAAACAAATAGGAGAGTGTTTCCTCCTCTTCTATTTCTAAAAGAGTCTGTATAAGATTCAAATTATTGTCAGGCACAGTGACTCATGCTTGTAATCCTAGCATTTTGGGAGACTGAGGCATGAGGATCACTTGAGGTTAGGACTTTGAGACCAGCCTGGGTAACATAGCGAGACACCATCTCTACAAAAAATAGAAAAGTTAGCTAGACATGGTGGAGGCTCATGCCCAGGCTAGAGTGCAGTGGCGTCATCATAGCTCACTGCAACTTCCAACTTCTGTCTCAGTCTCCTGAGTAGCTGGGACTACAGGCATGAGCCACCAGCCCCAGATGAGATTATTATTCTTTAAATGCTTGACATAATTTATCAGTGAAACCATTTGGGAGTGAACTTTTCTTTGGTGTAAGTTTTATTTTATTACAAATTTAATTTTTAAAAATAGATTTAGGACTATTTATATTTTCTATTTTGTTTTGTGTCAGTTTTGAAAAATTGTGATTTTTTCCAAGAAATTTGTCCATTTTATGTCAGCTGTCAAATATATTGTCATTAAGGTGTTCATAATTGTCCCTCATTTTCCCTTTAATATTGAAAGGCTGTCCAGTGACAGCACTTTTTTCATGCCTAATGATGTGTGTTCTCTCTTTTTATTTCTTGATCAGATTTGCTACAGGTTTATTTATTTCACCAATTTTTTCAAGAGCCGAGTTAGGACTCTATTAATTTACTCTATCATTTGTCATTTGCTAATTCTTTTATTTCCACTCTTATTTTTATTTGCTTTTTTTCTACTTTTGATTTATTTTGTTCTCCTCCATCAATCTTCTCAAGGTAGAAACTTAAATAACTGACTTTATATTTTTCTTCTTTTCTAGTATAGGTAGTGAAGGCTATAAATTTCCATGTAAACATTGTTTAAACTGCATTTGAAAAATTTTGATGTGTTGTATTTTTATTATCGTTGAGTTTAGTATATTTCTAATTTCTTTTGTGATCTTTTAGCTGCCTATGAATTTTTTAGAAGTATGTTGTTTAACTCCAAAATATTTGGAGATTTTCTGAACATCTTAGTGTTGTTGATTTTAAACTTAATATTGTTATGGTCACACAACATACTTTGTAGGTTTAAATTATTTGAAGTGTATTCAGAGCTGCTTTAAGGCCCAGAATATGGTTTATCTATGTATTTATTTCATAAACATTTGAAAAGAAGGCTTCTGAAATGTTTGGGCAGAGTGTTCTATAAATATCAGATTGTTTTAGAATCTACTGTATCCTTGCTGATATTTTTGTGTACTTATTCTATAAATTACTGAGAGAGATGTTAAAATTGCTTTGGCTGTGGATTTCTCTATTTCTCTCTGTAGTTCTGTCATTTTTTGCTTCCTTTAATTTGATGCTTCAAGTATATAGAAATTTACCATTTTTTATCTTGATGAATTTAATCTTTTATCATAACAAACATGTCCTGCTTTATCTTCAATAATACTCTGTCTTGAAAATTACTTTATTATTGATACAGTCACATTAATGTTTAGCATTTGCATGGTCTATTTTTTCCCATCTTTTTATTTCTAACTAGTCTGCATCTTCTGTTTAAAGCATCTTTCTTATAAATGGCTGTTGTTGTGTCTCCTTTTTTTATACAGTCTGACAATCTCTGCTTTTAATGTAAAACAGTTCATTTACATTTAAAAGCATCCTTGACATGATAGTGTTTAAGTCCACCATCTTGGTGCTTGTTTTCCATTTGTCCCAGCTGTTTGTTTTTCCTCACCTCTCTTTTTCTGTATTCCTTTAGGTGAACTAAATATTTTAATATATCATTTTACCTCCTCTTTTGACTTTTTAACTATACGTGTTTTTGTTGTAGAAATTTCTCTGTAGATTATCCTGTGAGTCCTTTGCTTTCAAATACTAACTTCTTCATGAACAACATAAGAGCGCTATGACAGTATCCTTGCATCGACCTCACCCCTCTCCTCTGTGTTCCTGCTGTCGTGTATTTTACTGCTACATGTGCTCTAAGCCCTATAATTCATTGATATAACTTTGTTTTAAACAATTAATGGTCTTCTAAAGAATTAATAACATGCCCATTTTGATTCTTTTTTATAGTTCCCGTCTCTGCTAGAACTTCCTATTTGTTCATACATATTATGCATCTTTTCTTTAGATTCTTTAAAAATTGACAAGTAAAAATTGTATATGTTTATGGTGTACACATGTTTTGAAATATGTATACATTTGGAAATGGCTAAAGTAAGCTAATTAACATATGCCTTTCTTCACATATTTATATTTTGTGTCTAGAACACTTAAAATCTACTCTCTTAGCAATTTTCAAGAATATAAGACGTTGTTATTAACTATAGTCACCATGTTGTACAAGGGAGTTCTTGAACTTATTCCTCTTGTCAAATTGAAATTTTGTGTCCTTGGATCAACGTCTCCCCTATCCACCCTCTCACCCTCCACCACGGCCCCTGGTAACCACCATTCTACCCTCTGTTTCCGTGAATTTGACTTTTTTAGATTTCACATACAAGTGAATTCTTTAATATATTTAGAATATTTATCCTGTTTATTTTATAGTCACTGTCTAGATAAATCCAACATCCGGGTGTCCTTCTGTTTACTGCTCCTCTCTTAACCCTATGCCACATTTTCTGGCTGTCCTACGGTGTCTTCATTTTTTATTTGTGTTGGACATCGTCTGTAAAGAACAGTGGAGACTGAATTAAATATCATTTGCCCACAGAAAAGGTTATATGCCTTCCATTAGGCTGCTGAGTGAGGGTCTGCGTCGATGAAAGGTGCACTCGAGCAGGCACAGGCTCTGTGGCAGCTTCAGTTGGACCCAGCTCACCACTAGCTTCGAAGGCTTGGAGGATGGTATCAGGACTCTCCCTTTCCCCGGGCTTGTGATCTCAGCATTAGTGAGACTCAAAAACTCTTTTTATGCTTCACAGACCTGCTGCCAGTTTTCTAAACCATAGCACGTTTCTCTCTCTTTCCGCTTTGCAGCCAACTGCCAGCTTGGGCTTGGGGTCCTGCTCCTGGGTTTCTGCCACTCGGGAGACCTCTCTCCACCTTTGTGTTGCACTTGGTAGGGGGTCCTGTCTCCCTTAGGGATTTTTCTCAGCTCTCCTCTTCTCCATTCAGCCTTTAGCAAGCCACTGTCTTGCACTTGGGGCAGGTCCTGTATGCCTTCAGGGGATCCTCTTAGTTCTCCGCCTGGCTCTTAGCCTTTGGTCTGTCACCCCTTTGTACATGAGGAAGAGCTGTGTGGAAGTGTTGGCATGGGTCTCCGGGGCTGGGGCTCTTTGGGATTCTGATCAGCCACAGGAACTCACAGTCCGCCATTGAAGTGTTACAAGTTTTGATGGTATCTCTTTACCTGAGTGTGGGGCAGATTCCTCCTCTTCCTGCCACTTCTTCAAGGATAGAAGCAGCGTTGGATTTTTGTCTATCCTAGGAAGAGCTTATCACTTCCTGGAATTTCATTTATTTAGGTTTCTTTGTATCCTCAGCATTCTGACGGTTAAGAAGCTGGATTCTGCGGCTTATCCTGCTAGTTCTCATCGCCAGGGCAGGTCCAACAGTCCTGTGTGGCTTCCTGCTTCCTAACTAGAAACAGAAGTCCCAGAGGTGTTGTTTTCAAGTTTATGATAATTTAAGAGAGGAAAATGATACCTTGGGTATTTTAATTTGCATTTTTTTATTCTTTGGGAACCAAACATTCCAAATTTTTTTTTTGCTAGTTACATTTCTTATTTTGTGAGTATATTTTGCCCTTCTGTATTTTAGAGTCAACTTTTTTCCTAATCAATACACATGAGGTCTTAAATATTTAATATGGTCCCTGTTTGTTAAATTTGCTGCAATATTTTTTGTTTGCCTTTTGCTTCTATACTTTACATTTTTGTCATCAAACTTATAGATATTACTATTTTTTTTTTTTATTCTTCGTATTGTTTCTAAGCCTATAAAGTTCTTTGTCCTCTAGAGGTTTGGAGAATATTCAATTCTATTTCTCTCTGAGATTTTGATGTTCAAAAAGCAAACATTTAACTCTTCTACCCAACTGGCATTTATTTCAGTGCACAACATAAAGTGAGATTCTAAAATTACTGTTTCTTCAAATTGCTAGTTAATTGTCCCGGCGCCATTTATCCAGTAATCCTTTCCTTCCCTCATTGAGCTGTAATGAATCCTACATCTTTGTACATAATCAGGTCCGTTTCAGTGCCATCTGTTCTGTCACAGTGATCTCTGTCTGGTCCTGGGCAGATACAGATGAGTTTGCAAAACTGCAAAGCCAGGGGGTAACCATGGACTTGATGTGGCCTCCACGGGCCCAGGAGTCAATGTCTCCCTGAAAACACTTGAAGGCAGTTATTGAACTTTTATTTAGCATTTATTTATTTTATTATTTGATAGTTTAATTCATAAATCAGCTCCCCCCCGCAAAAAAATTAAAGCTCTTTGAGGGCTGTGATTGTTCTTGACATTGAACACTTCCTGAGCCCTGCTCTGGAAAACAGCAACGGTCCAGAAATCCCCCTTCCTTTGGTTTTCTGGGAAGCGGCTTGCTGACAAGAGCCGTCCTTCCCAGTGCGACTGACGTGAGATTCCTGGATGCCCCCTCTTTTACCTGAGCCCAGGCCAGACACAGACCCTGTTCCCAACCTGATTAGCTGAGCTGTTTGTTCCTCCTGACACACCTGGAAAAATGCCCAGCCTGTCTCGGCCAAGCTTTACGTCTGTTTCCCCCTCTGCAGAGGCTGCTGACCGGGGACTCAGGCCAGCCCGAAAGAAACAGCCCCTCCCTCGTGATCCCGCCTGAAAACAGGCTGACCACAAAGAAAAAGAGTCTTTCCTCAACTGTCTGATCACGGCGCCATCCCCAGTTCTTGTTGACCCCTTTTTATAAAAGCAAATCCCTTTTCTGTCTGACACGTAAGACACTTTCAGATCTTCAGGTCAGCCCGCTCTCCCCACGGCCATAGGCTCCCTCCCTCCACAGTATCGGTCCCTTCATTTCATGTTTTTTTTAAATTTATTTTTTATTTCAGCGTATTACAGGGGTACAATTGTTTAGTTTACATATATTGCCTTTGCATCACCTGCATCAGAGCTTCAAGCGTGTCCATCCCCTAGATGGTGCACACCGCACCCATTAGGTGTGAACATACCCATCCCCTCCTCCCCCAACCTGCCTGACACCTGATGAATGTCACATTTCATGTCATTATTTACTATTGAGCAAAGATAATGTCTGCCTGCTCACCACTGCGTCCCTGGCGTCTAAACAATTCCTGTAACAGAGTAGGTGATTAATAATGGCTCAATGAATGGTTCAAGCTGGTTTTTTTAATTACAAAAATAATACATAATCACTGAAAGAAAAGAATCAAATAGTTCAAAATCATATGAAATAAAATCTCCCTTACCCTGCAGTTCTGTCCTTTGGAAATCACCGCTATTATATTTCTTTCATATCCTTTAAGAAACTATCTATGCTTATGTGAAAAAAACTGTATATATATATGTGCATGTGTGTATAAGGTGCAGATGGAATTATTTATATTTAATAGTCTTCAACTTTCTGTTTTTATTTATCAATCAGTCTATCAGTTTATGTTGGCCATTTTCTATATCAGTACATATGGCCCAATAACAGCACAGTATTCCGTTGTGTAGAGGTACCATAATTTACTTGTTATTTTGCTCCAGGTTTTTGATATTATAAACAACACTGCTGTAAAATATCCTATGCATATATTTCATGCACCTGTATAAGCATATGTGCAAGGATATATTCCTATAGTGGAAATGTTTAAGAATTTATGGTAGATTATTAAATTGTCCTTCAGTAAGAATGCATCAATTTACACTTCCACCAAAAGTAAATGAGAACAAATTTTTGTATAAATTCTGGTCATTATTGGATGCTACTTGGCCTATATTATAGATGAAAAATTGAATCTGGCTACTAATATAGTTTACAGTTCTTTAATTGTGTGAGATTAAGCGTCTTATACATGGCTATTGGTCACCTTTTATTGGGTTTTCTTCTTTTCTCATTGATTTTAAAGAATTCCTTTTATATCAAATACATTATATAGTTTGCCTGTCATATATGCTACAAATAATTTACTCATTTGTCTTTTGATGTTGTAAATGTTATTTTTTGCTGTAACATTTTTTGTATTTTTATACAGTCAATTCTATTAATCTTTTCTTGTATAGCTTGTATATCACTTTCAATTCAATGTATTGGCAAAGCATACTTAAGGCCAATATTTATAAATACTTAAGTTGTTTTAAATTATTTTAAATAACACTTGCAGATACATATTCATTGTTACTTATTTCCTCTGGGCAAATTCCTTTAAGTGTTATCTTGGAGTCAAAGGTATGAAAATTTTAAAGATTCAATTGGCATTGTAAAATCAAGGCCACCAACTCTCATCTCCTTTTGGGTCCACTGATCTACCATATCAGTGGAAATGCCTCTTTTATCCCGGAAGAGTTAGATGCAGGAGATGAAAAGGCACGGGGGACAGGAATATGGTGGCCCATGGTAGAAGAGCACTTTAAGAGGATTCAAATTAGTATTTTTGTCACCTGGCTTTTAGTACCTCTGGCATAGTTTGCTGGAGAGGTTTATTGTGTACAAACCCAACTATAAGGCACGGTTCTAATTAATCTCCACCCTAAAGCTTTGGGTGCAGGGGTGGGGGTTAATTAGAACCCTGCCTCATAGGTGGGTTTGGACACAAAGATGATGACTTTTGTATCAGCCAGCAAGGAGGGACCCTTTTCTCTCCATTTTCCTGCTACATAGGAGCTCATGTTCAGTATATTTTATGTATCCCTCTATAATTTCCTTTAATCTATTAAAACTAGATTAGAGCAAGGGGAAAATACTATCTACTTGTGGATAATCAATTTGGAATAAATTGGATCTCTCTCCTTTAAATATAAGTGAAAGAAGAATTTACAAATCCTGACTGCTGCTCCTGATTCTACCAAAAATAAATTGCCTACTGCCTTGCATACTTATAGACGAGCACGGAGCTAGAATTTCTCTATTTTCAGAACTGAAACTAGTTTAGACATTTTAGTTAAAATGACAGGGTAGCTGATTTGTCTGATGATTCCTTTTTATAAACTTCAAAGGCTTATATAATCTTACACCCAGAAACTCGTGTTAACTGATCAATCTTTTATATCCATGTCAACACATGCATACTCCTGTTTCTGCCCACGTCATCTTCCCAATAAGACTGTGAGTTCCTTGAAAACATGCTTGATGTGTGACTGATCGTGGTATGCTCACAGTGCTGAACATGTGCACTGCTCAAATAGGTGCTAAATAAATATTTGCCGTATCACTAAGTAAAGCCACACATTATTTCCCCTGGAAGTCTTACAACTGTCGGTTGCTCAAAGCAGGAAGTTTTAATTGGATCCGACAGAGCAGAACCTTATGCCCCAAATGAAAACATTCGCTTTACAGGAACTTATTGCAGTATGATGTGCTAGAGTCCATGAACTTGTGTATAAAACCATTCAATGTTAGTACCAGTACTGGAGTTTGTTACTCCTCTACTTAGTTCCTGTGTACCTTTGGACAAGTACCTTAAACTCTCTGATCCTCATTCATAAAATGGAGATGAAAATGATCCCTACCCCACATGACTCTTGCTCTCATATATGAGAAAGTGCTTTAAGAATTGTTAAAAGCACTGTTCAAGCATGACCCACTAGGGCCTAAGTTTTGCAACCTGTGTTCATTCACTTTAGACAGGTACTACAGAATGAAGTCTAGGTCAGTTTTTTGTTTTGTTTTAAGCTACAGAATTCCTTTTAAAAATCCTTCTGAGGTCTAAAAATTAACTTTCATATTATCTGGGATATCATTTTCATGGTTAGTAAGACAGTAAATTAAATACAGTAACCTGTGTCCCTCTCGCCATATCTCTCCTAACCATTAAAGAAGAATCTGGTTTCTACTTTTCAGATTTGCTCCAGGTCCTTTTAAGGTAACCTTGAGGGGAGACAGGCAGAAGGCTCTGCTCTGTGGAATCCTCAGGGCTGCTCCCCAGACCTGTCAGAGCCCATGGCATGAATCAGTCACAGAGGCAAGTAGATGGGAGGCAGAACAACCCAAAGGATCTTTGCAGGCTCTGAGCCCCACCATTCTTTATCAAGGTAAGACAATATTCTATGCATTCGGTAGCTTTGAGCTCATAAATGGCAGTGGGTAATGACTCCTGGATACGGGCCAGGCAGGAGGAAACAATAGTGGGGACTGCATGGGGCCCAGGAACCTGGGGGCAGACATGGATGAGAAAAGGACCCCCTAGACCTGAGGCAGGAGAGTTCTGAGAGATTCTCTTCTATCCACCGACTGATGCATTCAATAAGTATTTATTTGTTCCAGGCACTGGGGATATATAGAGCTGAGAACAAAACAAAAGTCTCTGCCCACCTGGAACTTACCTTATAACACAGGAGAATAGAGTAAGACGGTGGGTTAGGGAAGACACCCTGCTCAGCCCCCCTCTATGGGCAGACCCAAAAGGGTCACAGCACCAGCCAGGAGGGAAGGGGGCCAGAAGGTAACAGAAAAAGAAACCTGGAAGGAGAAAACACACAGAATCAACTAGATATACATTTTAAGTTTCATATGTAAAAACGAACTTAAAAAATAAAAGCTAGAAAATCTAGAGAAAGTTTTGCAAAACAGAAGACAAAGAATTAATGTAATTCATATATAGAAAGTTTCCACGAATCAATAGGAAAATGATGAACCCTCCAGTGGAAAAATGGGCAAATAACTTAGGGGACAACTCATAAAAGAAGTACAAATGGAAAACAAGTACCTCTGCAATCTATAATTTTTTGCCTCAACGTTAATCAAAGAAACAACAAAAAATGAATTTAAGATATAATCGCTTTTTATTTTCCTGTCCAGTGATTTGGAGTTTTCTCCAGATCTCTCCCAGTCCCCTCCTGGTCAGACCTTCAGTGGACTGGGGGGGTCTGTGTCCTCCAACTTTTCTGCCCGTGCTTGTTGGAAATCAGCCTCTGCTGGGCCCCCTCTTGGCTCTGATAACCCAGCTCCTAAACTGAATGAATCACTTGGCTCCCAGACTCAGTATATGTCTGGGTAAGTTCAGCTTTTGGGCCATCCTCCAGCTTTAGTGTCCCTTGCTACACCCCAGATCTTTCCTGGAGAGTTTCTCCCAACTTTGCTTTGGATTGTAGCTGAGATGGGCACGTTCCATTGCTTAGCCTCAACTCTTAGGAACTGAGAGCATTAAAAAACCCACAAAAACTAAACAGTAAAAGCTTGGTTGGCATGTTCTCTCTCATATGTGGGGCTAAAAAAAATTTGAGCTCATGGAAGCAGAGAGTAGAATGGTGGGTGTTAGAGGCTGGGGAGGCTGGGGGAGGGGAGCATGGGGAGGGTGGTTAATAGACACAAACTACAGCTGGATGGGAGGAATCAGTTCTGCAGCACTGTGGGGTGAATATGGTAAACTATAATTTATTGTATATTTTCAAAAAGCTGGAGGAGAGGATTTTGAATGTTCACAACACAAAGAAATGATATGTGTTTGAGGTGATGGATATGCTAATTACCCGATTTGATTATTATACCTTGCAGATACATAGTGAGATATCACTCTGTATCCTGTAAATATGTATGATTATTATGTATCAACTAAAAATAAAAAGAAAAACACCCTCCCGCAATTTAAAACAAAACCGAAAAACCTTCGTTAAAACAGTTATGGTGCAGCCAATTTGTGGAACATGATGAAACCTTAAAGAAATACAGGAGAATGCACAATGACTTGAGGAAATGTTCATAATGGAATGTTAAGAGATAAAAATAAGGAAGTTAAATTGTATATTCCACAGAACACCACTTATTAGATAGATAGATCCATCCAGGAATCCATCTAAAATACATAAAAGACTGGGAGTTGGACAGAAATGAAGATATGTTAATGGGGTATATTTGGTTAATGGTAATTTTCATTTTTCAATGCATACGCTAACATATTTGCCAAATTTCTATAGCAAACACCTATTGTTTTCATTATAAAAGAAGAAGAAAGTTGCTTAAAATTTCCCAAAGTTTAGAACAAAGAATACAAATCAAGAAGGAGAAATCCAAAGTGAAAAATGCAAAGTTTTATCCAATTCAAAGGAACATATGGCCCACACAAGAGCTGGGTGGCTCCACAAGTCCAGCATGAGTCAGCTGCGTAAACAAGATGTTTTAAAAAAAACGCTTTCTTAGGTGCATTGAAGGATTATAGTGTCCAAACTAAGGCGGGTTAACGTTCTACCAAATTAAAGCCAATGGGTAGAAATTCAAAATCTAGCAGATTCTGGTTCACATTGATGAAAAAAAAAAGCTGATATTTAAGACCTTCTTTAGAAAAAGCGTTGGGTTGCTCACCAACCCAGTTGCGCTTTCCAGTGTCCTGGAAACTCCACAGATGTTTTGTCCTTGGTTTCCCTAAAGTTCCTGTGAGGTTCTCAGTCCTATGTGGGGTAGCAGAGGCCCCACTCCAGCCGACCTTCAGGTGTTGGCACACGTTCTCAATGGAGACCGCCAGTCTTGCTTCCAGAGCCGCTGTGGGGTGTGGACAGACTCTTGCCCAGAGAGCAGGAAGATGCTGATGGGATGGGAGGTGGGACAGGAGTAGGCATCACTGATCAGAATGAATTCCATGTCAGCTCTCAGACAGCTGGCCTAAGAGGGTCCTCAGTTCAGCTGGGGAGCCAGGGCAGCCCCTGATTAGGCCGAGGCTGTTAGGGGACCACAGGTAGGGAGAGACACCATCTTACCAAAAAGAGGACTTGGTAGGTGCCTGGTTCTGTGCCCATCTCTCCCTGCCCTGCTCTGAGCCCCGCTGCCAATGTCAGAACTTCTGGCTGAAGAGTCAGCCTCTGAAATCCCTGACCTTCCTGAGCACCGAGGCATGGAAAGGCTGGGAGGGCGGCAGGCCGGGATTTAGGATTTCTCACTTCTGCTTTCCATTGTCAGAACTGCCCGGACTTCCCGAGTGATGCGGCTGGGTCCCTTGGCAAGGCTGGCCTCAGTTTCCCTGAAACGAATGAACAGATGGGAAGGTGAAGATTCAAGGTGAGTCGACATCTGTGAAGGGTCAGATGTGGCAGATTAAAAGTGGGTGCTGAGCGCGCGGGGAAGCCAGAAAGCACGAAATTAGAGCTGGTGCGTCAGAGAAGGGGATTAAACAGAGAAAGAAAAATCGCCAGCGGCTTTGGACTTACCCGCCGGAGTTTGTCCGCTAGGCAAGGAAAGCTTGAGTAATCCAAATTAATTTCTAGTTAAGGCAGAGCTCAGAGAGCAGTCAAACAGGTGACCACAGCTGGCACCAAATTTCACTGGGGGATAAACCACTAATGCTAAATATAAGCTGTGTGTGTTGAGGAAGGGGCTGTTTGAAATCGGCGGACCCCAGATGCCATGCGAAGGTTAGAATGTTGCCATCATTCGTTCAACACATTCTTTCAACACATGCAGCAAGCGCTGCTCTGTGCCAGGCACTGGCTTCCAGTCTGAGCCAGAGACGTGGTCCCCACCTTAGGGGACCTTAGGGCTGCTCACCGTGTACCATGAAAGACGCACAAAAGAGTCTGTCGCAGGCTCATGGGATAAGTGATCTGATGACAGTGTCCGAAGAGGGTAACGAGGGAAGCAGGGAAGAGTGGAGTGGGGGTGGGGAGTTAGGAAAGACTTTCTGCAGGACCAGTGAAGGGTCACTAACCTTAAAGGACCAGTGGGGGTCATCATGCTTGTGGAGAGAGGAGGAATGGGACCTCAGAGGCTGTGACGGGAGGGAGTGCCAGCAGTCCTGGATGGCTGCAGCGTGGGGCACACCGGCACTGGGACCGCCAGTGAGGATGGAGGAAAGGAGAGGATTTGAAGGACATCAAGTGATGGAATCCATAGCCTCGATGACTGTTTCAATGTGACGTGTGTGTCAGAAGAGTCACACTGGGTGACCAGGTGGTGCCATCCTGGGAGCTGGGGAGAAGGGAGGGTTGAGGATGCACAGAGGGAACAAACTGAGACCTGTGGGGTTCAAGGTGCCTGTAGGATGTGCAGACACCAGGCAGGTTGGAGCCTCTCCTTTTCTCTTCTGCTGTGAATCCCCATCTCCGTAAGTGGGCGCCATCTGGGTCCTGTCATCCCCAGGGCTCTACCCACCCCCATCCTGAGCAGCAGAGCCCCACCTGCCGGGTTGGTGCTAAGATCTGATTTCAGGCTGTAAGGGCTCTTGTTTCTCCTGGCCTGGCCTTTGACAGCTATTTTCAAGGGCTGGTCCTTGCGGGGTGGATGGGACAGCAGTTTCAGACTGTGTTCTGGACTCAGAGGGCTCGCCGAGCAGGGAGAAAGGTAGGGAGAGGAGGGGAGAGGGAGAGGCAAAGTTGATGTCCCAGGTGGCTCTGTCCCTTGAGAGCACCCCCTTGCCAAGGCTCTTTGACAAAGTTATTTTAAAGAAAAGGACATTTGTGGACAAATGGATGACCTAGTAAGGAGGCCAGCATGAAATCCGGGGGCAGGAGGCCGGGAAGGAAGAGACAAGTTGGGACGAATCCACCGAGGAACGAATTAAGGAGCTTAATGCAGTGCTACCAGCAGCCAGAGACGTCTGGTTTATGTGAAGTCCTCGGAGGGCAGAGGAGGGGTGACTCACAGGCTGCGCAGGGCTGGGGAAAATGGAGAAGTAATTTAATGCAGAGATGGCCAACTGCAGACTGCATGCAGAAACCAGAACCGCAGATAAGTTTTATTTGATTCTCATATTGTTTTTTTTTTTAAATAATTTTTGAATTACTTGCCAACATTAAAAAATCAAGAGATATTACAAGTAATTTTGATTTCAGTCTTCTCTTGAAAAAATAAAACAAGTCCTGACCGCCAGGGCCTGTGTCCCCTCAGGCAAGTCTGTGGGAGCCTTTCAGGGACTCCCAGCTGCCCTGCACCCCCATCTTGTTGCCCCTGGGCCTGCTTTGCTCAGGGGTGGCCCTTACTGGGGGGCTGGAGCATTTGAACTTGCAGCTTCTGGGTGAAAGTCACCTCCCAGGAGTCAAGCAGAGCAGGGCCAGGGGCTCACTTCTGTTTTAACCTGCACACGTTTGAGGCACAAAATGATTGTTTTCTCTCTCCCTTTCCTGCCCCAGAGACTTTTGTTTAGCCTGAGTGGCTGTCTCCCTGCTTCCTTTCTGCCTGCTACCAGGCGCATGAACGTAGTTGGCCCTTCTGGGCTAGGAAGCGCCACTGGCCTCTGTGCATTGTGCTATAAAATCGCAACTGTGACTAACATCACGAAACCGTTTGTTAGAGCTCAGGGTAGACGCTTTGCTCCAGTTGAGAAGATGAGGGCACTTTCTCCTGCGATCTGATGGGTGAGAAAGTGTTAACCACGTGAAGGTGGGAAGAAAGCGTGTTGCAGGTAGAGGCAGGAGCAAGGTAGAGAGACGACGCCAATAGGTAAGTGGGAGGCAGCGATATCAGCCCAGGAGAAAGACGCCAGCTGGGGTTAGCGGGATGGCAGGAGATGGATTTGAGGGAATTTTAGGAAGTAAACGAATAGCAGAGGGATGGGTTGGTGAGAAGGAGTGAGGACAGGCCTGCGAACTGATGTGTGCATGGTTTCTGGCAGTGTCCCTGGACAGAGTGGTGGCATTCACTGAGATACGCAGCCATAGGAAAGCACGTGCAAGGAAAGATCACAGATTCATCTTGTGTGACTTTGAGACAGCCAGGAGGAGCTGACAAATGGACAGTTGGAGACACAGGTCTGGAGCTCAGAGAAGTCTGGACTCCCTAAAAGGAGCTGTCTGTTCCCAATCCACTGTTCTGGTGGTTGGCTGCGTACGGGGCACTTTGTATTCTCTGATCTGAACAAATAATTGTTAGACACCAAGGGCTGCGTCGGCACTCTGCTAGGTACTGCCTGTGTAGTGATGGACACCCAGGCCGTCCTTCCCACCAAGGCACCAAGGCAGCGAGCGTTGCAGAAAGTGTGGATGCAATTTGATTTTCTCGTCTCCACCTCCTCACGCTGTTGGGGTTATTAAAGGTGGGTTGAGCCTGTGCTGTATTTCCCCTTCCCTTGGTTAACAATTTAGAACAGATTTGCTTGTGTTTTCAGACTTCACAGCTAACTTTAGACAAGAATCTCAGAACTATCTGCCGTTAGTATTTTGACCGTGATCAACTTAGTCTATTCGTGTCTAGACTTTGAATCTGAAGCTCTGAATTCTCTGAGACCAGGAACTAAACCTTGAGCACCTTCCTGCTTAAAGTATTAGAGCCGATCCCTTAGGCCCTGAATGAAGTATTTCAAATACTGTGAAATGCATCCTTCGTCAATGCTCATAGCCAGAAGAAAGTAAATTAATCACGAACATTGATTTGCTCATCTGTCTCCTCTAGACTTTAAATGTCTTGAAGGGGAGACCATTTATCCCACCTGTATCTTCAGTTTCTGGTAACGTCCGTGGCACACAACAGGCAGTTAATGAATATATACATTAAAATATACTGTATAAATAAATGAACACAGGCATCTCTGAATGATTGTCTTGTCCTTTAGTTAATTCTTACTTTATTTGACCTTGTGTGTTCTTGCCTCATCTCCTCAGCTCTAAAGCAAGTTGCTGTAGTTAAGAACTTTGGTTGCCCCGGGAGGCCGGGCTCACAGTGGGTGCTCACGACATAGCTGGGGATCAATTGTTTAGACTTGGAAAGAGTTCATGCCTCTATTCACTCTCCTTCACCTGTGATGACCTCACCGGTGAGCTTTCTCCATTTTCCCTGTTTACTGTAGCAAATCCAAGTCATTTCTTGAATCTTACTACTTCTAGGCACTATATTCAAATTTTGGAGGGGAGAGCTCTGAAACAGGGAAACTTCGAACCCTTTTTGCTGTCACAACTAAGCACTTCTTCTCTGTCTCTCTCCAGTGTCCTTGGAGGCAGGTACTATGACTATTCTTATTCTACAATACAGGAGGATGAAAGCGCAAGGAGGTTAAGTAACCTGCCCAAAGTTGGGACTGGAATCCAGATAGTTCTGACTGCAAAGCCCATGCTCTGCGGCAGAGATTCTATAATGTCAGTGACTATCAGAATCACCTGGGACCCTGGCACTGTTCCTGGACTCCCTTGCAGATGATACTGTGATTTAGAAGTGGGCTGGGGCCCCAGAGTCTATGTTATAGCAGCTCCAAAGGGCGTGGGCCACTGTGCCATCATTGACGTGTTAAACAGCTGCCCAGAGACTTAGACTGACTGTGTCTCATGGCTATATATCTTTCACTGACCCTCGGGGGACAAGGGATATGACATTTTCCCACTCTTTGTCTCTTGAAACCTATAAACCTGGAACAAAGTGATGCTGAAGGTATCTCCAGCAGGTGTTGGCATGAGTCCCCCTGATAAATTGGCAACTGCTAAGAGCCTGGCAGACAAGGGCTCTGATCACTCTGCATCAGCCCAGTAAATGAGATTATTTTTTCCTCTCCGTGTCACTGCCTTAGAAATACAATAGATGAGACCAACAGAGGGACTGGTAAAGGGAGTCCATATCCACCCCGAGGGTGGTGTGTGCAGGCTCGGATTCATGAGGGACTGCTTGGGATGCTGGTGGTTCGTAAAGCCCTGCTGGTGACCAGGGAAGAAGGATGGGGGAGAGGCATCTAACTCCTAGTGGAGATCCCATCCCATGGGGAGAAAACACAGGGCCTTTTGGAGTGAAAAAGCTCAGACACTAGCGCTCCACAGACCTGGCTCAAATCCTGCATCCTCCATTTATTGGCTGTAACACTGTAGGCCAGCTGCGTAACCCCTCTAGCCTCGGTTTCCTAATCTGTAAAATGAGAATAATAATCCCTACCCTGCAGTGCATTGTATAGATTAGAGACAGCAAGGACACTGTGCCCAACACAAAGCTGATCCTGAACAGAAGGTGCCTATTAGCATGGTCGGAGGTGTTCAAGGGTTCTCAAGGGCATGGCTGGGAAGAAGGTAGCGTTTGGCTTTCCCGTCACCCAGCATTGAAAATGCTCCATGGGAAGCCCCGGGGGCAGTTCTGGCTCAAGCACTGACTCGCCAAGTGGGAATATGTACTTACTGAGAGTCGGGCAACCTCACCAGATTTATTCCCTAGCCTTTGGCCCTGCTTCCCCCTTTTCATAGTTGACACCTGCGGTACTCTGCAGAGAGGGGCTCAGCATTTGAAAGGACTAGATGAAGGGATGCAGAAGCAGGGAACCTGGGAGAACTTTTTAGCTGATGTCAAAAGTGCAAAACTGAAAATGCTTTAGAGCCTGAAATTGAGTAACTATTGAGATTTGCTTCTGAGCCTTTGATTTGCCATTGACATATTTATAGGAGGCCCTGGACGATTGAAGGACGTGCAGGCTGGGCCGCCTGCCAAGGAAACCCTGGCTTGGTTCCTGCCAGAGCTTGCCAAGCTTTCGCTGCCCTAGGTTGTAGCCTTGAAGCCAAGAGGCATTGGGAGGCCCCAAGACAGCCCTAGGAAAACAATGTCAAAAGCAATAGCAACTAATATTCCCCAGGGCACTGTGATAAGGGTGTTATCTTATCTTCACAGCCATCCTGTGTGTTAGGTGTTATGATGGTATCCCATAATGATTCAACTCAGCAACCCTGGGAAGAGGAGTCCATAAGATTGAGTCTTGACTTTTACTCACTACGTAAGCTTGACAAGTTCTTAGCCTCTCTAAGCCTCAATTTCCTTACCTGAAAATGGGAGTAATGTATCTATCTCACAGGGCTATTTCTTCGAGACTTCCGGAGAAGGCAGCTAGCCAATATCAAGCATGTGGCATAGCAGTAAACATTAGGTAATGTTATCCCCATTTTGTAGCGCAGGCACTGTAGGTCAAGTGTTGTGTCCAAAGTCACATAGGCAGGGAGCTCGGGAGGTGGAACGCAAGTTCCAGGTGTTTGACTGCGACACCTTTGCTCTTAGCCACTGGGTATCCGGCCAGGGCTGGAAAGCTTCGTCAGAAAGACTTGCGGCTTGCTCAGCTGGAGTGGTAGGAGCTGCCTGGGTTCTGGTCTCTCCGTGTTCTTTAAGAAGCAGGGACCTCTGGACTAGATGCGTAAAGGAGAGAGGGTGTTGGGGCAGCCAGCTCGCACATGAGAGTGGCTGTGCTGAGGGCGTGTGTCCCCCCAGAGAGGACATGTCGTTGGTGTATTGCCTTCATGTGCACTTGCTCCATGGCCATGATCTTAGGAGAGGGTGTCAGAAAGGACTGGGCTTACTGTGTCACTGTATTGGAATGTGGCGTTCCGGTTTTGGGGGAGCAGGCTGCGCTGGCAGGATGCACTTTCTCTCTGTCCACTGGCCTGCCTGTCCTCTTCCCCCACCCCAGCTCTCACTCCTGCCTTCTCACGCAGTGCGTATGATAAGGACACTTAGACAGCAGCCTGGTGGGTTTGATACCATATTTTTGGAGCAGAGGACTGCAAGTAGATTCCTGCTTCTCAGACTACCTGAGGTGAAGCAATAGGGTTTTGCTTTTGCAATTTGTTGCTGAATGGTATTTTTTATAAGTATCTGTTTATGCATTACAGAATCTCTTAATAAAATGTGTGTTTTTATTAAAATGTATTCTTTAGAGTACATTTATGGGAAAAATAAAACAAAAATATGAAAATACAAATCCCTTTTTTATTATTAGAATAAACACATTCAATTACTCTGTTGGATCGCTATGAAAGTTTCAAAATGCTTTCTCTCAAGTTCTGCACTCACCTTGCTGTAGACCAGCAACAAGCAATTTGCAGGTGGCCCTGATGCACTCTGACTAGCCCTGGATGACCCGGGGTGAGAGTGTGGACCCTTCAGCTTGAAGGGTTTAAGGGCCCCCCATCCACAGATGGCAGGCCTGCCTCACAGCCAGCAGTTTCAGTGATGCACATGGCCCTTTTGGTGGCGGTGCGTGGTCAGTGGTGGGGATGATGCAAAGGGTGTGTAAGAGCTACTCTCCTGCCCCTGCAGAGAGCAGCTTCCATGTGCTTCTGCTGCAAGCCTCAGGCTTGAGGTTGATAGACACCCAAGAGCTCCCACAAATAATTGCCTTCGAGGCTTAGGCTCTGGGAGGAGGGCTCAGCTCCAGCTTCTTATCTTCGTCTCTGATTGGCAGGACCGTGGGAGGCACTCTGGGGGGTTATTTGGAGAGGGAAGCAAGGGGAAGCCACGGGCCCACTCCACACAGCCTGCCTGTCACGGACCTGGGAAGCATGATAGCATATCAGATCCTCTCTCCCCTTAACCTTGTCAGCCTGCCTTGAGCTCAGATGGTGCCAGGCGTTGACAAGAGTGAGGGAGGAGGATGGGAGAATCCTCTCCTGGCAACAAGGAATCTGTTATGGGGACTCAGGGAGGACAGCTTGCTCTAGAGTCCTATCTGCCAACATCCTGAACCAAACTTGCCCAAGATCAGGTCCCCGCCCCTCCACCCATCCTGCACTCAGTCCCGGCCATATCTGCCCACCTGCGTGCTCCTACCTTAACCATAGCGGTAGTGTTTCAAACAGCTCTAGCCTCATTTCTAAAACATCTGGTGCAAGGAGAGAGAGAGCCTCGTGGCGGTGGGTGGGTGTGTCTGCCTCCCTGGAGGCCACACGGGCACCTGCCACTCAGCCTGCATCTACCTTTATCTCTCTGTCTCAAAACCCTGGGTCCGCATTGCACAGCCCATTATTTAGCTGGGAAGCTTCTTCCAGCTCTCAGTGTATTCCTAGAATAACTGATGACTGACAGGTCCTAGCTGAATTAGTCAAACGCAGGTTATACCTGGCTCCTGAGGTGCCACGGGTAGGGCCATTCAGAGTCCTGTCATTACTGTTGGGCATTCCAAAATGCCTTAGGTCCCCGCTGAGAGGAAGGAGTCTTTTGCAAGTCAAGGGCAGGATGCGATGGTGCCTGCTTTGCTTTCCAGCCGATGCCGGAAGGCAGGTGGGGCCAGGAGGGAAGGGCACAGGCTCCTCTCGCCAGCCCCATGTAGCTCTGCTCTGACCGTCTTTCCTCTTTCCCACTTTCATCCCCAAACAATATTCCTCGTGACTCTTTGCCCTGCAATCAAGAAATGACAAGGTTCAGGCAGGTGGGGGTCAATGGCCTTGAGTAGGGATGGAACAGGAAGGGATATTTTGGTTTTTCAAAGTATTCAAAGCTGAAAAAGTCAAGGCTACGGCCATAATGCAGTCATTCCAGCTGGAGTCTCTGGGGCCTGGCAGCTGGCTCCATCTGCAAACCGCTTTCCTCCAGGGTGGTACAGTGCCCCTGCCAGAGCACAGCTTTGCAGTCAGACAGAACCGGGCCTCGAACTGCTCCATGCGCTAAAATACCTCTCTTTCAGGAGGCTTTCTCAATCTCATTTGTTCCTCACCAGTAGTCTTGTGGTTTTAGCAAGTCAGCAAATATCGCTATCATTTTTTTTGTTTTATAGACGGGGAGAAAGACTTTCTCTTACCCTATTAGCATCACCCCAAATCACAGTTATTTAGATAAATCATCAATTCAAGGGTTAACCCTCTAAGAAAACTTCCTCAGAAAGCCATCCTGAAGTGTGCAAATACCCAGGAGCAAGCTGGAGAGTAATTGCAGGTAGCTGGCTCCACAAATAACTTTTAAATGTAATTGGAAGGCACTCTGTGGTTTAGCCATGCAATATAAATGCTAAGTAATGACCACAGAGCCCGTGGAAATAAGTGGAGCTCTTCGCCTACCCATGGCTTCTGGCCTAAGACAACTGAGACAAATCCCGAGAACTACTTGTGTGCACCGTCTATGGCTGGGTGCCCTCCGCCTCCCTGCACTGTTGGGAATCGTCATTTCCTTGAGGGATGGGAGTGTGGATTTGGGGAGAGGAGAGGAGGCCTTTTTTTCTTTTCTCCTCTCTAGCCCTGGTCTGGCCTGACCCAGAAGGGGCCTGGCTAGCACGTGGCCAGTCCTGCCTGGGACCTTCCCTGATGGTGAACTGGGGCCCAGTGGCTGTAGGGGGAATTCTGGGCTCTTTGCTCTACCCTGGGAGAGCAAATGGTCAGGAAAAACACAAGTGGATGAGCGGGGAGTGTGGTCATTGTCCCCATAGACTCAGGTGAGGCCCCTCAGGATGGGCTCTTAGGCTGGGGAATCTGCTGGTTTGGGGAGGGGATTTCCTTCCATGAAGGGGACAGGGCAGGGACACTTTGCTGGGAATTTTGTGGGACCCTATTATCCACCCCCATTTTATATAATGTCTTTATAGACAAAAGCAATTATTGCTCCATCCTTATCATAGAAATTATAAATACCCTAGACAGCAAAGAAAGCCACATTACTGATGACACCTTCCTTCTGCCTCCCTTCTTTTAAGGAAAAATTGGCAAATATAGAAAAGCCCAAATAAGAACACAAAAATCTTCCACAATCCCATCAGTCGGAGATAAGTATGGTTAGCATTTTGATGCAAATTGTTTCACTCTTGTGCCCTCTGAAAATATATATTTTTAGCAAAAATGGATATCTTACAGTAATATAGCCTGCTTCTTGCACTTAACAATATCCATAAACATTCCCCAGTGTCATTAGATAGCTTTCTACAGCATCCTTTTTATGTTTGCAATGAATTTCATCATATTATTATGGCATAATTTATTTAATAACTGCAAATACCTATAAAATACTTCCTATGGGCTATGCTTTACACACGTCATCTAATTTATTCCTCACCGTATTTCTATGAGGTAAATACTATCATTATCCAATGTTTATAGGGAAGAAAACAACAGGTTGAAGGCAATATTTTGCTCAAGGTCACATAAGGAGTGAGCAGAGGAGCTGGAATTTGAACCCAACTCCACTGTTTCTGGCTCTGGAGTCTCTGTGGTAACATGCAGGACACCCACCCCGGCCAGGTAGCCATTGCTGTCATTTAGGTGGTTTCCGGTTTATAAATATTACAAACAGAGCTGTAAAGAGCATCTTTACAGCTATATATTTTGCACACCCTGTTGTTACTTTCAAGGATAAGTCTCTAGAAAGGAAGCAGTGAGGTCAAAGCAGCTACACATTTTCCTGGGTTGAGAGGATTTGTTGGGGGCAGGAGCAGACAGATGCTGGCGGAGCCAGTCCAGAGGCACATGGGTGAGGCGGCCCCTGTGGCTCCACTCACTCTGCCCCTGCACCCACTTTTCCTGCCCCCCTGCAAGCTTGCGTCAGTTTGAATCCCTATCTCCAATTTTGAGAGTGTCTATCTCCTGCGCCCTTACAAACACTGAGACTTCTCATTTTAAAAACCATTGCCACATTCTTAGGTAGAAAATGGTACTGTTTTTATTTGCAAATTTTGAATTGTGGATGAGACCAAATAAACATTTTAAATTTGTTAACAGGCCATCTGTATTTCTTCTGTGACTTTCCTATCCGTGTCCTTTGGGATAGGGCATGGTTTTGACATTCAGGAGCTCCTTTGGCATTTGTGTGTTTTTGCTCCCATTCCTTCCTGGAATGAATGAATGAAAGAATGGGTTGCATTTCCTGGAGTCTCCACTGAGAGATCTTTAACAAGGAAACTGATGGTAGCTTTCCTGAACTCTGCATTACTGACCAGGGAAGACTTCCGTTAACTAAAGCTCCATTTTTATTTTTGTTTTTATTTTTTTCTGGAACGTAGTCCTTGCTTGGATTGGTCTGTTCTAAGGCTCTGGCTTGGAAATTATTCTTAGAAATGGCAGACACAGGAGCTATCTGTATGATCTTGAGTTTCTAGGAATAATAACATTAACTATGATTTATCGAGCACCTGCTAAATGCAGGTTGTTTTTGTCCTCACCCAATCTTGCATGGCATCCATCCTTAAAATGAGGCTCAGGGAGGGTAGGTGACTTGTACCAGGTCACACAGCTAGTAAGTGGCAGAAGAAGAGTGTCCTTTGAGTCATGATGTCCATCGAGGTAAATTATTAAGAGGGTTAGGAATTCTATTTTTTTCCTCTCTTCTTCATTGGTAATCCTTATTTATTTCATGACTATCATAAAATTAAACAGTTGACACTTAGGAAATTGTCACATCAGATTTTATGTTGAGGAAGTATTGGAATAAGGATTTCTAAAATGTCTTTCAGTTGCTTGCTTCTGTGATTCAAATGATTATCCTTTAAGAACCAAAAGAAGCCCCTGTTGGACTCAGGCTCTAGGTCCAGCCAGTCTGCACTGCTGAGAGGTTGACTGGGTCCACTTCCCCAGCCAGCCAAGTCTGCACAACACACCCCTCTTCCTGCTGGGATCCACCGGATCCAGGAAGGCTTCTGGTGGGCTGGCTGGTGTCATGTCAGGCACGATTCTCCAGAGAACAGCAAGCAGCGATGGGGTAAGGGATGGATCCTCAGAGCTGTTTATGGTGATGAAATAGTCCTCCCCAGCAGGGTTGCTTAGGGCAGGAACAAAAGAAAATTGGAAGGAATCAGAATAACTTAACAATTCTTTAGCAAAGGCAGGAGATGTGAAGGAAGAAGTGGGTAACTCTCAGGGTTAGGACAAGCCCCTGCAGGTTTCTGGGCTGTCTCTGGATCCCTGTAGTGTGGAACTGCCATGGTGGCACCTGCAGGAGATCTTTGTGAATATGTGGGGGCTGTTGATGATTTCTAGGTGACTTGCAGGGTGCATCTGGCTTCTAGCAAGTGGAGACCGGGTTCCTGTGGGCTAATATTGCACAGTAAAGACTCTGCCCTGCCCCAAATGCCAATGGTGCCCCATTAAGACCTCTGGATATCTCAGTATTCTTCCATTGCTAATAGTCTAATAGTCTATTATTCTGTCCTGGCTTTGACGGTCACTCTGTTTTCTTCAAAGATGAAGTGAGAAAAAAATTTGATCATCTCAATAGATGCAAAAAAATGATTTGATAAAACTCAGTGTTGTTCATGATTGAAAAAAGATCTTTTAGCAAACTAAGAGTAGTCTCTTAACCTAACCTAACCATATAGAACTTACAGCAAATATTACAATTAATTATAAGAGAATAGAAACATTCCCATTAAAGGAAGGAAGAAGACAAGAATGCCCACTATCAATCACTCCAAATGTCAATACTGTGCTTAAGGTTCTAAAGAATACAGTGGAACACAAAAATAAAATAAGAGAATAAGGACTGGAGAGTTAAAGATGTAATTGTTATTTACACATTACTTGATTTTCAAAACAAAAAATAAAACCCAGTGATTTATGGAAAAGCTATCAATATTTTTAAGTTCAGTTTTGTTAGATAGAAGATCAACATATCTAAACTTATAGCATTCTACACATCAGTATTAACAAAATGAGAAAATTTAACTTGGAAGAGATGCAATACACAATGGCAAGAAAAACTAAAAATTACTAATAAATAATTAGAATAAAATAAGTATTGTAAGAATTCAAATAATGTAAGAAGAATTGAATAACTAGAGGGATAGACCAAGTTTGTGGATGGAAAGGTGTTATTAAAAATACATTGGTTCTCCCAAAATCAGGTTATAAACTCAATGAACATATATTAAAAATTTCAACATGATCTCAATTCACCCAAAATTAGGTTATAAATTCAATGTACTTATATGAAAAATTTTAACATGATTTATCTTCTGACTTGAAAAATTGATTCTAAAATTTATATAAAATAGGCAAAATAATTTGGAAAAAGAAGAGGGGATTTGCCTTCCTAAATATAAAGATATTATGAAGCCATAATAATTATTAATAAATCATTATAGTATTGCTGCAGGAACAGAAAAATAGATCAATAGAACATAATAGAGAGTCTGAACACAGACTCAAGTGTGTATGGGTCTTCGCTATGTGATAAAGGAGGCACTACAAAATTGTAGGGAAGAAAGCTATCAAGTTCTTCTGTGGCAGCAGAACTCAAATTTCTGGTGTTCTGGTCAAAGTGTCTTGAGCTCTAAGTAGCAACTTTGGTGTTTCCATGAGAACAATCCTGTGGTGTACTGAAATATTTTTTAATCGGGACATCCCTGGAGATATTGCTCTAGCCTACATCTTTGGCCTTCCCAGAATTTTTATAGGCCATCTAATATCATTTAATTAAGCCACTTTTTTGCCAAAAAAAAAAAAAGCTATAATGAATTCTGTTGTTTGCAATCTAGGAAAATTTGAAAAGTAGACAGATGATTCTGTGTCCAGGTATATATGCTAAGGCGTACCCTACAACATGTGTTCAAGCTGTCATATATAAGATTCTACAGTAAATTTGATTCTAACACTGAAGGTTGGAAACACACACGTCTAGTAGATGAAGAGATAAATTATAATATAGTCATGATGGAATATTATTCAGCAAGTAAAATGAGTTAACTAAATCTGCATGTATCAACATGGATAGGTATCAGATGCATAATAGTGAGTGAAAAATTAAGTTGCGGAATGCTGTGTTCAACACTATACCATTTATATAAAAAACATACAACTCAATACTATTATACATATATACACATATGTATGTACATATAATATAAGACAGCACTGGAAAAATGCACAGCAATTTAATGATAGTGATAGGACCTGCAAAGGGAGGCTAGGAATGGAATTGAAGATAATAAGAGAAGCGTCTATTTTATCTACATACATTCTGTTTATCTCATTTTACAATATTTTCCACTGGGTTTTGAGTGCATGAAATTTGTTGTTCTTTGTACTTTTCTATATTTCTTAAACCAAAGAAAGAAGAGAAGGAGGAGGGGGGAGAAGGAGGAAGAAAAAGAAAAGAAGGAAGGAAGTAGGAAAAGAAAGAGAAAGAAAGAAAGAAAAATTAAAGAAAGGACGGAGCGAGGGAGGGAAAAAAGAATAGTACCGATGGTTCCTATAATCCCTTCAGATAAATAAGCACAAGGTACATTTCTCCTTGAAATCAGTGATACAAACACGCACATACACCCCCCTACATGCACACACACATGGCTTTTAAAAGCTAATTAATTATTTAAAAATTATTATCATTAGATAATGAGAACTATGTTTCCTTTTTATGCATTACTTGCTAGGAAATGCAGCTAAATTTCAGGCTCAGCAGTGATAATTAACTTATTTCAAATGCTTGATAATCTCTATTTATCTGATCCTTTTGAATGTCTTTTTTTTCCCCCTCCATTATTCTGTTTCATACACAGTCTCATTCCACAAGCCATCCCAAACGCACTTGAGAAATAATCAAGGAATGGATCCTTAACTTAAAAAAAAAAAGAAAAATAACAACTTTACTCTCTAACATTTCCTATTATACTGGAATAGCATAATAGGAGGCAATCATTGGTATATTCTTAAAAACTGGGTTCTGGCACGAAGTCTGACATAACTGTTCTTAAAATGTCTTTGCGTTGTGCCTTGGAGCTTGCTCGGGCTGGGAGTGGGTGGGAGTGCGGAAGTGAGGGAGGCAGGCAGGGGCTGGTTGGGGGGCAGTGAATGGGCGTGTTTTGTTTACCGTAGGACAGTACGACACTATTATGCGTGATGCTTCCCAAATAGAGCTCAGAACTAGTGTCAGGGCTATTAGCAGAACCTGCTCCTGGGCCTGATTCCATCGTTGATTTGCTCTATGGCCTTGGTCAATGAACATAATAATGGTCATGAAAAATGATGGGCTTTGAGGTCACATATACTTGGCTTGGTCTCTTAGTGTGTTTTCTGCTGCAATAACAATACCACAGACTGGGCAATTTATAATGAACATGAATTTGTTGGACACAATTCAGCCAGGTTCTCTGCCACTCTGTAACAAGGATGGCCTCTGCTCTAATTTCCAATACCTTATTTCTCGTTTCTACCTGAGACCTCATCAGCCTGGCCTTCACTGTCCATACTTCTACCAACATTCAAACTTTCCTTACAGTTTTTCTTTTCTTCTGAGCCCTTGCAGAATCACCCTTGATGCTCCATTCACAGCAATCTAGGTTTTTTCCTAGCCCACTCCTCAAATTTCTTCCAGCTTCTACCCATGGCTCAGCTCCAAAGCCCCCTCTGCATTTTCAGGTGTTTGTTATCACAACAGCCTCACTTCTAGGTACCAGTTTTCTGTCTTACTCCCTTTTGTGTTGCTAAAGCAGAATAGCACAGATTGGGTGATTATAATGGACAGAAATTTATTGGCTCATATATTTGGAGGCTGGCAAGTCCAAGTTTAAGGGGCTGGCATCTGACAAGGGGGCCAGGCTTGTCCTTTCATAAGGAATCCACGAACTCACTTCCACAGTAATGACATTAATCCATCGTGAGGGCAGAGCCCTTATGGCCTGATCATCTCTTATTAGGTTCCCAACTCCCCACACTGTTGCATTGGGGATTGAGTTTCTAACACATGAATTTGGATGGATCTGGGGGGACACATGCAGACCACAGCAGTTAGAATCCAGATGTCACCATTATGACCTGTGTGACCGTGGACAAGTTATCCTTTCCAAGCCCTAGAGCCTTAACTTACAACCAGAGATAATATTTGTCACAAAAGCTCATGAGGAGTAGATGAATTCGCTTGTCCCATGCACAGTGCAGAGCAGTATTGGAGAGCAGGTCACTGCCAGCTCCCGCTTTGCCCTCATGTCTACTGTGCCCACCAGACGGCATCGTTGTAAGGATACAATAATACAGACATGCAAGAAATTGTTGAAAGGAAAGCAGAGAACTATTTTAAAATGTGAAGCATTGTTATTATAATAAATAGTTTCTGCTTCTAAGGCAACTCTCGTCAGTAACTTGAGTTTATTTGTTTTCTGCATGCTGCCTTCTTCCTTCACCTCCGGAATAACTGAGCAGAAAAGACCCAGGGCCTGTCTGTCACCCTCTTCCAGAAACTCTCCACTTGCTCACCTAGAGTCAGGCTGACGTTCTGGGTCTGGAGAGCCCACACTCCCCTGCATTCAGTCTGTCCGGCCCACAGCACCTGCTGAGCCAGGCGTTCTTTCTCTCTTTGCCTTGAAACCCACTCACGGCTGGTCAACTGCCCAGCCAGAGGTATGGCAGATTTGGTATATTGTTTGCCGGCAACTAGGAAAGCCAGGGTGGGATCCAGGCATGTTCGCCAGAATCCAGTGGGGCTCTGGGAGGACTTCTGCCAGAGGACGTTCAAACCAGGCTTAGGAGACATCCTCGTGCCCCTTTTTGTCTCACGACTGCAGGTTGGGGAACCAACATGTTTTTTATGTCTGCGGTACGATTATCCCCAAAGAAAGCCATACGACCAGTCAGCCCCCGTGGGAAAGGTGTTGCATTCCAACATAGATCACTCTCAGGCCCACCTGCCACATCGTATTCCTAGAAGCAGCGTGTGGGTCAGCGCTGTGCTGTTACCACCCCATCGCCCAAATGACAGACAGAACTCTCTGTCACACACATACACCACCACTGCTGCCACCTCTACCAACACCACCATCACCAACAGCAACTAAGACAAGCTCCAGCTGAGACTTAAATCTGACTGGTCTCCTGCATGTGCGGGTTTGTGATACGGTTCTGGGGAGTATTTGCAGACGATATTTATGTAGAGTAGGGGGAATGTATTGAGAGGAAAAAAATGGGAAAGATGAGGAGACAGGAAGGACTTCACAGCGTCTGCTCTCTTAAGTTTTTGGCTGGGTCCTAGAGAAGGTGTAAGCAAAGCTGAAGGAACTTTATGTTAGGTTGGTGGTATGGTCTGGATGTTTGGCCCCTCCAAATCTCACGTCAAAATTCAATCCCCAGTGCAGGAGGTGGGGCCTGGTGGGAGGGGTTTGGGTTACGAGGGTGGGTCCCTCATAAATGTCTTGGTGCCCTCCCCACGGTGATGAGTGAGTTCTCACTTTATTAGTTCATGTGAGAGCTGGTTGTTTAAAGGAGCCTGGTACCACCTCCTCCCTCTCTTGCTCCTCTCACCACATGACACACCTGTTCCGCCTCCACCTTCTGCCTTGACTGGAAGCTCCCTGACACCCCCACTAGATGCAGATGTTGGAGCCGCGCTTGTACAGTCTGTGGAATCGTGTACCAAATAAGCCTCTTTTCTTTATAAATTAACCAGCCTCAGGTATTCCTTTATAGCAACACAAAATGGATTAACACAGTTGGGCTAAGTTATGCTGTGGGTAGCAAAGTCTCAGTGGTTTGTACATACAGATTTATATCCCTAAGTCAACGTTGACTGCCTGTCTCCAAGGCAGTCCCCTCTAGAAGGTGGCTTGAGAATGCAGGTCACCTGGAGCTGGCTCTGCCTCTGGAGCATGTGTCATTCACATCCTTGTGGAAATGAACTGAGGGCATGGTGGACTCACAGCCCCTCTTTGGTGATTTGGCCCAGGGGCGACACACACCTGATGTCCTTTAAAGACCAATGGCCAGAACTAGTCTCATGGCCCAGCTTAATGGCAAGGGAAGCTTGGAAATGCAATCTTCCCCAGTTCCCAGGACAGTGGAGGGGAACTTGGTGACCCAGAAAGGGATCTCTACTGTGACATATTTCCACAAAGGACACAAAGGGTGCTACAGCAGGCCCAGGTGATAAATGCAGCAAGGGCAAAGAAGGCCATTCCTGCTTTTCTGTGCAGAAATGATGTCTCTGTGAGGCTGAGGCAACAGAGCCCGGCTGGAGATGAAGTAACGTCTGCCCCAATATACCAGCAGCAGTAGCCCTGCCCAGGGACCATCCCTGAGTGGCTTAGGGTGCAACATCAAGGAGCAACATCAATAAGAAAAGAACCTTGTAGAAGAACAGGAGGTCCATGTATAGGTGTGTGAAGACTCTCTCCCGAATATTCGCTTGTGAACTTGTAAGCTGCGGGCTGTGAGACAGCACATTAGGTAATACTACCCCACCAGGATCCACAGCCTGGTAGAGCCTGGGGACACTTGGTTTACACCTGAACTGCTTGCCAGAGAACAACACAATTATCTATGTGGATGTGTCTTAGCACGGAGGAGCCATTTCCCATTTAGATTGAGTCAAAACATCTTAGATCCATACTCTACTATGAACCTTTTTTTTTGTAAGGGGTAGTGAGAAGGGGTGTTCAGTTTCCTTTTTTGTTGTTGTTGAGACAGAGCCTTGCTCTGTTGCCCCAGGTAGAGTTCAGTGGCGTCATCATAGCTCACCGCAATCTCAAACTCCTGGGCTCAAGCGATCCTCCGGCCTCAGCCTCCCGAGTAGCTGGGACTACAGGTGCACACCACAATACCTGGCTAATTTTTCAATTTTTAGTAGAGACAGGGTCTCACTCTTGCTCAGGCTGGTCTTGAACTCCTGAGCTCAAGCAGTCCTCCTGCCACAGCCTCCCAGAGTGCTAGGATTACAGGTGTGAGCCACCATGCCCGCCTACTGTGAACTTTTAAGCACATCAACTCTGCTTCTCAGAGTGTGATCCTGGGACCAGCAGCATCAGCGTCACCTAGGAACTTGATAATAGAAATGCAAATGGGCCTTATTCCAGGCAAATTGAGAGGGCTCAGCAACCTGCATTTTAATAAGCTTCCCACTCCCCATGTGATCCTGATGCAAGCTCAAGTTTGAGGACCACTCATTAGCTCATTGGATCTTGGCAACAATCCTCCAAGAGTATTCACCCCGTGTTACAGAATAGGAAACTGAGGCTCAAAAAAATTACAAAGCACCAAATTTTGAATCAAGACTTATACTCAGGTTTCTTGACTCTTAAGACCTGTGCTCAAATCTGGGGTTAGAATACTATCCCATCCAGAAATTTGAACCATGTTATTTTAGGTCATAAGCCTGGGCTGGACAGGGTTTAGAGAAAAACCTCTTTCAAATTTCTCATTGTACAGATAAAGAAAATGAAGCCAGTGAGGTTAGAACAGATACTTAATGGCAAAGCTTGCAGCTGGAACAATTTCCTAAAGCCTGGGGCAACGAACTTTCCACTGGGGGATGAGGAAGCCATAATTTAGTTTTGTCTGGGCCCATGTTTCTGCCTAACTGATCTGATTACGTGTCTGAATTGGAACAGGTCACACCCTCTTCCCTTACTCTGGCCTTGGGAGGAGTCTATGAAGCAGGGTGACTCAGCTATGGCTCTAGCTAGAGGGATCTCTATAGGTTGATGACGGAAGATCCCAAAAATGAATTTCTGGTGCTGCACAGAGCCCGCAAGGGGTCCCTGAGAAACTTAGGATGCACCAGATCCCTGGGAGTACTATGGGTTCTTCCCTGACTCCTAAGGTCTCCTTGGGTCATGGATTCCAGTTTTCAAGCCTGGAAAGAACCCGAGTGCTAGCTCTCCTCTCCTTCTTGGTTTTCGGGGTATAACTTTGCTCCATCTATTGTAAATATTTAGTGAAAACTCGAGCCTGGGAAACCCGGATTTGATCAGACTTGCCAGCTGTGTGATACCACCCTGTCCTGCTGTTTCTCAGTACTTCCATCCCCTCCACTGGGTAAACAAAGTATCACTTACTTCCCATGGTTGTTAGGAGAATTAAATGGCGTAAACACGTGAGAGCCCTTGGAATGGTGCTAGGAAGTGCCAAGTTACCACCTTTCTTCTTGTTTTGAATTTTTAAAAAATATAACAGGTACAGATGAGGGCATAAATCATAAATGCACAATTTAATAAATTTTCACAAATTGAGTACACTCAAGGTACCAGCACTTAGATTAAGAAACTGATCATTACCAGCACCCCAGAAACCCTGGGGCCCCTTCCAGGCATTCCCACTGGCCCTCCCAGAAGGACAGCCATTATCTTGACACTGAACACTGTAAATTAGTTTGCTTGTCTTAAAGTTTTGTATAAATGGATTAATACAGAGCTCTTTTGTATCTGGCTCTTTTCATTCAACACTATCTTTATAAGGCCCTTATGCTTTTCCCTTTATATTTTAATGCTCAGTTATATCCATCTCAATAGTTTGTAGCATCTTGTACTGTCCACTTTCTGTCCCATGTTTTGTGCCCACGAGGCTAGACAGCTGGTGGGTTGTGGGGATTATGACCGACTTTGGTAGTTTCTCCATCTATCCATGCCTGCAATGCAGTGAGAACTGTGGGTCTTCAGAGAACAATAGCCAGAGAGCTCCGGTGACTAGACACTCACGGAGCCGACGTCCTCAGACTCAATGTCCCTCAGCCGCAGAGGACAACACCTCTGCTGTCCTGCTCTTGGCTACTGCTGATTCCCAAGGGAAACCAGTCCACGGAGGATGCTTCAGAGCTCTGCCTCTCTTCTTAGCAAGACTAAAACACCTTCTCTCCCAAAGCCATGGGATAAATAATAGATGAAATCATTGCATTTAAATAGGATGGCTCTCAGGACCTCAGAATATTTTACTGAGGCATAAAAGGAAAGTTCTCTTCTCTGTACCCTTTGGAGGTGAATAGGGGACAGAGCACACCTTTGCTCAGTGCCTTGGTGTCTGCAGAAGCAGGATGAAAATGAGACTCCAGGATCCTGGGCCACTTTTTTTCTTGTTGTTTGAGGAAATATCCTTTTTTTGCCCCAGGGTTCCCTGAGTCATACCTAAAAGTTTAAACAAAAATGAGGGCTGTGTGGGGACCTATTAAATTTCTATTTGTTTTCTCTTCTGCATGCCAGCCCCAGCCCTGCACCCACTGCCTCTTAGACAAAGAAAGAGTGAACCACAGCTTCTAAGGTTTCAGAAACCAGTGGCTGAGCTGTATTGCCTTAGGGAACCCTCAATGCTGATTCCTCAATGGTTAAGGCTTGATGTTAATGAAGTCATGGCATTGATTTTTTTAAGATAGCAAGATCATAGATACCAGGATTTTAGAGTTAGAATGTACCTCAAATAGCCTAGCCCATTTTTCACTGCACATGTCCTCTTTACTGCATCTTTGAAAAATCAGTTACCAATTTTTTAACTTTTCTAGTGAAGGAGAAGCCTGCTCCTACCCCGCCCTCCTTCAAGTTAGCCTGTTCTCTTGCTGAACAACTGTGGTTGTTAGGAAAGTTCTTTGATGAGCCATAATTTTCCTCTAGTAATTTCTACTCGTTTTCCCCAGTTCTTTCCTCCAGAGTCACTCAGATCTGTTCCAATCCATATGACAAATCTTTAACTATTTGAAAAATAGCTATGATGTATCCCTTCAGGTTACTTATTGAATTCCTACTTTTGAAAGGGATTGAATCCTCACTTCTTAAAGTTAAACATTACTAGTTTTTAAAATAATTATTATATGGTGGTTTTCATGCTCCACTTTGGAGTGTTCTCTGGTTTGTCAATGTCGTTCTTGAAATGTAATGCCTCATGTTAAAATGTATCAATTCAACTATAAAAATTAGAAGATTGCAGTAGTAACATAGTAGTTAAATAGATCAATGGATTTCAATAAAAAGTCAGAAATAGTCCCACATATATATATAAGATTCTACTATATAATAAGATTTTTATCTTACACAATTTGTCATAATAAATGGTAGATGAATTAAAGATTTCAGTGTTAAATAAATGCCCTAATAGAAAAATTGATGTGGTTATATAATCTTAGAATGTGGAATGACTTTCTAAGTATAATTCAAAAAGCATCAACCATGAAGAAAATGACTGATGAATTTGATGATGTTAACGTATTGTGTGTATGAAAATACCATAAACAACTAAAGAAGCAAATGACAAACTGGAAAAACATTTTTGTGACATTCATATTAAACAAAAGATGAATATGTTTACTATAAAAAGAGATCTTAAATTAATTTTTAAATAAAAGATGAATCATCTTAATAGAAAAGCAAAGGAAATAAATAGGCAATTTAAAAAGAAATTTAATATAGTAAGTATATGAAAAATTTTCAACTCCGTGAGTAAAGGAGGATATTCTCATTAAACCAAAATACTGTTATTCATCAATAAAACTTTTAAAGATGAAATAAAAACTCCGCTAACTATCATCAGTCTTTGCGGGTTGGGGAGGTAAGGGTATGCTCTCATACTCTGCTGCTTGGAGCAGGAATTGCTACAGTCCTTCTGGAGGGTTATTTGACAATATTGGCAAAATGAATCAAAAACTTAAAAAAAACTATGCCAGTTGATCCAGCAATTCCACTTCTGAGTAAATCTCTTAAGTAATCAGTATTATATATACTCATTAAAGCATTATTCATAATAGTACCTCCCAAACTTTAAAAATTATATATCCCTATCTGTAAAAAATAACTACATATGTAAAATTGAGCATATACCCCAATATATCTATATATCTTTTATAAATTATCTACTTGAAGCATCATACTGATACATTATATATATTATATAACATAAAGATATGTTACAGGTTGAGTTAAAAAAAAGAAAGAAAATAAAAAATACTAATAAAAAAAAGAAATACTAATATATATGTCTCCCTGCAAATGAAATGACTTATCTTCTGCAACTCCCACAGTAGGAACTCCTGACTTTGAAGACCACAGATGTTCTTATATCAAAAGCTGGAGGTATCTTAAATGTCTACCAGTAGTTCAGTGTTATTTAAATTTTGCTTAATACAACGGTGTAGCATTTTTACAGTACAGTGTAATAAAAAGCAGATTATGAAACACTACGTAGCGGTTCTACTTCCCTAAATGGTAAAGCAGCTTGTAGTGGACTAAACCTGCAGGGATTACTATTACAAATTTAGGACAAAATATAAAAAACACAACAATTTGAAGGTTCTGGTGAGTGACCAAAGGCCACTAGTCATGCCTAGAGGGAAGCTGATCTTTGAAAGTAGAGAACAGTGCTGGGTGAGATTCACATTTATCATTTTGTCTCCAGGCCACTCCCAAGCCCTCTACCCCAGCCAGCAGGAACTCAGGCAGAACCACTGCTGCAGAAGTAGCCAGAACAACTAGAAAGTGAGGGCGGAGATCTCAGAAAATTGAGCCAGAGAAGAAAGACCTCCAAAATCCATATGTAAACATTTACCAAATTCTTAGAGTTCCCTGAATCGGGCACCCAAGGAGCCCAGCATAAAAGCAAAGCTGGAAGGTTGGAAAAACTGAGCAGAGGTTTCAGTGCTGCCCCTATAGGAGAGAGAAAATGCAGAGTTTGCATCCAATTGAAGTGCTACTAGAAAAAAAAAAACCAACACTTTCCAGAGAAAGAAAGACAAATCCAGAGGCTCTGTAATGTATCATTCACCACGCTCAGTATAGAATAAAAAAAACTATTAGCCATGGAAGAAATAGGAAAAATATCACCCAGGAGAAAAAGCAGTCCATAGAAAAATAACTCAAGATGGCTCAAATGTTGAATTAGCCACAGGGATTTTAACACAGCGATTGCAAATACGTGTACGAATTTGAAGTAAAATATGATCGTAATGAACAGATGATAAATCTCAGCAGGGAAATGAAAAAGGAAAAAAGAAAAAGGACTAAATAGAAAATGCTAGAACTAAAAAGTAGATCTGATTTAGAAAATTCACTGCATGGGCTTAGCAGTAGATTGGAATGAAAGAAGAAAAGGTTATTGAACTTGAAGAAAAATCAACAGAAATGATTTAATCTGAAAAATAGAAAAGAGATTGGGAAAAAAACAAATAGAACTCAGTGATTTGTGGGGCCATACCAAGTGATCTAGTATATACATTCTGTGATCAAATGCAGCCCTTGCAAAGTTTATCTGACTCACCCCTCCTGATGTTCGTAATTGTGACTGTATACCTGGTTATAGGCACCAGGGGGAAACACTGCACCTATGGGTCCACGTTTGGTTTTATGCTTATATACCCAGATAACATTTTAGCTTCTAGCCTCATACTGTCAGTTCCCCAATATTATTTATTGACATCTCTAGTAGTAGTAATTTTCCCTGAAACCATGTGCTGTGTACCCATTATTGGGAGGCAGTTTTTATAGGATTTCTTGCGTCCTGCACATCTTGTGAGCAGAGGCACTGACTGCTTTGTTCTGGATAATCTTTTGAATGATCTTTGTATTGCAAACTTCTTTGGGGAATAGAGATAGTTTTTCTTTGCAGAGCAAAGAGGGAAGGTTGATTTACTGTCCGGTATAATGAAGATAATGTCTCCCTCCAGGTCAAAGGTCAGGCAGGCTTATAATAGATTATATTAGCCCATTATAATTTATTTGGGCATCCCAGGTGTCAGGGTTTTCTTCTGTGACTCAACCCACTGATTGTGCAGGTATCATGCAGTCCTTTTTATGTTGTTCTGTGGGGAGTTAGCTACGCTCCCAGCAAAGATCGGGTCCCTTTCGCAGGGGTCGTCACAAAGGATAAGGAAAATAATAGAATAGAGAAATAAAAGAATACACAGAGATGAAAGTACAGTTTTATAAATTATAGAAAAAGTTGAGGGATCAGGAGACCTCCAGCATTCCCGTGAGCTGTGAGGCCCCGAGTGGAGTTTTGGGTCAGTATTTATCGGTACAGTGATCGGTTGCCAGGGGTAACAGTTTTACATAATAATAGGTAGTTCGTTTTTAGGTTAAAAGTCTCCCAAAAAGCTTCTAGAGATCCCTTAATTAACTCTATCTATGTGAGCAAACGGTTACAAAATGTTTCTAAGACAAACTTCTAAGATAAAACTATTACTTAGCAGAAAGGCTAAACAGAGATATAGTGGCTCTATATTTCTTTGTCTGGTTTTTGTTGATTGAGACAGGTAGTCAGGAGTGAAGTAGGAACTGTCCCTGAGGCTAACTGCTTTTAGCCGCAGGTGTCTGTCTGTCGGGCGGACACCCTTTGATCAGTTCTCACCCTGTGGCTCCACGCCTGCCAAGCTTTGTCGTACAGAAGCAGGTGCAACAAGCCGACAGGTCTGAGACACAGTGTCACCTTGGAAAGCACTGACTGACCGGTGAGATGCCCTCCTGAGGCGAGGCAGCTTTTGATATGTGAACTAACACGTTCACGTATTCCTTCAGGGCAAAGCCCTGAAAAACTCCTGAAATCATTTCAGTCTCTATAGGGCAACAATTCCATAGAGCAATATTAGTCTATGGAGCAACATTGTCCCATGGAAATTGGGGCTTGGGGACCTAGTGCGAATGCTGGAATTCTGCTTATTACTGTGAATAACAGGTTCCTTTGTCCTTCACCCAGGAGCTCTATGGCTTCTCCAGTACCTGTGACACTGTGGCAGGCTAACTTATTTGCCTGTGAGTGGGATAAAACCTCATGCTCTTCACAATTCTTGACAACCATCTCCTCATTATTATCAAAACCCCAAAGGATTGCTAAAAACAAGAAATCAGAGCCTACTCCCCAATGTCTGGACACCCCCACCTCCCACTGCTCCCCAGGGCAGGGTTCCCTGTGTGCCACCTTCTCCTGCCAGCCCCCTCCACTCTCTCTCTGTGGGGAAAGGAGTTTTCTCTTTCCCTCCCTGACTTCTCTTGCAGTTCCTTTAATAAGAGACAAAGAAGGTCTTTCAATACCCCCTGATAATGTCTTTAAATGCAGATGGCCAGGTGAGTTGTATGCTCCGTGAGAATGCGTTGATATGGGTTGGATGTCACAGAAGAGATTGAGACCTTCTTTTTCCTGGGGGCACAGCTGGGAAGGGTGCAAGAGAGGAAGGCCAGAGACTTGGGGGCAAACGTCTTTCTGTTTGTCGTGGGCTGGGCCTGCCCCACCCAGGGAACTGGACCCAGAGGCCTGTCCTGTTCTGTGAGCAGCTGCCCACTCCAGCTCCTGCTTCCGCAGCTCTGCTCCTCTTCGGCATCCGGGGCTCTGATTGCTGGCCTGACTGTGAGCAGCGGGTTAGCTCCAGGCCCCGGCGGGAGGGGAGGAGCCGGGCAGTACAGCCAGGACTTGGCATACGTGCTGCCGAAGCGAGCGCTACAGCCAGGACTTACATCCGACAGTGGAGCCAGGCTTTGCCTATGGCTCTTCATTTCTGCAATTATTCATCCATGCTCTGTTCTTGGGAAGGGCAGACCTAGATAGAGCCCCTGGCTGTGGTATGAGAAAGAGGAATACTGTTTTGACATTGGAGTCTAGCTCCCTTCACAGAAGGAGACATGAATGAACTCGATCATAGAGAAAATGAAACTTCCTGACACTTGGAAATTAAGATTCGGTAAAGACCACAGTGGCAAGTGATGGGTTTTCTGGGGTAGGACACAAGGGCATGGACTGCTGCAGAGAGATGAAGGGCAGGGTGGCTGTGGGGGGCTCCAGGGCGGGAGGAGGACAGACCAGGCAACTGCCCAGCTGCTGACCTGCTCGGACCTTCTCTCTGTGGTCTCTGCAGGGGCCCAGGGTAACGATGCCCCGCCCAGTGCTGGGGACCAGGCAAGGCAGGAGCGACTTAGCCTGGTGCATGACCTTCACAAGCCCATTGCTCTGAGCTGGGAGGTTGTGTCTCATGTTTAGCCTGCAAAGGCCTCCAAGGGTCAGAGGGCAGAGCATGAGTGGCAGGAGGCTGTGCCATTACCCAGCTGAGAAAATTAGGATGAGAACTCAATACCAGCCTTTCCTTGATGCTTGGAAAATCATTGGGTGCCACACAAGGAAACTCAGAGGTGAGGTTTTCTAGTGACCAGGTGATCAGAAGCAGAAAAAGGGTTTTAGTTTTTGGTTTTAGTTTTTGTTTTTTGAGAGATTCAGCAAATCTAGATTCTGAATCTCTCACTTCCCTCTAGGGGTGTTTTCACCCTTGTAATTTCAAGCAGACTGACAGCTGCAGACGTCCCCCCTGCTTGCTATCTGCCTTCATTAGGAGCCAACTGCCCACAAACAGTGTACAAGGCCTTTCTGCCCCTCTCCAGCGATACCAAGGGACAGCAGCAGAACGGAGAATAGCGGGTCTCCCACTGACCTGATTCTCCTTCTGTCTCTGAATGGACTGCCTGGATCCCACGGTCATCCAGGTTCTGTTCAAAGTGTCCTCTCGAGGGAGGTGCCTGCCCAGTCAGAGTCCGGAACAGGGACGGGGCAGCCAGCTCACCCTGATCCCTGGCTCAAGGGACCTGAGCCTGACTCAGCAAAGCCCCCCGCTGGGCCACAGTTTGCTGGCTAGGATCCCTCTCTTGGGAATTTGACTAAGAGCAGCAGAACTTCTAGCTGCAGCGTGTTTGCGTTGACAGGTCATGACAGCTCAGGGTTGAGGTGCCCTGGTTATCCATGGGCGTGTCGGCAGGAACATGCACTGCGTCTGTCCAAAGTCCTTCCAAGGCCCATGAGGGTCCCATCACCTCCTAGTTTCACTTCCCACTATCCATCTCTTGCTCCCTCTGCTTCAGCTGCCCTTGTCTCCTGACTCCTCCTTAATGTGAGCGTTAGCCACTCCTCCCCGCTAGAGAGGAAATGTGATCAACACATACGTTTGTTCATTCATCTCTGGATTGCCCCAGCTCCTGACACCCACTAGGCACCCAATGGGTGCTGGTGAAAACATCTGAACAAATGTCAGCCACCATTGCCTCCTCTCCTTTTTGTTTCTTCTAGTTTGGGCTATGACCCAGGTAGGGTGGAGTGGGATGGATCAGTCCCTGGGCGTGTTTGTAGCCATGAAGTTGCTACAGCGGTTTGAAATGACAATGTGAAATCATCGTCTAATTGTTGTAACCCGTGAAAAGAGACCTAGAGTCTCTCCTGCCTTGTCTATTTTAAGAGTCTTTAAAATAGAGTTCTAGGTTATGCAGACCCTGAAAAGCCTGCTAGTGTAAGCCCATCTCTTCCTTGGGTGGGAGCGTGGGTGGGGCTTGCAACAGTGGACTGCGGGTGGGGCACGCAGCAGGACAGGGAGCTGGTGGCAGAGCGAGTGCAACAGGCTCGTGCCTTTTTCCTTGGTGACTTCTTGCTTCCTTCTGCTGACATGTGAGGCTGTGACCAGGCTCCAGGGCCTCTGCAGCTCGGCTGTACCCAAATTGCCTTCCTGGGAGTGAACAAGGAAAGTAGCAGACTGTTTGATGATGGAGCTTGTGGTCCCTGCAGCTGGCCCCCAGCTGGGCCTGGCTCTTGCTGGGGGTGGAGGTGAAGGTCAGGCTGCTGGAGACCACAGACAGGGGTGGCCCAGGGCAGACGATGCCAGCACCAGGAGGGGCACAGGGAGGGAGGGAGGCAGGGCGGGAAGGCAGCATTCAGTTGGGGGGAAGAAGAGTGGTGAAGGAAAAGCAAGGTAGGCAGGCAGGAGAGGTGGGGAAGAGTGCAGACAGGGCGAGGAGACGGGGTAGGTACTACAGCAGGGATCTCCCCGTGTCTGAGTCTGATGAAAGCTGTGCATCCTCTCCCCACACACTTATCACACCCACACGTCCAGATGTGATGGTGCATATATTTCAGTGGGTTCCTGGAATCCCTGACATACGTCTATGGACCAGGGAACCCAGGTTAAAGACTCCCAAATTATTGGGCAGATTGCATGGAATAGTGAAGAGTATTAGAGCTAAGATGAAGGAATCTAAAAGGAGAAGAAATCCTAGAGGCTGACTCCTTGGCAACTGCTTCCTCCCGGTTCATGCTGTAGAGATGAACCTTCATGAGGGCTGGCTCCAAAATGATGATGAGCTAGTCTGTTCCTATAATGTCCCTCATTCAAGAGCCGATCTCTGTTACACCTGTTATCCTTATCTCTCTGTATTAGAAAAAGCTAAAATGTACACTGTATCACAATTTTTACTATAAATTGAGTTCCCAAACTAATGGAACATTAGTTACCAACTAATTAATTCACCAGTGTGTGGGTGAAGAATTCAGTTTTGTGTTTGAGTGATGAATAGCCACAGAAGATGCCTGGCTGTCACTGGCATAGTCTTATTGATGTTAAGAAGTGAGCTTTTCCCTGTACACAAAGAAGCACCCCAGAAATAAGGCATACGTGGACACCATATCTACCACTCCAGTACACAGCCCAGTGGCAGACACACCTGGGTTCAAATCTCCCTTTGCCAGTTACCATTTGTGTCACCCTGGATAAGGTCATTAACTTCCCCTAGACTCAGTTTCCTCATCTGTACAAAGGGTAAAAGCAGTATTGCAGGATGGTCAAATCAAATAATAGACATAAAGATCTACCCTAGATTCTGCTGCATGGTATGTTTTCTTCTTTTATTAATCAATGTTGCCTTTGTCTATGTTTCTAACTAGACTTTTATAAAACAATATATACACATGACAAAAACATGAAAAGTACCAAAAAACATGAAGAAGAAGGAAAAAAAATCATCCATGATCCCATCTCCCAGAGGCAACCGCTGTTGGCCCTTTGGTATACATATTTCTTTCTGTGCTATTTTTAAAACTCTGCAACGGCTCCATTCCAGTATGTTGATCCCATGCTGAAGTTCAGCCATTGTGCCTCCCGTAGCTCAGGAGTAATTTAAATGTGAGCGTGAGTGCATCCTCCAGGGAGAGGGAAAACTTGTGTTGATGTTTCCTATTGTTTTCAGCTTTGCACGCTGGGAAAAGCAAAAGCTACCTAGGAGAATACCATTTTACTTTTTAAAGAAAATAAACACAGACATTGTGCAGAGATGGGTGACGAGTCTCTCAGCCTTCCTTCCCCTACCCCCCTACTGGCTGCTTTCCCTTATTTCTTATCACTGGAAAGTTCTCTGGCTGAAATCACCAACCCTGTTGCTTAGCAGTTCATCTGCTCCTGCCTGTTCCCCTCCTGTCCCCAGGAACTCGGGGCCATGTGTTCCCTTGGCCCATATGCTGACAAGCCTCTTCCCACCCAACCTGCCACCAGCCCAGGCACCAGCCAGGGCCACCTGCTCAGAGTCTGCCCCTCCCTGAGTCCAGAGGCAAGAGTTAGGGGTGGGAGGGGACTGAAGTCGAAATAGGTTGGGGAAGAAGATGATTCCTTAGATATATAAGAGCTCCAGAGCCTTCCATGGACCTGCCTCATGTGCACCTCACCCCAAATTTTAATTGATCTCTGCTTGGATGATGCTTCAGGGAACAAAAACAGCCAAAAATGTAGCTAGGCAAAGAAGGCAGTTGCCACAGGGAGAATCTATACCACCAATTTCCACCTGGCTCACTAGCCTCTACTGCACAGGCAGGTGATGCGGGAGGCTGGGCCGAGGATGAGGTCTCAGGGCGGGAGCCCAGGCCAACCCTGCTCCTCTCTTGGGTTGTGGGTCTTGTGTTCTGCAACCCCACCCTTGTCTGTAGGACACTACGAATCCTTAATTGTTTGATTAGTCAGTTTGCAATCTCTTAGTATGTTAATAACTTATTATATATATGAGAAATGCTCTCTTTCTTAGCCCAGCATAGGGCTACCCGAGTTACCTTCTAGTCTGGGCAATTTTATACATGGTAGAAAGCCACTTTTCTATAGTCCTGTGACCCAAGTGAAGATGCCTCTGCTGGAATTGGAAAAACTGGTCACTGAAGAACTTGACTTAGTTTTCCAAAGAAGCACAGGGGACCTCCTGGGTAGGGAGGACAAAAACCCCAATCCCTATGTCCAGAAATTCAAAGCCAGGAAGATAAGGATAGAATAGAGAGCTCTCCATAAGGCCCGTTGTAAGGAAGGGCAATGAGGAATCCAGAAACAGATGTGAGAAAGAACGAACATAACCTAATGCAGAAGAGCCCAGGGTGGTGGACCGGGAGGTCTGTGTACAGGGTGTGGCTGACCTCAGAAGCTCTGCTAGACCTAGCAGCCTGGCACAGTGCTTGTGCCCCAAGAACATGCAGGGCTGTAACTAGAGTGCAGGTGGAAACAGAAGAGGGACTGTAGGCATGGAGTGCCCTTGGACCATCCTCCCTTGATGGCTACTATGGAAACATGGGCCAAGCAGGCATCCTGACAAGGGACCAATGGGCAGCTGCCAGCCGGGGCGGGCCCAGTGTGCAGGAGCATCCTTGCAAGGCAGGGAGAAGTGCGGCAGCTGTAGACTGCTCAGAAAGCAGCACCCTGCCATCTGGGTGTCAGTTGGATGTTCCTTTGAGATGGTATGAGCCACAAAAGTTCCGGGAAGGGAGGTAATCAAGAGAGCATCACAGATTTTCTACTTATTTGGCACTTGGGGTTTTACTAGGTTTTTACTCACTTGGAATATCAAAAGAGATGTGTCACCTTGAGTGTTGCAGGACAGTTGATATATAGGATTTGCATCCTGAGTGTTGTGGAGAAATTCCTATTTGTCACACATATTACATGAGAAATAAATGTTAACTCTAGAAAACACAAATCACAAGAGGAAAATAAAAATGGCCCATACTCACATTATCCAGGGACCTAATGAAGCTAACATTTTCATGTGTTTTCTTCCTATCTGTTTTTGATGTAATAGGACAGTGCATACTATTTTCTAGCCTACCTTTTACACTTAAAAATGACTTTGACAACATTTCTCCTATCACAAATTTTCCATAATATCTTTTGAAATGGCTACACCACATTCCATTGCATTGTTGTACCATGGTCTAGTTAACAAAGCCCCTACCACGAGACCCTGAGATTGTTACAAACTCTTTGAGCTTTGACTTTGTATGTGATTCTGGGCCAGGCTGCATTGTGCAAACATACACAGAAGGATGAGACATGGCTCCTGACCTTAGTTTGCAGTTGGAGGCTACTCATCAATATGGGAGACTACACGGACATGGACAGTGTTCCTTCCATCCAAATAGATATACACATCCATTCAATATAACAAAAATAAATTCAGATACACACACAGCTCTGAAGAAAGAGAGGGATCTTCCTAGTATCAGTGACGAGGCGGGAACTCAAAGCCAGGGTGTCGGGCAGGAGCTGAGACCACAATAGCCCAAGGGGGTGTCATACCCAGACATGAACCCAATGGCTCGGATTGGGATTTAATGTCAGATTGGGATTTTAAATGCCCAGTGCTCAGATTGGGATTTTAAAGGACAGAAGTTAAGGCCTCAAATCTAGATGAGTTGAGAGACAGGGATAGAGGCCCCCTGGCATAGTTAGGAACCTCTGAGATTAGAAAAACTCAGCAGATGTGTTGGGGAAGTTTCAAGAAAGTATGCTATCAACTTAGGTCTTGCGTGCAAGAGAGTCACATGCCAGAAATTGGAAATCTAAGCCTGCACTACCGGTACAAGTTTACACTACAGAAGCAATGCCTAGAAACTAACACAAACACTGGTCCAGAACTGGTAAAACCAGCAGGGTGTTAGCAGGGGCAAGCACAGTCTTATGTAGAGAGGTGCTGCCACGATTCACACAGGGGAAGTGGGACTCCTAAAGGAAACTGACCCTACTGAAGAACTCCCAGTAAACATTGGAAACTATGACAAGCACAAGCTATGATGAGGGACACTTAGCAGAAGCAACAAGTAGGATAATTAACAGTCCAAGATCCAGAGGAAATAAAGCAATCATAAATACATTATAATTAAAGTATATTTAAAGTGTTTAAATATGTAAAAGGAAGAATAAAAATTATAACAGGGCAGAGCAATACAAAATGGGTTTGAAAAGCAGACAAATATTGCTTCTAGAAATAAAAACTGTATCATTACAAAAAAAAATTATTAAATGTGTAAAGTAGTATATTAGATATGGCCAAAGAGAGAATTAGTGACCTGAAAGACATATTGAGACTATCACCCAGAACTGAAATGGAAAATATGAAAGAGAGGTTGAGAGATATGTAGTTAAAATACTGAGATCAAAACATGTTGTCTATCAAGTACCAGGGGAAGACAACAGAGAATATGTGAAGGGGGCAATATTTGAAATGATATTGGCTGAGAATTTTCCAGAATTAAACATTTGAATTCTTAAATTGAAAAATATCAGTTTCTATGAAGAATTTTTAAAAATGCACATCTTGACACTTTGTAGATACATTACAGGAAAAAAAAAGAAAAAAATCGTAAAAAGTGTCCAGAGATAAAATTCAGATTATCGTAAAGGAATAACAACTCAACTAAAAGTAGATTTACTGTCAGCAAAAATAGACAACAATAGGAAATATACCTTCAGATTCCTGTAGGACAATAGCCAACACCTTAAAATTTAAATTCTAATTAAATAAATACTCATTCAAAAATGAAGGAAAAAGTGTTTTTGATACAAACAAAGTGCAAGAGAATTTATTACTCGCAGATCCTACGGGGTGAAAGACCAACTACAGAATATGTGTTGGTGAGATGGAAACTGAACCAGATGGAAGAAGTAAAATGCCAGAAGCAATGGTGAGAAAAATAACACAGTGAAAAGATGAACCTAAATATGCAGCGACTGTAGCAACAACAACAAAAGAAGATTAAAAACACGATGAAAGTAAAATGTTGGGTAACAATAAGGAACACAGAAGCCGAGAGTGGGGATGGGGGATGGGGAAGCAGCTTTCCTGTCCAGAAGGGGGATGGAGATATTGATTAATTTTAAATTTTGTTAAGTCAAATGTACTTAATTTAGAATTAACCACTAAAAGAAGAGAAACACAGTGCATAACTTTTACAACAGTAGAGGCCAAAAATGAAATAAAGAAAGCAGAATCATTCCAATAGGAGGCCTGATATGAAGAAATAAGGAGAAATACCCAGGGTGATTATTGTCAGTCTATGAAGGGTCTGAGATTTGATTTTACCGTTACAAGTTAAGTTAGCCTGTTACTGTTTCGTGGTTGCTATCAGAAGGCATGAGACTCCTGGGTCAAAGACAAAGGACCTTAATGCACACAGCAGCCACCATGGGCATCATGTGTGCTCCAGTTCCCCTTGCCCCCAAGTCTCATGGCGGCGGTGACACAGAGGGGCCTATTCTGGGTCCTGCATGTGCAACGGGCTTGTGCTGCAGCTGAGGATCACTGAGCTGAGGGAATCCACCCCTTTTATAGCAGACAGCGAAACTGCCCTAGATCCCAAAGGGAGGCACCACCTCATTCTGCAAGGATTCTTGGTGCAAATGCAACCCTGAAAAATGACGCAGGTGGTGAGCAGTCAGAGCCTCTTGCCTTCTTGGCGTGCCCAGCAAGAGAAAGCAGCATGAGAGACCCACTGAGGAGTTTCCCTCCAAACAATTATAAAACAGAAAACAAGGTGATAGAAATGAATTAAAACACATCAGCAACCATAATAAACAGAAAGAGATTGAACTTGCCCTTTTTAAAGATAGAAACTCCAAATTTAGGTCTCAAAAATATGCAATTTATAAGAAACATCTAAAATATAGCTTGTTGCTTTGGCCTTAGTGCATTGGCCATATTGTATTTTGGCAGATGTCTGGCTGCCTGTACAATGTGAGTGTGTGTGTGTGTGTCTCGATGGTGATGTGGTAGTAGGAGGGTGCAGTTAATCTCTCTCCTTTTTCTCTCCTTCCCCATCCTCTGTCAAACCCATTCATGCCTTTGCAAGACAGACATAAAAAGTTTGGAAGAAGAATGAAAAAAGGCAGACTGTGCAAATGCTACCAGAACAAAATCGATGCATTGAAATAAATATCAGAAAAAATATATTAAAGGCAACCCCCCCAAAAAAACCCAACCTCCCCATTAATTCAGAATGAAGCACATCATTACTTTATCACTAACAGAACCATCTAGCTGAAGGGAAATATAAAAAAATCAAATACCAATACAAGGCAGTGTGAGATGAGTGTCAATGCGTGTTTAAACAGCAAGTGCTGTGAATTTGGGGGAGGGGGACGTGGATCTGACCTGAAGTCACCCAGAAATGAGAACAAATTGCTTTAGGTAGATGTCACATGAAGGTGGCCTGTGAAGTATGTGACAAGTAAATTGCAGTTTGATACACTGACATATGAATTTGGGGATGTTATAAACAAAGGGAGGAAAAAAATGCAGCATAGACCCTAGTGGTTGGACAGCTCATGCTCTTGGTGCTGGGGGGGCTAAGGTCAGAACTCCCATCCCTATAAAGGCCTGTGTGTTTGCTCCGCTCCCAAACATGTAATAAATTCCCATTCTATCGAGCCCCCCCTGGGAGGGAATGCTGCGGGTGGGCTGAGTGTTAAGTTACAGTTATTGTGCTTTTCTGGAAGAGTGTGGACAATTAACAGTAGTGGGAGAAGGACTCTAAGTTCAGAGAAGTGAAGTGCCCGGCCTAAGGCTGGCTAGCTCGGGACAGGGCTGGGCCCAGAGCGCAAATCTCCTGACTCTTACAGGGACATGCACTCTCACACCACGGGGCATGGCGAGAGTGCTTGGCCTGGCTGGCTGTTTTGGTGTTAGAGCTTGGCCGCCTGTCTGTGAGTGTGCGTGTGCATGTGTGTGGGTGTGTGTGTGGGTGTGTTCAGGGGGGGAGGGAGGATATTGCTGATGTGGTAGTGGGGGGTGTAGTTAATTTCTTTCCTTTTCCCCTCCTACCTCATCCTCTGTCAAACACATTCACACCTTTGCAAGACAGATGGAAAAAGAAACTTAGGGTGGAGGATATGCTTTAAAACCTGGCTCTCTGGACAGGGGCCTGGGGGCTCTGGTGCCCATGTGACCGTGCCTGCTGGAGAGGCTCCAGAGCATCTGTCTGGGGACATCATGGACACACGTCCTGGGAGCACCCCCTCGGGGGCTGAGGCAGGGCATCACGCAGTCTTGGGAGCCCGATGCCTTTCACTCACCAATGCCATGTGCTAACAAGCTGTTGGCAGAGGACGAGAGAAAGACATTTTCAAAAACAACAGCAACAAAAATTGCAAGCCACTCCATCAGGGCTGCAGGGCCCTCCTGCATCTCATTAGCACCTGGGGTGGGAGGAGAGGGGCTGGCAGGCACTGCCTACACCTACGTGTCCTGAAAACCAATGGATGCAGGCCCGCAGAGGTGGGTGGGTGGGAGGCGCCCAGCGGCCGGTAGCTCGGGGAAGGTCTGTCAGATGCTGCACTTATTTGTTCCTTTGTGCGCGAATTTTTACAAGAGGCGTCGGATTCCTAAATCACTTTCTGTAGAACATTTCTTTTGGGTCTTTGTCCCCCAAACCATTCAATGCTCTAAGATCGCATCCATATCTTTGAAACTTGGGTTTTGAATATGCTTTCCACATTGGAAGGTGAGTCCCCTGAGTCCTGTGCGTGGCTGCTGTTGACCTCCTATCTCGGACTTGCTGCAGTCGGAGCTGCTGGTCCGAGGTTGGGTGCTCTCTGCAGACGCCGCCACTCACTGCCACAAAGAAGACCCTGCTCCCCCCCGGGGGGCAAACCCCACTGCCCACGTTGGAAAGCCGCCAAGCGATTCCACCATTTTCTTCGCTCATTCCTCATTCTTTCCTGCTTGTATTTCCAAGTTCCCAGGCTTCTAAGAAAGCTCGTCTTGGCCTGGAAATTGGGAGTGAGACAGGCTATGGCCAAGGTCCTGTGTGTCCCCTCACTGGGGAGGAGCTGGGGCTCCCAGTACTGGGGACACTCTGCCCTGCTAAGTTCCCCCAGGTTTTCCCTCCCAGCTAGTTTTACACTAGCAGTAACTACTGCACATGATCCTATTCTGTTTGGAATGACTACATGACATTTCTGGTTCCATAAATTGAGAATGGGGTAGAAGAAGGACCTTCAGAGAGAGAGGGGATGACAGCCTGCAGGATGGAACTAGAGGTGGCATCTCTGGATGACTCATTACCACCAAGACAAACGGTGATACCATCACCTGCAGCCGGGTTCCGAGCCCCGGCCCACCCGGGCTACAGGGCCAGCTGGGGCAGCAGTGTTGCTATGGCAGGCTGTTGAGTTTTGTAATGACCTTTTAGAGCGAGGTTCCTGGGAATGGCAATGAACCTACATGTGACTGTTGTCCAACTATAAAGTGCTCTGTTGCCATAGCTCACCCCAGGAGGGGAAACCATAGTTCATGAAGGTCATTCAGTGGAAGCGGTGACCAGGTGCATGGAGGTGGTTGCAGCCTGGGGCTCGAGACCCTCTCTAGAAGCCCAGGCCGACTGCATAAAGACATTCTGACCTCCCAACATCCATGTGACACGCTGGAAGGCATCCGAGGCTCTGTGGCGTCTGAAGCCAGAGTCCTCAGGCCGTGGTCCTCGGCACTAGAGCTATAGAGCTCGGGGGGAGCAGAAAGGCTGACCGCCCAGGCTGAGCTGGGAGGAAGATGAAGGAGCTGGTCCCTCATCCTCACTCGTCTTGCCTGTGCCTGCTCCTGGTCCAGCTGGACAAGATGGAAGCCGTGTCACACTGAGAGATGTTGAGGCAACTCTGCAAAACCAGATGCAAACAAAGCACCAAGTGACTTCCCTCCTCTGCCTGTTGAGTGCACTGGGCATGCTCTGAGGCACATGGTCAAGTTTGTCTTTGGTTTGGGGCAGGTTTCAGGGAATCACAGAGCCGAGCACCCTACGGAAGGGCAGCCCACCTTGTCTGCATCCCCCTACCCGCTCCTCTGTCTCTGGGCACTTTGCCTTTTTATTTCTGTTTTCTCCTCCAGAGCCGGGGACAGAGAGGTGAGTGATCTCTCTGTTGCACCGCTGCCCGGGCCCCATCAGTAGGAGCGGCCTTTCCAGGCTGGGTGTGCTTTGTCTCCTTCCCTCCCTGCACCCTCAGCTGTCCCCTCTCCTGCCTGCTCTGGGCTCGGAAGGACGCAATGTGAGACCAGTCCAAAGTGACTTCTCTTTTCCTTCTATTAGAGTATCAGCCCCAGCAAATGAGGGTACGAATTCATGTTCTGGAGTCTGAAGACAAGGATTTGAGTCCTGGCTCTGGTGTCCACTGGGTGCAGTTTTGAGTGGTCTCTGAACTTCACTAAGTCTCTGTTTCTTCGGGAGTAAAATGGGGAAATAGTAGAACCTACTTCTCAGGTTATTGTGGGAATCAGCTAAAATAACGTGAGGTGTGAGCTGGGATTGTCTGCAACATGTAGCACATGCCACGAGCCGGGCGCGGTGTTGGGCAGACTGGAATTCACCCCAGGGGGGAACGGGCAGGCCCAGTGACAAAGGAAGGGAAGATGAATGAGCCCACCTTGGTGCCATGGAAGGGGCCCCAGCCCCACACCCCTTCCCCCTGCCCCAGCAAGCAAATGGCAAGTACCATGTGGCAGCAGCCAGGGGGACAGATGCCTTTGTACAGAAGGGCCCGGTCTGGTGGCCAGGGACTGGGCCGCACGGGGAGGCACAATTGAATTTTTCCCTTCCATCTGACAGTTCAGGACTGGATGTTACTTTCCAAATGAAAGCAGTTCTGGAAGGTCGTTGGGAACAGTGAGCTGTGATTATGCTGGCACATTTTTAATTCTGTCTCATTACAGCTGCTGTTAAGGCTGCATTATAATAATTGCTTTAGTTCTGCTTTGGTATTTTCAGGCTCCTTTAATGTAGCTGTAATCTATGTGTGTATTAAAGTAAGCAGAGCCAAAGAGCAGGGGCAGCCTTATTAGACCAGAAAAACGAGTGTTGGGAGTGAGGCTGGGGGTGGGGAGGAGCCGGAGGGCAGGCAGGAGGGGAGCCAGGCTGGGGACCTCGGGACAGCAGGGGAAGTGGAGCTTCTGGCCCCAGGCCCAACTCAGACTCACCCTGTGACTTTGAGCAACTTGAAGCTGCCTGTCTCCGCTCTCTCATCTATTATTTGAGTTACAAAGTCTGTCTTGGAGGTGCTTAAAAGTTCTTAGGAGAAAAATCATTGCTGGCCAAGAGCCCGGGGGGCAACCAGAGTGGAACTGAAGAGGAACCTGCTGCTAGGGGAGGCCTCCTGGCAGCCCGCAGGAGAGCCAGGCCACCTCCAGGCAAGGACAGTCATCAGCTAACGGCATGCAGACACCCCTGACTCCCAGGGAAAATTTTGCTTTGGTCTTCCTTCCAGCACTCTCTGTTCTGGTTTCTTCTTTAAAATTTGGTTTGTTTGAACCGTGACCACTCTGCACAGCCCTTTACACACATGTCTGCCCCTGGATGAAGGCCTTCCCGCCACCCTCAACCACTGTGGCCTCTGCTGTTCATCCTTCAAAGTAGGTGTCACTTTGGAGGGTGGAGTGCCAAGGGCTGTCCCTGCCCAGGCCACGGCAGAGTGCCTACTATGTGCTACCTTCTCCTAGGAGCTGGTATCTGGTGTGGGAAGTCACATCATCCTCACGACAGTCCTATGCACTGACAGACAGTATCATCCCCTTTCTAGATGAGCAGACTGAGGCGAGAAAGGTGAGTGGCAGATATACCTAGCAGAGCCCGGGTGGAGCCCAGGCCCCAAGGGGCAGGCCCACGTTTCAAGCTCTGTCCCCGGCTGCCTCCCTCCTCGCCCACCCTCAAGCGTCCTCAGTCTCTGTTGCTGCAGAGCTCAGTGGCAGATCAGTGGAAGGACGAGAAGTTGCTCTTGGGCCCAGAGCACACAAGTCTGGGCAGCTGCATGGGAGGGCCCGAGGCTGAGGTGTGAGTAAGGGCAACATTTAGAGCCATTGAACAAAATGTGTCTCGTGGCTCCTCAGTTGCCGTGTGACTGTGGGTGCTGCCAAGGAAGTGAGAGTGAGGAAGAACCCTCAGTGTCCCATGCACCCAACGCCCCACCTTGTGCCTGGGCCGTGCAACACCCAGATGTTCCCAGGTGGATTCCTGTTTATCTTCTTCCCAGTTTTAAAGACTTCAGCATGAAGAGGGTTTCAAAGACTTTCTCAGTGCCTTGCCCTGTTGCTTCCTGGGGAAAGTGGTCTCTGTTGCATGCTACTCAAGGACAGCCTGTCGCAGCTCAAAAGCCAGGGAATCTCGCTGTTTAAGAGACCTCACACACTCCTCCCAGTGCAGGAATTCCTTCCAGGAAGCTCTCTCTGATGCCCCATGGCCCCGGCTCTAGCACGCAGGAGGGTGGGTGCCCCCCCCCACCCCCCCATCCCCCAGACAGCCTGTTTTCATTCCTTGAATAGTTCTAATCATGAAAAAGTTCTTCCTTAGTTTGGATCAACATCTCCCGCCTGATAACTTGCACCAATGAGTCCTACTTTGCTTTCTGGAATTCATCCATTCCCTTTCCACATGGTATTATTTTGAATTTCTGAAGGCCGCTGGAAATTCCTCCCAAATCTTCTCAGATTCAACATCCTTAGGTTCTTTTTCTGTTACTTCTATTCAGATATTCCTCAAAGAGAAAAATATATATATATCAGAATGTCTTAGATTGTCTCCGGCATAAACTAGGCTCATGTAAATGTTTCCTCTGCTTCCATTGCCATGTTCTAGTGAAAGTTTTGGGGTAACGACCAATACCATAGATTGTGCTGAGAACTGGAGAAGACCCAGAAAGTAAGAGGTGGTCTCTGCTCTTGGTTGTACAACAGTAGCACTAACAACTGCTGAGTACCAACTGTGGACAGACTGCCTCCTTCCTGTGGGATTTTATATTGGTGTGGTAAATGCACTTACGCGTGTATGCAAACGTCCTTTTTTGACTGTAGGAAGAACTATGGGACTCACTACCGACCACGCTAACTCCATCCTGGCTTTCCATGTCCCCCACGCCAGCTTCCGGGTCACCCACTATGGCTGTGTGTTTTATCTCTAGTCCTGGTTGTCCCTAATCGGCCTGTGCAAGAACGCTTTCCAGTCCTCCCAACCCTCTTTCCTACGGGAACAGGGCATTCTCCCCTAAACGCTGCCCTTAATTAGTTAATAAAATTTCCCTCCACGACACAGGCTGCTCTCCCTCAGAAAAACCAGTGACAGATATGAACACCATTTGGTCTAATTAGTTCTGATATTTCACACAACATATTTGTGAGGTTTTTTGGAGGGAGGGGAGGGAGGCAGGAAAATGCGTCTATTAAAAGAACAGCAGGGAGGCTCAGATGATGGGAGGGGCAGAGTTTGGGGTCTTCTTTTGTCCCTGCAAGTAGAGCCTTGGTGAAATGAGCACCACCTGGCCTGAGGACACTTGAACCTCTATTTCTCCTTGCACCGCTACCTGCCTGCATTGGCCTCCTCAGGGCTGAGCCCCATGTCATTTCCTTATTCTGGGGACATGCAGCTCCTAATTGAGTGAGCTTTTCTATTGGGGTGACAGAAATCTGTGCAGGCTGAGCTAACGTGAGAGGGGCTGAGCCCTGGAGACCTGGGGAGTTGGTCTTCTCCTGTGCTTCTAGGGAACACGGCATTCTACGTCTGTCCCGCCCTTGGCTTGCTCCATGACCTTGGAATGATTATTGAGCTCTTCACGGCCCCTCTGCAGTCTAAGGGCTGTGCGCTGGGTTAGAGGAGGGGGAGACGGAGGCAAGTCATATTTTGAAAGACTAGAATAGATGCCTCTCAAGATACAGAATATTGGCTATTAGAGAGTGTATAAATTAGGAGTAGCTCTTGACATAGAAAATCAATCCTATATTCCTCCATCACATTTGCTGTCTTCTGTTTATAACTTGCAAGTTTTAAGAGGTGTGTTTACCACTCTGAAGAGCGGAATGTGCACTTTGGTTTTCCGGCAACATAGTTTCAATCTCTTGAACCACGTTGTAAGTCGGTAGCTGAGATTGGAAATCAACTCTGGGTTTTTCACTCATTCAGGTTTATCACAATCCCTAACCCAAAGCAGATGTTCTATCAATGTGGGTAGGACCAGAAATGGAGCAGAACCCCAAGCCTCACGGTCGCATCATAGAAAGAGGCCTGGGGAAGGGGAGCCAGGATTCTTGGGTTCCCAGCCAGATTCTGCCACGCCTTAGTGTTGTGACCTTAGGTATGTCATTTCCCTCTGTGGGCTCCCTCAACAGAATGAGGCTGAGCTCTAAGTCTGAGGGATCCCTGAGGGGTTTCTGCAAACTGCCCCTCAGAGGGCTGACTCTGTGTGATTCTCTTGGCAATAATGGCCCAGGTCTGCCCCCTCCCCAAGCTGCTGGAAACCTCCCCTCTGGTGCCTTGGCCACCTGGACACCTGTCCTGGTTTTCGTTCATGCTGCCCTTGTCCCTCCTGCCTCTGCTGCCGATCTGAGCATTGCCCTCTGGTGAGCTCCGCCTGCACTGACTTCTGCCCTAGCTATTCGCAGGGGCAGACTGATGCCCTCCCACCAAGCAAGAGGACAAAGAAGGAAATCATGCACCCCAGTGGGTGGAGCGTGGGCTGTGAAGTCCGTCTGAGTGTGACTCCCAGCTGTGCTGTTATCAGCCTTCATCCCGATATCTCTATGTCAGTTTCCTTATCTGGAAGGTCACAGTGACGATTAGATGGAAAAAGAAAAAAAAAAAAAAACTGTGTAAAGTACTTAGCACCATGCCTGGCCTCTGGTAAGCCCTCAGTGTTAGTTGTCATTGCGATGATGCTGCTATTTGTGACAAATCCTTATGACTCTTTCCCTCTAATCGGAAGCTTTCTTTGCCAACCTCCTTTAATGGTATTGTTTCTTTTCTTTTTGAGGGACTAGAAAAATGGCATTTAATCACATCCCTCCCCTTCCATAATAAAAGTTATGTCCATGGAAAAAAAATAATCACATCCCTCCCTCTAGGAGTTCTGAATTTTTTCAGAAATAGACCAGACATCAGATAGAGATTAAAAAAAAGAAAATCAGCTTCATCTCTGGCAAAGCTGGATTAGGAAAAGAAAATCGGAACCGAGGACCCCTCTTCCAAATGCTTTCCCCCAACTGTAGAGCTGCAGTTGCACTAGCGGAGGGCTGGATGTGTAAGAGCAGAGATCCCGCAGCGCTCAGGTGGGGAGAGGGCCCGAGGGGTGAGCCGTCTTACACACCTTAACTCTGCAGGGCGGAGACGATTTGAAGCAATCACTAGTCACCTCCTTCAGAGTAGGAAGGACTCACTCCAGGAGCAGAACAAAAAGGGGCAGAAAGTTTCTTCCCAATAGCTCAGTGAGGGTGGAAGTTCCTAATTCCTGGGGTGAGATAGGAAGGCGGAGGGGTGGCGGGGGGGGGGGGAGGGTTCCCACTACAAAATCTCGTTTCTCCAAGCAGCAACTGCTCCAGTGGTGCCAACGCACCAGAAACTCTTATGAACTGACTCCTACAGAAGCTTCCAGAAGTTAGTTTCCAAAAGTCCTATATGTCTTTCCATAAAACACTCTATTTTAACACATCTTTTTTATTATGAAAGTAATCTGATTGTTGCGAAACATTGAAATGTTGAAGAAATACATAATACACGCGGTGAAGGTCTCTTGCACTCTGCAGTGTCCTCTACCTCTCTCCTCGCCAGCAGTCCCTTCATACTTTTGTGCCCACAGAACATTTTGAAGCAATTTACATAAGCCAGGTTTGTGGATCAAATGGTAAGCTAATTATAACTCACATTCTCCTACGTCAGTGGGACATAGAAAAGCTTTTCTAGGGGAAGTCACACCCCTGTGCCGCCCACAAGGGGTCCCAGTGTTGGTGCTCCCCGACCAGGTTCTCTCCTGCAGCGTCAGGGATATTTGGCTTGGGCTGCATTTCTGCGTGTCCAAGGTGACCGGAGTGTTTCTAAAGGACAGCTACCTCTAGGGCTTCCCATGAGGCCGACTTTAGTCTCTGACAATGTGCGTGTTAGCCCACTGTGAACCTCCAGAAAGCTCCGAGGCTTGAGGGTTCAACCAGTGCACTCTCTCCCCATCTGCTCCCACCCTGTTCATTCTGCTGCCTTGAGTTCAGACCGAGGAGTCAATGACGGCCCTTGCCCCGCTGCCCGGGAGGGTGTGGGGTCATCCTGCCACCCCTTCCTTGGGCTGGATGCAGTCCCCTGAGAATGAGGATGGTGGCTCTCTTACCCAAGCCCCACTGTTTGGTCTCCCCGTGGGTCTCCCATATTCTCTCCTGTGCCCTCTCCGCGCTCTCTCTCCGTGGCAAGGCGGGGTGGGGGCTCTGCCCTGGGTCCCAGCCTCCTGACCCCCTCGCCTAGTTTCTTTCCCAGAGCTAGATTCAGCCTCCAGAATTCCCCTTCCCCCATCAGTGCCCACCTGATGCAGATGCCATCAGTCCCTAAGGTCATGATGGTGTCCTGGCTCTCCGCTCGGGTCAGCGTCTGGCTCACTGTCACTGGGCTGGAGAGAGCTGGACCTAGTCCTGCCACCATGGCCCTGGGCTGGCCCTGTGCCTCACCTGGCCTCACCCTCCCAGCCCTGACCTTCCTGCCTGGCTGTCCTGGGCCTGGCCTGCCCCTCTCTCCCAGCAGGAGCCCTCATATGTTGTGCAACAGAGGCCATGTCACTGGTGACACATTCCGCTGTCACCATTTCCCATGAGACCTTTAACTGTCATTCAAATACTCAGCAGTCTTGCTAGTCTGCAGTCCTATTTGGCAATTTATTTATTGTCACTAATATGCTGTCAGAAAAATATTGATGTCCCTTTAAATATTTGATTTTAACAGGCTTTCTCTAGGGAGTTTCTTGTATTTGGGGGCAGATTTTCCCCCTAAGGGACACAACTCTAATTTTATCATGAAATCTAATGAGAGAATCAGGTGATGCCACAGGAGCTTATTTCACAGGCGCCAGCCATAGGTTGCAGAGTGCACCTGTGCACACACGGCAGGCGTCGAGCATGAGGACACCCGTGTCCGTCACTGTGTGTGAGGCTGGGTGTCCCCTTCGCTCCCTCCCAGGTTTACCTACAGATTAAAAACCGTTTCTGTCTGTTGTTTCAGGGCTTCATTTTCTTGGTACAAATCACATTTAGTTATTGCATTGAATACTTCCATAGCATTTACCATGTGCCAGACACTGTTCTAAACACTTTAAATCCTTAGACAGCCCTACAAGGGGAGTGCTTTTAGTCTCTCCATTTTACAGATGAGGAACCAAGGGGCAGAGAGATGTTAATGAACTTGCTCAAGGTCACACATGCAGTAAGCAGCAGAGCTGAGATTAAAACCCGGGCCGCCTGGTGCCAGAGTCCGCATGCCCGCACCCCCGGGCTGCCTCCCACTCTCGGGGCTGCTTCCTGTGCTGTGGACACTCTGCTCCTGGACTCGGGCCCTTGGGAGGGTCTCACATCACTCTTACTCCATGGGATATTGCACGTGTCAGTACTGGACCCCCGTCTTTGCTGCCCACCATGTGGGATTTTCCCTCCTGGCAGCCATTTCCTTCACCTGGAAGGATGAATGGAACAGCTGAGTCAATTCTGTGTCAATGCAGCATCTGTTTTGTCCTCAGATGAACTTGTAACAAAAACCAGCATCGTGCCAGTCCGCTTGGCCGCCACACATTGTTTCCAGTTCTGGTCAAAGACCTTCATCGATTGTCTATTCATCTTGTCCTCGAGCCACCTCATTGCAGTTGGTGTTTCTGGGAATTTAGGCAGCGATCTCATCCATCCATCTACTCCCCTGACATGGAGTGACATTCCTGCCCCTCCCAGTTAGGCACCAGGAATTGCTTGTATTTACTGGTCCCCACATTTGTGTCTTGATTTCTCAACTTGGTGTTACCAAGGGACCACGTAATTTGAAAAGGGAACACGAGGTGGTGGAGCAGGAGGCTGTGATAAGAATACTCTGTGTGCTGGCAATTGCCCGGAGCCCAGAGCCGGCTGCCTGTGACTACCATGTGACAGGGTGACACCTTGGTAGTCAGGGAAGATGCTTGTGAGGGATTCAGGGCACCCTTATTCTTGCAAAGTTTGGATCGGAACCAGCAGCAGGGCGTAGGGTAGGCGGGATCAGGAGACCATAGTTCCAGTACCCGGCCTCAGTTTCCTTGTCTGTGTAACAAAGATCTGGGGCCAGACATTCAGGCTTGGCGCTCTGGGCTCTGGGCTCGGAGGACTGAAGATGGCAGGGGTCAGTGGTATGATAGGGCAGCCAGGAAGGCACCCCAGCCCTGGGATCACTCCACACGGGGCTGATCAGTTTGCTAAAGCCAGGCACTGTGCTCAGAGGCAGGGGAGAGATGGCGGCGGGCGATCACAGCTGGCGCTGGCATTTCAGGTGGCCAGCTCTGGCATTCATTAACGAGGCTCCTGATTAACAGCATCCACTCGAATGACATTTCCGCACTTCCCTCCTGGCACGATGCACTCCCTCTGCCACCTGCCCCCTGACTTTCAAGGTGCTTCTCAGTCATGTCTGTCTCCAACCACAAGTGTGGCTTGATGGAGGCTCAGAGGAAGGGTCTGAGTGGTGATGGGCAGGACAGGACTATTGTCACCTCTGAGTCCCCCACCCTAGCACCCAGCACATAGGCATTTAACTAGAAGTCACTCATTGGATTAAGGGTGGCAATTAGTGCGTCCCCAGAAAAAGCGAGGGAGGACCAGGGTAGAGGAAACCTCGGGCTTTCCAATTGAGAAGACAAGTCACTGTCGAGGTGACGGGGTTCACAGAACCCTCCAAAGTGAAGCCGAGTGACCTGAGGGACAGTTCCTGGATATGGATCCCCCCTGTGACACCAACATCTGCCCTTTCCTGTTCCACCTTTCCTGCCCGGCCACCCGCCCCCGCTCCCCTTCTCTGACCGGGCCACTGTCAGTCTTCCTGCCCGTGATGGATTTTTCAGGCTTCATTTGGTGACATAACCATCCCAGTAAAACATACAAATGGTCCAACTGTGGATCCTAATGTGCAGTAAACGGTTTTTCACCTCATATCATTTTTTATGGGAAGAAATTGGCTGTGTGCGTCTCCCGCAGCCTCTCCCCCTGCAGGTGGACTCTGGCAGGGGAGGGGTCGCCTCCGCGCCTTCATCTGCCGGGCTGTCAGCTCCGCTCCAAACACCTCTCACTCACCGGGTGGGGGCGGTTCAGCTTTGATTAACTGTCCCGTGCGATATTAATTTCCGACAAGAGGCTCACTCTGCTGTCTCTGCAGGAAGAGGGAGGTGGGGGGCGGGTGCGAGGAGAGTGAAGTTTCCTGAGTGGCTTCAGTTCTTTGCCTGTTTGTCCATTTGTTTCCAGAAGGCACTGCCCTCGTCAGTAACCCTTTCTTCCTGCATCCACGCCCCTTGCTAGGTGTCCTCAGCCCTTCACTTGGTCTTTCCCATGAAAGACCCCTCGCTTACGTAAGGGGAGGCTCAATGCTTCTTCCACTTTGCTGCATGGCCAGACTGGAAGTGATCTCTGAGCTCTTTGGTTAAGGAGACAAAATAACATCTGCGCTGACTAGGGGACTCTTCAGAACTCGGGAGGGAGAGCTCAGTGATGCTGAAACCAAGTATGCTCCAGTCCAAGGTCAACCCCTGGACCCTGGAAAGGTCGGTTAACCAACATCTCTGGGCTGACTACTCCTCAAAACTGTCCCCATGGTCTCCTTCTGCTCCTGCACCCTGTCCTGCCCAGGATCCTCCAATGGCTTCTTTTCTTCTTCTCCATGCAGACCTAAGGGCATTTCCCAGGACTCCAGCTTGGGCCATCTGCTCTTTCCTGTAAGCATTCACAGTGGATGCTTCTAGAAGCACATCCAACGACCAAGTGCTTTAGAGGAGGGCAGTCGATCTGCTGAAAAGGAGTTGGGTGATGAGTAGACATCCCTTCCACAACCTGTTCCCTCAGGCAGCAAATTCCTACCTTCCCTGCCCGCCTGCCCGCCAGCTGCCTCCTGTGTGCCCCGGAAGGCAGGGAAGGCAGCAGGGCTGTGATGCTGCAGCAGCTTCCATCCCTTCTTCCTGCTACTGCTGGCTCTGCCTCCATGGCCAGAGAGGCAGCTGGTCCTCTCCTGCACCAGCAGAGCTGGGAGAACACATCTGTGTGTGTGTCTTCCAGTCCATGGATCAAGCTCCTCTATAGTGGCCTGGGTTGCTGGGTGCCCCTCTGGTAGGAGCTGGGTGCCCACCTCACCTTGTGGCTGGCATAGGACAGAGATCCCTGCTTGCCCGGCACAGAGGGATGCAAATATGTGTGGATCTACGTGTGCAGATGTTCATTTTGGAGCAATATCTGCACATTTGGCTCACAGGCACAGAGCAAGTACACCTAGCACTTAAGAGACACTCCAGTGTCGAGATGCTCATTTGGGAGAATAATTATACCTGAACAAAGGGAAAGTCTTTTGAAAATGTTAAGAAGTTCTGTAGAAATGTCAGGGCTGGTAATGATGATTATTCTTCCAAGACCCCTATTACTCACAGTGGCATCGGACCACCCCCCCACGGTGAGCCTTAGAAAGGACTGAAATGGGCAAGAGAGATGGGCTGGTGCTTCCAGCCAGCTTGACCGCTTGAGATGGGTCCATTCTGAGCCTGTGATTCTGGCTGAACCAGACAAACAGCAGTGCTGGGTGTGGCCAGGGTAGGGAGGGGCCGGCTCTGCGAGGATTGCTCACCAGAGCTGCGAGATTTGGCCTGCAGAGGAGGCGGTGGCTGTGGACCAAGAGCTGAAGGATTTGGGCTGGGTGAGGTGGCTCACACCTGTAATCCTAGCACTCTGGGAGGCCGAGGCGGGTGGATTGTTTGAGCTCAGGGGTTTGAGACCAGCCTGAGCAAAGTGAGACCCCGTCTCTACTAAAAATAGAAAGAAATTATATGGACAGCTAAAAATATATATAGAAAAAATTAGCCGGGCATGGTGGCACATGCCTGTAGTCCCAGCTACTCGGGAGGCTGCGGCAGGAGGATCGCTTGAGCCCAGGAGTTTGAGGTTGCTGTGAGCTAGGCTGACACCACAGCACTCTAGCCCGGGCAACAGAGCGAGACTCTGTCTCAAAAATAAATACATAAATAAATTAAATAAATTAAAAAAAAAAAAAAAAAGCGCTGAAGGATTTGCATGCAGGAAAGCAGCCAGCCAGCTCCAGGTTGCTCCGGGGGCAACAACTAGGATGGGCATAGCACAGGGGCAGAGGTAGAGTGTCTCCCAGCTTCGCCCCTCCCCAATATCTTGTGAGTCGCCTTGCTCCTCCTGCGGAGAGGAAGCAGGCGGTGGCCTGAGACTGGCTGTCAGCAACACCAAGGGCTCCTTGCTGCAGGAGGAAGGCCCAGCGAGATGACATGTGAGGGTCTTTCTTCCTTTCAGGGGCCTTGAGTTCTAACCAATTATCCTCCACAGAGGACATTCAAACCCAGAACCATAGACACAGGCCTCTAGAACTTGAGACCCCTCAAATCTGTACTGCTCTGAGTCCGCATGACCTCTTGGACCCCAGAAAACGAAAGCTCAATGCACCGTGTGACCTGGAGGCTCAGATGCCTCCTACGGCTCCTTAGGATGAGGAGCCACTGGAGGGTCCAAACACAGACACCTGCGTGAAGATGACAGGGGCTCTCTGCGGAGCTTTCTGGGGTTTGGAGGAGTTCGGTGGGTCCCTCCTGTCACTTCGCCAGGCAGGATCCTGACTGTTCTTGCCTCTCTATGGCCTGGCCTCACTCTCCACCCATGTCACAGGGGACGGGACCACAGAGCAAGCAAGGGACAAAGCAGTGAGGGGGGCAACTAAACCCCTGATTTAGGAGACAAAAAGCTCGGCAGTGAAAACAAATCTATTTAGAAGCCTCCAGCAGATTTTAGACACCTTGATTAATCATAACTTGCTACACATTATTTCCCTATAAACAAACTACAATGTTACTCATATAAACAGCTTTATCTTGACAGCTGCAAAATGTCAGGATTTAATGTAGAATGAGCAGAGATACACCATATGTTACCACTCGGGGCCTGGAACACACTAATTCACAGCATATTGCCTCACACCGAAGAGGTGATCACAAAAGAGGACTAGGTTTTTGCCTGGCCGTGGTGGGGCACACCGTCTCCGGGTTCCCAGCCCCTTCTTGCCGGAGCTGCCACGACCCACAGGCAGTGCTGAGCGAGGCTCCGGGCGTTGCTCGCAAGCGGTGAGCAAGACGGCAACCCGGAAGGTGCAGACGCGGCTGTGTTGTTGTAGTTTTGAAAACTGCCTCCAATAAATACAGGTGTACCACACTGGGAAACCCATGGTTACGGTACAAGTTAAAGGAAAAAAAAAAGTCAATACATTCCTGGTACCCTGCTGAGAAGGATTGCTGCCACCTTTGCCAGAAAGAAAAGCTTACGAAAGATTCCAAACAAATAGAACCCCCCATGGAAACAAACAATTAAACCGGTTAAATGCAAGAAGATACAGAACTTAATTCTCAGGAAAAGGAAGTTTGTAAAAGGGACTCTTTATCTAGGGGTATTTTTATCCCAAGGAGAAAGAAGTAGGGAACTTTCCCAATGGCCTGCACTTGGCTAGACGATCCACAGGGAGCGTTTTCATAGAGAAAACAGTTTATTATTTGGCCTTTTCTCTCTCAGTCTCTACCCTTCTGCATCTCTCTTTTGCCTTGACATGAGTCTAAAGCAGGGGTCTGTCGGGCCCACTGCCTGTTTTTATTAACACAGCTTTCTGGGAGCAGCTGGGCCCACCGGGAGATGCGTGTCCCGTCTGCTTCTGTGCCACGGCAGCAGGGTGGAGCAGTTGCCTCGGAGGCCACACGGCCCACGAGGCTGACAAGATTTACTCTCTGGCCCTTGACAGACGAAGTTAGCTGATCCCCCATTTATGTGTTTATGTTCTTCCCCGGCTGGAGCACTTGAGGCGCTCATAGCAAGTTTTGGCAGCCCACAATCAATCCCTTTCTTTTGGCTCCAGAATCTTAATTTCCTTTTCAGGAAGTGCCACCCTCATTGTGTAGTCTTGGTGGGACTGCCACCCAAGAGGCAGGACTGTGACTGGCCAGGGGAGTGGGTGGGGTGGGCTTGGCCTGGGCAGCAGCTCCCTGAAGAGTCGGTTGCCTGTCCTGCTGTCAGGGCAGCCCTGACCCGAGTCCCTGTCCTAGACTCCTGGTTACGCTGCAGGGTTGGGCGCCACCCGCTATCCCGCCATTACGTGCTTTTCCTTGCTTAAGTAATGGAGAGCTGGAGTCTTGTTGCCTGTGGCCAAAGAAGCCTGATTCGCGTCAACAGCCTGTCAGTGGCCACGTGTGGGCCAGACCTGACCCAGAGCAGCTGTGCTGACCCTCCCTGCCCTGGTCCTGGCTCCCCTGAGAGCCCCCCAGCCCTGCACCTCCAGCCCCTCCGCCTCCCCCCAGGTTCCACCCACACCAGCGCTCCCTGTTCTGGAAGTGCACCACATGCCTCTGCCCGGGGCGTGCCCTCTGCTCAGAGGGCCTTTGCCGCCTTCCAACTTAGGAAACTTGTATCCGTCACTCAAAACACAGTCACTGCCTCTGCGACGCCTTCCCCAGCCTTTCCAGGCAGAGTTACTGGCTCCATCCTCGAAGCTTCCATGGCGCTTCGTGCCTCTTCCTGTTAAAGAGCTCCAGCTACTCCGCTAAAATGATGAGTTTACAGCGTTGTTTTCTTCCGACTTGCTATAAACTCCCTGCCACAAGCGAATTGTCTTATTTATCTGTGTCCCCAGAGAATAGCAAGGTTGTGGAATGTTAGAAGAATTTTTAGCATCGGCTTGTAGACTGCCAAGTTGTAATCTCGGTCCCGTGCCCGCAGTTCTCAGCGTCGTCACCCCTGCTGCCCTGGCTCCAGTTACTGGTTCCTGCAAGCCCCAGACTTGGACCCCGTTCCTGGACTAGGGTTCCAGGATCCTCCTTCCTGGGCCTATTCCTCTGCCCTTAGTCACTGACATCCTGTCTTGTTACTCTCAGAGTATCTGAAGCTGACAGTTCTGCAAATTCTTGGAGCTTGTGGCTGGGGCTCTGCTGCCGGACGCCAGACAGGACAACCCCTATCCCCCAAAGCCCTCTAGGGAGGCATGAACCTTTCAGATGCTTCCTGCCCCCTTGGATTGCTCTCCTGGCCTTCTGGGCTCTATGCCTTGTCCACACCTAGATCTGGCAGGAGGGGAGATTTGCCTCAGTGGCACAAGCTGCCAGGGCAGAAGTGCATGCTAAAGGCTGCTGTGATCCTCTTACTAGAAGGAGAGTCGTTGATTCTTCCCCTTTGCAGAGTGGGAAATGAGCCTCTGGGGAGTCCACAGCCAACAAGGTTTAGCAGGAAGTTAAAGCTCGAATCCCAGTGTGCCTGGTGCAGCTTCTTTCTCCTGGGCCAGATGCATGGGGTCGTCCCGGTATCTGGAACTTTCAGTGCATCAGGACCACTAGAAGAGACAAGCATTGTGATGCTTTGCAGGCTGTTTGGGAGGAAGATAAATGTCTTCCTCCGTCCCATTTCCCATCGCTGCCTACTTTCATGGGGGGCCAGAGCTTTCCGAGTGCAACAGCCTGTCTGGATGTCAGAGTCTTTAACATTAATACTAGGCATTCTCTCTCCAGTGTTCTTATGCCAGAAGGGCTCCTGGAATGTGCAAAACATCCCACATCCCCATCCTGCTGCCTGGGTCAGGAAGGGGACTTGGTCCCCCCACACCCCCAGTTGGTGGAATCATCCAGAGGAGCAGATTGTCCTATACCCAGCCCTGCAAGTCCAGACACAGCAGCCTAATGATGCCCAAATAAGGCTTAATTCTCAAGAGGAAGTCTTCTTTCTGGGCTTCAGAGCTCACTTCTGAAGGTAGTTGGCAGATACTGGTCCCTGCTGCCGGGAACTCCTCCAGGAACTGTGAGGTTGAATCTGGTGATGAGAAGTGAATTTGGTGCAGAGAACAAACGAGCATCCTGACGTGTTCAGGACAAGGTCTGCACCGTCACACAGGCTGCTGGATGGTTTCTAGAAACCTTCAGAATGTCCCTCCAGTGCTGACATTTCTGCCCACAAGCTACATCTGCAAGACTTTCTCTCAGACTCAGAATGTGCAAAACCTTTGCCTGACCACATGCCTCAGACTTCACTCGCAGTCTGTGGTCTCGGTGGCCTTGGCAGGGCACTGGGCGCTGTGCAGCCTGGCCTCAGCCCTCGTCCTCTCCTCCTGGAGCCCCCGCCTGCCCCGCACTTGGGCCGGCTCCCTCCCCTTGCTCTGTGAAGCTGCCAGGAGGCATCATAAGATGTAGCCAGTGAGTGAGATCCCATTTCCAGGCAAGCTCCTATGCCCAGCTCTGAGTTTCTGGCAGAATCTGACGCATGGGTTGCCTTTTCTGTCACTAGCCTTTTCTTCTGTTTTAAGGCCTTGATTCTAGAGCTCGAAAGACTCCTGGGACTTAAAATAGAAATACCTAAAGGAGCAAAAAACAGCATCCAATCATTCCCAAGCAAAGTGGCTTCCCCTACATGTGGGCCTAGGGCCCAGGAATGCTGTTAAGACATAGACTTGGGTTTGAAGACAGTAATTGAGTCATTGACACCAGTACTCAGCACTGCGATTACCCTGGGATATTGTAATCTTCCACACTTGCTGTGCGTGTGTGTTTGTGCATGCACCCATGTGTGTATGGTGACACAAAATGAGTTTCAAAGCAAAATATCCCTGGATTCGGATTACCTGTTGGCGAGCACTAGGCTAACATTCCTCCCCTCTGAGTACATAAACAGTTGATAACAGTCTAAATTCACTCCCATGGGGAGGAACTGGGCTTCGGGTGACTTCTGGGAGTTTGGATTCGCTTTAGAGGATTTTATGGATTCCACAGTCACTTCATGGTTAGCAGTGCCGAGGGAGGTGTGCTGTGGCACGAGTGACCCAGAGCCAGTGGATAATCCCTAAATCATTACCATCTGGTTTGGAAATGTACCATTTGATTATTCCTGGGAGCTGATTTGCCTTCCTAATTATGTTCTCCTTGGACTAATGCTAGAATTAACATTTCTTTCCAATAAAAAATGAAATCGGCTCTTAATACATTGTTAGATCCACTGCATAGGATATCAAGACCTCAAACAAAACAGGAGGGGAAAAAAAGACAAAAAGATCAGAGAGGAAAAGGGAGGAGGAGGAGCCTCACCTTGGCTTCTGATTGATTTTTCTCACCACACTCATGAAGGAATTAAAAGTAGAGTCAGATCTCAGGACCTGAGTCTCCTGCATATTTTCTGCTCAGAGGAAAGAACTCCTTTCCCATCTCTAACTTGTGCATACGTGTGTGTGTGTGTGTGTGTGTGTGTGTGGACAGCAGAGTCGCTGGGTCCAGCCGGATGCAGTTTAGCGGGTAAAGATGCTGTAGAGTTTCTGACTTGTTTCCCCCGGAGCTCATGACTCCTTTAGCTCTGGTTCTTGGTCCTAATCAGTATTTTGTGCTATTTTTTATTATTTTTAATACTCACCTTGTTCAAATGGGTAATAGTTGTACATGGTATAAAATTCAAGATATACAACACAGTGGAATTGGGTCCCCACCCCCGCAGTCCCCACTGTAGAGGTGACTGCTGTCACCACTGCGGCACTTTCTGTGGCACGTTCCAGGCGTGTGAGCTCCTCCTGCTCCCCTTAGGGCCAGCTGCTCCGGTTTGGTCCCTGCTGTCACTTGAGCTCTGGTGTTGCTCGCTCCCTGGGTGTCTGAACAACAGCTCTCAGCAAATCTGTCCTCTTGGGCCGTCAGTGCCTGGGGAAAGGCACGTTCTTCTCTGCTTCACGTGTCCCCGACGCCGCTCTCCACTCCAAGCCACCACTTCTCCATTCTTCTCTCCTCTGTCTTCTCTCTCCGGTTCGTGGCTCTGGTGGCTTTGTCCTGGCCTTCATCCCCTCTGGTCTCAAGGGAGTGGAGTCTGACAAGTTTCTCTCAATCTTCCCTCTGACACCCTCACTCCCAGGCTCCGACAGCTCTGCCTGAGTGACTCTTCTGCTGCCTCTCGAAGTATCCCTTTCCCTTCTCCGCTGAGTTGCCTCCTTCCTCCACATGTGGTTTAATCATTTCTTTTTCCCTCGCTGCTCTTGATCATTCACATGAAGGTGACTCTCAGATCCAGAACTCCACACGCGACCCTTTTGCTGAACTCCAGACTCAACGTCCAGCTCCTCTGCACAGTTCCGCCATGTTGTCCCTGGTCAGCTGGAACCCAGGAGCTGAAGTCTAAGCCTGTGTTCTTCCTCTGACCTTTAGTATTCCTAAGCACAGTTTCATCCTTCTCCAAGTCACTCTAACTCCACCATGCATCCTCCTCATCCCCAAGGCTGAATTCCTCCTTCATGTTCTCTGCCAAAACCTCCCTTTTATTCCAGTTCCTACAGCCTCCGTTTCACGTGCAAACCCCCTGGGGCCAGCACATAAATGATGTCAGCGAACCTCTTACCGGTTCTCCTCCAACCCTCTGCCTTCCTTCCCAGTCTGCCTGACATATCATCTTCAAGAAAATATCCCCAAATAGGATTTTATCAGGCCCCTCCCCTAAACAGAGCTTGGGTTTTTGTAACCTGGATGGCAGCCGTTACGAAACAGGCAAGCTTCTGTAGGTCCACACCTATTCTTTTCTCTTGGTCTCAACTACCAAAAGGAAATGCTAGTATATACTTTTCTTAAAAATGACACTGCTGAAAGAAAACAATTTTTTAGCATGACATCCAAGTCAATCTCAAAGGGCCCCAATTTACCTTTTCCACACATCTGCCATCTCTTTTTGGCTTTACTGTGCAGGCATTAGAGTGTAGTGTCTCAGACAAAGGGCCCTGAACTCATTCTGCCTAAATTTGCATCCCAGATCTTCCAAATACTTTCTGTGTCACTTTGCAAAAGTTTTTAAAATCCCTTTCAAGCTTTAATTTGAACACCTATTAATTAAAGATGGTAATAATGCACCTATATTATAAATTGTTCTGTGGATTAAATGAAATAATCCACGTAAAACGCTTGCAATTGCCTGGCATTAATAGTGCCAAATAAAGCTCATTTTCATCCTGTTCTTCCCAAATATGAGCCTCTGCTTAAGACAAACCGACGGACCCAGTATCTCTTGAATAATGCCTTGTGCATTCCTTCGTTTTGGGTTTTGTTCTGGGGTTTTGGTCCATCTGAAAAAATCCTATCCATTTTTTTTTTAATACAGAGTTTCCGTCTGTTGCCCTGGGTAGAGTGCAGGGGCTTCATCATAGCTCACTGCAACCTGAAATTCCTGGGCTCAAGTGATCCTCCTGCCTCAGCCTCCTGAGTAGTAGGGACTACAGGCTCACGCCACCACACCTGGATAACTCTTTTTCTATTTGCAGTAGAGATGGGGGGGTCTCACTCTTGCTCAGGCTGGTCTTGAACTCCTAACCTCAAGCGATCCTCCTGCCTGGCCTCCCAGGGTGCTAGGATTACAGGCACGAGCCACAGAGCCTGTCATAATCCTATCCATTTTTAATGTCTAAACCATATCCTACTCCTTCCATGGAACCTTTCCCTGATGCTTACTGCAGTGGAACTACACTGTGTGACACTGTAATGGTGAATATGACATTACACATTTGTCTAAACCCATAGGATGCACGACACAGACTGAGCCCTGGTGTAACTATGGGTGTTAGTCCATGGCGGTGTAGCGAGCTCCTCCACACCTTCGTGTGCCGGCTCTGCCAGGGCAGGAGGGGGTGGAGGAATTGGGGCTCTTGGGAGCACAGGCTGCAGCACCACTTCTGGCAAATGCCACCCCTCCTGCACTCTGGCTCTGGCACCTCTGCAGCTGTCACCACAGGAAAGTTCTGGAGTCTCAAAAAGGAGAAGGAATAAGATGACCGGAAGAAGAGAGAGGGCAGAATAGAAGAATCCCACTGTGATTCTAACCAGTGCTTCTGGCCTTCTATACCCATGGGATCAAGACTGATCGAGAACACAACGTTCATCCACAGGATGGAGGAGGAGCCGTTGCACCTCACTCTCCCGCCATGCCGGCCACGCCTGCCCCTGGGCCCTGCCCTCAGGATTGGTGTGGACACACAGCCCAAGTCAGACCAGCTGAGCCCACACATCACGATGGTCCCTGTGCTGTCTACAGGTCTGACCACTGTTGCTCCGTGTCCTCTCTTGGGGTCACGACCTCACTGGCTCAGACCTGCCCCATTTAGCCTCCCATGATGGTGACCGTGTCTGTTCCTCCGCCAACCTCACAAGCCCCGCAGGTGATTCCTGGCCTCTCAAGAAGGTAGCACCAACCTAGCAGAGGAGGGAGGCAGGGGGCTGATAAAGGTGGCAATGTGCTTCCTCCCCACCTCCAGGGGGCCAAAGAAGCAGCAGATGCTGGAATCAGGGCTGCTGAGAAGAACGAGCCCCTGTCCCCTCCCCCGAGGGGGAGGCTGACCATTAGACAGCAAGGCCTACGCAAGCAAAGGGAACTGTGATGAAAGAAATGGACAGAGCCCTGGGCTCACGGATTCAGCTCCTGGCTCTCCCAGGAGCTTGCTTGCTCTTTGCCTGTGGGAGCTTCGTGTGCTCTGTGAAACCCCCAGACAAGGAGTGTCGCGTTCAGGCCAAGCACAGGCTGGAATCAGCTCCCAGGTGCCATGGTCAGTTGCTGGGCCCGGGAATATATACCTGTTTATGTCTATATGCACATGTGTGTATGCATAGACCCACTCATCACGGCCGTCTTTGTTATAACCATTTCTGTATTTACAAATGCATTATCTCTGAGAATTTTCATATTTGATGTTTTATTTATTTTTGTCTTTTTTCTCTCCACCCTGTCCTCTGGCCACAGCATTTTTATTTCCCTTTGTCCTTTTTTTGTCTTATAATCACAGCAGATTTCAGAGAAAATATAAAATAAAATAAAAATAAAAAACCATCAGGAAAACAATTGTTAAAAGCAATTTAAAAATGAAGAAAAAGAATTGCATATAAACCAAGGGGTGTTTTTAGAAATTTGTATGGAAATAAATTCGTGTAAAAGAAAAAAAATGTGTTACATCAGCTCATCAATTGTAGCAAATGCACCACACCAGTGCGAGACGTTAATGGAGGTTAGAAATGGGCTGGATAAGAGAGGGTATACAGAAACCTCTGTACTTTTCACTCAGCTTTTCTATAAACCTAAAACTGCTCTAAAAATTAAAATCTATTAATTGAAAACGAAGATCTGACTTGATTCCAAGTGAGCTCCTTTGAAGCAGGGATTATGTTTTGCTCATTTTTTTGCCTTCAGCCGGAGCCTTGTCTGGCTTAAAGACACCTAAAGGAGACCCTTCGTCACATCATGTCATGAGTTCTGTTTTATTTCAACATGACAGAGTCAAGAAGAGGCAATGAAGTTTGAGGAAAAGGGAGCGTGAAATTAGAAGGTCTGAGTTTAAATCCTGGCTTCTTTTTATACCCAGTTATGTCACCTCAGACAAGTTACTTAACTTCTTTGAGTCTCAATATTCTCATCTGTAAAATGGGGATATTCATCAGGTTGTTGTCAGGATTAGAGCAAGAGATATACTAAACCAACAGTAGCTATCTCACTATTGTATAAGGTAAAAGCTTTATTTCTTTATTGCCAGGAGATCTGCCAAGGGAACCAATTCTTGATGAGGTTTAATAAAAACAAACAAGAGGTGATCACTTCCTTGACCGAGAATCATGACCAGAATCGGAAAGGAGTTCAGGTTATTTAGTGATGAGGACAGACAGAGAGAGCTTTTCATCTTCAGATATATTATTACCTATAACATGGAAGAAGCTCTACAAATATTAGCTGCATCTGAAGTACTGTTGCATAATTGTGGTAGTGAGTTGTTAGTGTTCATGCAATGGAGATCTTCACCAAGGGCTTCGTCTTGCAGATACAGCATCTGAGACACGCGACTGCTAAGGTCACGGCCTCGGAATGGCTTGTGTCACATGCACATCCTATGGTAGAGCTCACTCAGGTGGCCTGGGCCTGGTCAAAGGAGCCTGGGAAATAGAGTTTTTCTCCGTGCTTAGAAACAGGACACAGCATAGTAGGCACAGAGCACAGTCTCCACACAACATCCACAGGAAAGTCTGCAGCTTCCAAAATGAGTTTTTCAATTCAGTTCCATTCTGGTGAAAATGAAACTGTCTAAGTACTTTTGTTTGAAAATAAAATATCGATTATTTCAAATAGTAGCTGAATTGGAAGACTAAGAGGAGAGAGGGTGATTTCCCAGTAATTGAAAGAGAGAAGACCAGTTTCTTCTATAATGAATTATTTGAAGTAGGGCTTCAACATTTTAATGATGATAAAGAAAACCATCTCATTCACTCCAGCCAATCCCAATAGAAAATGTTCTTCTCTCAAGCTATGGGTAAAAATGTCAAAAGTGAAAATCCATCTCCATCTGCACATTAAAAGTAGAGGATGATGTAACTTTGCTGAAGAACCAAGCCTGGAGTCACTTTGAAATGTGGAACCGCAGAGAAACTTCTCTAATGCAGATGATTGTATCCCATGTTCTCTGCGTAGATTTGCTTCACTCCTGGGGAAAAATTCGTTAAAACACTTGGACTGACAGATGACCAGATCAATTTCTCCATCTCCAGCGCACATGGTCCAAAACAAACACAGAAATCAACAAGAACATCTTGAGGAACTGAAGTGGTCTGGAATCCTTTGGTTTAACAGAATTTCAATCATTATTATTTATTCGATTTAGCAAAGGCGGCCTAATTTAATTTGTAATATTTATGATAATACTGTTTTGTGCTAGATAATCATCTTGTAGCTCATTAGGTAATTTCCATAACAAATATCTGTCATCAAACATGCTTCATCGCAGCCCTGCCTGTGGAGGTACAGAGATGGCCAGTGTGCCTGGGGTCCCACGTTCTCTGCTCACACACAGGGTCCAGGCCCAGGACTGGGTCTGCATAGCAGCCCCAGGGCGACGGTCTCCTCTGCTCTTGTGCACTTTCTTCCCCTGAGCACTTGTCTCCTTCTTCCTCTGACTAATGCTTGAAAGCAGAATCGTAGCTCCTCCACCTACAAACTGCATTGAGAGAGTTACAGGAGATCCTTAGAAACCTTGATTGTGGTGTCTGGCTTGTCGCAAACTCTCAGGAAGGGTTACTATTCGCCCCCTCCCCTCTTTCCTCATTGAGTCACAGGTTGGGGAAGGGACTCCCAAAGGCAATGCTAAGACTGTGAGGCCGTCAAAGGAGGACCAAGGAAATGAAGCACTGGGGAGCACCTTGCAGGGGACAGGGGTCGCTGCCACATCTGTTTCAGTGTTTCCCTTGGTCCTCACAAGGAACCTGAGAACGAAGGTATTATCTTCCCTTTCCAGATGCAGATACTGAGGCTTGAGTGTTTGGAAGTCTTGCTCAAGAGCACATGGCTGGTAGGAGCCAGAGCTGGGATGGGACCTCACGCCCAGAGTCCCATGTCCAGTGCTCTCTCGACTGCAGGCTGCTGCATCCCTGAGGGTGGGAGGGGACACAGGTGGAAGGACGAGGTGGCAGCAGCCACACCTGGCCCTGTGGATAGTGCAACTCCAGAGCAGAGAGGCTTGCTGACACCAGCCTGGAGGAACCCCCTCATCCCTTACCTGCTGCATGGCCCTAACCTGGCACCCTGCCCCCATGAGCTGTACCATGGGAGCACATTGGGTTTCTGGCTCCAGGTGGGAAAGGGGAAAGGGAGTAAAGAGCCCTGAAGGCGAAGGCCTCCAGTGCAGAGGGACACTCTTGCTCCCCATTAGACCTCCATCCTGGGCACAGCCTTGGGCAATTCTTATTGGCTGAATAGGCCTTTTCTGAAGGACTCCTCAATTCACCCTCTTCCCCCTCTTGCTCAGCCTGTCCCCAAACCTAGTTTGTTTCCTCTGATTTTTCTATTGTATAGCAGATTTGTCGGGGCGTGGCAGTGAGTTAGAGGAATCCAGGAATGGACGTTGGGGAGCAAAGAGGGACCTGGTTCTCTCCAACCCTCTGCTCTCCTCTGAAGCTCGGCTTGGATTTTGTTTAACTACCCGAGTTCCGTGGTGTGGGTAGGTGGCCCCTTGGAGTCAGCCCAGGGAAGTCCGCACAGGTCCCAGCCCTGAGGCCTCAGGATCTCAAGAGTTCAGTGGCGGCTGTGACTCGTCCCTGCGGGGCAGGATGGAGCAGGGGTCAGCTGCAGGGGCAGGTGCAGGGGATCTGGGCTCCAGCCCAGGTGTGATTCGCTCCATCTCTGCTTCTCTTCTCCAGCCAACCATCTCTCATCTGTCGGAGGAGGGTTCATCAGATGACCCCTGAGGCCTCTCCCAACCCTGACATTTCTGATTTCTGAACTTCCTCAAGATCTGCGTCACAGCCTTTGCGTTTATGTGGTTTCGGCCGCGTGACTCTCCCAAGCTACTGCCATGTTTCCATGACTTAACCGGTAGCCTCTCTAGAGTACACACGGGAAAATAGGTGTCCTAAAATTCCTATGAATGTTTGAAATTTTATTTCCTTTGAATTGTCATTGGCCCTCAAATGAGACCACATCCCCTGTTGATCCAGCCCTCTAATCTGTTTTCGCTGTTCTTGCAGCCCGGCCAAAGCATTGTCTCTTCCAGGTGTCATTGTTGATGTATCCGAGTCATCACAGAGCCAGCTGCTGTTGACTGGCTGATCCAACCCAGCTTGAGTCAACACACACCTGGCACCTGCCCGAGAGTTCACTGCATTAGGCCCAGAGTCATCAGAGAGAGTTGCACATGGTCCCTGTCCTTGAGGGGCTCGTGTCTGGTGAGGATCGGACAGTGACAGTGGGTGGGGGCGAAGGAGTGAGGCAAACCCCCAAGCACTTTAATGCTAGGCAGTCAGGGACTCTCTCTACTGAATTCTCGTGGGGTGCACTCCTGCTGGTTGTGCTGGCCACAGAGATGGATTTTTCCGTGTACCTGGAGGATGTGCAGGTGTGACCACATAGGACCCTCCATCCAAAGGAGAAAAGAGAAACTCATTCATTGTCCTGAGGTTGGAGACACGGCTAGTATCTTCCTTTTCCACTTGTCGCAATGAGGGAGGCTTTTGCCATAGGGGTGTCATGGGGGCAAGATGGTGCACTGGCATGTCTGTGGGCTGTGGGGGAAGGAGCTACAAGGGGGAGTGGTGAGGCCCAACCCCAGCCCTGGCACCCACTGACTGTGTGGGCTTTCTCACGTCCTGGCCCCTCTGGCTTGGGTGGAAGAGACCATTTCTGAGGTCCCCTCTGGATTTGCTGCTGAGGCTCCCCAAACTCTGCTCACGCCCATGAACTCCCAACTTCCCCCACAAGAGGAAAGGCCTCAGCCTCCAGCCTCCCCTGGAGCCTCTAGCTCCCCCTTCTAGGTGGGAGGGTCCCTCCTTGGGCTCCCATGGGAAGGTAATAACACCATCAACCCTTACCCGTCCCCTGGGCAATGGCCCCACGCTGCTCCTCCTCATCCGAGCACACTTCCTTCCGTGCCCCCTTCCTTCCATGCCGTGCACAGGCTCACCTGCCCCCTGACTGCATCCCAGGAGCCACCATGGGTCAGGGGACTGAAACCCACTTTCATATTGTTATATGTAAGGCATCTGCCACATATAACTTTAAGCCCATCGTACCTTTAAAATTCCGTGAAGGGTGATTTGGAGGAATGTTCTTTTTTGGGACTGGATCCCCGTCTGCTGCATTAGAATAATTGCGAGCCGACTTGAACAGGCGCGGATTCCCCAAGGTAAAGAGCTGTCAGGCCCTTTAGGAGTGTCCTCCATGAGACGGATGACATTGATGTGGATGAGCACAGCATAACTCACTGGGAAATCACACATTTTACTTTGTAGCTTCTTATTGGGCAATGGTTTTGTTGCGAACTCTCTCAGGTGGTGAGGTGTGATTGGGGGTTATGGCATCTGCCAGGCCAGTGGGGCCTGGCGTGTGTGTCCATGGGTGTGTGTGCACGCGTGCATGTGTGTGTGCATGTGCGTGTGTGTTTATGAGGTTCTAACCAGGACATGCTGGTTAAGGGCTCAAATGCCTGGAAGAAGGTGCATTCTTACATTCGCTCTGGCGTCTATAGGGATTCCTGGTTTTCAGCCCTGGAGACTCAGCCCTCCTGTGGGTGGCTCTCCGAAGAGGCAGGGTCTCCAGAGAGACTTAATTGGCAATGCTTCACTGAGCACAGAAATATGACAGTTCTTGCTCTTTAAATTGTCAAGGAAGGCAAGGTGCTTTGAACCGCAGCTGCTGGGAGTGCAGGGGGTCCCTGCTCAGAGTTACCTCTGCCTCTGTGAATGTTCAGGGAGCATGAAATAGCGACAGAGAGACAAACAGGCAGATGGGGCAAGATGATCGACAAAAGCTCAACAAGCCATTTCATGGTCAGGCCACGAGGAGCCCGGGGAGGGCACACCCGGGGCCAGGACTTGGTGAGCTGACTGCAGCTGACCCTCTGTGGGCACAGCTGGGGCTGAGCCCTCTTTGGGCTGTTTCCCCATGGCACTGCCCTTAGAGGCATGTGATTATGTCACCTGGTGTCCCAAGCATGGATGATTCGGGGCTCCCCCTGGATAGCTGGACAGCTGTCTCAGGGCTGGGACGACAGGAAGCCAGGAGGTGGCCTGTGGAAAAAGGGCTGCCTGGAGGCACATGTGTGGGGACCTCTCCAGGCTCTCCCCCAGGGGAGGAGAGTCCTGGACAGAGCTGGGGAAAGTGTGACAGTAGACAGATGGAGCCAGCAGCAGAGGCAGCTTGAGACTGGGACTTGGGTGAGGAAAGGTGGAAGTAGGTGGGGGAAGGGTGGGTCAGTCCTCAAGAAGGTTTTTCCTTCAGGGCTTTCGATTTAGATTTATGCCGTGGAAGGCTGAGAGCAGCTCTGGGCTTTGACATTTCCCCTTGGAGTTTGGAGCAGCCCATTATCCCCTATCTCATGTGCCGCAGCTGAGGCACTTTGGGTCCTTCCAGTTTGTTTCCCAGCCTGGCCCTTGACAGTAGGTTCCTTGAGGGTGGTGATCATGTGTGCTTTTATTATACAGCCGGAGCACAGGGGCACGTAACGCTCACGCTGCTCTTCCCTTCCTCTTGCTTTAGTTTTTAAATTCTCGTCCCTCTTCTCTTTGCTGTTTTTGTGTCTAATGAGAAGGGGAAATGAAGCAGGTAGAGAAGTAGAAAGAAAGTAAATTACTGTCCTTCAATTAGATTAGGACCGGGTATTTCCTGGGACAGGGTTCAAAATCGTTGTATATTTGTTGAATGAAGCATCCAAGCAGACCTAGGATCAAGATTCAGGCTTATAGTCAAAAAGACATAGAAAAAGTGTATCTGTTATGCCCTCCCACCGGCTGGCCCTTGGCCTCCAACCTGCCGGCGCTTCCTCCACTGCCAGCGGCTGTGGGTTTGCTGCAAGCGCTAGCTGGAGGCTCAGGCTCTGGGCCTCGCCACTCTGTCTTTCCAAGCTGGGGATTTCACAGTTTGGTTCTTGCCTGCAGGACACATGGTCCTCGAGCTTTAATGTATACCATCCCACGACTCTCCTCAATTCATCCTTGTTAATCAATTGGTCTCTAATTATCTCCATTAGCATTCTTATTAGCTCCGAATCAGAAACCCTGAACCTGTGGACTCTTCCCTTTAGTGATCTCTGCACCTGCGGCCCTCTCAGGGCAGGATCTGGGCCTTAATATTTGTGAACATTAAGCTAATTTCAATTAGCCATGCAAGGGAGAGGGGCTCTCTCCTGCTCCTCCTCCTCCTCTTCCTCCCCCTCCTCCGCCTCTTCCTCCTTGACCCACGTGGGTTAACATTCACGCTCCTCTAGGTTAGCTTTGGCTGTGAAGACCCAGTTTCACCCATCCCTAAGATACAGGCATAGGAGTGTCCAGTGTTCTCATTTTACAGCCAGTGTGATTTGGATTCAGCATGGGCTGGCCGGGCTCACATGGATGGTGTACCTCTATTCACTGAGCTCTCCAGATCTTCAAATCTTAGCATCCATAGTATCAAACAGTATTTACAGCACGGTAGGTGTTCAATATGCATTTGGCCACACTGGAAATACTTGGAACGCGTTCTCAGTTGGAAGTACTCTGTTCTTTAGCATCTTCTCTCGAATCCCCATGTGATGATCACCATCATCACTATCATCACTGCCACCACTGTCATCATCATCATCAGATTCCGTGGTGCCAGAACTCATGACAGTAGTGACTGATGGGAAAGAGCCGTGTGCTGGGAGGTGACGTGACTGTCTGGAGCTGACAGCCCTCTGCATCCTGCCCCGACGCATCAGCCGAGGCTGACACTGCCGTCTGGTCGCCTCTTCTCCCCTCCCTAATGCTGTCATCGGAGATAGCTGATTAGTTCCTTCCGCTCAGTTGCATCTCGGCGCTCTCTTGCTGCATAAACGTTCAGAGGACAGATTGCGCTGATGAGCGCATTTCAGAGTTTGGTCTGTTTACTTTCTTCTGCTTCCTGTTTTGTGCTGGTGGGTGGTCTTACACTGCAGCAAGGCAGACCCCCGGTGTCTCCCTCCTGCAGCGTGCACAAGGAAAATGAGGCAACCATCCTACTCACAAATTCTGCAGAGCCCTCACATTTCAGCTCTGATTCCAGGATGGAGAATCCAAGATGAGATGCCCACAATTCTCCATGCCAAACGGATGAAGCCAATGGGAATCCAGGCTGTGGTTTTATGAGGCCAAGTGGCTTGTGCACCCTGCTTCCCAACCTTGACCACAACCGCACCCTAAGCAGACCCTGGAAGCTCTGGAAGATCCAGGTGCTGATGAATAAGGGAGGGGCTGTGGGAACCCACCACAAGGCTCATCCAACCTATATGGCCCCAGTGTTTTCCCAGGCCTCTCCCGTGCTGGACAGATCCACTAAACCACTTCAGCCTATGGGCAGCATCCCTCCAGCATAAGGACTGATGACCTAAGAACCTTGATCTTTATGGGGAGAGAGCAAACTTCCCATTTTCTAGATCCATGCATGGAAAAACATCCAAGTATTGCCTATACTGAAAGAGGCTAAAGGTTAGTTTATTTTTCAATTAAAATAGAGTGGAATATACCATATGGTTCTATTTATATGAAGTTCCAGAACAGACTAAGACCATCTATTGCAGAAAAAAAATCAGGAAGGTGGTTTCCTTGAGGTGTGAGAGTGAAGGGAATTGATGAGGAAGGAGTATTAGAGAGTTTTCTGGGGTGATGGCAAAGTTCTATACCTTGATATGGATTTGGTTACAACAGGTGTATGCACTTGGCAACATTTAGCAAATGCACACTGAAGATGTGTGCATCTCACGGGAATTTTGTTTCAAGATAAAGGAAATCTGTAACAAATCTTGAGATCTAGTTAATGACACCCATACTGAAGTGTATAGGGAGGATTGTGCTGATGTTTGCATTTACTCTGAAATGCATCAAAAATAGGATGGGTTGATAGATGGACAGAGGGGTGGGTAGATGGACAGAAACATGATAGTGCATGCCTAGTAAAATGCGAATAGTAGAATTTAGTTGGTGAGTGTATGCGTGCCCACTGCAAAACTCTGTCAACTTTGCATTATGTGTTACTTTTTTCATAATAAAATGTTGCAGCAAAATAGTGTAGGGGCAACTTAAGAAAAAGAGAGAAGTCCTTTTCTAATTTTTTTTGTTTTTGTATAGCACTGCTGAATATGTTTTTAAATTCGTAATTATCCCAGCTTCACTGGATTCAAACGGGTCAGATGCCACAATTTTATTTTAAAACGTCAAGTACCAACAATAGACCCTGAAAACAAAACTGCTTTTTCATCTCTTTAAAGAATAAATGTACCTATGACCAAAATAAATTGAGGCCCCATGTGGCTCATTCAGTGAAACCTCAAAGTCAAAGAAATCAGGGCGCTGCTATGAAGCCGGCATTACAGTTTGCAGGAGAGCACTGGGCTTGGAACAGGATGGTCCAGGTGGGATGAAAAATTCATTTGCATCCCAATCTCCATAAAATTCACTCTACTAAGAAACTAGAATCCTTCCTAGACAGCAAGAGAATGCCAATATCTGGCCTGCTCAGATACATTCAAGGTAAATGCTCTGCCCCTCTGGCTAGTACCTGACCCACCCATATCCCTTGACAGATGTGACCCTAGTAGCTGGGTAGTCATGGGGAAGTTTCACTCTTTGCTCCTGATTCAAGTCTGGGATGAAGTTTGAAATTATACGTACAGTTTGCATTTTAGGTTCAAAATGAGTCTCAGTATGTAACCTGGATAGTTGTGGACCCTCACAGCTCCGTCTTTGTATGGAATTGCACTTAAAGAGGTACAGATAGACGCCGGCCAAATGGCAATGTAGAGGGATTTCAACCTTTGCTTGCATTTCTTGAAGAAAAAGTAAAGAGAATACCGTCCCAAACCCACAGCAACCACTGAGAGCTCTTCTTAATGTCCAATTAATTCTGTTCTGTCCTGCACCTCTCCAGAACCTACAAACGAATCTCTCAAAGTCTCTCCTTTTGACTTTTCTCAATTTCTCTGACTTTTTCCCTCTTTTCTAATTTTTTAAATTATGTATAGGATTTTAGCGTTTCTGACTCACCTGCCCTGCTCCCCTCTGCCTCTAGCCTCTCTGATTCTACCCACCACTCTCCTGATTACATCACAGAGATCTGAGAACCTGGCTGGAAATTCTCCTTTAGAGTTGTTGTGTGCAGGAGTCAGGTAGGGGTGGCTGGGAGGGATGGGGAGTTGGGGTGTAAACAGAGGCAGGTCTGAATGAGGGGGCGAGAGAGGCGGTAAACTGCTAGGTTAACACATTTTATTTTTATAGTGTGTAGCCAGTTGCCTTTCCCAACACATGGCAGACACTCAATGTCTGTCCCTTCTTCCCAGCTACTTCCTTTGCCCTCTCTTATTTTAAGGTGAATTACTGTATATTATTTGCTCAGTTCCTAGAGATCTTTCTGTCCGGGGGCCTCTCCAGGACCATACCATTCGTATGGTACCATTAGAGCTCCCGAAGCCAACGTGAGCACAAGCAGTTAGGGTCCTCTCCTCCTTTTTCTCAGAAACCCTAATCAAAGCATGGGGGTGGCCTTAAGAGAAAAGCATCCCTCTCCACCAGTCGTGAGCTGATCAGAGTGAGAGTGGAAGTTGTTGCCAAAAAGAAAGAATTGATTTACCTGTCAAATAGTGAGCAAGATATAAAGCCACTGGCTTGAGAGCCCGGCATTCTTTGCTCAGGGCTGAAATTCCCTCCATGGACGCCTCCTCCCAAACTCAGTGATCAGGACCTCCCAGCTGACGGGGCAGGGAAGGGGTCGGTGGGGGCTGATGGGAAGGCCTTGCCTTGTGTGTCCGGAGTCCAGCCAAGGGCTTGATCTCAGTGACAGTTTTCAATCTTTTGGTGAGAAAACGAAAGCCCTTGGCAGTTGGGAAAAGACAAGGAACTGAAAGGGAATCATGGGAGCCCTGTGTTCATTATGCCGAGCTTCTTGCTCACTTCCTGTCATGCCAGCGTCCGTCACCCCTTTGCAACTCCCAGCTGTGCTCCTTTCCTTCCAGCAGAGGTGGTGGCTTGGTGCTGGAGAGGTGAGGGTACCGGGGGTGGCAAAAATCCTTCTGTCCACTGATTGTTCCTACTTTGAGGGAACCTGAGTGCGTATGGGGGAAAGCACCCAAACTGTCACTGGGTTTGCTACGTGTCCCCCATGCTGTGGTTTGCATCAAGAAGACTGTCCAAGCTGAGAAGACAGACACTGGCCAAAACAGACTACAGGTATTAAACAACCACAGCAACCAGCACCTACCGGTGTGCCATGGAGGGGCTACTAAGAACATCCAAAGGCATCAAGAATGACAGGCCAGGCTAACTCAGACACACTCTGTGGGTCCAGTCCAGAGGTATCAGTATGTTGCATCAGATAGGTGAGAAAAGAAAACTGATGGCCGGGTGGGGCAGACCTGGAGTCCACACAGAAAGGGTTTTTCTTCCCCAGAAGTAGAAGAGATGGAAGTAGAACAGGTAAATTGGGAAGGGGAAACCGGACATGGCAGTAAAAATCCAATTTACATGGTAATCCATGCCAAGCTGACATGGGCACAAGCGGGGGCCAGGCCACTGATTGATTGGTGCACAGCGTGTGCCCTGACAGTGCCACGCCTACCCTCAAAGGGATGTAGTACAGTCCGCAGGGCCCAGCGCCGCCATGGGGACACCCCTGCAGAGGCCTGTGAGGGCGTGGAGTTCGGGGACAGAAAATCCCAAAACTGCGTGAGGGGAGGGGCTGGAGAGCCAGGTGAGCTGGGGAGGCCAGAGTGGGGCTGCCCTGGTCTGGTCACCTTCTACGTGCGGGCGGGTGTGGCCCATGGCCAGCAGGTGGGCCCCCCTCCTGCTCTGGCCTGTCGTCTGTTTGGGTCTGAGTCAAGGAGGCCTGGGTGACAGTGGCTGGACACACCCAGCCCCGGGGATTGGGGTGTCCTTCTGTAGGGATTCGGGGCAGCAGGGCCCTTCAGCCCAGGACCTCACTGGGAGTCAGTGGGGTGGGGGATGTAGGTGTGGGCTGGTTTTGTTTTTCTTGATATTGGGTCCCCTTTGATTTTAGTAACTTGTTTCCCACAATGTGCTCCAAGAGCCTGAGCTCCGTGTCAGGGTCTCTGGGCCTGTCGTCCACCCCCTGACATCTGGCCCTGTGTGGGGCTGCAGCCCCTTCCCTCACTCCTCTCTGAGCTCCCAGCTACCTGAGCGGGAGGCCCTCTCGCCCCCACTGTGACCCAGCTGGCCCAGGCTCCCCGGGAGCAGGGTGCCCCCTCACACCCCAGGAAGGGGCCGCCCTGGCGGACGGGGAGGGGCGTGAACAGCACTGAGGCAACAGGACTGCCCAGCATGGCGCACGGCATGCTCGTCTCTTTAGAAGTATTTCTAAGTGACAGCTTATGCTGCTTGGCCGCGGGCGCTGAGAAGGGGAGACCCACACTGAGGCCTGGCGACTCCTCCTGTCCTGCCACCACCAGGTTACAGCAGGGGCAGGTGACAGAGCCCCATGAGCTGACAGGAGAGGGAAGGACCCCGGGGCATAGCAGGGTGGCATAGGAAGCGGAGGCGCTGCTAGCGGGCCTACATCGACCACTGACCTGGGACGGCATTGATCCCCCCACATGTCGGGGCCTGAGTGTCGTGGCTGGGCAGAGGATGGGTTCTTTGAGCTCTGGGTGACGCTGATTCCCTCTGATGTGGCTCAATCCCCTTCTGTCCTCTATCCGCGACGTATCCTCCCTCCACAGTGCAGCTCAAATCTCAGCTCCTCCGAAGGCCGTCGCTGTCTGCTCCTCCCGTGGAGCTCCTGTTGGAGCTGTGCGTTTCCTGTTCACTTAGCGATTCATCCTGAACTGTCTTAGCGTTTCCTTCTGCCACCGTCAAAGCGTGGCTAAGTCACCTGTTTAGCTTTTGCTTTGTTTATGGTCCATTTAATTCTGCGATATTTCTGAAGGGCAGAGACCAGGCCTTCTATGTATGGCCTGGAACAGTGAAGACTTCACATTTAACAGGAGAGCAGAGCCAATGATGATTCTGCGCCATGGCCTTCTTGGAAAACCTCGTCTGGGTGGGGATGGCTGCAGACAAGCTTCCTGCTCACTGAGCTCATGGGAAGTAGCGCTGGGAGCAAGATCGTCTTTCGTGGCTGTCTCTAAGGTCACATCGTCTGCTAGGAGGGGGCCCCGGGCTGGCAGCAGGGGTAGGGCTGGCCTGAACACACCACCATGTGCACCTCTTGCACCCTGTCCCAGATCCCCACGCTTCCCCTTGGCGAGGGCGGTGGGGTGGGCTCTCTCCCAGCGGCTACGCCCCCAGATGTCCCCTTGCTGTCACATATCCATGGTTAGAAAGTTGGCTTCGTTTTGTACCTCCCTTCCACCCACCACCTGCCCGTGCAGGCTGTTATCTTGGTTCTAGAAGGCAGCATTAGCCTTTCAATAAAATTATGTGGAAAGAGATGTCAGTTAATACAATAATTACATTTTAAAAAATAGGAGAAGAAACTTTCAGACAATTCCAAGTTTTCCAGGAGCACAGTATGAATTAGCAAGCCCAGCACAGAGGTGGAAAGCCACTGGGGGAGCAGAGGAGCTCCAGGCCTGAACCCCCGGCAGGATGTCCTGCACACAAGGCTCACTAAGTCCAGCTCGGCCCCCAGAGGCACGGAGTGCTCACTCGCCGTCTGCACCCCTACCTGGGGAGAGCGCTGGGAGGACAGCTCACTTCAGCACAGAGCAGTCGTCTCCTCCTCTCTTTCCCACTCTCTCGTCCGAGCTCTCTCTTTCCCTATGTTATTCTTTCCTTTCAAAGACAATAGACTTTCCCTGCCTTCTGCCATCCCGCAAAACACACACACACAAACCCTGCTTCTGGGGTTTTGTCATGAAGCCAGACAGGCTTTGGGTCCTCAAGCTATTATTTATTGAATTCAAGCCAGTGTCTCCTGCGAACATCAAACTGGATAATTACATCACAGGATACTCCCAGTCTGTCTCTGGAAACAGAAAAGACAGGCAATGGCGTGGCCGCCTCTTGGGAAGGGAAGTGAGAGCTGGGGACGTGGTAGGATGGACCCTTCTGTGCCTCTTGCATTGGGCACCATGTACACGTTTTCCTGTTAGCAGCAACAACAGCAACGGTTAATAATCAATTACATCACCCCCAAAATGTTGCACAGGTCGGGGCAGGAGGGAGAGGTAGCGCTGTCACAGCCGGAGGGCCAGGCCAACCGTGGCTCCCTCAGGCCCAGGGTCCTCTGCATCCCAGTGGGCCTGTAAGACATGTGCAAAGCAGATCTCTTTCTGCCTTAGTTGTATGTTCACAGGTTTCTGTTTTCCCTGTGTGGAGAGGGCCTCTGAGTGTGAGCAGGCAGAAGCCCATGTGGGAAACATGCAAACCAACAGCAGTAATATAGCAAATTCCCTGGGAAAGAAAGACAGGGGAAAAACCCTCTCCGTCTTGCTCTGTCTCCCTCTCCGGCACCCTTTCCCATTCTTTGCTCAGAGCCCGGTTCAGCGAGTTTCTGGTGGTGTTCTTGCCTTGGGGTGGGGGCTGTGTGGGGGCTCCAGGGAGGCCAGGACCAAATCTTTTCTGATTAACACTGCAAGGCTCTGAGGCTCCCTTGGAATAGGATTAAAACTCCCGTTTAGAGCTGTTTGGTTGGAAGGAACCCATAAAGCAGATGCCAATGTGAGAGCATTTTGAGAAACCCGAAAACGATCCCAAGAATCCATAGCTCTCAGGAGGATCCTGGGGAACAATGGCCATGTCCCCTCCAGCCATGCACCAGGAAAGCATGCCCCAATTTTGTCCTTGAGGGTGCTGAGCAGGGAGCTGGAGCGACCTCCCTCATTGACCGTGGTCTTTTGATTAAGAACCAACTTTTTAGGTCTAAAGGTGGGACCAAAAGCGTCTCTTTTTTCCTGTAAGTGAGTGTACCTTACACGTACAACATAGACTGAGATGGTGTGAGTAAAAGAGAGCAAACTTGAATGTTCCCATCCCTCTTCCCTAGATCAAGGAGGAAGAAAGGGAAGGATTCCTACCCCAGAGAGGTATGAAGGTTGGCAGCCTCTCACCTCTGAGGTTAGACTGCATTACGGTGGCCAAACAGCCTGGTTTGCCTGGAATTGCCTCGACACAGGACTTTTGGTGCTCAAGCCAGGAAAGTCATGGGCAAACCATGGTGGGTTGTTCACTCTAGGTGCCGCCTTGGACGGGGAGAGGCAGAGGTGAGACTTGTTTGGCAGCCTACAGTCCTCGTGGAAGCTGTGACCTCGAGGGATCAGGGGAGAAACAGCAGTTCCACCAGGCGTCTTGGCAGGTGCCTCAAAGGCAGCCCAGACTAGCTATGTGCCTTTTTGCTTTTCTAGGCTGCATGGGAGGGGGCACAACTGGGACTTTTGTACTCATGGGGCTGTAATGGTTCACTTCGTGTATCAGCGTGGCTGGGCCATGGGGTGCCAGACATTTGGCCCAGTGTTATTCTGGGTGTGTCTGTGTGGGTGATTCTGGATGAGCGTAACGTGCGAGTCTGTAGGCTAAAGCATATTGCCGACCCTCCCGTTGAAGACCTAAATAGAACAAAAAGGCTGAGCGAGAAGGAACTCTAATGCTTGCCTGACTGCCTTGAGCTGGGACACTGATCTTTCCCTGCCTTGGAACTCAGACTGAAACATCTGCCTTTCTTGGATCCCACGCGTGATGGCTTTTGGACCGGAACCACACATTGGCGCTCCTGGGTCTCCAGCTTGCTGACTGCAGAGTTGGGATGTCTCGGTCTCCACCGCAGTGTGAGCCAATTCTTTATAGTAAACCTCTTGGTTCCGTTTCTCTAGAGAACACTGACTAATACAGGGGCCAGGTGGGTGTTGCCCATCGGTAGCAGCCAAAGGTTACTGCCATAGTGGTAGAAGCCCAGCACTCAAGGGCCGGGCTGCTCACGCAAGACTCTCACTGAGCCCTTTAAAATACATTAATAAAAATATTTATAAAAGTCAATCGTGCTCTTTCATTTCAAAGCAGCACTTGCGTTTAAATCCTAATGGTTAGATTACAACCAGCAGTTCTTTCTATCGGCAGCACTTTGAAGGGGAGCGGAGGCCTCCCCGAGCAGGCTGATGTTCTGGAGAGATCTTCCACAGCACAGGCATAGGCGTCAGTGACTCCGGCACGATTTTCCTTCATGTTTTGGGTCAAGTTAGGGACAGCGATAAGCCTGGAATTTCTCTGAAGGCCTAAGTTTTACTTTGAGAAGTCTGAGAAATTTTGCATTTAACTCTGCAATATATGTGATCATTCCAATGTAAAAAATAATTTATTTTATTTATTTGTAAATATACTTAATTTTTGTCCCAAAACATTTTTTAAGTAAAATTTATGCTAAGGAAGATATTCCATATTTATCCCGTGGCCTTAACTATCCCTAAAACATAGACCGCTTCCTCCACCTCTTTCAGGGCACAGAGTGAGGCACGATGGTGCGTATTTGGCCCAGGCTGGGGTCACGTGGGATGATCAGTGAGTGTTGAACGAATCGGGTGGGAGAGTGTGATGCTGTTGAGGTATTGCCGGCAGTGAGATAAGTTGCCCACCACTGGGGCATGCTTCCATGAGGTTCTTAGTCTCGCCCGAGCTAATTTACCTCTGGCTAATTTAAACAGAAGAGGAAGTTGTTGAACAGATCTTAGGTAGCTCGTAGAGTTGCCACACCAAATGCCTCACTTGTCCCGGTGACACTGCCAGCCCTGATCTTGGACTTGGTGCTGTCCCCATAACTATAACCTGGACAAATGCTCCTCACTGCTTCTCCTTTGTATCGCTGGCTGCCGGTGTGTGGTCTGAGGGTGGGGGCTGCCTGGGATTGGCCAAGCCTAGGTCGCATGCTCATGCCTAAGCCAGTTACTTTCATGCCTGTCTCGCTGCCCGTGCCCCACCCTTGCCCAGCCTTCTGTGTCCTAGGGCCCTGTCCCTGTGGACTGCTCCTCCCAGGCTGCCTTGCCCTCTGCTTTCCATTTGGTCGGACCAATGAGAGGTACCAGTAGGAAACTGCAGGTTGAGAGGAGAGAGAAGCCCATGTATTTCTACCCATTCTTACTCCCTTCTCACTGCAATGCAGCAGTTCAGGCGGTTCCCGCATCCTCCCAAGATGTCTGCTCCCCTGGGTGGTCCTCTTCCAGGCTCCAAACTTGCCAGGCTCGAGTCACACTGCTTCCTCCCCTTGCCCTTCCAGGCCTGGGCATGGACACAGGTTCTGACTGCTGTTAGTCTCTGAATGCCTTGGCATCCTTTCTTGGTTCCCTTAACCTGCCCACATCTCTGTAGATAGCCTTCACTAAGTTCTCTGCAGAATCCCATCTGAGTGTGCCTTCTGCTTCCCAGGGGGATATTGACCGAGTTTATGCCCCAGCTGCGAAGAAAGCTGGGAAAATAAGCATCTGGCATTTCAGCTTCTAGGCAGGAGGCAGGCTCTGCTTCCCAACAAGGCTCAGGAGGCAGGAGCCTTTCTTAAACAAAGAAAAGGGATAAAGATGTACAGAGATCCCCACTTCCGTTTAATATGTGCTGGAAGCCCTCACCATTTCAATAAGGCAAGAAAAAGAAATAATATGTGTAAATATTGGAAATGAACAAGTAAAACCATCTTCATTCATAGATGTCATGATTGTATGCATAGATAATCCAAAAGAATCTACAAAATTTTAAAATTAATAACTGAATTTGGCAAGTATCAGTGTACACAAGGTTGATATAAAAAAGATCAATTTTACTTCTAGATACTAGCAACAAACAATTGAACAATGAGATTTTTTTGAATGCTACTTAAATATAAAATGGTGTGGCTACTATGGAAAACAGTAGGGAGGTTCCTCAAAAAATCGAAAATAGAATTACCATATGATCCAGCAATCCCATTTCAAAAGTATATATTCAAAAGAATTGAAAACAGTATCTCAAAGAGATATTTGCATATCCACGTTCATTGCGGCATTGCTCACAGTAGCCAAGAGGTGGAAGCAACCTAAACGTCTGTTGACTGATGAATGGATAAAGAAAACATGGCATAGACGTACGATGGAATATTCTCCAGCATTAAAAAATAAGGAAATCCTCTCATAAAACATGGATGAACCTTGAAGACATTTTTGTTAAGTGACATGAGCCCGTCACAGGAAGACAAATACTGCATAAGTCCACTTACATGGGGTATCTAAAGTAGTCAAACCCACAGAAATAGAAGGCAGCAATGTTACCAGAAGGTAGGGGGAGGAAAAACGGAGAGTCACTGCCCGATGGATATAGAGTTTCCGTTATGCAAGATAGAAAAGTTCTAGAGATCTAGTGCACAACAATATGCATGTAGTTAACACAACTGTACTATACACTTAAAAATGACTAAGATGCTAAATTTTATGTTATATGTTTCTTACCAGAATACAAATGTTCTATTTACATTAGAATCAAAAAGCTAGGAATAAATCCAACAAAAGATGTGCAAGACTTCTACACTGAAAACTGTGAAATATTGTTGAGAGAAGTGGAAGAAAAGATTTTTGAAACTTACTCTAGGGCTATGGTAATTAAGATGGTGTGGTACTGATGCAAAGAGAGACAAACAGACCAATCAGTGAAACAGAATTGCGAAGTCAGAAATAGACCCACAAGATTTACAGCAAAGACTCCATTGCAATTCGGTGGGGAAAAGGTGGTCTTTTAAAAAGATGATATTGGAGCAACTGATACCCATATAGAAAAAACGAGATTTGTCCTCTACCTTATATTATATACAAAAATAGATTTAGGTGGATTATAGAAATATGTGAAATATAAAACAACAAAGTATCTAGGAGAAAACAGAAAGAGTATTTTCATGATCTTGAGAGTATGCAAAAATTTCTTAAACGGAACACAAAAATATTAACCATAAATGGAGAGAGTGATACATTGAACTGCATTAAAATAAGAGCTTTTTTCCCCCCATCAAAAAGCATCATTGAGAAAGTAAACAGTCAAGCGATGGACTGGATGAAGATATTAATAATATATCTGATAAGGAACCTAATTTTTTTTAAAAAAGGGCAAAAGAGTTAAACAAAGGACTTTGCAATAAAGAGAATATCCAGATGGCCAATGATCATGGGAAAAGGTCCTTCACATCATTATTTATCAGAGGACAGTAAACTGCAAACACAGTGAGCTACCATTATCCCTCCACCAGAAAGGCTACATGAAAAGAACTGGTCGAATGGAGTGTTCCAAAGACGGGAGGAGCCTGAATTCTCATACTGCACACTGCCGATAGAAACACAAATCTGTCCGTTCAATCTCTTTGGAAAACTTTTTGTCAGTGCCTATTTAAAAACGTAGACATATGCCTACCCCGTGCTCCAGCAATTCCCCTGTTAGATATTTACCTGAAGGAAACGAACTGTGTGCACACACAGAGCTGTACAAGGATGTTCACAGCAGCAACGGAACACAGCACAGCTCTAAGGAAGGGTCCAGCCATGCCTGCCCGCAACGTGGATGAGTCTCACAGACACGATATGGGGTGAAAGAAGTAAAGAACTGGAGTGCACACTGTTTGATTCCATTTATACAAAGTCTGTGCAAAACTGATTTATGGTGATAGAAATTAGAATGGTAGTTAGCTTGGGGGATGGAGGTAGGAGAAAGTCAGTACTTACTAGGAAGGAGCGTGAGGGAACTTTTTGGAATGCTGGAGGTATTCTATATCTTGATCTGGGTGGTGTACATATTTAAAAATTCTTAGATCTGTATTCTTAATATTTTTGCACATACAAAAAGTATACTTCAATTGCACAAAATAGGAAGGGGACTCAGTGGTCATGTTAAAAAAAATGATGGATATCCATCCGGGTCATGCAAACAGTAATCTCTTTCTGCAGAAGGCATGAAGAAAGCGGTGGGCCTATTTGGTGAATTGTAGTGCAGTGCAAACTCAGTGAGGTCCCCTCCAAGTGACCCCTAGCCTGTGCCACTGCATCCAGTGCAGACTCCTGGCTGTTGGGGAGGACTTCCAGGCATGGCAAAGCCTCTGTAGCTGCTGCCCTCACACACATTTGCTCAAGTTCAAGTGCAGACATTTCCGTGGGTTGTCAGTGGCCCCCAGAGAAGCCCCACACTCCACCCTGAGGCATCTTTGAGTACAGGCCCAAGCTGGACAAGGTCAACAGGATTGGCCAGAGATGCATCTGGGTTGGGGCCAGGCCCCGAGTGGCGCTCCAGGCCAGAGCTATCCAAAGTGTGGTCTGCGGACTGGAGCCTGTCTAAAACTGACACTGACCTACGATGATACAGTACAGAAATTGCGAGTACGTGTTTGAGAAACTTTTATAGCTATTTACATGAGTAATCTTATGTCTATTAAATTTATCACTATAAAACCGGGGCTTGAATGTTGTATATCTTTTTTAAACATTTTGTTTCTAATTTGCTTTCATCGTATTTTACAAAAACATTAGACTTGAGTGAATTGGAATCTTTAAAGAAGAGAAATGTCCTTTATCACAAATAGTTTCCGGAGCATTGTCTTGGGCCCCACAAAGGGTGTGTCCTAAGAGAACACACAGAAGAGCTCGGCCGGGTCTCTGATTAGTCAGGGGCTGCTGCTGCCTGCACTTGGCAATTTTTAGAGACATTGAGCAAAACAGCCTAATTGTAGTTTCCATAGTTACCAGCCACCACTGAGGGGAATGTGAGCAGATCTTAAAGAGAAAAGCCAGGCAGAAGTCAGAAGGGTGGGGAGGGAGGGAGGAGGAGGCTGGGCCCCAGGTGGGGTCTGGGCTGGAGAAGGTGGCCGTGACCCTGCATGGCTGCAGCTCTGGTTGTCATCTCTAACCCAGGGCAGAGGCCCCCGGGCCCCAGTGATGGCATGTCACCACGCTAGCTTCCCATGAAGGGCACGGGCAGGCTGACCAGGGGCCTTCAGCATGGTTGAGGGGGTGGATTGCTATTCAGGGGTTCCTCTCTCTGGCCCTGTCCTAGTGCCAGCTCCAAGAATTCACCCTCTTTCTCCTTCCACACAACTACATGACTGAGCCTCCACCCAAAGCAAAGCCAGAGATAAGGGAAAGACGGCAGGAAGGTTCCTGTACCAGTCCTACCATCATCCCCACCATCATTCCCACTCAAGCTCGGGGCTTGGACGCCCCCAGGCAAGCCTCTGTTTCTCTGTCATCTAGCGGGGTCGATGCTGTAGACCACCAGTCTGCTTCATGTGGTCATTCATTTGCTCTTTCCTTCCTTCATTCTTCACTCAACAAACTTTTTGCGTGGGTCTAGATAAGGCAGCAGAGTCCAACCAGGCAACGTCCCTGCCTTCATGGAGCTTATACCCTAACGAGAGAGACAGATGTTAAGAGTGTAAATATAAGCTCTCATGTCAGGTAATGAATGTCATGTTGGTTCCACTGGCCTCAGGGTGGCGTGTTGGGCCAGGAGGGGCTGTGGTGAGGGTGAACACAGTCACGTGTGCTCTTTAGCACGGGAAGGGAAGGGAAGGGCAGAAACAGGCTGGGTAAGGTGACTCACGGGATCTGCAGATGGCACCGCGCTATGGGGGCCCAGCAAGTGCTTGTCAACTAAGACATGGAGCCACAGGAGTCAAAGCTTCCTAAGTCCCTCTCGACCTACATCTGCGTGTCCCAGAACCCCAGAGAGGCCCTCCGTGTCCACCTGGTTTGGGGCATGACTTGGGTTTCCACCTGCCATGTCAGGGCAGAGGTCGTCCCTCCTTTTACCACGCAAAAGGGGTGTGACCGGTGCCTACACCCAGGGGCCCGCCCGGGACTCGGCCACTAGACGACGCTGTTGCTGCTTCCCAGCTCCGAGGGAGGAACCTGGAAGCCAGGAGAAAGAGTGAGGCTGCTTTATGAAAATATTTGGATTATGTGCAATAAGAAGCAGTCCCGCCTCAGAATTATAGGCTTGTAAATCACTCCGAGGAGAAAAGGGGCTGGGGGACCTGGGAGACGTGGGACAGGAGTTTACGATCTCTCCAGAAGCCCTTGATGGAATTACAGCCTCATAACTCACCGGGGCCTGCTTTCTCCTCCAGCCTGGCCGTGGCTCTGACTCGGTGCCCCCGGGAAGGGCAATCTGGGTGCCAGCGAGGAGAGGCTGGCGTGGCGGAGGCTCAGGCGGCCCATGGGCTCCCTGGGAGCGTGAGGGGAGGCGGTGGTGCTGTCGTGACAGGGTGTGGCAGCCGGGCCTCGGTGATGGGGCGTCTGCAGGGCTGCGGCAGGGGAGAGCTGAGGGACTGAGGCTGCGGAGGCAAGGCGGGTTGTGGGGCCCGATGCAGGAGGAAGGGCCCTGGGGGGGGGGACAGTCCCTCCTGAGAACTCACCTGTGAGCTTGGTGTGTCACAGAACCAGTGGGCTCATCCAGCCCTCACTGACATCCACAACTCCGTGTCACTGTGACGTCCTTTACTTATGTCACATATGCCAGAAATTCAAGGTTAAATACAAACTTAGTTTCATTGTCAATAATGGAAAAGAGCAGAAAAAGCACTGGCTGTCGCTGCTGATGGAAGTAATGGAAAAATGAAGAGGTGGAAGAAAACTAGGACTCTTACCAAGAAAATATTTTTGAAGTGACTTTAATCGTTCTGTTTTAGACTTAATTAAGGGTTTTAAAGGATTACATAGTACCTTGTGGCCTTTCCTCACCCCCCCCACCTCATACCCTCCTGACCCACCTTTCTACCCCAGCTGTTTGCCGCAGCAACCAGGTGGCACACACATGTCACCTGACAGCATGTGCTTCAGGGACACTGCATCCCCTCACCTCCTGGCCCAGGGACCCTCTGCCCCTGCCCCTGGGGTGGGGGTGGGGCAGCCGCTCAGCCACGACGACATACTTGCAAGCTTAGACGTGTGAGGGGGCAAACAGCCCACTGGGCAACTCTGAGTGATGAAGGGGAAGGGGCCCATGTACATTCTGAGGTGCACCTCACAGCCCCCAGAGGGCCCAAAGGGGGCTGAGTCCCAGCTGCCCACAGTGAGGGTCAGCTTGAAAACACCCCCTTGAATTGGCTTGTCCTCACTCCCCTACTCTCACACCTGACCCTTGAGACCACTTCCCCAAATCAACCACCTGCTCACAGCCATCGTCTCAGGCTCTTTTTGGGGGGAAACTCAGCACTTATACTTTTTAGTTATCCATTTCTGTGCTTTCTCAGGCAGCTATGTTCTGTCTACACTTGCATTTCACGATTTGGGGAGTTGAGACAACCTTGCGCCCACTTTACATTACTCATTCATTTAAAAAGCACTTGTGTGGCAACTGTTATATGCTGGGCCCTGTCCCATGAGCGAGGGCTAGAGAGATAATATGTGAGGTTTTTCTTGGAGGGGCCTGTTGCGTAACAGCAAACGCTGCCATCCACTGCGAACTTACAGGCTGTCAGGGCCTGTTCTGGGTGCTCTGTAATCCTCCTGGCGCTCGACCCTCACGACAGCCCTGTGAGAATGGCATTGTCACCCTCATCTTCACAGACGAGAAAGCCGAGAGTGAGAGAGGGTTAGGAACTGACTCTACGTAAGGGCAGGGTTGGAACCAGGCCGCGGTCTTCGCCGTCACTCTATGTCGACAGTGTGTCCAGGGTACAACAGGGGGACCGGAATTGATTGCAAGTCCTAGCTGTCCATGCAGGTGGCTGGCTCATACGACTCTGAGTCGGTGGCATCTCCGGCCTGGGCCCGTGGGGACTCAGAGAGCAGGAGGTGAACCAGAGTGGAAGAGGCGTGAACAGGGCGATGCGCAGTGGGCAGCTCAGGCACCGCCAAGGGCTTTCAGCTGAGGATACAGTGTTTCTTGTGGTGGGGTTCGTGCTCCTCACGAACGGGGTGAGCACATGGCACTGCCAGCTGCTCCTCCCCGGCCCCTGCTTCCTTTCCGCCCAGGGCCTGTCTCTGCAGCCCCAGGGTTTGGAGGGGCTTAGACGGGAATGATCAGGGAACTCGGCAGGTGGGGTTCCAGGTGTGGACTCTGACGCTGTACAGGGGTAGGAAGGGCCCCCTTCTGTGTGTGTGTGTGTGTGTGTGTGCGTGCGCGTGTGTGTACGGAGGGACATGATTTCTTCCTTTCCTAGAAGGATCATCAAACATTTATTGGCATCAGCCAGCGTTTTTCTGGGCATCACAAGACACTGTTGCTTGTGGCCCCCAAAGGCGGCCGCATCTCGAGCGAGGACCTGTGCTGAGAACGTGGTCTGAGCTCTCACTGAGGACGCGCTCTCTGCCTTCCTGCAAATCCATCAGTGATGGAAATCAAGGCATATAGAAACCACAGATGGGTATTGAAAACCGCCTTTGCTTGATCCATCCCTAGAGGATGAATAGTTTCTCCAGGGTGCTGTGGGGTGTTGGTGCCGTGACTTTTACCTGGGGCCAAAAGTGCTTTGCCACAGCAGGAGCCCGGGAACCAGGCAGAACACGGTGCACAGCGCTGGCAGAAGGCAGGTTGTCCTCATCCTCTTACATCCCACCCCCGTCTCCCTCCCCCCAACCCCTTTATCCCTCCACTTTCTCCTTCCCTGTTTTCAGTAGGTTTGCTCCTTCTTTCATTTTTCCCCCCTCTCCTTCTTGTTAGTCTCCCCTTCTTCCCTAGTCTGTCCCGAACCTGGCTCAGGATAATTAGGGGCTTCCACAGAATGAGTCACATGGACTGGAAATCATCAGTAATCTCATTTTTAAAAAGACTTTGGTCAAATGAATAGTTCTCTGTAGGTGAAAGATGAGATTTCACCCCATCAGTTATCAACCGAGGGGCTACCTATTGGCCGGGCTGAAGCTCTTGTACCCTGTAGCAGTCAGGCTGGTCTCAGTTATGCTGCAGTAGCAAACAGCCTGCACACCTCATGAGCTTAAACAGCCAAGGTTTGTTTTTTTACTCATACCAGATACCCATAGGGTCATCGGTGGCTCTGCTCTGTGTCTTCATTGTCCCCACTCTGAGGTCCAGGCTGATGGAGCAGCTGCTCTCTGAAGCATTGCAGGTGACCACATCACTAGTGCTCATCTTTCATTGGCCCAAAGCGAGTTGCTGGGCCAGCTGAACTGTATTAGCGTGAGAAATTACACTGCTCCTTCAGGGAGGACATAGATGTTGTTGAACCACGATACAACCTACCAGACACCCCTGTCCAACCTCATTCATGTGCCTCCAGCTTTAGTGTATCATCCTCAGCACCTTGCGCCTCTGGCTCATGTTCAAGGTGGGAGTTTTGTTAAGACAAAAGTGCGGCAGGTTTAGAGACAGTGTTGGTGCCGAAGCGACCTGCCCCTGCCCCCATGTACTCTGCTAGGCTCGGAGCAGCTGTGCTAATGCAGGGAGAGGTTTCGACTACAGCTGCTACTCTCTTTACCTGAGAATGATAGCTACTAGCTGCACCTTGAGGAGTTAGTTTTCTAAAGATAAAATAGTCATGCCGGAGTATGTGGCCTAATTTGGAATGTAATGGAGGGCAGAATAGTCACAGTGTAGAGATAACCCAGTGGCCAGCTTTGCAGCTGATTGCTTCCACCTGGTTTCACTGTCCCCCATCTCCCTCCATTCCTGGTTAACTGAGCACTCTCTGTGCAGGACACCGTGCTAAGCTAAGTTTGCTGTTGAGGCTGCAGGACCAATCCACTCTTGTGTGTGCAGTATCGGCTTCATGACTAACAACACTGCGTATATTTACAATGCTTCATAGCGCACCAGGTCTTTTTCACTGTAGTTGTCTAAACCGGCCTGCCTCAACCTTCTGGGCTTTGTAGTGCAGTTAGAACTATCTTCGTTTTATGGATAAGGAAACAAAAGCACAGAGAAGAGGTCTGCTCAAGGTCATGGTGGTCGGTCTGGTAAGGTATCACACAGACAAGGAGTCTGACAACCTGGCAGGAACCTGGTCGTGTGTGGAATCTTAATGTGAACCTTCAGGGTGAGATCACGGTACCCACCCAGCCTGCGTCTTTGTTTGGGAGAAGGGAAGAGCGTCTCCTCCTGGTTTGTGGACTACGCTTTCCTCGTGAGTCTGATCTACTGAGAAAATAATACAGACCACTCTGGTCGATTTCAGTCCCGTGGTCGTGCTAGGTCTTGAGGCCACGAAGCCCGGTTTCCCCTCTCAAGTGCCCAGGTCTGTCCCCATGGTTGCCCCTAAGGTGCTCCCTCCTCACATAGAGGCCACTGCTCTGTCTCACTGTGGAGCAGGGCTCCCTGCCCAGCAGCCCTGCAGACTTCAGAAGGATCTTGTCTGTGGGTGGGACATGCTGAGGACAAGGCCAGGCTGGGGCCCCTGTGGACACTCATGCAGTCACTTCCTGCCTTTTTCCCGGTGGCTCCCAGAGGTCCATCCCTGCTGAACACTCTCCACGCATGCTCCTAGAGGGGCCCTCGGGGAGGGGGTTGGGGACAGCAGGGGACAGGGGAGGTGGCCTTAAGTAAAAGGACGTGTGTCTGGTGGTTGAGTTTAGACATTACGTAGCTGGCGGGAGAAGGTGCCACATCTCTGCACAGTGGAGGCTGTCACCGACTCATGGTCAGCCTCCCCACGGCCCCCAGCCAGTGACATAAAGAAAGACCCCAAATCCCAAACTGCATTTTTATTATTTTTTAATAAACTTTATTCTATATTACAAATAAGTTTTTTTTTTTGTTCTGAACTGCAAAATAGGAATGCCTTATATTTACATACACAGGTATACAATTAATTATAACAAAGGTACAGAAGCTTGCCTTTACCAAGTTACAGCTGGGCTCCAATTGAAATAGCATAGGTTTCTTTTTTAAAAACTTTTTTTTTAATCTTTTTTTAAATCTTACTAGGATACTCTTCTTTAAAAATCAAAACCAGAAGACCCTCTTCTTAGCGATCTCATCCACCTGTATTTGAGGCTCATTGTAACACTGTTGTCTAAAGATAGGTTTTGCTTTGTTCTAACAAAGGGTCGGTGTTCGAGGTGGGGGCTTTACTTTGAAACAGAGGGGAATGGGGCTGGAAGGGGGGGCCTGGAGCAGAGATGACCTGCCCTACGTCCTCCAGTGGCCTCTCTCTGAGACTGGGACCCCTGCTGGTTCCTTAAACCACCCCTCCATCCATTCCTGCTTCTCCTCTCTAGCATTTGAGGCTAAACTCTGGGTCATCGGGCCAGGCCAGAACAGAACCCCTGCTTCCCCCCCACCCCCCCAACTTCAGCTCGCCGAGCCATTGTCTGTGTGGTACCCTGGAGTTGCTGGTTGCTATGGTAACTTGGCAGGACCCTGCTGAAAGAGATAGGCTGGTCCCTACACGCTAAAGTGGGGAGGAGGGCAGCCGCATCCAATCCTTCCCTCCCTCTCCAGGCCTGGAGACCTCGCTCAGAGCAGCCAACACACCACTGAGCAAAGGCCTCGAGTCTCAAGGATGGCAGGCTCAGGCAGGGAGTGGCGGAGGGGAGGGTCGTCCGCTCTAAAACACAACGTCATGGGTTTCCAAATGGAAACAAGAGTCTTTGAGGTAAACTAGCTTTTCATTGTATAGAACGGAAGGTTTAACAAGCCAACAAGCTGACATGACAAGAACGTCGGGGAGGGAGAGGGGAGGGGGACGGACGAGCACGCGTGTGTGTCCCGTCTCCGCACGTGCCGGGGCTGCTGCAGACCTGCACGTGTGAGCACTCAGGAGTCCTGTTTGGCAAGGTGGTCTCTGCTTTTAAGTGTCCTTTGGGCTGTTCTTTAACTGTATGCTCTGTTTTGAATTCTACTCTCGTAAGGGAGCCCTTCCAAAGTGTGCTTGAGCCGAAAGATCAGTGATACTAACAGAAAGAAGTCTGAATTCCTGACAGAGGAGCCAGGGGAAGATGAGCAGCATAGACTGAGTCTACTTGCTTTTGCATTCTCGGGGGAGGGGACACTCAGGTGCCCCCATGTCCAGTCCCTACCAGGGCCTCCCTACAGTTTGGGGAAAGCTGGTAGGAACACGGCATAGATTCAGGAACCCCAGGGCAGCCGGGAGAGCCAAGACTGGGCAGAGATCACAGGGGTGAGGCTTCCCCGCCAAGGACAGCCAGCCCACCTGGACCACCTCACTCTCTCTGCCAACACAAACAGAAAGCCCTTGTTCATTAGGGATTTTGTTTTGCTTTGTTTAGCTATGCTTCACTTTCTGGTAGTCGCCAGTCTACTGAAAGAATTTAAATGGGACTCTAATGAGTATGTATTACCTTTATAACTTAAAAATCCTATATATTTTTTAAACTTGGATACTCCCCCTAATAAAAAAATAATTTTATGGGGGAGCAAAAATTTATAGTTAAAAAAAAAAACAAACAACCCACAACCTCTCTCTTGAATGTCTGAAACGGCCACTGCAGCGGGTTATTTTCCAAACTGCTACAGAGTCGTTCTCCAGTCGAGCGCTTGCCACCCTAGAGCACCATGAGGAGAAGAGGCTCGAAGAGTGTCCCAGCCTCTTTCAGGAGCTGCCTCTTCAATGTCACCTGTGCCGGTCCTCAGTTTCCCACTTTGTAAAATAAGGCTCTCGTTTGCTACGTGCAGAACGCCTGCGGGCTGAGGTGGCAGAGGTGGGAGGAGGGGTAGCGTCCAGGGCTCCGTCCATCGGAAGTGCAGGGGACGCTCCGAGAACATCAGGAGCCAGGGAGGACGCCTCCCCTCACAGGGCAAGTCCACCCCCGGGGACTTTCCCAGCCCATTTCCTCGACAATGTGCGTGGGGGGTGGAGGGGGCTCTGCCTGGCCCCTGAGGCTATCCTCATCTGCCTGGAAGCCACAGATAAAGAGTCGTGCACCCCTCTCCCGAGCAATCCTGCGTTACAGCCACACCTGGGCTCCCTTCTTGCTACAAAACCCTAAACAAACAGCCCATAGTTTTTTTTAAAAGGGAGGGGCTGAGGGGTCAGGGAGGCCTGTCCAGAAAGCTGACAGGGAAACTGAGGGGAGCAGGACGGATGGTGGGGTGGGGGCCAGGGCAGTGAGCTGCCTAGGGTGGGGTCTCCCCTGGGGCAGGGGATGTCTGGAGGACTCCTTCACAGAACTGCCTCACAGAGGCCTTTAGGAGCCGGCTGGGACTGCCCGCTGGGGCTCCCTGTTCCTGGAAGGGGCCAGGGGAGGGGTCTCTGGGCCTTCTGCCTGCAGAGCACGTCACTACGTCTGTCTTTCCTGCCCTTCTTGGCCGGCTGTGAGGCGGGGGCGTTTGTTCTCGATGACGGCTACTACTGGCCCTTCACTTGGTCTACTGTGACGTCAGAGCAAGCGCCCTAGTCCTGGGAAAGAGGGGGCTGGAAGGGGAGCTTCCCTTTGCGGTCAAAGCAAGCGGTACTGAGACCTGTTCCAATCACAGATCACTCAGAGGTCTGCACACGGGGGCGGAGGCTTACCTCCTGCAGGGGAGGTCATCCAGAAGTCATTGCTCGTGGCTCCTCTGCTGGGGGACTCATAAGGCCTGGGCTGGACGAAGGAGGCAGCTTTGGGGGGGCAGGACAGGCGGGACTGTGGCGGCCAACCTGTCTGCAGAGAGGGCTGAGCAGCTCCTAGCCTCAGGCGGACACAGGGCCTTGGGAAGGAGACTACACGTGCAGGAGGGACGAGGAGGAGGATGCTCACCGCAGGGGAAGGAGCACAGTGGGAAGCAGACATGCAACGGGGGACATGGCACCAGGGACCTCAGGGACAGGAAAGCCGGGGGCAGGTGCTCGGACAGCACATCAACATTAACCTGGGCTAGGAGCGGGAGCTGGGCCAAGGGGACAAAGCCAGAGACCTTACCTGGCGGCAACTCCTGCTTCTCCCTGGGAACAATTCTTGACAATCTGCCTCAAACTTTGGAATTTATTGAACACGACTTCTCTTTTGGGCATAGCCCCATGCAAGCTTCCCTGAGCTCGTTCCCCGGCCCTCGGGCTCACGGGAGGGAGGCTCTGGGGGCTGGCTCTGGGTGTGGGTGTCACGCTGGGGTTGTAACGTACCTTGGCCTGCGAGACACTCAGTTTATCTTCTGTCCTCAAATTTACAACCACATTGAAAGAAGAAGGCAAGAAAATATTTTCCTGAGGAAGTAACTGACACAGTGGTCAACTTCACTTAGTGGCACTAATTGCAGTTACCAAGAAATGTCAGGGTCTCTCCTTACAGGGATGAACAAAGAACCCGGCAGAGCTCCTGCCTGGGGAGTCTGTGTCCTGGGAGAAACCACCAGCTCGCAGCTCTCTGCCTCGGCTTCCTCTACCCATTCGTTTAAGTCCAGGACCCCGATAGCTCCTTCCTCCCCACTGCTACCAGCCTGCGGCCCTTCTCCCTCCAACACCCGCCGTCTGCTCCGGGATCTGGTACCATTCTGAGCTGGGAAGGGGCGAGCAAGGGGTGGGCTAGGGGTGCTGAGGGAGACCGCCTTCCTCCCCTGGCCTCTGCCCAGGACTCAAGGGAGACGAAGCTTCACCTTCAACAGGATTATGACACTGCAAACGACTTCGACACAGAGGGAGGTGTGAGGAGGCCTCCCACCCTCAGGACCGAGTTTGCCCGATCCCCTTCTCCCTGGGAGCCTGCCAGCCACCTGGGCAGCTCTCAGGAGGGGAGACAGAGGACCCGCAGGGGAGTTTGGGAACAAGATTTGGAGGAGGGGGACAGGACAGATTCTTGACAACATTGCCTGTCTTCGCTTTTAAACATTTCACACATGCACCAAGAATCCAAACAGAAAAATGGAAAACAAACAGGAAAAAGAAAGAGAATTTTTATGAGCAAGATGGGCTATGGCTCTGGGTGACTTGCTCTGATTTCTCAGTCCCCAAGCAGGCCACAGGGACTGCGGGCAAAGCACCAGAGACAACCCACCCCAGCCCCCTCCCCAGGAGAAATGAGGAAAGCCAGGAACTGGTCTGTCCTTGTCTCCTCTTTCTTCCTGACATTTGTATGTTCCTCTGAGGTGTTTGAAATTTTTCTTATAACAAAAACATGGGGGAAAAAAAAGTCCTGTACCGCCAAAGTAACAATAACAATAATCATCATCTGGTAAAAAATAAAAGCTTCAGCAGAACCGTGGTAACAGTCTTTTTTTTTTTTCTGCTTGTTCATTTTTTCTAACTGTGCAAAACTTAAAAAATAAATCAAAACACACTCACTCATACATACACTCACACACACAGCGTCCATCCAGCAAATCTGTGTTAAATATGTTCATGTCCCTCTCCTCCCCAACCCTTCACATGTGCAAAAATACCTGGGTGGCCAAGGTGCCCCCTCAGCCTGACTCCCACATGCACCCTTTCTGGTCTGCAAGGTCCTGTGACTCATTGGGAGGAAACAAAATGATCAAGCGTAGAAAAATCCATGCTTCTCCACCTGGTACTACATTTGCCAAAACCTTTGGTTACGTTTTCCCCCCTTCCAATGCATCTTTTCCCCATTCTCTTCTTCCTGTTCGTTAGGTTTCTTGTGTCTTTTCTGCTGTCTGTCCTCTGCAATGCCACGTGACAGCCCGCTCTGGGTCACTGCAGTCAGGCCTTGGCAGGTGACCACCCTGATTTCCTATGGATAGGTGACCTCTCCTTTCAGCCGCCAGCTCTCAGCATAGAGAGCAAGTGTTGAAATGTCCTGAAGCTGCAGGATGAGTAGATGAGCAAGGGGCGAGGGAAGAGAAACACTTCGAAATCCTCCTACATAGGACAAGAAGTCTTTTTGCGCTCTCCACCGAGTCCTGGGGCAGACACGCGCACACACATGCATGCACACGTGCTCACACGCATGTGCACATATTCATATCCAAAGGGGCGAGTGTTCTTCAAAGCACAGGATCCGTGGACTTTGCTGGAAATGGTGTGGTTCCTCCCCCAAGTGGGGTTCGTTCTGAGCAGATGACAGGGAACGATGTCTGCTGCTCAGGAAGTGAAGGCAAGACTGTGTGTGGAACCTTGGCTTCCACCTCACCTTAGAGGACGCTTCTTCTTGTCTCCCATGGCGGCAGACAGCTCCAGAGCAGAGCTGCCCGGAGAGTTCCTGCTTACGGCGGGAGACAGGACCAGGTGGCACCTACGGTCTCTCTAAGATGACAGGTTTCCATGACCGTCCATTAGACTCTCTCCCCACAGCCCCTGCTCACCTAGTATCCATTTCTGAGCACACATTCACCAGCATGGCCAACACGGTACATCCACAGATGGAAGGACAGATGCAGAGATGGATGCCAGGGCCAAGGCCAATTATGTGTCCCTCCTCCCAATCCAGCCAGGTCCATCAGCTCTTCAGGGCCCCCCAGACAGGACGGGCTGGCAGCTGAGGTCGGCTGGCATTTTGGTCTGTCTCTGCGAGGCTGTGCTCGAGTGCGTTTCTTTCAGGGATGGCCGCGGAAGGGATGAGGAAGGAGAATGATGAAAGAGACGGTGATGAACTCGTTCACAAGGAGGTCTGGACAGTCCAGTGACAAAGTCATCTGCAGAGCATTGGTACCAGGTCCTGCAGGGGAACAGGCACAGGGCTGCAGCCCAGCCACTGTGGAGTTGTCAGGAAGGATGGTGGGGATGGAGCCATGGAGACGGCTGGAGGTAGAATCTCCTGGATGCACCCTGCGTTTCACGCTGACCCTTGATGAGGGTGACAAAGGAGGGTGGAGATAGATGCTTTCTCTAGACAGCACTCGGGGCTCAGGCAATGAGCTAGACTTATGACTGTGGTTGGGACCCATTTGAATTTGGGGGTGAATGGAACACAACAATTCTGCTTCCAGAGTAGATGCAACTCTCTTTCCTTTTCTCCCCCTCCTCCATGTGACATTTCTGCTGCTATGAGTGAGATTAGAAGGTTGGGAGCGTGTCCATGGTGGAATGCAAGTACTATTCTTCCGTCTGCTTGGCTTTCCACAAGCGAGGGAGGCATCTGGGCAGGCAGTTCCCCCTGGACACTTGGAGTGGGGCAGGAGGCCTCTGGATGCCAACTCGGCAGGTGGGAGGCAGCTCTCGGGGCACCTCCCGACCCCTCACACGTGCCCTGCTCCAGCCGTCTGCAGGAGGTGCGGCCTCTCTTCTCACAGCTGCAAAGCGACCAGACCATTGACCGACCCCTCAGAGAGCGAATTGTGGGGAGGGAGAGCCAGGCAGTGTTTCCCCAGTGCAGATAATACTGAGCTCCCTGCCTCTTCCCTGGGCCAAGGTTCGAGCCAAAGCGGGGGCTCCTGAAGTGGAGGGTGAAGTAGCAGCACAGAAACGTCCTCTGTCCCTGGCTCCCCGTCATGTTTGGGCCCTGCTGCTGACGTGCGGGTCAGGAGACTCTGGGGCAGAGCCCCTCTGACACCCTGTGGCCAGCTCCCTCACTGTGGGCCCAGACATCGCTGGACTAACCAGGAGCCAGTGGCTTGGTCCAGTCGCGTTGGCAGAGCAACTAGAAGAGAAGGGACCCAGGAAGGACGGAGAAACAAGGAGGCAGAGAGAGAGAAAGAGACAGCGCTGCTCAGGGGATGCTGCTGATGCCAGTCGGAACTTGCACTTGGTAAAGATGATAATCTAGACTGAGGCACGGCTTGGTGTGTCCCCCCTCCAGGGTGGCCCTGGAAGGACGGTTCTCAGCTGTCTAAGCTCATGAGGGTTATGACTTGTTCTAGTTTGTAGGCCAGTTTCTGCTTCCCACACTGGTCGTCGTGGTCCAGCGGTCCAAGGATCTGTTGAAGGGCCAAGAACGGGGAGGTTACTAGTTTGTGGGGGTCTGTCTGTGTTCTTAGCGGGCACGCAGACAGCGTGGATGTGGTCCAGGTCTAGGAAGACGTGGGCGTGTGCATGTGCACACATGACACCACCGGGTTAGTCGGTGGCCTGGGCAACACGGATGGGGAGGTGTGGGAGGCACTTGGGCTTGGGGTGCAGGGTGGGGCACCCACACAGCGATGAGCACAGGATGCCGGCACACACGTCAGCACGTCTGAGTGACTGTGTGGATTCTGTTGCCTGCAAAAGACGGTGTCTTTGTTGAAGACGCCTGTGCCAAAATGCTACGGTTACCCGCAGGGTCAACAGCAGAGAGTTCCATACCTGATGTAAAGGTGTGGTGCGCGGCGACTAGCGGGAATGTGATGTCGTGGATATGAAGACATCCCATTCCTCCTTCCAAAAAAAGAAAACCTTCCCCATCAGCTCCCTGAGGCCTAAAATTCCACATTTTAGAAAGTCATTTGGCTTAACTTTGCCTATTATAAAAACAAACATCCCTAGAAAAGTAAGGTTTGTAAGCTTTACTGGTCATAAACGCCTAACGGATGATGTCAACCAAAGCCTTTTCTGAGGTCAGATGCTTGGTGGGGGACAATGACAGCCAGCAGCTGTGGCCCATGATGGAAAATGTGCCGGAATTCGACTCAAACTCAGCCAGTGGGATTGAATAAAGACTCTGCCCGTTTCTAGCTGAGTGATCTGGGGCAAAATAGGTAACTTCTCTGCATCCTGTTTCCTCATCTGTAAACGGAGGAGCTACTAGTGCACCTCCAGTGGAGAGGACGGAGTCTGACAACAGCCAGGGGCACCTTTAGCACCACGCCTGTGCCTGAGAGCCACTGGCCAAGCAGGATGGGGTGGAACCTACCAGTGTTGGGGTCTGAGAGGGCAGGGGTAAGGGAGAAGAGGGAGAGGACGTTAAGAGAAAGCTGAAGGCTCGAGGGAGGCTCGCAGGGCTTTGGCCTCATGACCCAGTTAATGTATTCTCAACTGGGGAGACCAGGATAGAGTCGGCCAGCTTTCGAGCTGGGCCGGCCGAGAGCCATCATTAATGGGCACCGTCATTTCGTAAAGACAGGACATCTTAACACCAAGAGCAGACAAGTGTACTACTTGTGTGGTCCTTTGTGGACTAAGGGACAGTCCCTTCCAAGAAGAGGCTGCTGCAGTCTACACCATCCTTACTATCTTGCCTTGCCGTAGGCAGGTGGAAACCTTGCCCAGGACCAGTCCTGGTTGCAGACTCGCGTCAGGGGTCCCTCCCCCAAGGGCTTCCCCTTGACTTGAGGGTCACAGAATCAGCCTTCTGGGGCTGCTTCTTTCCCCTGGGTCCCCAGACTCCTCCCAGTGGCGAGGCTGAGAGGAAGTAGAGAGCCCGGGGCACTGGCCTCAGCTCTTCTTACTACTGCCACGTGGAGAAGGGGGCTTGGCTGCTGCTCAGATGTAGGGAATCTGGATTCTGAAGCCACTGGTCTAAGCTGCACAGCCAAAAAAAAAAAAAAAAAAAAAAACCCTTCCACAGCCAAGAAAACTCCCATTTCTTTGTACTGGCCAGAAAGAAGGCAGAGTGTAAAGCGGCCGTTACCGCCGGTGGGGTTTTCCAGCTAGGGAACACAACAGCTGACAACACTCTACCCCATTCCGTTCTGTGCCAGCCGGTCCCATTGTTTCACCGCTGTTCTAGTCTGTCTGTTTCATTCTATCCTGTGTCACGCCACACCACACCGTCCACAGAGCCTGCCCATGGGGGTGGGGAGTGCTTGTTTAAAGAGAATTAGATCAGAGGGAGAAATGGAAGACATACAAAAGAAGGACTAGTGGGGGAGAAAATGAGAATAAAAAGAGGAAAAAAATAAAAGAAACAGATATTTCTCCATCTGAGAAGAACAGGGATAAATGCAGCATTTACAGACGGGAGAGTTTCTAGCATCAGGGTCTTTGCAGCACAGCCCCCGAGTCCTGGTGGTACAGAGTCTCCCCAGTGTGGTGGGGGCTATCTAGGGGGTTGTTCTTGTACATGAAGCCATGCGGGGTTGTCTCTGATCTCTGCCCCTTCCTTCCCCACAGGCCCCGGGCAGGGCGGCACTCACCTCCTCGCTGTATTTGCCCACGTAGGAGAAGATCTCTGAGAGTGCACTCATGGTGTTGAACTCGTTCATGTGCATCCGGGACTGCTCGGCCAGGTATGCGTTCATGTCCTGGTCGCTGATGGCCGGCATCTTCCCGATGTCTGAGTAATACCTGCCAAGGGATAGAGGAGGAAGAAGCTGGAGTCATGCACATGGAGCAGAGAGGAGAGCTGGAAACTCCCAGCACCGGGTCTGGGGCCACAGGCCCAACTTGGCCACCTGGGGACCATGGTGATCTCCCCCTGATCTGGGCTTCTGGGTCCGGCCCAGGAGGAACCCTCTGTGGCTCTGGATGCAGGAGGCACAGAGGGCAGGGGTTTGGGAAGTGGCCAAGACATTGTCAGAGGGTGGACGGGACAGGGACAGGAACCAGGAGTGAGAGGGGCCCTGCCTCATGCATCTGGTTAGCTCCCAGCTGCCACGCAGAGTGGTGCAGACTCCAACGCCCTTCCCTGTGCACAGACACAGGGAGTCTCCTCCGGCAGGGCCCGCAGGCCCTTCCAAGCAGTTGCTCTTCCCCGATGTCCTCCGCTCTCTGGGGGTTAAATGGGACAGGGCGGAGCTGGGGCCGCTGGGGGAGAGAGACTGGCAGAAGGCAATCCGTCACTGTCACTTGCAGCTGTGCACTGCTGTCAACTGGTTAATTAGATGCCAGCATTTACATTTTTAATTTCTGCAATTTGACATTTTATGCACAAAAGCCCAACTGCCCCGCCAGAGGGGAGCTGTGCAGTTTCCTAATGAGGAAACTAAAGGCCTCAGTGCCCCAAAGACGCCACTTCTCACCCTCTCCCGTGCTCCTTCGGGTTTGCAGACCTGACAGAGAACAGGTCACGGCAAAGACAGAGAGGCCCCGGCAAACCCTTGCGGCAGCCCGGCCCAGCCGCCATGGCGTCCCCATGGCTGCCATGCTGGGGAAAGCTCCTCCAGGAGCCCAGAATCAGGAAGGGTGGGTGGGGGACAGTCTCCAGGGCGGGGACTAGGGTGGGGCCAGTGAGACGCCCGGGCGCCCAGCTTAAGGAGAGGCACTCACTCTCCTGCTGTGCTGGTGACGGGCCCTGGGAGTCCTCAGCACTCAGGGCTTAACCGGAGGCTCTGGGACAGTCTTCCCTGCACCCAACCCTGTGTTTGCCCGGCCACATCCCTCACTGCTCTGACCAGGACGCCATCAGTCCCAGGCTATTTCCCTGACCTCTGCCTGTCCCCACTGGCGCCCAGGGGTTGGGTGAGAGGCTGGTAGCGGTGGCACTCCCGTGCTGCCTGGGCATCAGCTCAAGGGCCTGCAGTACAATGACAGCTCAATTTGCCACCAGAGCTTTGCTGGGCTGGCGAGGGGTCGGCTGGCCGCCTGCTCTGGGCCATGGCTGTGCTGGGACTGCAGACCTGCCATTCCGTCTGGAAAACAGGGAGGCAGAGGGAGGGCGAGGAAACCTGGAGTCTCCTGCGAGGGAAGGGGCTGGTCCTAGGGGACTCCGGTGGCCCTCAGGAACCCAGCCACACACCGGGCACCGTGCCAAATGCTCTGTTGAACTGGTAGCATTTTAGCCAGGCAGGAGGTCTCAGCCCATGACACACTGCTGTGACAAGCAACAAGGACAGAGCTAATGACATGGCCTTTCTTAGAGCAGCCGGGGGCTCAGACGTGGACTCCCGTCCTCCACAGCATCTCCCTCTCCTCTGCCCCTTCCTCATCTTCCGAGCCCTTGGGGCCTCCGTTCCTTGTCCCGTTTCATTTTGGTGTCTCTTCTCTCTTCAAGGCCTGTGATTCACCCCAAAACACATCTTCAGGTACATCAACGCACAGAGTTCTGAGCAATTCAGTGGCATTCTAGGTACAAAAGTTCCAGCGAGAGACTCGATTCATCGCCACTATTTCTGGAATGCCATAAATGCCTATGTTCCATTTTATAGTGGGAGACCCGAGACTGCTGCAGTGGCTCTCACCCTTGCCACTCCCAAGGAGATCTGTGCCATCGTTCACACAGGGATCCCACGTCTGCCAAGCAAGGTATGTTTGTCAAGTGAAGGGTTCTCCTCCCAGATAGACCGTGTTGGCAACAAACATGAACATATGACCTCGCTCACTTTTGGTCTCAGGGCCAGCAGCTGGCCATGCAGCTTTGATAACACGGCTGGGTCCGAAGCTTCCTCTGTCACCTGTAGACAATCAGAGCCTCTGACCAGGATGGAAAATCCAGGTTCCCACTGAGAGGACACAGCTATCATCAGAAGCAAAGACGCCCGTGGTTCCTGTTGCCTGCCCGTGCAGCCTTTCACAATAGATAGATGGTTCTGCTGGGCTTTTTGCCGTCAGTGCCAGGGCTCCTGCTGCTGCCTTTAGGGCCCCCAAGGTGTATGGGGAACCAGGGTAGGGACCACAGTGAAGGGACCCACCCCTGGGAACAACGGATGCCCATGCTCTGTCCCTTCGCAATGGCTTGCCTCGTGGCAGGGTGCACAAGCCCAGTCCTTTTCTCCAAACACAATACTTAGAAAGTATGTGTGTGTGTGTGAGAAAGAGAGACAGAGAGAGAGGTTGGCTAGGGGGGTTGAGAGTGGAGTGGGGAGGGCAGGGGTTCGGATCTCATCCAGAGGCAGCGGTGACGTGCCTCTCCTGGACACATGAGTCCACATTCAGAAGGGACTGGTACCCCCAAAGTCCCCCAGGAGTCCCCTCGAGCTGGCCAGGGCTGAGGTGGGGTTGGGTTCCCCCCCCCCGCCGCCCCCCCCCCCCCCCCCCGCCGGCCGTGCCCAGCTCTCCTTGCTGAGTTTGCTCACACTGGGTAGGCTGCCAGGACCTCTGGGCCCTGACATCGGGCCTCTGGGAGCTGCTATAGAGCGCAGGGCCCAGACAGCTGGATCCTCCACTGCGGGCCCGTCTGCAGTGTCTCATGTTTGTGGACTCCTGTGGGAGGGGGACATGTAGGCAGAAAGCCTGGGCCCGAGTGGCGTGGGGAGCCTCTCATCTCTGCCTTGGGTATGGCCCTCTAGCGATTGTAAAGAACAAAGTGTTGGCGTCCCTCCAAACACCTCGAAGTGCAAGATATTCCGAGCTGATGTGCTAATGTCCCCAACACTCGCCTTCCAAGGCCCTGCACGAAAGTCTGTGAATCACTGGCTGATCCCTCCAGGCCCAGCAGAATGAGAGCCTTCCCCTCGAGCCCCCACCACGGCAGCGCGTGGTGCTTGATGAGCACCTGTGGTGGGGAAGGGACCAAGTCCCATATGTCCCAAGTGCCCCATACACCCATGATGGAGACCATAAATGTTTGACGCATGGATTAATTAATACGTTAGTGAAATGTCTACACCTCACCTCTAGTATTGCTCCCAGGGGCAGCTGTCACAGTTTTATATATTTGGACAGTTTCCTTAGGAAGCATATTTAAATGTTTAAAATTCTTAATCTTTCTCATGCCATGGCACACGTGGTAGATGGCATTAAAACGTGTGGCATATTCCCAGCCCAAGCCCCAGTGGCCACTGCAAGTCACTCCGCTCATGTCCTCCCTGGAAAAGCCAACTGGCAGCAAGTGAGGCCACCGTTGCTACAGGGATGACCTTGAAGCTCTTCCTAGTTAAAATCAGAGGAAATCATTACTGAGTATGCAAATTTACTGCTACTGACCATGACACGCCAATTCATGGTGACAACACAACTGAGTTCTGCTCTGTGAGATAAGTGTAGCAGTTAACTGTTAATGGGAAACCAAGAGACTCTTCTCCCCTTCTCTAGATTTGGCCACAAGCAAAAGTACAAATTCATGGATGGAAGCAGTGAAGACCGAGAGTCCACAGTGGGGCCACAAGCCACTAGCTTTGCAAGGTATCTGCAGGCAGGAATGGGCTGGGAGGATGGGTGGGAAGATAGTGGAAAGGAGGGGCAGATAAAGAATTCTAGGAGACCCCAGCTAGCACGGGTACTGACAGAATCATCTATGCTTCTCTACAGACAGAGTTAGTGCGTCTTCCTGAATTCGCTTTCTTTCCTTTTGCACCCTCTCTGAAGAGAGGGCCCAGGGTAAACCCTGTTTCGTAGCTGTGATGGTGCAGAAGGCCTTCCCCAGATGTGTGCAGGGCACACTGCACAGCCGAGAGTCCGGGGCAGCTGTCTGCACGCTCACAGCCTCAAGGCAGCACGTTCAGAAGTGGCAAGCCCTGGCCACAGGGGGAGGGCACTCCACCGTCATTCTTCTGAACTGGAGGCTGCAGGCGCCCTTGGAAGGGCAGGTGGGAGATCAGGCTCGCTGTGGGTCCTGGGCGAGCTCTGCCCTGCCAGACTCTCTCTCCCCTCCAGGGAGCCGGAGTGGGAGTGAACGTGACCATTTATCACCAAGGGAAGAAGCACTCTGGGTTGACCACCACACCTGTCTGTGCTGTTTTCTCGATCCCTCTGTCTTGGCACTCTCACCCCGAAATGAGAGGAGAAAGGATTTGGGACCTCGAGCAAGTGAAAGATGACTTTCCTGAGAGTGCCAGTGGTTGCTAAGAAACTAGTGGGATAAGAAATGGAAGCCATCAGACCACTCCTAAAAATAACCAAACGGATGAGGTTTACTTGTGACCTATGGCAGCTGCGTGGCACAGATCTCCCTGAGCAGAGAGCGGAAGGGAGAGCATTTGCCTGGCACACGCATCCGCCTCACCTCCGCCTAACCAGCCGCGTTCCGGGGACGTGTCCTCTACGCAGACGCTTCAGAAACGTCCCCAGCCCTCGCGTCCCTGGCTCCTCCCCCCTGCCTGGGGCTGTATCACAGGGACACTGTGGCAGTGCAGGGATAACCCACGGCCCAGCTGCTGCTTCCTGCCCCTCTCTCTTTGCTGCAGGGGTGGCTGTCCACATAGGAGGGCTTGCTCCTGGCAGCTCTGTTGACAGAAGAATGAGCCCCTTCTACATAGCAGGAGGTGAGAGCCTCTCTCGGGGACTCAGACTTAATCAGACATGAGGACAAAAGAGTTAGCTTTCTCCCTGACAGCCAACGTGGCATGTCCACCACATACATCAGTAGAAGGGAGAAGAGGATATCAAAGAACAGAGGGGAGAGGGAAAACAAAATTAAACCCTTTTAGTGAAACTATTCCACTCAGGCGGCCAGAATTCCACTATCATAGCTATTCCCTCTGCACAAGGGAAGGCAATTTTCAAGTATAGACATGGAGACTGTCTCTCTGCCATGCACAAAATGATACAGTTCATTTTGTCTTCAGTCACCGAGTCAAGAAGAATTTCTGGTCTCTTTACTTTCAAAAAAGGCACCAAACTTAAGCCTCCAACAATGTTTCCTATATACTTAAGCTACTTGGAAAAAAGAAAGAAAGGGAGTCTAAGTCTAAAAGCAGAACTGCCATGTAGAGTTGTGCAAGTTGTTCACTGCACAAAGGTACTTGGACAAGAGGGTGAGCGGGGGTTGGCAGCTAGCTCATCATTCGGCAAACCACTCACCCTGGTGTGGGGTTATATCCTCCCATAGGAAGGAGCACTTTCCTTAATTCACACAGAGGTACCATGTGGGTTGGCAGAGAGAGGCCCTATCTGAAAGTATCCCAAAGAGTAGAAAAGAGATTTGGGAATCACCTAAGAGGTTTGGGATCTTGTTTCATCTTGGCCACTTACATCATCTAGGGCTGATTACTTAGCCATTCTGTATGTATATTTCTTTACCTTCACAGACATAAAAAGAGGTTATAATTCCTGTCCTCTTACATTATAGGGCTACCGTTATGAATAAAGTTTGAGCCAGTTTCTTAGCTCAGGTACTTGCATATGGAGCTGATATGGCCCACTGGTGTTCTTTGCAGTGAGCACTGCTCTGGGAACAGCCCAGCTCCAGAGCTTACCGGTGGCCCTTTAGTGGTGGGAGAACTGCGAGGCCTTGTGATTTGAGCATGGGCAGGATGGCTGAGACAACACTGCAAGACCCAGGGCATTCGGAGCTCCTTGCATGGGAGTTCAGGGGCAGGGACAGTGAGAAGCTGTTCAGAGAGTGACAATGACGTCCCACAGAATGCTGGGAACTTCCAAACAGAACACAGGGGCAGAGACCTCTAGCCTTTCTGCAGCAAGACGTTGCTTGGTCCCTTGAAGTCTTAAGATCACAGGTTTCTTAAAATTTGTTTTTGTGGGGTGGGGATTAGAGCCAGGAACCATATCTCCTTCCTGGGCCTAGAAGGCGTCTCAGCCACTGAGGTCTGGGGTCTGTCATGTGGGGAAGCAGAGCATGCGGCAACCTCTGGCCACATGTCCCAGTGTCCCTTTCAGCAGACAGCTCCACCGGGCGGGTGGGAGTTGCAGCGGCAGGATCAGGCTTTGTGAATGACCCGTCTGGAAGCGCCAGCCCACTTTTCAAGGGGAAGGGAACTTTCATCGGGGCAAGTTGACTAATTCACAGGCTCCCTGGCCCGGCACTCACCGCTCCACCCAGTTCTTGTAGCTGGGGATGTCCTTGGCGTAGAGCAGCTTGTTGGAGGGCGAGTCCTTGCCCAGCCGGTGCTCCGACGTGGAGCAGGAGTCCATGAAGGTCTGCGCCACCACGGACAGGCAGGCGTCCGTGATGCTGTTCTTGTGGATGTCGAACACGAACTGTGGGTTTTTGATCATGTTCACCCAAAACCGCAGGGGCAGGCTGTGTGGAGAGAAGCAGCAGGCGGTCAGGGACTAGCAGAGCTCAGGAGCCTCCTCTGTGCCGGGGACGGGAGGGAAGGTGGGTCTGCAGGGGCCCGATCTGCCTTCCAGAAAACTGAGGGTCAGTGGGGTTGAATAATTCACGCAGACGTACACTGGCAGGCACTGGAGAGGGAGCGATGCCCTGACTGCGGGCTCACAGTCTCCCCTCCGGCAGAGGCGGCGGCCACGACGTGTGCTGTAGAGGGGAGTCTCCGACTCTGTTCTGCTGTCTGCTCCCATGCTCGACACAAGGAGCATCCAGCTGACAAACTTTGCGGAATCGCCTGACTCTAGACCTCGTGTCTGACTCTCTGCCACCTACCGTGTGACTTGGCAGAAGCCACACGCTTCCTCTCTGCCTGGTCCTGTAGCTTATTCCTGAGCAGGGAGGCCCTGGGGCCAAGTGTTTCCCTGTAGCAAACTGATTTTTCATCTTGGAGCTGGTGCGCTTAAAAACCCACATTCGCCCACCTCGCCTGCCCCATTGTGCTGCATCCTCCCCCCGCCCCCTTCTCCCAGTGAGCACCCGCTGCCCACCAGGAACAGTGCTGGCGACCGGGGACACGGTGGTGAGTAGGACACCCCCTCTGCCCTCAGGAAGCCTGCACTGTGGGGGGATTCTGGGGAAGACAGACATGGAACCCAATGCATGCTCAGAGAACTACGGGTGCTAGCTCCAGAGAGCGTGTGGGCTTCAACGCGGGACCCAGGGAGGCATCGGGTCTACCCAGAGGGCAGGGTCCCGAAAGCCTTCCCAGAGGGGTGCTTGGTGGTCAGAGTTTTCAAGCACGCAGAGGTGGTCTTAGTGGGGGGAGGCCTGGAGGAAGGGGTGCGCCTGCGGCAGGAGGCAGTTGGCATACACAAAGTCAAAGCGGGAGACTGCGCAGTGTGGTCTGGTGTTGCGAGTCTGTCGCTAGAAAGAGTTTGGGGCATCGGGAGAAACCGCCCCCTGCCTCCTTGGCTGCACCTCTCCCTGCCACTCTCCCATCCGTGGTTCCGTCCAGCCTGCCGAGCCGCAGCGGGGGACAGGCCTGTGCCACGCAAGGGATCGCTATTCCCTCCCCTCTGCTCCCACTTCTGCCTCTTGCCATTTCCCCTGGTGTTTTATTGTCGTTTGGGTGGTTGTTCTCGCTGTTGGTAATAGTCATAACGTTTGTTATGTGTTTGGCTTGCCTCTTAGAACTTAAACTCTCTGGATTACATTATTTCAATAGAGTGAGTACAATATTTCTATACTTGTTGCATCTCCCAGCAGCCGGTATGAACAAACAGCAAATGCTATAAATACAATAAGACCTAGCATTCAAGACTGCCGATCAATCGACAAGTATTTAAGTTCCTACAAAGTGTGCAGCACAGGGCTCGGGCAGGCAGCACTGAGATGCGACCATGTTTAGTGGCACTGGCTTCATCATTGGAAATCCAGAATAGGAGGTAATAGGATGGCATCTGGGGACCTCTCAGAGAGGCACAACACAGGGCGAAAGCTGCGGTCACGCCAGCTGCCCACACTGATCATCACCTAAGTGCACATTTGGGAATAACACTAATTGGGTGTCGGGCAGATGTGGGGGGGGACGGGTGTATACCTACATGATGAGTGCGATGCGCACTGTCTGGGGAATGGACACGCTTGAAGCTCTGACTCGGGGGGGGGGAAGGGCAATATAGATTACCTAAAGTTTTGTACCCCTATAATATGCTGAAATAAAAAAATAATAATAAAATAAAAAGGGAGACCACAACAGCTGGGCTCAGAGCTCCAGATGAAGGATCCACAACTTCCCAGTTAATGAAGTCTCCGCCCACACATTCCTGTTTTTCCAAAAGTCCCACCCGGAATAGGGACACTCTGGGATCCACATTCCCACCACTGTTGTTTCTCCCCTGCACCCTCCATTCCTTAAGCCACTTGTGATGATGACAGGCACAGGAACAGGGAAGCCACCGCACCCACTGGAGGCTCCCGCCTAATGAAACATTAGCATATTATTAACATTAGTGGTGGCGCTAATCTCTGGCTGATTGCAGCCACTCAGGCTAAATGAGCAGGAGGTTTATTTAAAAGAGAAAAGGTAGGGAGCTTGGAAGAAGAGGGTGGGGAGAGGGAAGGGCACACCTTGAGCCAGGAATAAGAAAACAATCTCTTTTCAATCAGGGACAATTAATTCCAAGTCAATATGCAAATCTCAAGATTCCCAGACTAACTGTCTCTTGCCCAGGGTAGCAAGGATCCCGTCAGGGTCAGGGGACGTGACCTTTGATGACAGACCGGGAGCACAGGATGGCTGTCATCTTCCCAGGATTTCCCTCACGTGGACCTGGATTATTTGTGATGATGACACCCGAGTCCCTGCCAGAGCTGGCCTAACAGGAGGATCTGGCTTCCCCCCAGGACATTATGGCATCCTCGGAGGTGGCCTTACCCTGGCAGGAGGGATGGGCTGAAACAAATGGTTTGGATACCATTTGAGGTGATATTCCTGGCACAGGCTATTAAGGGCATGTAGAAATGATTTGGGAAGACCCAGCTCTCCCCAGCTGGGACCAAGAGGAGGTCTGGGCAGAGCACTGCCTACATCCCAGAGCTGCAGACACCCACCCAGGGCAGTCAGTGGCAGACACCCTGACAGAGAGAAGCAGGTTGGGTAGGCCGGGGACACGCCCCTCGGAAGAGCTCCCGAGCGTCATGCTAGACGACTGGGAGAGTTAAGTGCGTCTTACCCAGAGGCAGACGCTGGGAGAGACCAGACCCTGCTGGACTTCCAAAGGAGGGCATTGCTTCACCTATGTTACTGCGCTGAGTGGGGAATCTGGATTTTGAGTCTTATTCCAGAAAGGTTGCAAGAACCCCAGCATGGAAGATCTTCCCTCATCAAGAGTTAATGTGGGAGCACACCCCACTCTTCGGTTCTGCAGTCCAAACCTCTGTTCCTGCCTGACGTTCCAGCATCAGCAGAGACAGCACCCTCCCCAGGTAAGGAGCCAGGGCATGCTACATCGAATAAAGTTTGACTGCCATAGCCCAACTTCTGCCTTCACCTGTGCTTTGCTCTGGGGCCTGGGGCTGGCTGGCGGGGTGCCTGGCGGAGCCCTAGCGCCTTGCCAGTCCTAGCAGGGAGAGGTGCTGGGCAGCAGGCCCACGCTGCCTTGGAAGAACAATCAGGGAAAGAACAACCTGGGACGGCACCATGTAAAAGCTGCACGGAGGCAATTCTGGAACCATGGGCTACATCCAAGCCAGCTTTGCCCGGGGTAGAGCTCTCAGCCAGAGGCCACCGTGGCCCTGCCGCTCATCAATATGTACTGAGTCCCAGCTTTGCAAGGCTCCACCCCAAGCGCTGCATGCTGATGTTTGACCTTGCCATCTCTAACTGGAATACAAATCACTCACAGATGAAGGGGAGAATGGTATATGTTAAAAGGAGAAAGGGGACCGGAGGGGGGACACCCAGAGTGTCAGTTAGTGCTTGGAGAATCCTGTTATCTCAAAGGAAGACAAAGAGGTTAAGGGCAGATCTATTCTCCAAACAGAGCTTGGAAAAGAAGTGTGTTGGAAGAGAAGAGAGTAGTTCCTTGAATAGAAGAGAAATGCCCCTTTTCACCTAAATGACTCCTACGTGTGCTTCAAAACTCTCCCTGGGACTCACTGTTAGACCTTGCCCGTCTCCGATCCAGTTGCACACAACACATCTGCTATCCCAGCCTTTGCCTCTCTGCCCAGACAGCGACTTCCTCGCCTTTTGCTCCTGTCTGCCCGCTCACTGAGCGCGGAGGCCACGTGTGATTAGTCTACGATCCTCGTGTCTGGCATGATGTCAGGCACCCAGGAGGTACCTGGGTGGGAGACTGCCCTGGCCGTGACAGTTGGCATATTATTTCTTGCTCATTTAGCTGGTTCAGTAAATGTTTGTTAATGGACTAAGTGACTGATAGGAAAAAAAAAGAATGATGCAAGACGGATTTGACTAGAGGGGAGCGAGAGAGGGCGGGGAGGGCCAGAGGATGAGCCTGCTCAGACGCCCTGCTGACCGGGTGGCTCCCGCCAGCCCTCCTCCCCAATTCCTGCCGTCCTACCCCCCCTGGCTCGGGCTGGGCGGGCGGAGTCACTCGCCCCTGCTGGTGCGCCCGGGTCCCCCCATCACTCACCAGTTGCTCTTCCAGGTGTGGCGCACGTGCGGGTCGTGAATGCCGTGCTTATCCGCCTGCTCGTCCAGGAAGTCAAACATGTACTTTATGGCCAGGGGCAGGGCGGAGCCGCGGTGCGCCGTGCTGAAGATGGTCTCAAAGAGGTCATCCACGAACTTCTGCAGCGTGCCCTGGGGAGCGGGGCACGGTCAGACGCAGCTCAGCCCGCGAGGCTCTGAGGACGGGTTTTAAAGCCTGCCTCACAGACCGGGGCCGGGGAGGACAGTGTACAGCCTGCCCTGCGTGGGTGACATTGGGTAAGTCCGTGTATTACGTCTTTTCCCCCTTTCCTCTGTCTCTCACACCTTTGCATTTCTCCTGCACATGGAAAATAGATCCAACACTCATGACTGGACCCGAGTAAGTCTTCCCCTGCCAACAACACGGTTTGGTTTAACACCCTCTGGCGGTGTTATTTTAGCACTTTTCCCAAATGCTAATGAACACTCACTTGGTCAGAGCAGACAAACACAATCTGCTGGTTTTGTTTGGGCATTATTCACACTGGCTAATGAACAGTTACTCATTTGGCTCTGCAGAGAGCAGAGCTGAGCCCAGTCTCGGGAGTCAAAGACTAGAACTGTGGGCACGAAACGTCCCCAGAATCAGGATTAGAAATGGTGGCTGTGTAGTCATGGATGGAGCCCCGACTTCCACCCCTGGAGATTGTATACAATACCCCAGAGAAGAAGGCATTCTTCTGTAAGGCATGGCAGAAGAACGTGAAAAGTTAGCGTCTCAGTATTTGAGCCAGGGCATAGAGAGGGGGATCAGCTTGCACACCAACACCCATGTGGAGGGTTTGCCTGGAGCACTGGGTTGAGAAGGATTCTGAGGTTCGGTGCTGGGACTAGTGAGCAGTGCCTGCCAGGGTAGATGGCAGAGTAGGCACCAGCACAAATGCTAGGCACTGGCCAGCCCTGGCATTTCTGTGGGCTGACGAAGGCCACAGCTGTGGGCTCCTTGCACCCTGTTCTCAAGTCTGATACCTTAGTGGCCAGGAGCCGTGTCAGATAGATTTCGGACACCATCTTGCTCCCCCGGTCACCCTCTTTCTGGTCTCCGTGCTCGTGGTTCTTCACCAGATGCCACATCTTGACTCCGCTCTCCAGGTCAGGAGTGATCATAGGCGTTCGTGAGCGGAGGCTGTCGGGGCTGCCCGTGTACCGGATCATGTTTTCTGCCGGGACAAGGATGGCCCCCAGTGTGTGTGAGGCCACACAGCCTTGGCCCACTACCTCACGAGGCTCCCCTTGCTGCAGCCGCGCCCAACCCCTGTCTGCTCCTGGCTGCCATTTGCTGGCGCTGTCCCCTTGCTTTGGTACGGTCCCTGAAACTGGGCTGCCTTTCCGGCCACCTCCAGGAAACTACCTGTGGTTTATCCATCCACTCCGGTCTCCCCTCCCTCCCGCACTTTGTGATGTGTACGCCCTTTATTATTCAATTTGTAAAAATATAAGCTTGTACTTGGCTTTATACTTTTCCTTGTACGAGTTCTCAAGTCCTGTCTCTGGACGTGTTCTGTGTGGCCAGTTAAGTACACACATGGGAGCAGTGGCCTGTCTCCCTTAAGGAACGCTGACCAGCTGAGTAAGCAACGTCAATGCTCACCTGCGTCCTCCCCTCTGGCCTGGGCCAGCCCTTCCCACTTATTTGCTGAAGCTCCTGCCAGTGTCTTTAAGGTGTAGCGAAATGAGAACTGAGCAAGAATGAAAGATGACGGTCCTACTGTGTGCAGGCACCATTCCATGTATTCATCTGTTTAGTATTCGCAATGATCCTGTGAAGTTGGTAGTTTTTTCAATCCCCGTTTTGCTGGTAAGAAATCCAAGGCTCATGGTGGTCAGATGACTGGCCACAGAGCACCCGGGCGGTGGCAGAACAGGGCTCCTTCTGGCCTCTCCCCCGTGTCCCGCACCGTTGCCCTCCCCACAGGGCCTCAGACCTGGCTGGGCCTGTGCCTTCGCTCCACTGCGTGCTCATGGTGTGACTTTTACAAGTCATTTAGCTTCTGTGTATCTGAGTTATAATTTACTAATCTGCATAATCAGGGGAAATAATAATTATTTAATTCACCGGATTGTTATGAACATGATGTTAATAACTATCACACAAGGGAAAGCATCTTACAGACTCTAAGACCCTCGTGAAGGTGGGATTTTCTTCTTTTGCTCGTGGATGAAGGTCCTGCTCGTGCACCAGAGTGGCCGGCGGGAACCAGGAGCCTCTTACCCGACCTGGCCCTCCCTTCTGACGCTCAGCCTGGCTGACCCACACTCCTCCCCTCCCCGGCGCTGCTGCCTTGGGGCTGTGCCTCGACTGTGACGACAGTTGCTCAGGACATCCCAGCCCCCAAGACATTCAATAAGCTCTCACCATATTTACTCGCTGAGGTCCTTGAGACTGTGGAGTTGTTCACTGTGTTATAGGCTGTCACCTGCTTGGATACTAAAGCCACCACAGAACCGTCTGGCACCTACAGGGAAAAGGCTTCTAAGGACCTGGGCACAGCAACTCTGCCACCCCAGGAAACGAGGACAAGTCAGGATTAACTTGGTTCTAAGGGGCAATCGGTGCCTTGCTGGAGAACTAGGGGACTCGGAGGCTGTTGGCTTTCCCTCGAGCAAAACGAGACACAGATCTGAGCACCGAATGATACTCTGAGCTCCTCTAGCAGTCTCCGCCCCAGTGCTTCCCTGGGAGACCACCCAGAGGAACCTCTAAGAAGGGCTTTTCCCTGGGGACTCTGCCCACACCCTGCGGGACATGCGCACATCAGCACGATGTCTCCCGAGAGGTCAGGGCTCCCTGGTTTCTTAGCTGGGTGACACCCATTTCCCCTGGTCACTAAGGCAACATGAAGTGCTGGTGAAGAATGGATTTGGGGCTTGGCGTCTAGCCTTGGGGTGACCCTGTTATTCCAGGACTGAGACTTCCATTCCTCCCTTCCCACAGTCACCTCACCTGGTAGTGGGCCAGGGTGTTCAGCCGCTTCCAGTCGTTCTCGATCTTGGTGGTGATGTCTTCATCCTGAAGAATCATCCTTGCGCCGCTTCCTTGTCGCCACTCTGCAGGGAGAGCGGTGGCGTCTCAGAGAGGCCCTCTGGACTCTCCAGGGGGGACCCTGGGGCCCCCTGCCTGGGTGCCTACACAGCACCTTCACAAGGGTGCACCCACAGACAGACAAGCGCTAGCACGAGCTCCTGTGAAAGGCGGGTGCAGAAACTCTCACCACAGAGGGAGCCTGAGTTCCCCTTCTGGCTTTGGTCCCCACACACTATATGATCCAAATGGGGCTAGCGTCACCTGTCCTCCCCTGCCCACCTGTTTTCTGTGAGTGGCCACATCTGTGAGGAGTAGATGCTCAGCAAATGTTGGCTGAATGAATGAGGCATGTAACAAAACACTGAGCAGTGAACAAAGCACTAAGCAAGGGCAAGGTGGCATCGTCACATCACTATGGCACAGCTCATCTGCTCGATTGTAAGGTCTTAGAGCTGGGGAAACCAAGGCTGCAGGTTCAGTCACTGCACACCCCTGTGACTGTTCCAGGGGTGACACTGCCCTATACAGCTGGCAGGTGAGTCACTCTTGCCAGGGTGATTAAATGAAGGTGTATGGAAAAATCAGCAAAACCCATTCTCAGGCTCAGTAACACTCCCATCCCCACAAAGTTGTGGATGGTACAAATTTTGTCATCTATCCAACGCCTAATTAGTTGATGTAGAGATACGCTTGCATCCCACGTTGTTCTCATGGGCCCAAACACCTGCAGCACATGGGCTCACTGACAGCTCACGCATGGGGAGACAGGATACTGTTTCTCATCAACCGAATCTCCACCACCACACCTGGTATGAACCTCGTGTAGAGGGGAAAGTGCACATTCCGATCTTGGAATGCACACACATGGAAACCCATGTGCACTTCAGACACACATCGGCTCTCGTGCATGTCCATGCACATGGACACGCACGTGCACACACACACACACCATTCTCATGGACACAAACCAGAAAAGAAAAACAGCCTCTTAAATTCAAATGCAACATGTGTTCCAGCCAGGAAGCCAGAATCTGGTTTCCAGGCAGCCAGAATCCTGCCCAGTGCCCCACAGATGCTTATATTAATCCTTCTGAAACATGCAAAGAGCACTGGGCTATTCAGAACACGGGTAGGTGCTGGGACGAGTTGCCTGGCCGTCCCTACCTGAGCTGCCAGGGATCATTCCTGTGGCCCACAGAGACATGTTTCAGATTCACTAGCTTGTCTCCCTCCTGCCGAGGCTGGGCTGTGGGTCCGTAACCAGCCACATTTGTGGCACAGAGAGCACTGAGTCCTCCCTGCATTGTGCATTTGGTGTGGCCTGTGCTGCTGTCCCCATTTCATGGATAGCAAAGTGACCCAGAAAGAGAGAAGGTTGCCCTTAGGAGTAGCAGAGATGCTCCTAAAGTCCAAGTCCTTTGCCTCCAGTCCCTGGGGCTTCCCTGCTCCCTGGTTTAGAGCTTAGTGTAGCAGCAGGCAGTCTAAGGAATGAAAACATAGGGATGATGTGCATGCTCGCTGAACTGGAGAAGTCTCTGGGGACATTGCTTAGTCCTGTTGATGCAGCTGAAATTGCTCATGGTGACTAGGACCTTGGCCAGTTAAGGTAATGGGGAAAGGGGAGATGCTCCATTGAGGCACCTGGTCACCAGGTGTGTGTTTGCTATTATGCTGTTTTGTTTCTTGTGTTTTGTTTTGCTTTTTATTTCTGTTATGTATGTATGTGTGTATTTTCCAGTGATAAGAGCAAAGGAAGAGGGACATTTGCAAGATGCTGACTATACAGTTCATAAGCTGTATAGTCAGATCCTGGGGAAGGCCAGCCTGGGTGGAGGTATGTGGCAGTGGGTCCCCTGCTTGCATGGTGCATGGAACCCACTTAAGCCAGAGGCTGTGTGGGCGCAGGTGGGGGTGGGTGTGGGTAGTAGCACACGGACAGTTTCATAGCACGCCACAGAAAACAGTCAGCATTCCCTATCCTGGGGTGGGCAGAAGGACGAGATGGACTAAGCTCTGGACACTAAAGCCCACTAGCAGGACCCCAAGAGAGTCTCCTCCATGGACGTGGCCCTGGGGCTTGCCAGCACTGGAAGGGGATGGAACAGCCTAGAACCGGACCTCTAGATTAGCAGCTGCACAAGCACCCCTTGCTGACAGAGTTATAGCACATCTTAGTGGGATCTAAAGCTGGTGTGGCAGTTTTAATTTCCAATAACTTAGTCTTTAAACCAACAAAAGTAATAAAAGACAAAGACCGTTACTACATACTGGTGAAAGGCACAATTCAACAAGAAGACATAACCATACTTAATATATATGCACCCAACCTAGGCGCACCCAGATTCATAAAGCAAACCCTACTTGATCTGAACCAAGTGATAGACAACAATACTTTAATAGCTGGAGACTTTAACACCCCACTGACAGCACAGGACAGATCCTCCAAGCAGAAAATAAGCAAAGAAATAGTAGACTTAAACAGAATGCTAGAACAAATGGGCCTGACTGACATCTCCAGGACATTCTACCCAAAATCCACTGAATATACATTCTTCTCATCAGCTCACGGGACATTCCCTAAGATTGACCATATGCTAGGACATAAAGCATGTCTTAAAAAATTTAAAAAAATAGAAATCCTACCATACATCTTCTCAGATCACAGTAGAATAAAAGTAATAATGAACCCTAACAGGAACTCTCATTCCTACTCAAAGTCATGGAAGCTAAACAACCTTCTCCTGAATAACTATTTTGTAAAGGAAGAAATCCAGTCAGAAATCAAAACACTCTTTGAATTAAATGACAAAGGAGACACAACTTATCAAAATCTATGGGACGCAGCTAAAGCAGTCCTGAGAGGAAAATTCATTTCCATAAATGCCTATTTCAAAAAGACAGACAACTTACAAATAGACAACTTAATGAATAGACTCAAAGAGCTGGAGAAAGAAGAACAGACTGACCCCAAACCCAGCAGAAGGCAAGAAATTATTAAGATCAAATCAGAATTAAATGAAAAGGACAACAAAAATACTATAAGGGAAATTAATAAAACAAAAAGTTGGTTCTTTGAAAAGATAAATAAAATAGACACACCACTGGCTAGACTAACCAAGAGCAGAAAAGAAAAATCTCTAATAACTTCCATTAGGAACATGAAAGGAGAAATCACGACCGATGCCACAGAGATACATGACATCATCTATGAATTTTACAAAAATCTTTATGCACACGAATTGGAAAATGAGGAGGAAATGGACAAATTTTTAGAAACACACAGCCTTCCCAATCTCAATCAGGAAGAAACAGAATTCTTGAATAGACCAATATCAAGAACTGAAATTGAAACAGCAGTAAAAAACCTTCCCAAAAAGAAAAGCCCTGGTCCAGATGGGTTCACACCTGAATTTTACCACACATACAAAGATGAACTGGTGCCCATCCTACATAAACTATTCTCCAATATCGAGAAGGATGGAATTCTCCCCAACACATTTTACCAAGCCAATATAACATTGATACCAAAACCAGGAAAGGATGCAACAAAAAAAGAAAGCTACAGACCAATTTCTCTCATGAACATAGATGCAAAAATTCTCAATAAAGTCCTAGCAAATCGTATCCAAGTGCTTATTAAAAAAATAATTCATCACGACCAAGTAGGCTTCATCCCAGAGATGCAGGGGTGGTTCAACATACGAAAATCTATAAATGTAATTCACCACATAAATAGAAGCAAAAATAAAGACCATATGATCCTCTCAATAGATGCAGAAAAAGCATTTGACAAAATTCAACACCCTTTTATGATAAGAACGCTTAACAAAATAGGCATAAACGGGACCTACCTAAAAATGATACAAGCCATATATGACAAACCCACAGCCAACATCATACTGAATGGGGAAAAATTGAAAGCATTCCCACTCAGAACTGGAACCATACAAGGCTGCCCACTGTCCCCATTACTTTTCAACATAGTATTGGAAGTCCTTGCGAGAGCTATCAGGCAAGAGAGCAGAATCAAGGGTGTCCAAATAGGGACAGAAGAGATCAATCTCTTACTCTTCGCTGATGATATGATGTTGTATCTGGAAAACCCCAAGGACTCAACCAAGAGACTCCTGGAATTAATTAATGAATTCAGTAAAGTCTCAGGTTACAAAATCAATACACACAAATCAGAGGCATTCATATATGCCAATAACATTCAATCGGAGAACCAGATTAAGGACTCAATACCCTTCAAAATAGCAACAAAGAAAATAAAATATCTAGGAATATATTTAACTAAAGAGGTAAAGGACCTCTATAGAGAGAACTATGAAACACTAAGGAAGGAAATTGCAGAACACGTAAATAGGTGGAAATCCATACCATGCTCGTGGATTGGAAGAATCAACATTGTTAAAATGTCTATACTACCCAAAGTAATCTATAGATTCAATGCAATTCCTATTAAATTACCAACATCATTTTTCACAGATTTAGAAAAAATAATTATACACTTTGTATGGAATCAGAGAAGACCCCGTATAGCAAAAGCAATTTTAAGCAATAAAAACAAAATGGGAGGTATTGATTTGCCAGACTTCAAACTATACTACAAAGCTGTGGTTCTTAAAACTGCCTGGTATTGGCACAAGGGCAGGGACACAGACCAGTGGAACAGAACAGAAAACCCAAATATAAAACCATCCTCATATAACCATCTAATCTTTGACAAAATAGACAAAAACATACTCTGGGGACAAGAGTCCCTATTCAATAAATGGTGCTGGGAAAACTGGATAGCCACATGTAGAAGACTGAAACAGGACCCACAGATTTCACCTCTCACAAAAATCAAATCACGGTGGATAACAGATTTAAACCTTAAATGGGAAATGATTAGAATTCTAGAAGAAAATGTAGGAAAGACTCTTACAGACATTGGTCTAGGCAAAGAATTTATGAAGAAAACCCCTAAGGCAATCACAGCAACAACAAAAATAAACGAATGGGACCTGATTAAATTAAAAAGCTTCTGCACAGCCAAAGAAACAGTCACGAAAATAAACAGCCTACAGAATGGGAAAAAATTTTCGCATACTACACATCAGATAAAAGACTGATAACAAGAATCTATTTAGAACTCAGGAAAATCAGCAGGAAAAAATCAAACAATCCTATCAAAAAGTGGGCAAATGACATGAATAGAAATTTTTCAGAAGAAGATATAAGAATGGCTAAAAAACGTATGAAAAAATGCTCAACATCCCTAATCATCAGGGAAATGCAAATCAAAACCACAATGAGATACCACTTAACTCTGGTGAGAATGGCCTTTATCAAAAAATCCCAAAACAACACATGTTGGCGTGGATGCGGAGAGACAGGAATACTCATACACTGCTGGTGGGAATGCAAACTAGTGCAACAACTATGGAAAGCAATATGGAGATACCTTAAACAGATTCAAGTAGACCTACCATTTGATCCAGCAATCCCATTATTGGGCATATACCCAGAAGAACAAAAGTCATTCTATAACAAAGACACCTGTACCCGAATGTTTATAGCAGCACAATTCACAATTGCAAAGATGTGGAAACAACCCAAGTGCCCATCAATCCACGAATGGATTAGTAAACTGTGGTATATGTATACCATGGAGTATTACTCAGCTATAAGAAATAACGATGATACGACATCTGTTTGGTTCTCCTGGAGAGAGTTGGAACCCATTATATTAAGTGAAGTATCCAAAGAATGGAAAAACAAGCATCACATGTACTCACCAGAAAACTGGTTTCCCTGATCATTACCTAAATGCACATCAGGGAAGGATACCAATTGGATATCAGACTGAGACGGGGTGGGGGGGGCAGGGGATGGATGTATGCCTACATGATGAGTGTGTTGCGCACCGTCTGGGGAATGGTCATGCTTGAAGGTGCTGACTCGGGGAGGTGGGCGGTGCGGAGAGGGGATGGAGGTATGACTACATGGTGAATGCCAGGCGCACTGTCTGGAGAATGGACACGCCTGAGGCTCTGACTCAGGGGGATGGGTGGGACACGGACAATGTATATAACTTGAGCTTTTGTACTCCCAGGAAGAGTTGAAATAAAAAATAATAATAAAAAATAAATAAATAAATAAACAAGCCGCATGGCCTGGCCAGCTAGGCGATGACAGTGGGTGACTGATTCTGGACTCCATGTTGTGCAATTCCCCTCAAAGCTGTGCAATGTGCAGCCCATGCATCAATGCTCAACATCACTGGCTCTGAGTCATGTCCCATGATCATGTGAGCAACTGAGAGTCGGTCTGTTTCCACGCCCCCATCTGGAAAAGTAGTGCAGAGAATGGCCACATCACCCCAGGGTGGCCAAGGGATGGCAGATTGTCCTTGAAAGTGATACTGCTAGATGCCTACCAGCAGGGCTGGGACATAGAAAGCACTTAATCAGTCTTTATCAAATGAATGAATTACTAGAATGAACAAATGAATGAGAGAAGGGGAGCAGTGAGTGGGTGATGGTGTCTTATTTTCCAAGCAGTTAAAGTGGGATCTTCTGCCTGTATGTTTGTGTCCCATCAGATGGATTGTGGCTATGGTTAGAGGTGAACTGTGAGCTACTCTGTTAGCAACCAGGACAAAAGATGATCTGAACTGAGAAACATGGCCAGGTACGTCCACTGCCAGAAAGGAGCACCTTCTTAAATCAGCATCATTCATTCCCCCAATGTTACAACTGGGCAAATGAAAAGCCCAGACTGGGGAGATGGAACTAGAGGCCATCATCTCCAGGCACTGCCCGTCCCGCCCGCCAGATGAATCCCCTTCCACGGGCACTTACTGGGCTCCGCCTGCCGGCCAGGCCCTGAACTAGGTCATCAGGACACAAAGATAGATAAGGAAAGCCCTGTGCTCTGGGTGTTCTTGGTGGGGAAGGCAGATGCGGACATGTCTCGGGCACTGCAGTATGGCGCCTGCCACTTAAGGGACAGCCTCACGTCAGGGAGTGTGGCGGAGGGACAGTGATGGCTGCCTGCAAACCCTGAACTGTAGCCAGACCGTGACGCTGGCGGGTAGCTGCCTCCACTCAACCTCATTCTTGGAGCTCCAAGAGTCCCAGCAGGGCACTGGCAGTTTTCCTCGAGCTGTGCCCTTCCCTTTCCACCAAGTCTAGTTGTGCTCATGGGGTGGCCACAAGCTTCCCTCCCAGGAGATTCGCACAGGGGTCTGTGCACGGGGCCGGAGGGGATGGGCACAGCAGGCAGGAAACACACTCGTCCCTGATACCAATCCTTGGCCACAGGGTCAAGGGCTGCAAGAACGGGCTTCCTGGGTGTGCCGGTCCTATAGTCCCTCTGGCCCCGTCCCCTGCCTCTGATGGGGGTACAGTGAGAAGCTACGAGGTGGCAACTGTTGTCTTTTTGGCAATTATCTCAAAAAGTTAGGAATGGTCCCCAAATACCAACATCATATTGATATTTGGATAGTAAGCAGGAATCAAGAACACTTAGCCTTGCTTTTAGATCTCTCAAGCCTGTTGTTTGTTACCTCTTATATAGAAAAATTGCTACTTGCATTTTTCTGAAAAATCAAGAAAGGTAAAAAAAAAAAAAAAAAAACAAACCATGAAGTTCTGTGCCACCCCCAATACAGTCCTGATGAAAGAAAGCCCAGAGGGACGAGCAGCTGGCGGGGGCAGCTCCATCCCTGGGGCCTGTGGGAGAGAAGTGAGGGTCACGAGTAGCAACCCCACCACCAGCTGAACCCTGAATGGAGGGGAGAGGGTGGAGCACACCCCAAAGGAGCCCCACACTCCCTGGCACAGAGCAACTGAAGTAGGCTAACACGCACAGCCACTCCCTAGCACCCGCTCTTCCCTGTCCAAGGGCCTTAGCCTGTTGTCCAGGACACACTTTCACTTCCATTTCTACCTACTTTCCTTCCCTCCCTGAAACCCTCATCCAGGCCAGTTATGGCCTCTGCTTTCCACAGACTCGGCATGAGATAGCTCAAGATGATCAAATGGTGGACGTGGGCTCAGCTTTCTGGAATGTTCTTGTACACTTCATGACCTCTGCTCAACAGAGGTATGAGCCACTGAGCTCTGCTGAGTAAAACATGGACCAGGAAAGGCCAAGGTCAAGGGCCAAAGTAGGTAGCTTCCCCCCTGTTCCAGGCGCAGTGCCCTCTCCCAGACTGCACGGTGGGGGGTCGCAGACTCTCGTCCCCTCCACAGGAGGGAAGAACCCCAAGAGCAGGCACGTCAGCTGGGCTGGGGCAGGGGCAGGCCTGCTACCTTTGGACGTGAAGGACAGCCCTGGTCCCCTCCACAGTTGTGTGTCTGGTTAGATCAGCCCCACGACGCCCTACAGTGAGGGCTGTGTCTAATTTTGTGCTCTGTTGCACGTTCAATGTATGCTTAGTTTTAATAACAGTAATGAAAATAAATAGAACCCAGGTCTCCTAATCCCTGGTGCAGCATTCTTTTCACCAGATGGGCTCCTTCTGTCTTGCCTATAAAACAGCCCTAAAAATATCTCCCACTTGAGTCCACACATTGCTCCGTCCGAGGTGACCATGTTAGAACAGCCCAGGGGCAATGTCACGGCTCAGCCAGCGCCCAGCGTCCCCCAGGTGAATGCTGAGCCTCCCGGACACTTTTTGCCTGCCCTTGGGGCACAGCGAGAGGCTGGAAAGCACCAGGGCACCAAATGCTGCAAGGCTCAGTGTGGCTGCAAGGAATCCTGGGACAGTGTGACTCCTCACAGACACCTTCCTCTACACACCAGTACCCCCAGAGCCCCATCTAACAAGAGCCATCTCCTGTGGCATGTTCAAGACCAGGTCCAGAAAGCCTGCGAGCGCCACATGCACTCACTCATCAAGCAGCATTTATGGTGTCCCCGCTGTGCTGGGTGCTGTTCCAGCCACATGAGAGACAGAGTTAAACAAGGCGATGGAGTAAAGCACGAGCCCTTCTGAGAGCCCGTGGTCAGGGCTAGGTGGGCACGAGGCGGAGGAGAGGCTGTGGGAGCTGAGCAGGAAAGGCTGCCCGGGCTGAGCTGTGAAAGACGGGTGGGCGTTTGCTGACGGGCTGGGGGGGACGAGTGTCCTGGTCCAGAGGTGGCACTTATGCAATGCTTCTGTGGATCCACGGGTGTGCGTCCTCGTGGGAGAAGGTTGAGGGGAAAGGCTGGAGAAGTGCACGGGGGTCAGGAGCTGGGTTAAGACAGGCCCAGCGTGCCACGCCAAGGCGTCTGGAGCTGGTGAGGGCCGCAGAGACGAGGGTGGAGAAGGAGGGGGCAGGGTTAGAGGGGCATGCAGGCAGGGAGCCCTGCCAGACACGGTGCCTTGGTTCAAGGCAGAGTAGCAGCAAGGCCTGAGCTGAGGCATAGCGCAGGGGGGTGGGTCTCGGGGATGTTCAGAAGACAGGCCAGGCCTTGCTTGGAGAGAAAGACCTTTCCAGGAAGGGGCGGTGGGAGCGATGCGGCGTGCCTCCATGCTCGTGAGAAAGTGCCTGGCTGCAGTGGGAGGCTGGGGCACAGAAGAGGGAAGGGACCCTCTGCAGGCCAATCTGGAAGGAGCCCCTGGCACTGAGGACATGGCTGGGCCGGCCCTTGGAGAGCCCCCTACCCACCAGCAAGTACCGTGCCAAAGGGCAAACCGTCCCCAGGGCACACAGTTCCTTGCTAGCTATGGCCCTCATGGCATAGAGTGCAGGTGGGCACATGGCCCACCCCTCCACACACACACAGACACACACACCTTATTTTACCCCATGCCGGGGACCCTGCCGGCTTTGCAACAACCCCCTGTCCAGTCTCCCTATGACACACGCGGGACTGATGACACAGCCAGGCGCCTGTACTTCCACCCCAGGCCACCTTGCCTCAGTGTGGGGGCTCTCCCCAGCAGCACACACCAACCCGGCACTGGGCCCACTCCACCTCCACGCCAGGGGCCGAGCAGGGGGCTATAGGAGACATGATCCTCCTGCTCTGCAGACCTGCCAGCAGGGGAGTCCCAGGGGGACACCAGGCTGAGAGCCCTGAGACCCTCACCACCTGGCCGCTCTGCAGTGCTGCAGGCAGGTGCCAGAGAAGAGCGGGGAGAGGCCACGAGAGGACCAGAGCACGACTGCTAACAAGATCAGGAGATTGACCCAGGAGCGGAAGAGGTGGCAATCTCAAAATGTTTTCTTGAAAAAAAAAAAAAAAAGAATAATTCTATTGTGACAGCAAATTCTCAAATATAAAATGATTGCACTATGACACCTGATGCTCTAAAGAAGAACTTCCTAAATAGGCGTGCGTCGTCTGCATCTAAGGCACGAGGTCTCCATAAACTGTAAGGCGCTCTGCGCTATTAGTCATTGCTGTTTGGGGGTATCTGGAGAGGCACAGGCGACAGGAAGGCTGTGCTCTGCTTTCTGATTTAAGAGAGATGAGCTGGAGCTTAATAGATGGTCTTGAATATGGAACACAAGGCTCTGGCATCGCTCCGGGCAGTGTAGTGGGAAGAGTTAAAAAGGCAGGTGGTGTCGGGGGGAAGGAGGAAAGGTGACCCTGGCATTCATGTGCGTGGCACCAAGAGAAAATTGCCAGCTCTGACCTCTGTCGCAGCAGCTCTGCCCGGCCGCCCCGTGCCCTGCTCCAGGCACCGAGCACAAAGGACAGACACACTCACAATCCAATTTGTTACATTTCCACCTTCCAGGGAGAGAGGGAGGTGAAATAAAAAAGAAAGAAAAAATCCCATTATCTTTATCTGTCCTTCCCATCAGGTGCAGTGGAAAATGCAAACCGGGGAGACAGCTGCTGTGAACTCTTTATATTTCCCTCAGAAGATAGTGTATCTTTTTATTGCCTACAGGAATTACTTATTTGAAAAAATATATCCTTTCAGCTCGACTTGAGCCGCAAGACAGGGAGAGGGTGGTGGAGTCCTGAGGGCTATTGATAGAGCATTTGCATTAAACCAGAGGAATCTCTGGAGGTCACAGGCAGGAGCGAGGGAAGAATGAACTGCAGGCTGCAGAGGAAACACCGTGTGCACAGGGAGCCGGTGTTCTCTCCACCTCCCTGCTGTGTGGCCCAGGCCCAGGCACTGGCCCTCTCTGGGCTAGAGATTCTCTCTGTGCAGGGCACAGAATGGCACCAATTATTTCCTCTGGGGAGCGAAAAGAGGAGACAAAAAGAATCCCTTAGCTCAGATAGAAAAATGTCCTGCCTCTGCTACTAGGAACTTCTCCCAGTCACGTTGGTACCCCCCGGCCTGGCGCGGAGCTTGCCACAAAGTAGGCTCCTGTGATATGTTTGGTGATGAGTTCAGTGATGCAAGCAGGAACCCACCCTGACACACACCTGTGGGTGGAAAGGAACATATACCTGGTGGGACAGTCTCACGCGTAGCAGAGCAGGTGCCACCCAGGTACTGTGCATTGAGGACCCCGGCACAGTCCCAGCGCCTGCCCTGCGACAGCTTCTTCCCCAGAGTCCAGGAGCCGGCAGTGAGGATGGGACCTGTGTCCTTCACTTTGGTTCCTGTGATGGTTAATTCTGTGTGTCAACCTGGCTGGGCCACAGTGCCCAGATATTTGGTCCCACATTATTCTAGCTGTTTCTATGAGGGCATTATTATAGGAGACTCACATTGAACTCAGGGTGGGTTTTGAGTAAAGCAGATTACTCTCCATAATGGGGGGGGGGCCATCCATTCAGCTGAAGGCCTGCATAGAACACAAGCCGGACCTCCCCCAGGAAAGTGGGCATTCTGCCGGCAAACGGCCTTTAGACTTGAACTGCAACATCAGCTCCCCGCTGGGTCTCCAGCCTCTCTGCCCACCCTGCAGATTGTGGACTTACCAGCCTCCATAATCATGGGGTCAGTCCCTTAAAATGAATCTCTCTCTCTCTTTCTCTGTGTGTGTGTGTGCGTGCATGTGTGTACACACATCCTGTTAGTTCTCTGGAATACACTTGCTAACACAGTTTCCATCTTGCTTCTTTGATGCCTGGACAAGTCTGGAGAGGGGTGGAGGGAGAGGAGGGGGAGAGCTCCAAAGAGCGACAAGGAGCAGCGCATAGAGGTGTTGGCAGAGAGCGGTTGGGCCAGGGGAGGGGCCCAGAGCCCAGCAAGGGAGGGGCCTGGGCTGGATTTACCTGGGACAGTGACAGGGGTGGCTCAGCATGTCTTGGCTTCCTTCTGAGCTGGCCTGGGATGGGTGGGCCTGCCTTGCCAGGGGCTGGGCGTCGGGGGAGGGCAGGCTACTGTCTTTGCCCCATGCCCTCAACCCTGGAGGAGGGTCAGGGGAGGGGAGACGGCAGGGGTGGGGACTTGGCTGGCTGCCCGTGTCCAGCATGTGGCTGAGTGGGTACTCTCTGTGCCCTGTGCTATGCGCCCCTTTGGCATAGATTAATTTTTGATAATAATCGCACCTTACATTTGTAAATTGCTCTCAGGCTTTCCAAGCACTTTCACCTACACGATAGGAACACCCTCTCTTGCCTCTCTTTCCCCTTGGGGACCCTGAGTCAAACAGTGTGAAAAAAGCATCTGAGTCTCCAAGGAGGCCCCGTTTTCCTCGTTGTGCCATCTGACTTTGGTAGGAAGCAGCTCAGCTTTGGGGCAGCTCCAAACCCTGGCTTTAGTAGCGAAAAAAGGAAATTTCTCAGAAGAGCGCCCATCATGGTGGGGCAGGGAGACCTTTCTGAGCAGCTCAGCACGAGGCCTTTCCCCAGTGGGATGGGGCCGGAGGCTCAGCCCGGCTGAGGTGTCTCCTCTTTTCCTGTCCCCTTTATCCGGCCCTGCTGTGGGGCCTTGTTCCTCCAGGGGCGGCCCCGGCAGCACGTGTGATAGAGGGGAAGCCCCTCTGTTCTCTTGGGCACCTGAAGGGTGAGCAGTCAGGGGAGCACTGGAGACCTGCTCCCCCTGCCCTTCCCTGGCTGGCACAGCCTCTAGCTGGGAAGAGCCCCGTCGGGCAGCCCTGGTGGCTGAGCAGCTCTCGGGCTTTGTCACTCATGGTGGCTGACAGGAAGCACCTGTGGCTGCTTTGGTGGCTGCTGCCTCCACTCCAGGTGGTTTGTGAGTACGGCTGCAGGAGGCTTCACGTCTTTTCATTAGAGACTTGCTTTGCTGGGGTGGGGGTGGGGTGGCTCACGCCTGTAACCCCAGCACTTTGGGAGGCCCAGGCAGGAGGATTGTCTGAGGCCAGGTGTTTGAGACCAGCCTGGGCAATATAGCGAGACCCCATCTCTACAAGAAATAAAAAGAAAAACTAGCCGGACATTGTGGTGCATGCCTATAGTCCCAGCTACTTGGGAAGCTGAGGCGGGAGGATGCCTTCAGCTGAGGAATTCAAGGTTGCGGAGAGCTACGATTGCACCACTGTGCTCCAGCCTGGGCTTGGGTGACAGAGCAAGATCCCATTTCTTAAAAAAAAAAAAAAAAAGATTTGACTTGCTGGGCTCAAATCCTCAGGCCTTTCAAGGGAGCAATTTCTAAAACTAATGCAGCCTCTTCCCCTTCCATGCTCAGGGCGTGAAGTTTCCAGGTGGGGAGAACTGGTCTTGAGCAGCAGCTACCAGCCATGAGTGGCCTCCCTCTGGGAGACCCAGCAGGTGTAGGAGGGCTGGCCCCCGATTTGGCTTCCAGAGGATGCCCCTCCTTGGTGTGGGGTTAAGTTGATGCTGAAGAACGTTGGCTCCCGCCCTTCCTGAGCCCATCAAGCCACACGGGACCCTGCTGGAGTTTACCACCCCAACTGTCCTCTTCTGCTAAGGAAGAGCAGTTGTTCCAGGGCAAGAACTGAGCCACGATTCTTCAGGTGGAGGCCATGGAGCCCTGCTGCTCACCCCATGGGAAGCCACCCTGTCCCAAGCACAGAGGAAGCACACGACGCTCCCTGCACCCACACTCAGGAGCTATTTCCAAGCTCCAGCACAACCTTTGTAAACTCACCTTCCAGTGTGAACACACAGGTTCCTGTCACAGCTGTCCCCTTGGCTATACTCTGGCAGGGTTCTCCTCCCACCCATTTTGCAGGTAAGGACCCTGAGAAGCTGAGGGTGGCCCCTGTATGGGCCCCACAGATAAAACAAACAAAAGCAACACTGGGTACTACCTGGTTACCCTAGTAGACCCAGCTCTCCCTGGAAAACCCTCTAGGGCGCACCCCACTCAATTGTTTGGAGGTGGGGAACACAAGGTCTTCCTTCCAGGGGTCATTCTCTCTCCACTGGTCCATAAGGGGCTCCTTCACCTCACGAGTCTATGGGATCGTCCTGGCAGCAGAAGTGAATGAAATGCAGGCAGACACACACGCCCACTCCAGCCGCAGGGACCATGCCCTGGGACAGACAGATGGACAGCCCACTGCCCCTGTCCCACATCCTACATGGGCTTCCTCCGCGTCCCAGAAACAACATACTCAGAGACACCTCCAAAGTGGAGAAGAACACGTGCTCCCCCAATCTCTCTCCCTCGGCACCCAAGCTCTAAGCACAGGGCCAGACATATCCAGCCAAGAGACAAACGAGAAGAGATGGGGTTAAACGACGAAGCGAGGATTTAGGGGAGTTGGCAGAACTTCCTGATCCTGAGTCTTCAGGCATCAGCACTTGGGGAGTGGTGGGGTGAGGCAGTGGGAAAGACAAAAATTCCCTCTGGATTTCAGAAAATAGCACAGATGCCCATCTGTCTTGGAAGGCTTAGGCGAAGCCAGCTTAGAGTCCAGATGGATGGATTAGGGGCTTCTGGAAGGTCCTCCCACCCCTATGTCGCCAGGAATCCCCAGACACAAGCACACACACACGTAAACGCCTTTCTCTCCATGCCCAGCATCAACAAACAGGCACCCTCAGTGTCCTTCCCAGTGTTACCCGCATAACCATAACGGCGGCGGCCAGGCCTTCCCGAGTGTGTGCTATGGGCCGGGCGCTGCATTCAAGAGGCTTTTACGTGCATCATCTCATTGAATTCTTACTATAAGGCAGGTGCTGTTATTGTCTTCATTTTATAGGCAAGGTAACTAAGGCACAGAAAGGCCAAGTAACTTGACCAAGGTCACACAGCTAGGACTTGGTGGCACCAGGACTCCAATCCAGGTGTGTTTGACACTGACCCACAATGCTGGACCTTCCTCTCTTCCGTCCCGGGCTCCCCGCGAGGATTTCCCCGGGATGCCGTGCTAGGAAACGCTCGGGCCACACTGGATTAAGTGCAGCTGCCCCCAGTGGCGTGCTCGTGCTTGTATCGGCTACGCAGTCTGTTCACGGGGCATTCAGAGGAAATGTCCTCTCGCTCCCTAGCAGGCTGTCCTAGCTCATTTTGCTCTATTCTTTCCCTTCATTCTCTGTTGCTGACCCAGACCCCTCAAACCATAGGTATTCCGCAAAAGTTACAGGCACACAACAGAGAGGAAGGGAATAGTCTGGGGGGAACAACAAAGGCGGTGGCAAGACTTTGAGCCACAGGGACTCAGATGAGCAGACTTTGCCTCTAAATCTCCTCAGCTTTTCAAAGGACCTCAGGGGCACTACCTGCCAGGCCGGATCGCCGACAGACTGCCGGGTGCCCTGTGGCCCCTCTCCGTGCTTTGCTCACTGAGTAGCTCTGGCCAATTCCACACCGTCCACGAAGGCAAACCCATGGGCTCCGGGGGGGCCAGGCACGCCTGACTCCCGCCAGCCAGCGATTCTCTCCCTCTGTTCCCTGCATCCCAGCTCCGCCTACTGGTGCTCAGGACCAGCCACAGGGACAGCCCCCTGGGTGGGCAGCCTACTCACCCAGGTCCATATCTGCAGCCTTCGGCCGGTGGGAGCAGGGCACGTTCTTGAAGATGGCATCCAGAATCTTCTCCTTGACCTGAGTGATGGTGTCGCAGTTGAGGATCTTCACTGGGACCTCGGGGCTGTTGGCATTGTCTGGGCTGACACAGCTCAGGACCTGGGGGGAGGCGGGCAGAGGAGGCACGTGGAACAGGACGGCTGGAAAAGCTCCCCTATTCCTAGAAGCGTCTGGGGACCAGCTCATGAATGGCTCCTCCTCTCCAGGATGGGCTGGCGAGCGGTAGGGCGACTGCAGCCCACTGTGTTCCCACTGAGCCCACTGCCCTTTCCTGTCCTGGCCAGCAGAGCGATGCTGCAGCTTCAATGCCCGTGCAGGAGTATGAGCTGTGCACCTCACTCCCCATCAGAAAAAACTTCATTAGAATCTGAATTTTTCAAAGGGAACAATGTCCAAGTGTGTGGAGGCAGTGAGGCGCAATCTGCAGCAGCATGGACGCGAATGCATGCAGGCACACGCGCTGTCACGCACGCACACGGGAGGCACTGTCACAGCAGCACACCCAGGCCCCCACCCACCTCTGAACCCCCTGCCCCTCTGTGGGTGCCGGTCTCTTTCTTGTCACTCCCTCTCATACACACACTCACACTGAGAACTAATGGGAACCTGCCTCCTTTCTCAAAGATTTCATACCCTTCGCTTTTTTTGAGGGTTTCAGGTTGATCACAGGTTGGATAATCTATAAGAAGCTTAATGTGTTCTTTAAAAAATAAAAAGGCGCCCTTTAAAAATTACAGGTTCAGGCCAACTGAGATTCCTTCCTGGCTCTGAACTTGAACCCCCGTGTTACGGGAAGAGGTCACTGTCTGGCTTGGGGCCTGTATTTCTCTTTATGGGACTAGTGGAAAAGTTAAAACTCTGCTTCACCAAACTATATTTTTTCCTATAAAAAGTTCTGTGTTTTGCCTTTAACAAGTTCAAGCCTCTCTTCTCTTGCTGTTCTCGCAGTGGGCTCCTGGGTGGACGGGCCGCAGTGGCACAGCGTGGGTGCTGCGGGGAGGGAGTGAGGGCATGAGAGCCGGCAGAGGGTCTGGGTCCCCGGAGCACAGCTGCCCAGCGGCCTGCACCTCTGTGCTCCCGGACTCTCCCCCAGCCCTCCATGTGTCTCCCTTCTTCTCGAACTTTCACTCCTCCCTCACCCCCATAGCCACTTCCCTATGGCCCCATCTGGTTTGCAGAGCCAGACACGAGCCTCCCTCCCAGCCGCCCCTCTCCGGCTCCATGTGGTGCCAATCAGAGCCTGGCCCCTGGGCACCTGCCTTTCATTAGCAGCTAGACTGCTCCAGCTCAAATGGGAACATGCTTATTCCATTAAGAAGGAGAAGTAAAAAATCCCCTGGATCTATAAAACCAAACTCTCACCCTCAAAATACCTTAAACTGCACATGATGGTGCAAGGCCCTCTGGATCATGTGCTCCATGTGTGCCTTCTCCCGGCATTGCCTCCTGAGAGCCCCCCGCCTTCCCTGCGCTCAGCAGCCAAGCACAGCCTGTCCCTCGGCTGCTCTGGCCGCCCCTGCTGTCCTGTCCTCTGGGCCGTGGTGCAACAGCTCAGCCTCCCCCAGAAAGCAACGCAGCTCATGCGGGGCCTCCTCCTCCGAGGGACCACAAGGCAGAGGCTGCCATTTGCGTGCAATCTCCTGGCACTTCTAGTTGCCCCAGGGGTTCAGGGTGGCCTCATGAAAACACCTCCACGGCATGCTTCAGGCCTTCTAGAGAGGAAGCAGTGGCCCACACAAGGACAGGGCTTCCTGGCCACTGGCCAAGCCACAGCCCCACCTGGAAGCCCCCTTCCCCCACGCTCCTTGGCAGTTTCTGACTGGCAAGGCGGGCCCTCGCCTTCCTCCTGAGCCTCTCAGAGCCTCTCTGTGGTTGTCCCTCCTGCCCAGCTGACCAGAGTGCTCTGGGCTCCTCCAGCCACTGCAAATCCCACCACTCCCTGTCCCTGGATGTGGCCGGCTCCCCCAGGGTCTGGGCCAGCCTATCTGCTGCTGCCCTGCTCCCTTTCTCGCCTTCCGTCCTCCCTCCCAGGGCTGCTCCCCGCCTGTGTGAGACTGTCCTCCCCAGGCCCAGAGACACGGCCAAGTCCCCTGCAGCCGTTTCTTCTCCAGGCAGAGCAGCGGCAGGGCAGCTTCTGGCCCTTTCCCCACGGCTGGCTCCTGCGTCCCAGGTGTCCCGGCCTCGGTGGGTGGTCGGCCCTGACCCACTGCAACTTCCTCACCTGAACCAGCTCAGTGCACTAATAGCACTTTGGCCTCTGGGACAAGGAATGCTACAATTTGGGGACAGAGCGTTATCACAATTCATCGTGCTGGATTCAATATTGGGAAGCCGCTGGGGGGGCAGGAAAGAATGGGAGCTGGGGAGAGGCGGGGCAGCCGTTTCCAACAGGACCTTGACCGAGGGGATCCCCAAGTTCCTGGGGCAACCGCCTGGCCTCGCCTTATACAGCTTGGGTCACAGTTGCATTTGAACTTAGACTGGAGGGCACATGTGGGCTTCAGAACCACCAGGAGCTCATTCTAGTTTCCTCTCCGCCCTGCCCCCACCCCGGTGCCTGGAGCTATTCTGTAAGGCGTTAATTCTCCAGACTGGGGGAACAGATGAGGCGTTCACCTGGGTCAGCTAGCCCACTGCTGGCAAGGGCTACGACCCCACAACCGCTGTTTTCTGCAACTACACCAGTGTTGCTCAGATGCGTCTGGGCCACTGGTCCCCAAACCCAGATGCCCTGGTGCAGGGGAACGGAGGAAGTCTGGGGTGCCAGGCATGGGGGAGCACCTGGCTGGGCCCAGGCAGCAGACACACCTGGAAAGGCGTCTCTTCAGCATTTCCACGGTCCCCTCTGCTGGGCAGGCTGCTCAGGACCAAGCCTGCCTGCCAGAGCCGCGGGGGAAGCAGCGAGGTTCCTTACCAGGGTTTTGTAGTCGATCTGCTGGCGGATGAGCTTGTCCTCACTCAGGGAGTAGCGGGCCTCGCCCGTGATGGCGTCGATGGGGCCTTTCTCCATCTGCTGCTTGATGGCACAGAACAGGGAGAAGAGGGGCTCCCCAGCGCATTCCTGGACGAGAAGAAGCACGCTGGGCAGAGCTCCTGGACCGCTGGTGTGCGGAGCCCACCGCCCAGCCCTGCCTCTCCAAACGGCTGCTTCCACCCCTGCCGGCCTCCCTCCCGCTCCACCTGCTCTCACTCAGCTCTTTAATCCCCTCGTCTCCACCTCATTGCCCTCCAGGTTTCGTTCCTCCTGCCTCTTTGGACCACAGGATCTTCCCCCATTCTGCCCTTTCCTGCCACCCTTCCAGAGCTTTCTTTTCCCTCTCTCCATCTCCTGTCCCATTCTCTGCTCGTCTCCCACCCCACCCTGCCCCACCCTGCTCTCAGAGGCCCCATCCCAAGGCAGAGGTGGGTCCCCTGTGGCGTGAACTCCTTAGCAACCAAGTTAATAACTGGGAGCTGGGCGCTCCTCCCCCTCCCAGGCACCTGGCTGGCTTATCTGCTGCAACATGAGGCTCTGCACCTGCCTGAGACCCTTGTCAGCCTCAGCAAGTCTGGGGCTGGGAGGGGAAGGGAGAAAGCAAGGAAATAACAGGAGAATTGTTTTTAGCCCTAAATGGGAATTTAGCTTTAGGGACCACACAGCCCCTCAGAGACTCATCTCTCCCCTGCTGGGAGGAAACTGGCCTCGAGGGGACTTCGTCTCTGAAGCTGGGACTGACCATGGGGCTCTGTGTCCTGAGACAGTCCACGGTGAGGGTGAATGCCACTTCTTGTGGGGTTACAAGATTCAGGAGAGGTGGACTGGGGGGTGAAGGAGGACTTAGGGGGCGTGTAGGGACCCTGATCCAGGCTGGGGAGGAAGAAGTTCATGCCCAGGAGGGTGGGGTACCCGAGGCAGAGCCAGACATATGCCCACATCCAGTCCTACCTTGAGGAACTTGTAGAGGAGGAAAGTGAACCAATTGGTCAGCATCTTCTCAGCCACCGACTCGGTCCTGCCACCAGTCACCACGGGCACCGGCAGGACAAGACAAAGAAAGAAGCAGCGGGTCAGAGCCGCGGGCTGGGAGGGGCAGGGAAGAAGTGCGCATTGGCCTCGCTGCTCAGGGCTTTAGGCCAAATCTTGAGATCCTAATGAATGCAAGAGTTTCAGGGACTCCCAGACACCCCGGTAATGATGAGACAAGCTTTTCCTACGAAGCTGGAGGATGACATTTTGGGCATCAGGCTCGTGGGCGGGTTTTTGTGGGAGTGCTTTAGAGCCCTGCTGTCCAACGGCACGTTCTGTGGTGATGAGAATGTTCTCTGTGCTTCCAGTGCGGTAGGGACCAGCCACACATGGCTACTGAGCACCTGAGATGTGACTAGTATGTCTGAGAAACTGAAGTTTTCCATTTTATTTATTTTTAATTAATTTAGACTTAAATAGTCACATGTGGTTTGTAGCCATCCTATTGGGTAGCACAGCCATAGAGAACTTTATAGGCTAGATGTGTTCCTTTGGGTGAGAAAAGAAAGACAAAAAAAGCCCCAGGGAGACACTAATTTGGCAGGGGCTAGGAAGAAAGGTGGCAGGAGAAGAGAGCTGTAGTCAAAGGGCCAGAAGGTCAGATGGAGCCCACAACCTACAGACCCCCAACACTGGCAGCAGCATGGAGCAATATTCCTAGCTCACTCCAAGAGATGCTAAAATTGTCATATTGCAAAGGCTTCCACATACTTTGGAACTGCGCCTAGGAACGCTTCTAGTGTTTTATTTGCAATGACAGGAAAGTCCTTCTTCAGTCTAACTTGCATCTTTCATGCTACAACCCAAGCCCGCCTGTTCTTTCACTTGGGACGTGAAGATACAGCAGCAGTGTCAGTGGCCCAAGGACACTTCTCATGCATCCATTTAGAGACGATGAATTACATTCAAACTTGCACTAAGCATGCGGCTAGCTCCAGAGAGAATCTAGCCCATCCAGGTATGTGTGGATAGAGTTAAAGACTGCAGTTGCCAGAAAATGCTAATAACTACAGCCCCAAGGCAGTTGGGCAGCTGCCAGTGCAAAGTGAAGCTGGGAAGAGAGAAGGGGGAGGAATGTGGGAAGAAGGGGGCGGCCGGGGGAAGACAAGGAAAAGCAAATGAAGCGAGAGCACATGGGAGGGCAGGGACAGACAGCGAGAGGAGGGGACACAGAGGCAGAGCTAGACCATGCCGGGAAGTTGTCGGTGGGAACTCTGGCAGGCAGCGGCAACCCTAGAATTATGCTGGCAGGTGGCTGTGTGGTGAAAATAAAACAAAAATCAAAACGATCTACCTTGCTGTTTGCAAAGCTGTCTGATGGCTCCTACACGTAGCAGCCTTTGCAGCTGTGCAGGCGGATGCCCACTGTACCAGGAAGAAGCCCGGAGGAAACGCTTCTGAAAGCCAGAGCTATCCCCTGGACCAGGTGGGAGCCACTGAGGCCCTGCCTGAGACCCAGAACCAAGGGTGGAAGTCAGGGGGACAGGCAGACAGAGGCGCACAGCACACGGGTGGTCCGGGCGGGGGACTAGCCCTAATGACTGAACTTGGGAGTTTGCCAAGGTTACAGACATTGGGATAACAGCCTAGAAGAGAAATGGCAATGGGAGCACGGGTAGAGTGAGAGTGTCTCTATTTCCTGAAAGGCCAAAGCCATAGGCTATGGTTATGTGTTCTTGTGACCTTTTACGTTTCAACAGTGTCGAGCTGGAGGCCTCCAGCAGGGTCGAGCTGGCTGTACTGGGTAAGTCATTCCTAAATGGTTTTCACTCAGTGCTTCTCAAACATTAATACGTATTCAAGTCACCTGGGCTCCTCATTAAAATGCAGATTCGGATTTGGTGGGTCTGGCTGGGACCTGAGATTCTGCATTTCTACCAGGCTCCCCAGGCTGCATGAGGCCAGGGGGTCTCTCTCCTAATCCTAGTCCTGGCTTAGATGCCGCCAGGGGGTGGTCTGAATCACCTCCAAAGATTCCTTGCGAGAAGAACTGCAGTAGGAAGGGAGTGGAAGGGCAGAGAGGGAAAAATGAAGAGCAGATATGGGTCAGAGAACAGTAGGATGAGCCTATAGCGGGTGGCAGTGACACCGTCACCTCCCAGGGACAACGGGCAGGCTCTTCTCAGAGGGTGTGTGCTGCAGCCCAGACCTTAGGGAACACGGCTGCTCTCCTTGGGGCTCAGCCCTGGTCTCCCCAGAAGGCTGGTGAGCCGGGCACAGGCCGGGCCAGGCAGGGAGCGCCTGGCGCCCGCGGCCACACCCTCACCTCCTGAGCAGCAGCTTGGGGTGGTTCTTGCTCTCCAGGTTCTTGTCGATGAGGTCGGCCAGCAGCTGCTTCAGCACATCCGTGGCGTACTCGAGCTTGCTCTGCAGCACCGTCATGATGAGCGAGGCCACGTTGCCACGGTCGCGCATGGAGAAGCTGCGCTGGGACTCGAGCGTGCGGATAAAGGACAGCAGGAACACCTTGTTGTTGATGAGCTGGGCGAAGAGCTTCAGGCCCTTCTCCACGCGCTCCTGGCGGTAGCCCGGGACCTGCGGGGAGACCCGGGGGGTCCTGACGCCATCTTCCGGGGGCCCCGGTGACCACTCGAGGGGTGGGCTGTGCCTGCACCCTGGACCCTCCCATGCCACGTAGCACCTGCGCCTCAAGCCAGAGCCCACCTGGCCAGTGCTACTGAGTCCTCAGCACCAGCGCTAAGTACCTACTGAAGCCCATCACAGCCCAGGGGCTGGGACAGGGCCTCCACCTTAGAGGTGAGCTGGCCGAGGCATAGAGAGAACTTCACCCAGTCAGTAGACGGCGACACTGGGATTGGGCCTCCTTCTGCCAGACTCCAGGCTTGAGCTCTTCCCTGATGGTGACGCAGAGTTGATGAGGGGCCGTATGCCACGGCAGAACACCCTCACCCTGTGGGGAGCTCCCAGCGGTCGGGGCTGCTGTGGTTTCCACCCTGGCCAAGGGATCACCAGGCCTGAGCCTCCAACTAACTGAATGTCCCACCTCCTCCCCTGCCCCGTGCATCGTTTTGGCAGACTAGCGGCCTCAGAGTCAGGACTTCTGGCTTCCAGGTGGACTCTGACACCACCATGCTGTGTAACATGGGGTAAGTCACTTTACTTCTCTGGGGGCTAAGTTTATCCACCTAAAATGCGGGAAGATGAAGCCCAACAGTCTCTAAAGAGCTCCCTAACTCTAGCACTGATGTTTTCGTAGGGGCTCTTACTGAGACCCTGCTGTATCCAGCGGAAGGGAAGGAAGACAATTTTATCTTCCTGCCTGCATCGTCCGTTCCCTGGGAGAGCCCTGCAAGGGTGTACCAGCCACCCAGCAAACACGAGTCCACACGAAGCTGCACGTGATGATACGTCTCTGAGATCTGCAAGGACGCACGTAGCAGCTGTTGGTCACAGCCCCACACCGTCACTGCCCAGGTGTCCAGCAACAATAGAAGGGAGGGAGAAGCTGTGGCATGTTCCAACCGATGGAACACTACACAGCAATGACAGTGAGTGGCCCACTGCTACTCGCAATAACAGGGATGGATCTTGCAAACACAGGGAACGAAAAGAGTCAGACTCTACAGAGGGCATACTCTTTAACACCATTTAAATAAAGATTTTAAAAACAGGTAAAATCAGTGGTGGTAGGAGCATAGCTAGTCTGGGGGACGGCTGTGACTGAAGGGGAATAAGGGACTCCTAGAAGGCTGGTGATGTCCTGCTTCCTGGTCTGGACACTGGCTTGATGGGTGTGTCCCCCTGGGGGAAAACTCACCGGCTGGGCACCGGCCATGTGCACACCTTTCTGCATGAACACTTCTGCTAAAACACAAAGTCTACTTAAAAAGTCAACGACAGGCTCTGCCCTCGATGGAGAGTCCCCTGCGAACACAGCAAGGAGCATCTCCTGGGGTGGGTGCCAGGGGAGACAGCCATGGAGGTGCCCTCAGAGCCACATGTCAAGGAGTGTGTCCCAGTGGGGTAGACACTTCAGGGCTTTCAGAAGGAGTACCACGTGTGTAGCAGTGACAGACGTGGTTTCAGAGCCAGTTAAACTTGGGTTTAATTCTGTCACAGTCAAGTACAAGTGGCAGGGCCTTGGTGGACTCAGCTTCAGCTAACGTGTGTGTAGACCTTACCCCATGCAGAGGGCTGTCCTGTGTGCTCTGGGCTGTCACGTGCCCAGCACTGGGAAGGTAGGTCCCATGGTTACTCTAGGGACCCCGTGAGGCTAAGGAGCTGTCCCGAAGTCCCAAGACAGAGAAGGATCACGCCCGGCCATGAACCCGGGCAGTCGGCACCTCGTTCTACCATCTCCTGGGGTCATGTGGACCGAAGGAGAAGAAAACGTATGAAAAGCCCGAGGCACAGCTGAGTTCCTAAACAGCAGCTATTTTCTCCTGCTCTGCTCTGGAGGTTTTAAACTGGGAAAGACGGAGGCGGCCTGAGAAAGCCTTGTTTGCCCAAAGTCACAGAAGGTGGCAGAACATTCCTGTCACTCATTACTGAGCACCCTGTGTTCTAGGCTCGCTCGGGGCGAGGTGCTGGGAGGGGGCAGGGATCAGGCAGCCCCAGGCCCTGCCCTCAGAAGGTCGACCAGGAGGCCAGCTCCCGGTCCCCCGACCCCCTCCATAGTGGGAACCCTGGGGCCCGTCCTTTGCTCTGCAGAGAAGAGCTCTCGCTGCACTCCCCGAGCTGCCCGCCATCGCAGCTCCCACGGGGCTGGGAGCTGTAGGAAACATGTGCATCGCCAGAGCAGGTCCATTTTCGTTTCTCTTGCTGTGCTCCTGGGACTTGGAGCTGGGACTTGGAGCTGGGACTCTATGTAGCTCTAGGAGAGAGACGGGAACTCAACAGAGCTAAGCAGGCTCATGGAGCTCTCAGCACGACCCCTCCTGGTGAAGTCCACACTCCCCGCAGGGGGCCCATCCTCTGCTGGCCTCATGCCTGGCTCCCCCAGTCCCCCACTGCACCGGGGGCCGAAGAGGGAAGGGCAGCTTCCCCCTGCCATCATCTCAGGCCTCAGTCTGTGCATCTGTCTGTCTCCCAACTCTGTGCACACATGCCACACTCTGTGCTTCAAACCACTCAAACAGTGTCTCTGTGACTTGTCCTAATAATCACGGATAATGCCATTTCTTGGGCACCCACCACGTGCAATGCACAGGGCTGGGCACATTACATGCATTATCTCAAGTAAGTCTGGTAATGACCTTGCAAGAGTGGGTTATGATCTCCTTGTAACAATCTTTCAGAGAAGCTATTGAAGTTGTCCCAAGGCCATGCAGCTGGTGACGGGCAGTGCTGGATTTCCAGACCTAAGTTTGTTTGGCTCCTACGGGCCCCTCCATCCTCTCCGTCCCTCACCATGTCCAGCCGTACCCCTGGGCGTGGGAGCAGTCTGAAAGCCGACTCTGACGGCTTCCTGCAGCCTTCCCTGTGGGTTCTCCCACCTGCTCAGGCCGGCTGTCGAAGGGAGAGAGCCACATGTGGGTGTGGCACTATGGCATTTGGACAGGTGGAAGGGGACACGGACCAGCCAGATGGCACGCTTGGTATAAGGATGCACTCGGACTTCTTGCTGCGGCTGCACTTTCTCTGTGTGCAAAATGCACATGCCTGCTAGGCAAGTCTGGGCCCCACAAAGGAAGGTTCTAGCAAAGCCATCTAAAATGAAATAGCATCCTGTTCGGCAGCATGGGTTTTGGAACCAGAGAGACCACGGTGACTCGTGTGGAGGGAAACTCAACCACCTCTGGGCTCTACCGCCTCATCTGCAGAGTGAGGCCATGAGTGCCTGCACCATAATGTTTTATGGACATTAAATAAGATAATGTATGCAGAGTGCTCGGCACGCACCGTGCACACTTAAACAGCCAGTTTATTACCTGCCTTTCCAGCGCTGTGGACTGCTTTTCACACATCCCTTTGCCCAGAGTTTCCCAGATAGCTCATGCATCCGCACGGTGTTTTGGGGTACAGATGGCAGGACTTTTCTCCCCATTTTATGAAGGGAGGAGATGGAAGTAAAGTGTCTTGGTGAGGAGTACCCAGAACAATTCCCCTCTGTAGCCTGCCACCCTCCCCCAAAGTAAATGCCACTCTGAAACAAGACTTTCTTTATGCACCAGACGGTTCTCTAATTGAGTTGAAGTCTGCGAGTATAAAACTGGATAGTAAATTTTAATTGTAACCCAATAGGTTAGAGTTTAGGAGCCAATGATAGGTTGAAATTGGGAGCGGGTGATTGACTGCTCTGCGGTTTTAAAGGATTGGGGCATGACTAGTGCCTGGGAAGCCCCTTCCCTGAATGCCTGGACTGCACCCAGAGGGCCCCAGATGAGGGGGCCTGGTGGCCCACCCCCCAGGACAGCCTGGAGCAAGAGGACACCTCCTTCCTCCCACTCCCACACAGCAGGCAGGCATCCCAGTGGCTGAAAGGGTCGGGAAACACTGCTTTAGGTTCATCAGCGGCTTGTTCCTGTACTCAGAGCCCCGAGCACCAAGAGGGAGAAACAATTCTAGGGCAAGAAGGGACTGGAAGCAAATGAATAAGAAAACAGTGACGCACAAATGATCCCTGGATTTCACAGGGGAGATGGATCTCACATAGCCCCACGCTAATGTGGGTGGTAAAAGTTCTTAGAAAATATGATTTAAAAGTTACATCCATAAAAGAAACTTACTTAGACTTGGAATTTTGAGTTAGTGAAGAAAGGAGAATAACTGTATATACTCAGCCTCGTTGGATTCTTATTTAGATTGTTCTCCACCCCGTCCACAGGAGACACGGGATGTTCAAACATAATTTCCCCGCAGGATGGCCCTTTTCACCCTGATTTGGACACACAGATATTCATTTATTCAGTCATTCACCAGTTCCCACACGCCTGTCCTGTGCCAAGCACCCCGCTCTGCTGGAAGTTAGAATTGCAAAGATAAATAAGGTATGGGCACAGTCTACACACCAGATCACACTCACACACACACATTCATACACGTCTTATCTTTTCATCACTCTCGTGTCTCCCTTTAACCAGGAACTAGCATACTCTCCAGCGCCCTAAGAACCCTGGTATTCTGAAGCAAACAAAAGGTGAGGCTGGAGGAGAGAGAAAAAGAGAGAAACGTGAGTGGGAATGGGGGAGGGACACAGTCAGGGAGCATGACCCAGGAAACGGGTAGAGAAAGTATCGTGACGCACATAGTGCTCTGTGTGTGGGCACACGCATCCACACATGCACGCACATACACATGTATGTAGGCAGACAGAAAAGATGAATCATCAGCGAGGACACAGAGACCACCGTCTCCAGTCTCAGGAAGTGTCTCTTGGTGTCTATCGGCCAAGGGGAGCCCCCCAGACAGAAACGCCCCTGCCCTCGCTACAGACACGCACACACAAACACGCTTCATTCAACAAGCTAGTTTGGGGTAATGTGTGTGTTGTGAATGTCGCTGAGGACTTGCTGGGCTTACTGCAGAGGTGACAGTCTGCAGCATCCCCTTTGGAAAGCCCATGCAGACAGACCCTCAGGTGTCAGTACCTGAAAAACCATGTGCCTCCTGAGGGACGGGTCTATTTTTATTTTATGGACAATGTAAATCTTGGAATCGATCTTATTTCTGTTGTTGCCCTGGCTATAGACGTTGGATCCATCCTGATAAGTACCCAGAGCCATAAGGCCATGGACATGGCACCTGGAAGTCGAGTGCACAGGTTGTCATTGGGAGTGAGGGCTCAAGTCTAACTGCCTGGGCTCAGACCCTCACTCCGCCCCCACCAGCTCTGTGGCCCCAGGCAACCACTGAACTCAGTCATCCCTTGGTCTTGTCCCTGTAAAATGGGCTTCCTACTCCACAGGGTTCTTGGGAGGTTAAGTGAATGCATGCATGCAAAGTGCTTGACCTGTGCCAGGATATTAGCAACAGTCAACTAACAGTGATTATTCCTTATGATTATTATTTTGTCCTGGTTCCCTCATTTATACATTTCACTTTTCTCTGGTATTTATCTCTGCAAGCCATTCTAAAGCGCCTTTGGAATAAAGAGTAATGTAAATATGTACATAAGCCAGATACCATGTGGACAGGAAGTGGGATAAAATGTTTAGGAGATGAGGTCCCTGCTGGTAGAAGAGACGGTAAGATTTTATCATTCACATTTCCCCCTCCTTTCCAAATACAACGTTTATCTTTTCCAACTAAGCACCAAGTGGTAAAATCCCTTACATGTTGAGCACCGACTGTGTGAATAAAATCCCCCGTAGCCTGGTTTCTTAAATAATGGTCCATGAACTTCCTCAATTTAGCTGCCATATTTTTTGTTTCTGCATATATGTAGTTTTTCTGGGGAAAAGTTCTACAACATCCATTTAATTTTCAAAGGGCTCCATGACCCCCTACGACCTGAAGCCCTACTCACACCTCTGTTCTGAGGGGGCTTGGCCCCATCTCCGTCTGGGTGCCAACAAGCTGAGGGACCCTGGGCAAGTTGTGTCCCTGCCTGGCTTCAACTTTCTCACCTCCGGATGAGGATGGACTTGAAGATCGCCAACACGCTCCCTGCTCTAAGGCCAGGATGGGGTACCGCTTCTCACCTCGAGGTCCCGGAGGACAGGGTGGTCTTCAATTCCCGGGAACAGCACCCGCATGGTGTAAGTCCTGTAGTCCAAGAAGGGAATCCCAGCTCCATCCAGGTCACTGGTCAACTCGTGGATGTCTGTCTGCAGCTCGGCAAAAGCTGGCAGGAAGAGAAGGCTGTGAGACTGCTGGGTGGGGTGGGCCCAAGAGCCGCCCCCATCTCCGAGGGTGCTGAACCCTCACTCAGACCCCCAGGAGACCTGTGCAGTGGACCACAGATGTGCGGGAACAACTGGGGAGGGGGTGTTTAAGTAGCCAGGATGAATGGCATTAGCATGGGAGAAAGTGCAAGGACACTTGTCTTGGGGCCAAATCCCTTCCAAAGTGTGGGGGCTGGGGAGGCTGTCCACAGATCCATGCTATTGCTGGGGCCAGCAGGGACCACCCAGCCAAAGATGAAGGGCTCTGGTTTGCAAAATGTGCTGGCGGGGATGTAGAGGGATGGGTGAGAGAAGGGAGATGTTCCAGTGGTGAAGGATCTGTTTCTGATGCTGTTTTATACAAGGTTTCCTTGAGGATTTCAGAACCATTTCTTCTGATAAAAGAAAAATGTTTGAAGGGCCAGTTCTGGACCATGAAGCTCACTGGAGCCACTGAACCTCCAAATGGGGCTGGAACAGAGGCTCGGCCACGATAATATATTCCTTCTGTGTAAATACACAGGAGATGTCTTTGTCCTTCCTGCCTCAAAGTGATGCTACTTGGTGGTGAATTATGATCAGCATGTGGGCACTGCTGCGGGTGGAGGCAGCTCAGGCCTCCAGATGGCCAGAGTCACAAAGCCCCATATGGGACAGTCCACGCTGTGCAGCCCCGCAGTGGTCATCACATTCCAACCTGGGCGCGTCTCCCTCTAGGGCCACCCTCCACCACAGGATGTCCTCAAAGGTGAGGCACCAGCCTTCCTGGCTCTGCCTTTCTCCCTGGTGCACGCACACACACACACACATGCACGTGTGCACACACATGCACATATGCACATGCACAACTGGGATGGAGTAACACATGTCAGCAAAGAAGAACAGCCAGTGGACATAGACTAACCAATATTTCTATTTTTTTTATTTTTTTAATTTCAGAATATTATGGGGGTACAAATGCTTTGGTCACTTAAATTGCCTTTGCATTGCCTGTTCAGAGCTACAAGCGTGCCCATCCCCCAGGCAGCACGAACGACACCCGTTAGGTGTGAATTTACCCATCCTCTGCTCCCCAATATTTCTATTTATATGAACTGAAGAATAGGAGAAAATACTTTGCGAATGAGCTCAGATGGGATTCACAAGCCCAACATGGGTCTAGAGCCCCCAAAAGCGAGCACAGTGGGCTGTGATGGTCACATAAACACAACACAGCCACCCCAGGAACTGCAACAGGAGCCCCGCTCGCCCTTCCCAGTGCATTTGGTGCAGCTCCAGCCTGCACAGCAGACTTGAGGCCCACGGGTTTGGCTGTCGGTGCCAGGAGAATCTCAAGGCTGCTCCTTTGCAAGGACAAAGGGGACACCACCTGGACACATGGAAAGGCCGTTGGAGACCCTCTTGTTGCTCCTCTTTCCCTGCACCCCTTCCCCTCTGCTCTGGTCACACGGACACAGGGGTTCTTGCCACGTAGAGTGGCCCTGACGACAGATAACCCAAAGGCATCCAAGGGGAACCTGCACTGATGTGTGTACGTGTGTGTGTAAAAGGGGTGTCAATAGGCCTTTCAACATGTGCTGTCACCAAAGTCCCAGCAAACACTGGTGTATGTCCCAAGTGAGGAACACGTGTGTGTATGCTTATAGGAGTGTGTGGGAATGTGTGCACGGGCATGAGTGTGCTGCACAAATGCTTCTGAGTGTGAGTCTGTCAGTGAGTGTATGTGAGAGTGTGTTAGTGTGAGTGCATAAGTATGTATGTCAGTGTGTATGAGTGTGAGTGCATGAGTGTGCATGTCAGTATGTTAGCGTGAGTACGTAAGTTCATGAGTGTGTATGTCAGTGTGTATGAGTGTGCATGTTGGTGTGTATGAATGTGTATGGGTGCGTGAGTGTGTATGAGTGTGAGTACATGGGTGTGTCAGTGTGTGAGTACACAAGTGCCTGAGCGTGTATGTTGGTGTGTATCAGTGTGTGTGGCTGCATGAGTGTGTGAGCATGGCTATGAGTGTGTGGGCGTGTGTGGGGTGGGAGTGTGTGCACACACACTTTTGTGTGTTTATATATCAGAAGTTCAGGCTTATGAAGGGCCAGGCTGGGCGCCTCATGGGTTGTGAGTGAGTGACATCCTGGACGACTGTAAAGTCCCCAAGAAGACACCTTTGCTGTGCCAGCGCCGCCCTGCAAACGTCCAGCAGCCAGCTCTGGGAACCCCTGGGAAGCGCCGCCATGGCTGATCCACAGTCCTTTGCTGTAGGACCCCCCTTCCCACCCTGCAGCCAGCCCTCCCCCAGCCAAGGCTCCCTCTTGGGGCCTCCACTGACACTCGGGGGCTGGACGCCTGTCTGACTGTTGAGTCCTCCCTTTCTGGGGACGTTCACACTCCCCGTGGCTGTCCCCTCCCAGGTGGGGTGCTCAGCCTGCGGGGAGGAGAAGGAGGGGGTTGGCTTTTTATCGGTCTGCAGCTTTCCTTGAAGTCACCAAGCTCTTCCAACATTCAAAGCCTCGTGCCTGCCACACATAAAAGAGATTCTAATCACTACACCTAATTAGAGGAAAGAGTACATTGCGGAGAAAAAAATTAAGCAGCGTAAATATAATAAAAGGCAGTAATTAACAGTCCCACAAGGCGGATGCTGTGTTGACAGCTGAAGGATGTGGAGAGGGGGCAGAATGGATCCACTTCCCCATCAAAAAGAGCCGTGGCCGCCCTGGTGGGACGCGGCGTGATGTGAGAGCCCCAGGTACAGGGCGGGTTTACGCCACGTATAAATCTACGGCAAAGAACCGGCTCTGATCCCCCCAGGGTGGCTCACAAAATGATATCCTGGGGGTTACAAGAGTCTGATGCCTGAATTTCCTTCTTGGATTTAGTGCAGCTGATTTCACTTTACGGTGGTGTTTGTAATTTTTTTTAAATACAATCTGGGAAACACTCTTCCTTCTAAATCACGGATCAGCCCTGCAGCTTACTTTCCTGCTCTAGGAAGAGAGCTGGAGATTGCTGGAATGGGTCACGTCAGGACACCCCCAGGCGTCTCCTAGAGTGTAAAGCCCACCCAGCCAGGATTCCAGGTCTGGAGGCTGCTCTAGGGGGGGTTGAGATGATCCCAATCTGACACCTGGAAGGAGAGGGCAGAGAGGCCTCAATTCACCTGGTGCTGCCGGGTGGGGCCTGCTGGGCATGGGTTGGGTCTGGACTCGGGCTCAGGGCTCTGCAGGTAGGACACACGGCCTTCAGCACTGCTGCCTGCTGCCCCTGCTTGCTTGTATGTGAGACGCACACGCATGTGCATACACACACATGCACACACGCACATGCACACACAGCGTCTGGCATGGGCCGCGGCCACCTGGTCACTCAGTACCTTCCTTGCACTCCAGGGCTACGCGGGACTCCAGGTTGTCCATCTGCATCTGCAGCCGCTTCAGCGTGAGGTCGCTCTCACGGGACTTGCGTTTGTAGGCGATGAGCACGGCCACGATGAAGATGATGAGGAGGCCGCCGGCCACCGCGATGCTGACGATGGCGGGCAGGCTGAGCGGGCTGTCCGGGGCGATGTACACCATGCCCGGGGAGTACTCCATGCCGCCGACACGGGCCTGCGGGCACACCGGGCGAGGGGAGCTGGGTGTGAGGGCAGAGCAGCCCGGGGAAGAGTCCGGGTCACCCAGGGCGGGATGAGGGAAAGCACTGCCTGGGAGGAGTCTCGTCACTGCCACCTACGGCAGGGCAGGCGGGGGCTGGGGGAAGGGGCGGGTGAGGCCACCCGCAGGTGAAAACCCGTAGGTCCTCCTATTCAGCATTGTCATCTTCATAAGGAAAGAGCCCTCAGCTGGGACCTCAGCACGGTGTGCCATGGCGCCAGTGACAGGCTCCTGTAAGATTCGCCCCCGCTAGACGGGAGGACGACTGAGGCACAGAACATGGTATTGTGCACTGCCCCGGGCCAACACGGCCTTGCCCCTGAAAGCTCTCTCGCCTACCGCAGGTGACCTAGCACAGCACTCAGTGCCGCTCCGCACTCCCTTACCGTTCCTCCAGCCAGCGGGGAGAGGACGACAGCACGGAAGAGAGAGGCTCCAAAGAGGGACAGGAGGAAGGAACTTGGGATGTGAGGTAGGTACAAGGGAAGTTCACGGTGGGCTAGAATCCCCTCCTGGAAAGCCCCGGTGGCCTGGGATGGAGCTGGACCCCTCACATCTGCACCCATGGTGCCCACTCCATCTGGGGGTGGATCCCGCCAGCCTCACCATCACTTTGTGCCTGCCGATGAGGTTTGGGGACTCGCAGAGCAGCTGCACATCAGACACGGTCACAGTGCATGGCTTCTCCCCGACCAGCACGGTGTAGTTCAGCTTCACGTTGCCCCCGGCCACGGGAGGGATCAGGTTCTTGCCCTGCATGGACAGGAAAGCCCCGGTTCCCAGCCCAGAGTCAGGACCACTGCTGCCGGCTGACTGCCAGGTCCTCACACCCAGTGGTCCCATCCTGCTGGTGAGCTGAAGAGGCCACCTTTGGCAATAAGTCCAAAATATCCATGGTGCATATATACCACCATTGTTCCTTCCTCCCCTCGGGAAATCAATTGTCAAGTACTCTTTTCAGCTTATCCCAAATGCAGCCTCAGAATCTTTCTTAACACAGAGTTGGAGTTAGTCACCACTGGTTGATTCAAATTGTCATGTGAGTTAAAATTAATTTGCAATCCATGCTGTGAAGAAACTCTATGCTGTGGTTTGTGAAAGGCCACCTAGAAGGAAGCCGTGGGGGCTTCTGACCTCCCAGTTCTTGGACTCTCAAGACAAACAAAGCTTGGGAGTCGAATAGCCAGGGTGCATCTGCCTGCCCTGCATGAAACTGCCTGTAAAGCGAGTTTTCTTCCCAACACAAATGCAGAGAGAACATTTATCAGACTCTGGGCTCTGCTGCAACTTCTGCAAAGGATGCTGGCTGTGGAATGTGGCAGAAACCTGTGACTCCTGGCTGTGTCTGTGACGTGCAGTGCTGCCCACCCTCCTCCCCACCTGCCCATCACTCTCTGCACCTTTAGGATGATGGGCGTGCCGGGCTTGAGCTCCAGGATCCCCGAGGGGCCAAAGGCCTCAAACACAGGGTTTGGGTAGTAGGTGAAATTGGTCTTGTTGAGGATGAGCAGGGACTGGACGTTGTCCAGGATGAAGCCAAACTCCTCAGGCCGCTCGGTCAGGTCAGACTGGTGGTCGGGACCCAGAGCGAGGGCTGGAGCCTGGCAGGTCATCTCAGTGGCGTTCAGAACCTCGCAGATCTGCAGGGCAAGCCAGAGGTGGGGGGGGTCTATGCAGTATACCCCCACACGCCCACCGCCCCAGTGCACACACCGGGCCTCCCAGGTGCTGTTAGTATACCATGGGGTCAATGTGGGAGGATTATGGACCAGTCACAGCTCCTCTGGAGCCAGACCACACACTGGGGCACTCAGGAATAAGCTCTGCAGGTGGCACCCAGCTCCGGTTTTGCTCACAGTGCGTGTGGCAGGGACTAGTTGGAAGGACGGAGTAAGGGTATGAAAGCCCGGAAACTCCCGGAGTCCTTGCTCCTCTATGCCTGCATGCCAAGAAGTGAAATTGCCCTTGTCTGCCCCCAACCCACCGTCCCAGTGCTCAGGGCTGCCCCAGGCTGTGGGTCATCTGAGTATGGGCAGAGAGTCCTTGAAGCCCCCACCCTTTGGGGAAGCAGCCCGCGGAGTGGCAGCCCGGCGAGCCCCGCCAGCCCGGGACTCACGTTGATGTGCTCCTTCCCTCCGTGCTTGGCGCGGATCTGGGGGTTCTGTATGAGGTCCAGGTGTGTCCCCCACACGGCGATGGGTGTGTTGCCACTGACCGGGAAGAAAGAAGGAGGCGTGTGAATCACAAGCACAGGAAGAGCAATGGCACTCGACGATGACGGTAATCGAGTTGAGCTATGACAGTAAGGACCATGATAACCAGGCAGCATAATAATGTTCACAGGGGCCAGGATGACAAGCTGACTGCATAATAATAAGGACGAGCATCTCAGCAGCCAAGGGGAAGACAGCGATGACCAGATGTCCGTGGCCGCCCTTCCCTGAGTGCATTCACAGCGTGGACGCCCCGTGGAGGCCTGGTCTATGGCACAGCCCCCTTGGCTCTCCCAGGCCCCCTGATCTGAGCCAGCTTCTTCTCTGCAACCCCCCACCCCAGGTCCTCACCAGTCTGGCCACTCTTTTTACATGGGTTGGGCCTAATGTGAGCCTCGCTCCAGACCATCCCTGCCACACCCTCGGGGGGCTCAGCCTGCTCCCCCAGGGCGATCGCACTACAAACTTCCACCCTGGAGGCTTCAGTCCAGCTGAGAGCTAAAGCAAATGCTCTGAAACTCGGCCTCCTGCACCCTGGCTGGCACGGGACCACCAACGGGGAGGGCCCAGGAGGTCCGTCTTGTGTAGCCTTTTACAAAGGAAACCTGGACTCCGGTGTGCATCCTTAGGGTGGCTGAGATGCGGGCATGGAGGGGTGGGCAGTACCCTACGGGACTGAACCTTCCTTGAAGGCTCTTCAAAAAGAAACGAGGAATAACCTGATCCCCAGTCAAGGGAGCCTCTTTGAGAAGAATCCTGCTTTAGCAAGTTACATGCTCGGTAGGTAAAGAATCCATGACAGCCACACCCACATTCGTTCCTACCCATCTATCCACCTGCCCATCTTCATACTGCTGGTTACTCGCCCCCTCTCCTTGCACACAGGCACACGCGTGTGCGTGCGCACACACACACACACACACACACACACACACACACACACACACGCATGCGCAGGAAGAGTCCTGTGAGACCCAGAGAGGCAGTGCTGGAGTTGAGCTTCTGGTGTCCAGCCCTACAGCCACCTTCCCACCTTCTCAGTCACCAGTTTGGCACGCAGTTCCCAAATGCCCCAGAACGTGCTCCGAGCTCCCTCGTGATCTGAGCACGATTAGGGGACAGCGGCTGAGCACAGGGAGGATGGCACCTCCATCTCTGTGACAGCGGCACAAGGAAGGACTGAATTGGACTGGGCTGTGAGCTCCTCAGCAGAGGCAGCGTGTGCTGGCTGAGGCACAGGGTCAGAGCCCCCAGAGCTTTCCCAGGCCGCCTCCTCTCCACGCCTCGTCTTCCGCACCTGCTTTCAGATGGTGGCTAAAGCGTAGGTTTGGGCCTTACAGAGCAGCTGCTGGGAACAGCCCGTCTCAGCTCAGCAGGCAAAGGCTGCCTTTCCTTTGGGTTCAAGGCAGGGGGTGGCAAACTCTTTCTATAAAGGGCCGGGTAGTAAATATTGTAGGCTTTATGGCCATATGGTCCCTGTTGCAATTGCTCAACTCTGCTGCGGTGGTGAGAAAGCAGCTATGGACAGAACATACACGAATGAGCACGGCTGTGCACCAATAAAACTTTATTTACAAGAACAAGTGGCCAGCCAGATTTGGCCCACGGATGGAGTTTGCTGACCCCTGGTGTAAAGGGCTGTTCCCTGGACTGGAGGCGTCCCTGCCCGCCTCAGCTCAGGAGGCCACTTCTGTGTGCACTGCCCGCCTGCTCCCCCAGAAGCAGACAGTGGGAGGCCTGCACCCCTAGGGCTGGGCAGTGCACTGCGCCTTCGCCTCTCACTGGTTCCCTCAGAGCCTGTGAGGGGGGTGACAGGTGAGGAGCTCTGGCCCCAGGGAGGTTAGATAGCTCTTAAGGTCACCAGGCTGGTAAGCAGTGGGGCAGGGCTGAGCCCAAGCCCTTGTTCTGTCCCCACGCGGCCTGACACAGAGCTTTCCCAGCGATCTCCCCAGCCTTGCCGAGAGGATGCCCTCTGCAGCACCTGCTCACTCCCTGCCCTCCAGGGCCTGCAAAGGCAGACCCCTGCTGTGGCCCACAGCTCCTCCCCCAGTGTGAGACTCACCGCCCAAGAGACCCTAGAGACCCTGGAGTTCCCAGATCCCCAGCGGTGGAGGCCCAGGAAGAGTGTGCAACCTGCCCAAGGTGAGTGGCTAAGCGAGAACCGGCACCGAAGGTCCCCAGTCCCTGCTCCGGGGTCTTTCTCTAACAGCATCAAATGCCTCATCCCCTCCCTCCGGGATGTATTCAGTGCATCACTGTTGGGGACTGAGAAAGAGCAGGAAACAGAACCCAAACTCTGTCCTTGAGGATGTTGCTGCAGAGGGAACGACAAACATACGAAGGCAGCTGGAGGTCACAATGAGACAAGGACTGGCCGCCGGGAGGCTCCGGGAGCACAGGGATGGCTGCCCAGAGGGAGCCTCCAGGGTCAGGACATGGCTTCCTTCCAGGGCAGGCCACGAAGTCAAGCCTGATCTGACTCTTCTCCCACACCCCTCAGGACCACAGTTATTGCCCACGTTTGCCAGAAGTGAGTGGAGTGGACTGGCACCCTGACAGTCACTGTGGGATGGGGACAGGGCCCCCAGCACAGAGCCAGTCCTCCAAGGTGGGCTCTTGCTGGTCAGAGCTTGGCCTCCAGGCCGGGTCCTGCACGAAGATGCTGCCAGCGGAGGGGGGAGCCACAGTACAAAGGTCTGATTTGGGGGTGCTTGGAACCAACCCCAGTTCATCAGTACCCCAAGCAGGACCGGGCCCCCAGAACTCTCCTCAGCTTTTGAGAGCCAGGAAGGGAAACTGAGGTGTGTAGGCATTAAGATCCACCTGGGGCAGCTCCTACCTGACGATGCTCCACTCTGGCTCGATCCGCACGATGGTGGGGTCCTCCACGTACTGGAAGACCAGGTCCTGGTGGATCTTGGCCCTGTCCACCTGCACCATCACCTTCATCTCCAGCACCTCGTCTGAGGACGTGGTGTTGCAGATGATGTAGGATGGAGATCGCCTGGAGGGAGGGGAGAGAGACAGCGCTGGGTGCCTGGGTGAAAGCAGGACGGTGGCCCTGGGTCAGGGGTCCTCAGAGGCAGTGGGTGAGCGCTGCCCTAGACACACAGCTCGAGGACCAGTGACAAGATGCTGTCCTTGACCCAACTTTGGGCAGGCTCCTCTGACTCCCATCCTCGGGTCTGTCTTTGGTCTGCACAGCCCTGTTCTTGCTGGATCCTGCTAGGTCTGTTTGGCGAGAAGCCCCCACACCTGATATGTGATCACCTTGACAACTGATCAAATTCCTCATGCCTTGGTGCCTGCTCACCCTGGCCTGCCTCCAGCCAGAATCCTAAGTCGGGTTAGCATGAGCCCTCCTGCCCCCGACAGCTCCTCTAGTGATTCCGCCCCGGCCCCTCACTCTGCCCGTTGGCTGTAAATCCCCACCCCCCAGCTATCTTTGTCATATTTGGAGTTGAGCCAGGTCTCTCTCCCCTACCGCTGCAGTCGTGACGTCAATTGCAACAGTCCTGGACAAAGTCTTCCTTACCACTCTGACAAGCGTCAGAGTAATCGCTTCTTGAACACCAGTGCTGCGCGGCCTGGCCTAGTCTGACTTGAGGTCTATCACGGCTCTCAACATAGCTCCCTGCAGAAAACCTCTCTCTAGAGACCCCCAGGTCAGCTGAGGGTGTGTCCCTGGCCACATCTCCTTGAGTGCTCACTGGACGCACCTCCTGCCTCCCTCCTGCCCCCTACCCCTGCCATAGCAGGTGCGCCCGTCTGGGGTCGCTGCTCCTATCCGCTCCTGGCAGGCCCAGCTGGCTCTGCAGCACCTGGAGAGGACCTGACCCCAGTAAATGGGCTCCAGTTGTGGAGTCCAGACTGTGTTCTGGGGCACCCCCGGGTTCTGCAGAGGGGGTGCCGTGGGGGCACCAAATGAAGGGGCCGTAGCATGATGGGCCTGCCCAGGTGGGGCAGCCTGGCAGGTCTCCAGACTGAGCTGAAGTCGTCTCCCAAGAGAACACCCACTGCCTCAGGGAAGAGGAAGGACTTCCAAGGAGTTAGCCTGGGAAGTCCCTGCATTTGGCAGCCTGTCCCCGCTCTGCAGGGCACCCAAGCTGCCCTGCGGTGATTTTCGGTGATTTTCTTGTCTAGCCCTGCCCCTCCTGGGCTGCAGCGAGGGAGTTACCTGTGGAAGAGGCAGGGCTGCGTCCCGAACATCACCACCACGTTGCTGCCGGCGTTCAGGTTGGTGCCGGTGATGGTCACTTGGGTGCCCCCAGACATGGGTCCCCGGCTGGGCTTCAGGTCCGAGAGAGTCAGCGTCTGTGCAGAAAGGACGTGGCCTGAGACACCACCAGGACAGGATGGAGGGGGCTTCTGGGCAGGCCTGAGGCCCTACCCCACTTCCCAGCTCCCTTCTGGAATATTAGTAATGGTGACCTCCCAGAGGGCCACGGCACTTTTGTTAGGCTTGTGTTGTGAACTAAAATAAAATCCCAAGCCCTCCTGCTATCTGAACGGACCCCCCTCTTGGCCAAGGAGACCCCAGGAAACCTGGCCATGATGGGAAAGGAGGTTGGACAGCCTCTCATACCCTTCCCTTCTAGAGGTTAGATAGGACAATTGACTGGCATAATGTCAAAACAGAGATCACAAGACTGACACAACACACTCTTTGTGACAATAAGACACTAAATTATTAACAAGACCTAAGGCCACGCAGGGCAAAGGTTAAATCACTACAGGTCACCAATTTGCTTAACAGATCCCTCAAGTATTGTGGCTTGTCTCTGATTAACTCCTTAACTTAAAACATTCCAAGGCTTTAGAAAAAGGTTTATTTGTTTAACTATTAGAAATCAAAGAATCTTTGAACCCACCTATAAACTATAAGTCTCCACCCTTCTTGAAGATGTCCTGCCTTTTTGGGCCAAACCAATGCACACCTTCCGTGTATTGATTTCTGATTTTACCTGCAATTCCTGTCTCCCTACCATGTGTAAAGACAAACTGTAACCTCACCACCTTGGGACCACTTGCTCGAGACTTGCTGGGCATGGCTCCCTCAGCCATGATCACACATTTTCGACTCAGAATAACCTTGTTTACATTTTTTACAGAGTTTGTGTTTTTTTGTATTAGTACTGTAGATAGGCAATGTTCCGGACCCTGAGAATTGCATCTCTATACTAATAACAGTAATAATAATAGCTGCCATGTACTGATTTTTTAAGTGTTAGGCTGTATAGTTTTCATCTGTAGCAATAGATACGTACATATATAATTTAATCACCAATCAGTTCTATAAAGTACGTATTACTACCTATTTTACAGAGGAGATTCAGAGAGGTTAAGTAAGTTTTCCAAGGTCACAGAGCTAAAAAGTGGCACAACTGAGATCTAACTCCAGAGCTCACATTCTCAACCACCCTCCAATCTACAGTCTCTGTTCTTGGGAAGGTGACTTGCCCCTACCGCAGGCCTCTCCAGAGAGCTGCCCACAGCACCCAGGCGCAGAGCAATGGGACGGGAGGGCCCCAGGGAAACTCCGGGAGAGATGAAAAAAGGATCAGTTGCTGTCAAGGGCTGCGGTAGCCCTGGGCCAGGATGGGACTGCTGAGGAGTGGGGTTCTCAGTGGGGGCAGGGCAGAAAAAAGCCCTTGACAGCTGGGGATTTGGAGTTGCAGTTTGTTCTTTCATTAGCATTTTAATGGAAAAACTTTCTTCAGTCCCAGGTGAGAAGCCTGTATCTGCATTTAAATGAAGATTTCCCTCTCCCTTCCCCAGCTACCGCCCCCTTAAAGAATTCAGCACAGAACGTCTGGCCCACTGGGCTCCTGGGAGTGGCTGGCAACCTCCCCTCCTTAGTGATACCTCCGGAGAAGGAAGGCCCCAGCAGAGTCTGCACACCCACCACCTGGCATGTGCACATCCAGGTCTGGGGACACGCAACGACTGCAGCCCCCGGCCTGCCTCCCCACCTCCCAGTGTCCTGTCTCTGGATCCCAGGTCCGGCATCCCCACAGCATGGGCCAAGCCAAGGAACAGCTTGTAAGCCAGACTCTGTTCCTGGCTCAACCAGGAAGAGGGTGGGATGAGGCTGTGGAAAGAGGCCTCCCTTTTCAGCTCTGCCGGGGTCATGCTGTGTGACTCTAGACAAGACACTTAACCTCTCTGATCACAAAATCAGGGGTCTAGGCAAAAAAGTGGTTATCTCTAAGGTCCTTGAGAGTTTTCTTGTTCTGTAGCATGTACCTCTCCAAATGGTCCCTTTGTCCCCTTGTAAAGGGGCACTGCTGACCTCCCCAGAGAGGGAAGGGAAAGTGAGAGAAAGAGGGAGAGAGTCTGTGCACACCGCCTTTGAGGCAGGATTGTCCTAGAGAGATACAGTCAAACGAAGCATTACATAAGGTATCCCTGTAACAAAAACATTTGTACCCCCTTAATATTTTGAAATTTTAAAAAAGGGGAAAAAAAGCACAAGGAAGTTACAATAGACGGGGGATGGGGGTGGGCGCTCCCTGGCAGCCTGCAGGTGAGGGGTCCTAGCAGAGGCAGAGTGAGGAAGTCCCAGCAAGCTCCGCGGTGGCGCTGTCAAGGGGCCGGCTGGCGGGGAATTATTCCGGGGGTGGGGAGAGGATGTTATGGAGACATGTTTTAGAGTTGTGAGAAACTATTAATTATTCAAGTCATGCTTCATAAATATTTCACGGTGGGCTTGCACGGGGGAATCAGATTCCGCGTTCCTTGCCACCTCTTCGCTTGTCTCCAAGACGGGGGTACAGAGAACCGGAGAAGCATTCCCTGCACGGAGACCTCTGGCGACAGCTGTGACAGCTCTGAGTGCTCATTCGGGGGCCTTGGGCTTGGCGTTTGGGTCTGGGTTTTGGGTGAATAAACCCACAATCAGAGTCTGGCCTGACTGTGGAGGGAAACTGAGGAAGACTCAAACTCTGCACGCAGCCTGGGCACTGGGGAGGGGCTCCCCCTCATGCCCCAAGTCCCCAGATGACCCTGGGGAAGGGGCTCCCCAGCTGTGCCAGGACTCCAGGGGGGCCGGGGGCTTCTGTGTGGGGGGGCGGTCCAAGGAGTGCCACCCCTGAGCTGCCTTGCCAGGTGGGAAGGCCAGCAGTGAGGGCTCTGAGACGCAGGGAGCATGACAGAGGGGGATTGTGTCCCTTTCCAACTCCCTGAGGAGGCTCACAGAGATGTCTGTCCCTCATTTCCACCCAGAACCCCTAGGGGCTCTGTGGGGGACCCTCGCACCCCTCCTCCTCCCTGAAAGACCATACAGCAGACATGGGGCCCAGGGCTGGTCCTTAGAGACTCCCCTCATGCAGAAAAGTGATGCGAGCCTGAGCCCCAGGGCTCCTGGGACCAAAGCCTGTCTATCTGCCTTGTGGCATCCACTGTCACCCTCCCTGACCTGCCTCTCCTCCTCCCTACCCACCCTTGCCCCTCCCTCCCTTTGTTCCCATCTTTTGGTGCAGTTGCTGGGAACTGCCTCCCACTACGTGGAAAATCATGTTCTCCCTTAATACTCCAAACTCAACACAGCCTGCTCCAGGGTAGAACGACCATGCAGGCAAGACGACACCTTTCCTGAGAGCAACGGGACTTTCCAGTGTCTAACACACAGGCTCGCTATCGGAATTAGAACAGAGTGGAGTGCACCGGGCACAGGGCTCTCACTCCCGTGTGGGGGCCAGGGGTCCTCGGCCAGGATGCACGTTAGAATTACCTGGGCAGCTGTGGAGGCTAATTAATTAGTCTCCACAGGGGTGGGACAGGGGTCCTCTCTGACAAGAGGAGCAGGGCACAGAGAGGACCCACGGAGGGAGTCCCTGTGACGGGTGGGCCGCAGGGCCCATGGGCACCCACAGCTCGGGTCTGCATGTTCCGGGCTCTGAGGAATCAGGGGTCCCGGCTCGGTGCCAGGGAAGGAGGTGGGGATGGGCGGGCAGCGGGGAACACAAAGCCTGGAGAAGTGGGACTGGGTGTGTGGGTGGCCAGGCCAGGAGCCTGGACAACAGCTCACAGGCTCTTCTGGAGGTGGGGCTGACCTGTCGATAGTGGCATTTCTGTGGTGGTAGGTGGATTACAAGGGGTGCAGAGAGAAAGGCAAGGGGAAGATCTAAGGAGGCCATTGTGGTGGCAAAGAGAATGGGAAAAGGAGGACTCGGGACAGGGTGACAGGTTGGTATCAGGAGTTAAGGGAAGCTGAGCCCAGCCCACCAGCACTGCAGGCCTGGGGACAGGCCACCCATGGGACGGCCAAGAGAGGAGGATGCACTGTCCGCGGGAGCCGACAGCCAGCATGGGCCACGTGGTGACGATGGCAGGACACCTGCGTGGCTGTGGCCTGTGATCTGGTCACGGAGGTGGGAGGCCTGGCTGGAGACCCCGGTGGAGGCAGCTGAGGCTCAAAGGAGCCCTCAGCTTAATGGAGTCAGGGCAGCTCTAGTGCTGTCACCAGAGCCACTGTCACGGCCACAGATGGAAAACTCCTCTGGGCAGTGGACGGGCCAAGGACGGCAGGGCTTGTGTGGCCATGCAGCAGTCCCCTCCCTCTCCACCTCAGCCGCCAGGTGGCATCAGAGCCAGATCTCACGGCCGATGTTAGCAAGTACCTGGCGAGTATTGTCTCTCTGTCTCAATCTCTGTCTTTCTATGTATATATAATATACAATATATATGTACATGCTTTACATATAAATGTGTATACATTTATCACTGGCTGTCTTAATGTGTACCGGGTTTAACCTAGAAATTCCCTCATTTTAGAAGAAAGTGGGGGTCTAAATCGTAAACAAATAAGTTTATTTGTTTAAATAACATCTCCATGAACCCCACCCTATGTACATGTTCTCATTATATGAGTCCCCGTGCGTGTTCAGTGACAGCCACTGTGTCCAGAGGCCGGCTGGCTTCCAGGCAGCAGGGGTGGGGGACGCAGCCACAGGCCCAGGTGGGAGCAGCTCTCTGAGGTTCGGCCCTGAGCTCATTCATGTCTGTGCTCAGTCCTCCTGCCTGGGGGGCCGTCGCTCCCCTCCCAGACTGCGGGCCTCCTGAGGGAGGGCTGGGGCGGGTCTTATTCTCCACTGTGGCCAGAGCCATCACATTACAAAATTCAGCTCAAACAAGTATTTATCCAATAATCTGGTGAGAGGTATTGTGCAGGGGATAAATGGCCACCAGTTGAAGGAGAAGGAAGAAGAAGGAAGAGGGCAGAGGAGAGAAAGGAGGATGAAGGGAGGAAGGGAGGGAGGAAGGAGAGGAGGAGGGGAGGAGGGAGGGAGAAAAGGTGAAAGCCAGACTTCCATGACATAGTTCAGGGCATTTGATGCCCAGGCATGAAATCCATCACTTCAGGCTTTTGGCATCCACGAGCAGCTCAGGATCACGAGTGGCAGAGAATGTGCACGTGTCTCCACCATCCCCGTAATCACAAGGCTGAGGGGTTCCCAAAGCCCCTGCCCCCCAAAACCACCTGTGAGGCAGTGTTTGCAGGGATGGGAGGGTGCAGGCTGGAGGGAATTCCAGGATTGGGGTGAGATCCCAGAGAGGCCACAGGATGGGGACGGGGTGGTGGGGGAGAGGCGGGTGGAGGGAGATGGCAGGTGGGAGGTGGGAACGAGATGTGGGGCAGGGGTAAGGGGGCCGCAGGATGGGATGATGGTGAGTGGCTGCTGGTTTGAATGTGTCCCCCACAGTCATGTGTTGGAAGCTTAATCGCCAGTGCACCATTGCTGAGATGTGGGACTTTAAGAGATTAATGTCACTACCACAGGAGTGGGTTTGTTATCGTGGAGTGGGTTTGTTATAAAAGTGAGTCTGGCCCTCTCTTACACTTTTGCGAGTGCTCTCCTGCCCTTCCACCTTCTGCCAGGGGACGACGAGGCCAGAGGGCCCTCCCCAGATGCAGACCCTCAGTCCTGGACTTCCCAGCCTCCAGGACCGTGAGCCAAACAAATGCCTGTTCTTTGTAAATTACTCAGCCTCAGGCATTCTCCATAGAAGCAGAAAAGGGACTAAGACATTGGGGTGGTGGGATGAGGGTGATGGGATGATGGGCCGTGAGCACACAGGTGGCAGTTGCAGAAATAATAAAATAAATGATACTAGAAGTAATAAACACATTTTACGTCATTTTCACAAGATCATGGGGTAGATGCTCTTATTATCCCCATTTTAAAAATGAAGAAACTGAGGCACAAAAATATTAAACAACTTGCCCAAGTTCACCCAGGTAGTAAGTGACACAGCCCAGTCTCAAATCCTAGGAGTCTCCATGCAAAGTCCCTACTGTCGCCTACCTCCCGTGCCACCCGCCACATGGGGACATGGCCCCGAGAGCTAAAGCAACGCACCTGCAGCCACACAGCCAGGCACAGCGGAGTCTGGATTTGAATCCAGGTCCTCCAGACTTCAAAGCCTGTGCTCTCCCCCACTGTAGGACAGGACTCCCATGAATTTAGTGGGGCTTGCATAGAGGCTTCTTGCCCTGGGTTTGCCCACTGAGGTCTCGAGGGACTCAGCAATCGTGGTAGTGAGGTCTGTGGCCTGCTCCTGCCAGGCTGCTGGTGGCCAGGACTCACCATGAAGTAGTAGAGCTGCGAGGACCGGGCCATGAACTCGGGTCGACACACGGCCACACAGATCTCCACGAAGCCCGCGTGCTGGCTGGGCTTGGCCTCCCCCATCTCGCACACAATCCTGCAGGGAACAGAGGAGACCCTGTGGGTTACAGGATTCCCAGCCATGACCCTGGGCCCATAGCACTGACCCTGGCCCCTTTCTCTGCAGTAGGGTCTCAGGGATCGGCAGGGAGAAGGGGATAATGATACCCGGATTGCTCCCTGCAGGGGCTCCTTCTTGGCTGTTAGGAAATGTTGAGGGAGCCTAGGAGAGGGTCCCTGTGTTCCGACCCCAGATGCTCAGTCCCCAGTGCATGTTTGTCCCTTCATCTGTTAACTAAATGGGAGGGAATGTGCCAGCCGCGGCTCAGGGACTAGAGCTGGCAGAGCCCAGAGAGGTAAGGTAACCTACCCAAGGCCACAAGCAAGTCAAGCCCAGAACGTGGAGCTGCCCTGTTTTCCAGGCCCTGACCTAGGAGCTTCGTGCTCTCAGTGCTCAGGCTGCCTCAGTGAGGAGCTGTCTGCCCCCAGCCAGCCCTGCTTCCCAGCTGGGCGAGAAGTACTTGTGTTTAAAATTTTCTCTTTTTAAAAATTTTTATTGCTTTAATTATAAAATTTGTTCATACCCTTTAAAAACAAACAGTACAGAAGTGTGGCAGTAAGGAGTGAGTGCTTCTTTCTTCACTCCTAACCACTCAAAAATTTGCTATATATATTCTTGCAGACATAGATATATATACTCTGCATTTTACAAATGAAGAATCCAAGGCACAGTCAAGTTAGGCAACTTGCACAAATGTATATATTTGCATACACACACACATATATACAAGTATGCATATATATTTATGTTTTATATGCATGCATGCACATAAACATAAATATATCATACATACACACATATATAATTATACGAGGACTGCCTGGAAAGTATCCAGCCATTGTATTCATGTATCCACTGCATCCATGGCTGGATACTTTCCAGATAGCCCTTGTATACAAATATATGTAGAGAAAGATGTATGTACTTTTCTTAAGATAAAAGCAAAACATACCATACCTACTGTTGTAAACACCTGTTTTTACTCAACACTATAGCAGAGACTTTCCTTCATGGCACTCAGAATACAGCTCTAGTTTATTCTTTTTAACAACTTCATAGTATTTCATAACATGACTGCACCATCATTTACATAATAACCATCCTCCTACAGATAAGCATTTAATTCTCCTGCTTTTTCTCTTACTCCAAATAATTCTGCAAAATGAACCAACTTATGCGCACATCCTTAAGCGTTGTATATTTATTGGAATAGATTCCTAAGGAGGGAACTTACTGGGTCAAACGGTTTGTGGATTTAATAACATTTGATAGGTAAAGCCAAATAATGCTCCAAAAAGGCTGTGCCAATTTCCACTTCTATCAGTGGTCCACTCTTTGGCCAAAACTAGATATTCGCAATCCTTTGAAAGTTTTTCCAATATAATAGGGGAAAGAGATCTCATTTTACTTTTAATTTCCATGATTACTAGTGAGGTTGCACATGTTTTCATGTGGGTTTTTTTTTTCTAATCTTGCATAGCCTTTCCTTTGACTTCTCTGCTGAATGAAGCCTTCTCTCTGTTTTGCTGATAGATTGTCTTTTTGCAGAAACTTCTGAATTGGGAGTATTAATTTTCATGTATTATAAATATTGCAATTATTTTCTCCTTGTTAGTCATCTTTCAACTGTGTTTCCAATGTCTTTTGCTGAACTAAAGCTTAAAAGTATCTGTGTGGTTAAATTGGTTGTTCTTTTACTTTACGGTTTCTAGGTTTTGTGTTTCTCTTGGGAGAAATTTCTGGGTAAGGGTCCTGCACAAATACATACATTTCTGTCCAAATAACATAATTAATACATGTTCAATGTGAAAAAATACGGAAAGTATGTAAAAGCATTTGTCATACATACACCCTCCCAACCAACTGCACCACTCAGAAGTATCCATTGTCAACATTTGGGTGTATATGTGTTCAGTCTTGCTTTTCTTTTACAAAATTAATTAGTAACTCTGCATTCTACTTGATAACCTGTATTCTTGCTTAATAAGCCTCGAGTACATGCTTGGCCATGATTCTTTTCTAATATCAGATTTAATGGCTGTGTAGTTTACTATCCTATGCATACACAATAACTGATTAAATTCCCTATTTTTGGACATGCAAATTGCTTCTGAATGTTTACTATTACAAATAAGGCTGAAATAAGCATTCTTGCAAATAAATGTTCATGCAGTCTTGTTATTTAGGGAATGTTCTAGAAGTGGGATGGCCAGGCTAAAGAATTTTGACACGTATTTCCAAATTGCCTTCCAGAAAGTTTGTCCCAGTTTACCCTCTCACCGTGATCAAAGAAGTCAGCAACTTCCCACAGCTTGCCTCTCATCTGCACTGGGCATTCACTTTTTAACATTGTTCCCCATTGTTTTAATTTGCATTTCATTGATTACTACTGCTGTTAAACATTTTTTTTTTATATGGCTTTTGGTTCTTTGTATATCTTGTGAATTATACAAGCTCTTTGCTTGTTTTTTTGTGATCTTTGCCTTTTGTTTGTAAAACCTCTTTATATGTTAAGAAAAAGTATCTATTATCTGCGATAGGGTATAACCAGATTCCAGGTTTATCATTCACATTTCTATTTTGCTTACAATGATATCTGATGCACACGTTTTAAAGATTTATGTACTCAAATCCCCTCATCTTTTTCCTTATAATTTCTTCTTTTGCTGTTTGAAACCTTCCTCTTCCCAAGATCAAATAAATTTTCACCTGTATTTTCTTCTAATCCTTTCACAGTTTCATTTTTTAAACTTAACTCTTTAATCCGTCTGGGATTTATTTTGGTGCATAATGTGAAACATGGATCTGATATTGTACTTTTTCCGGGGAGTTAACCAGTACCAATTATTGAATGATCTCACCTTTCCTTGCTGATTTGAAATGCAACCTCTATCATATACTAACTACATTTTTACATATGGGGATTCTTTTTCTGGGTGTTCGATCTTATTCTGCTGATGGAGTTAGTATAATAATATTTTAATCATGAGGCTTTATAACAAAACTTTTGACATCTGGCTATGTAGGTTTAAAGTAGGATATTTTAAGATTCCCCAAATCATTATATATCAGTAGCAGCCTGCTTTGGTCTTGTTCTGGAAATGCCTCAACAAGTTGAAGGAGCCAAAGAAAGATCTTCTGGTAACTAAGCGATGATGGACCAGGAAGGTGAGTCCTACCAAGACTAGATCCTTAAATCACCCGACATCCTCTGAGTGCCTTGGGAGGATCCTGATGCAAATGAGGGAGAACTGAGGATGGCAGTCCTGAAGGTTTAGAATCACTAAATCTGGGTAAGACCCAGCAAGCAGAAATGGAAACTGCACTGGCATACCTAATGGAGGCCTTGTGAAGAGTCAATAACTTTTATACACACAGGACAAGTGACAAGGTTTTGCTCCAGGAGGGACAACAAAGCTGGTGTGGAATATAGATGCTATTGTGCTGGTAAACATTCCATAGCTGTGTTTGCTGGGCTGGAAAATGGTGCTCACTTATTTACAAGGCAATCCATGATTTGCAAACCTCCTGCACTGGCTGGGTTCCAGGCCAAGGTCGCCGTTGAACAACCCTCTCAGTGGGCAGCAGACTTTGCAAAGAGAAAAACAATCCGAAGTACCCACGGGCCTGAGAATGGGTGTGGAATTTCATTTTCAGTCTCTGAAGAGAGTGGTCCAGGATCAGCCTCATGGTGGGGGAATGCTGCGGGGGGAGCCAGGGACAGCAAAGGGAATTGAACTCACGCTTCTCTTGCACATTTTAATTTTGTTCTGTGTCACCTCCACCCCGCATACTCAAAGTTGGTAACAGCCACGCTTCTCTTCTCTCCCTCTCTACGCTCCCCGACATGGTAGCTGGCTGGTTCAGCGGGTAAGGAGCTGAAGTCCTAGAATATTAGGGCATTCTCCTCTTTCTCCCGCCATCTGTTGGAGACCAGGGAGTCCCTGATACCGACTTATCTTCCCTCCCCTCCTCTTCCTCCCATGTCTCAGGGTGGCTTCACTTACTGTTCTGCAGGGACGTAGCCATCCACCAAAGGGCTGCACTCCACACCGGCCACCTTGACATGCGAGGCGATGTCGCGGAATTCCAGGCCCAGGTTCTCCCCTCGGATGGTGACCTTGGTGCCCCCTTCCCGGGGGCCTGTCACTGGGATTATCTGGAGAGGGGAAGAGAGATGATTGGACAGGCACCAAGACGCAGCCCTCACTCACTCGCTGATGGGGCCAGGAGATGCTGCCGGCTTTTCTCTCCTCTGTGCCCACGACCCTGCCTGGTCCAAGTCCGTGGGGACACCCAAAGCCTGGGGCAATCAGTGGGCAGTAGCTTTGGGCAAAGCAGCCCGTGTCTGTTTGTGGTCTTAGGAGCAGGGTTCCGAGCCCGTGGAACATCTTCCCGTTTCATAGGAGAAGAGACGGGATGCAACGTGATCAGCATTGCTACTGGGTGATTCACAGGAAACTGGGATCAAAACCTTCTGGTGTCTGCTTGTGTTTGTTCACTCTCAGGGAAAACTAAAACCCCTGCTGCCAGCCCAGAGCCCTCCACCCCACGGTAATCCTACCCACCTTTTGAGACACTTCTCAAATGTCACTTCCCAGAACCCCATTTTCTTTCTCTCTGCTGAAATTCCAAGGCACCTTCTTTGTGTCACTCACATAGTCACAATTACTGGTGCCTGGTTCCTCGTCCTTCCCACCCACAGCCCCCTCCCTTGCGATCCCGAGTCTGTGGACAGGGACCGTGTCTCACCTCTCCCTGGGGCCTTTGCAGTGACAGCACCACCTTTGCATCTTGCGCTGTAACTGTGCTGGAACCCACAACTATCCAAACGTCTTTCTGGAATTGTATGGGCATTTCTTGCCATCCCTTGGCCTTCCATTTTAGGCTTGGTGCCCCATGGATTTGGGTTAAATTTAAACTTTACCCTCATACAATGGTCAAAATGAGTGGCTTTCCCTCCTAGGAGGTCGCCATCGGTGTTCAAAACCCGTGATTGACATGTCAGGAGGGCCTGCCTTGAGGTGTGCAGTTGACACACTGTCACCATGACTTGCCGTACTCTATAGACCAGAGCAGGGCCGGCTCCCATTGCTGGTGACCTGAGCACCAGCCTGGATCGTGGCCAACGTCAGTGCGATTGCAACGCAAGGAGCCCAGAGAGCCTGACTCTAGCCCTTTCCAGCGTGTCCTCCCCTCCCCATCCTGCAGGGTCACAGCTGTGGTCACAGCTGGGGACAGCATCCTGGGGCGAGGGTGAAAGGTGAGGGAAGTGAAAGGAATGAGCGGCTCTGCCAGGTGAGGCTGCTCAGCGACAACAGGCCAGCTACCTGCTGCCTCCCACGCATGCCCCGTGTGCAGGTGGGCGTGTGTGTGGTGAACACGTGCACAGGTGTGAGCATGTGCACAAGCGCGTCCCATCACAGGGGAAAAGCGCTTCCCTGGAGACACGGGTGCATTTCTGTGTGACGGAGATGGACAGATGTGAAGGCGGCAGGGAGGGGAGTGTATGTTCTTCCCAAATGCCTGCCCAGCTGGTGCCCAAAGTGCCACTGGCTCCTGGCAGCGCATCCCCATGATATTCTAACCCTAGTTTGTCATCCTGAAAAAGGAGTTTTATCTCTGGCCCAGTCCTCGGTTTCCCAGGTTCCCCCAGGGCCGATGCCAGCAAGAAGGCAGTAAACAGCCTGCGTCGCAGGGAGATTTGTTTAATTTGCCGTCTCCTCCCTGTGATTTTCTTGGACCCTGGCCAAGAAAGAAGCAAGTCCCACCAACTGCACCAGACACACCATCAGCTGCCACGTGCGGCGGCCCCCAGGGATGGTTTCCCATGACGGGCACTGGGAGCAGCGGCTCCATCGTGCAGTTGCAGGGGAGAGAGTGGGGGTGGGAAGGGAGCCCTGGCTGGGGTGTGGGGTGAAGCAGTGGGGAGAGGGGATGTCCACCTGCCTCCTCTTCCGGGTCATTCTACAAGTTAAATGCGCAAATATGTTCTCCCAGTTTGAGAATCACTGCTTAGATTCCTACCTGTGCAGGAGACTGAAGTGGGGGCTGAGAGTCTAGACAAGCGGGGACGTGGAGGGTAGAGGGCTGAAAGGTGGGCGCATTTTGAGGGCCACCCCAAGGGGCCGCTTTGCTGGGTGAGGCTGTTCGCTCACAAAAGCTCAGATCCTGCCTGCTTCTACACATCCCTGGTGCACGTGCACACGTGGGGAGTGGGTGCCAAGTCTCACCCCTGCGGTGTAGGGGATGTTCGTCTAGGGATCAAGAGACCTGGGACTCGGGCCCATTTTGTTTGCACTTGGTTAGAGTAAATGCCCTTCTCTGAGCACTGGTCTCTCTGTCTGGGACAGGGTGATAATAACCTTGGCGGTGGCAGGAACTATGGGTTGGAATTCTGTCCCCACGCCAAACTCACATGTTGAAGTCCTAACCCTTAGTACTTGAGAATGTGACCTTATTTGAAGACAGAATCTTCACAGAGGCCCCAGGTTTAAGTGAGGTCAGCAGGGTGGGCTTTAGCACAGTATGACCTCATGAAAAGGGACCTTTGGACACATAGAGACGTGCACAGACGAGGACGGTGGGAGTCCCACGTGGAGAAGACCGCCATCCACAGGGCAGGGGAAGGGACCTGGTGCAGATTCTCCCTCCCAGCCCTTGAGGGAACCAACCCCGCTGACGCCTTGATCTTGGACGTCTGCCTCCAGAACTGCGAGGCTGCTGCTCAAGCCGCCCAGTTTGAGATGCTTTGTGAGGGCAGCCCAGCAACCTGACAAAACAGGGTGTTGTGAGGACAGGTGAGGTAGCAGGTATGAAGGTGCCATGCAAGCTGTCACACACTACACACGGAAAAGGCATGTGATTGCGCCTGTCTTATTAGATTATCCGGCGACGTGTGCATTTGCGAAACTGTGCACGAAGCTGGCGACCAGTGTGTCCTCACTGTTTACTGAGGCAGAGCCTGAGCTCCCTTCTTCCTCTTCTCCTCCCCCTCCCCCGCCCCAGCTGCTTCACCATGAGCACCAGCGTCCACACTGGCAAAGAGGTTTTGAGCACCTACTATGTGCTAAGCGCTGTGCTAGAAGCACAGCTGTAGCTGTGGAGGAACATGTGGATAGAGCGATGCACCCCTCTTCTTTATTTTGAGAGGTGGGCAAGGGACCCCAGCCACAGTAGAAAGGGGGAGCTTAGGTGGCCTTTCTGCTGGGAGTGGGCAGTGGGGAACTGAAGAGACGGGGCTACCTAAATCCACCGCAGGGGCAGTGATTCCCTTGGCCTGGACATCCCTGGCAATGATTTTAATGATGATGAATGGGGAGGGGGCTGGGGAGGGTCCCCTGGCTGGGCACAGAGCACGGGCACTTTGCGTGTGTACACTCGTGTAATCCTCCTGTGCTCAGGCCCACCGCAGAGATGAGGAAGGTGAGACGCAGACAGTGGTGACTTAGCCCTGAGCTACCCAGCAGTTAGCTGGTGGAGGCTGGATTCAAACCCTGTTCTCCGTGACCCACGTCTCTGCATGTTTACCTCTTCCCCATGCCCCTCACTGGGCCTTTGCTCCACAGCCTGTGTCCCGTGGTGCTCCTGAACTAGCTGCATCTTGCAGCGGTAGGGCTTGCTTTGGGAGAGTCCTGAGGTGACCTCCTCCACCTCCCCAGGCTGGGCTCTGCCCCCTGGACCCCAGGCAGCCGCCTCCCACTGGCCAATGCTTGGTGAGGCTGCCACTGGCAGAGCTTCACGGTTTTGCCTCCGCAATTCTCAAAGGGAAGGGCTGGCGAGGACCGAGTCCTGGACACAGCTCAGGCGCAGCATCCAGCAGGACAGTCGACCCCCTTTGACAAGGGAAGGGTCTCTGATCCAAGCCTAAGCTTCCGGGAAAGCTAGGAGGGGAACTAGTATGCTGCCCGGCCAGGTGGGGCAACTGAGTCCACCCAGCGACCACTGGGGTGACTGATGCCACAGCAGGGCGCGGTGCAGCAGCCGGGAGCGTGCCCAGTCGGGCTGCAGGCCCACCCCAGCTTACCTCCGTGATGCGGGGGTTCGTGCACTTGCTGTTGGCGCCCGACAGCTCCAGCCAGCGGCTCTCCTGGGCGGGGCAGTGCTGGCGCAGGGTGCACTGGCCCGGGCCCTGGCACCAGCCGCACGCAAAGTCTGGGTCCGCCTTGAGGCACAGCCCGCAGCTCTCGCGCATGGCTCCGCACTTGTAGAGGTGAACTGCAGGGGGCAGAGGGCAAGGGGTGCTGTGGAGCCAGGAGGGGCAGGGGAGGGACAAGGGGCACAGGCCCAGCCTGGGCTGGTGGGACACCAGGGCAGCTCCGCCCCCTTAGTCGTTCTGAGGCGAAGCAGAACCAGAAAGGAAGTCCAGGCCCGAGCAGAGGAGCCTCATGGGGCAGCTGTGGCCCTGTGTCCACTACCAGCACTGGGCAGCCCTTCCCCACGTCCTGCTCATGCCACGCCCCTCCCCGAAGCCACCAGCTGTATGAAGCCCCTGCCCAAGAGGTGACTGACAACTGTGGATGGTGGAGAGGCTGAGAGGAGTACTGAGAGGGACAGCCACTGGGAGGTGGGGGCGGAATGCACCTGCCAGGACCACAGGGCTGGTCCCTCCCCCACCGCTCCCCCGCCAGGCCCAGCCCTTCCCCACCTTTGTTCTGAGCCGGGTTGTCGATGTTGAAGTGCCCGTTCCACACGACCGTCAGCTCCACGGGCAGGTTGTTGATCTCCATGCCTTCGTAGGAATACTGCAGCCAGGTGGGCGGGAGGGAGAAGAAAGCCGGGTCACGGAGCTTTCAGGGAGGGCCCAGCAGTTCAGCCTGGGGCCCTCAGGAGCTCACAGGGCTAAGGACGGGTGGAGACTGTGCACGTGTGTGCACACGAGCACGCACACGCACCTGTGTGGGCAGGTGGGGCAGCACGTAGCGGAGGGGCTGGGTGGGGCCAGGCCTCCGAGCCCATGCGGGTGCTGCTCAAGGAGCAGATGGAGCCAGCCACTCGGCCACCCCCTGTGGGTCTCAGCCAGGAGGCTGCAGCAGGAGGCCCGTTCCCACCCAGTGGGCTTTCCTGGGACGTTAACCAGGGGGGAGCCCACTTCCTCCCTGGTTGCCCAGGGAAGCCCTGGCCACTAGGCCAGGCCAGGCGAGCAATTAGATTGGAAAACTAATATCTAGGAAATGTCCAGTGTAGGTGGATGCTCTACTGAGACCTAGTGAGGGGTGATCAATTCCCAGGCAGTGGGTGGCTGCAGAGAGTGAGACATGAAGGAGGAGGGGAGGTGGGAGAGCCTGAGGGGACCCGAGGACAGACCTGGGGGTCTGGGGCTGGATGCTGGAGGCACTCACTGGCTCGAAGCCTGGATTCCTGCAGGGCTGCTGCCCTCAGGGGCTGCCTCGCTGCCTCTAGACCTGCATACGGTCCCCTTGCGCCCTGCTCCCCTGCCTGGCCCTCCTCAGGACTCTGCCACCCCTGGTCCTGGCTAAGAGGTGGGGTGGAGGGGGGGCAGAAGGGGAGGTGCTGTCTTGGGGGTGCCGGGTGGAGGGGCCGTCCACAGGCATGCCCACCCCTGATCTGCCTTCGGACAGCAGACCCTTCCCCGTCCCCCAGAGAAAGAGGGTGGCTGGAGGGAAGCCAGGGTCTACCCTGGGCAGCATTTTCAGTCCCCACCTGGTGATTTTCTCCTTATTCCACCAGATTCCGCCCAGCACAGGGGGTGGGAGTACGGGAGGGAATTGAGACAGAGTTTCTGTAGAGGAGGGGCTGGTGATTTGCTGGAAGGGGCCAGTCCAGGGGCTTGGGTTTGAAGTTGGGTTTGCAGAGCCCAAGGGCTCTTTTAACTTAGAATTAAAGTCTGGAGGGGCTGAGTTGAGGGGCGTTGATGAACATTCTGGGGCCACCGAAGCTGGCTCCCCCCAGCTGGCTGCAGCACCTTCACCACGGGGAGGACAGTGGGAACGCCTGCCCAGGAGCCTGGCGTCCACGCCTCTGCCTCTGGGCAGGAATAGGTCTGTAGCCTACTTTAAAGGAGATGTTAGAATCCTCAGCCCAGGAAATTGCCCTCAATTCCTAAATTGCAGAATGTTCTCCCACGTGAACATGCTGTGCCGCTGCTGCCCTCCAACAACAACAGAGGCGGGCTGTGCCTCCAGGCTTCTCCAGGCTCTGCTCTGGCGTCCAGAGCTTTAACTCACTCCCCTGCGACGGCTCAGGGCAGGGCCCTGCATTAGGGGGGTGGTCTGCCCTGCACCCCCTGCTCACGCTCAGGCTCTGTCTTATGACCCGTGCCACCCGGGCCCGGGACAGGGGCTGGGGTCGCAGAGCAAAGCAAAGCTTCCTGGCCCCTCAGAATCAGCAGGGGAGACTTTGAACAGACTTTGTACAGCTCTGGAGCAACAACCCAGAGATGCAGTCTCTGCGTCTGGGTCAGGCTGGGTCGTCCTAAGTTGTCCCTTAAGAAACCTCTTCCACTCTACTACACTGGCCTTTCTCAGTGGTCTGTGGACCCCTTCATCAGAATCACCTAGGGAGACCTATGAAAATGCAGATTCCTGGGCCCCCAGACCTGCTGACTTGGACCCTTTGGAGATGGGGAGCCTTTGGAAAGGGCTTCCCTGCGACTCTGGTGCTGGCCAAATTTAGAGAATCTGCTAGAAGCAGGAAGGCAGATGACGGCCCCAGCGGAGGGAGAAGAGGGTAGAAGAGGGGTGCCCTCCCGGGTGTGAGGGGGGAGGAGGGAGGGAGAGCGCACACACTTCCAAGCCTCCTGTTCCCTCCTCCAGCCACACTCCTTTTCCCAGCCTTCCAATCTCCTTCCTCAAAGGTCCCAGTGGGGAAAGGTGGTCAGGGCTAGTTCGGGCTGCCAGCTAGAGTGCTCTGGGCAGGGCTGGTTGTTCTAATCCTGGCCGGGCACCATCTGATCCCCTGGAGGCTGCGCGGGGACGGCCAGAGCTGCCAGTGGCTGGGTCAGGATTGGATCCGGCCTCTGCTCCCAGGACTGGGTCCGGCCAGGACCCAGCAGGTGGTGACTAGGGGTATGCTGGCTGAGGATCAACAGATCTGCAATCCCTCTCTCAGGAAAGACCTAAAATTCCCAGAAAAAAAGGCAAAACATTCTGCACGTGTGTGTGTGTGTGTGTGTGTGTGTGTGTGTGTGTGAGTGTCTGAGTGCACAAAGGTATTTATATGCATGCTGACTTGAGAAGAGGTTAGTGCACATTTCCATGTTATCTGTGTCCATAAATGCACACACACACACACACACACACACACACACAGTGCCACAAAATCGTTCTGCCAGTGACCAGCTATGTGAATGTGAGCAAATGATACAAGGCTCAGTTTCCCTGTTGGTAAAACAGGAATTAGAAACAGTACACACCTATTCACAGGTTGCGACATAGGATTGTTGTAAGGATTCGAGATCGGGCATAGAATACTCTTAGCATGGTGCCTGTCTAAGCACTTGAACACTGTTGTGTATTTCAATCTATGTGTATACAGTTGGAGATGCTATGCAAAACTACATTTGCACTCCCTGTGTTGCTTGCGTGCAATAATAACAGCAGCCGCGCACCCTGTGTTTATGTGCCAGACACTGGATACACGTGGGGATGTGTGCATATGAGATCGCTTATGTGTTCTGATGTGCATGTGTGTGCACGCACGTATTTGCCTTTTGGAGGAAATTGAAAATAAAAAAAAGATTTCAAGGATCAAATGTGCTGGCCATTGCTTTCTCTTTCTTTCTCCCAATCCTGGGATCACAACTATGAAATATTATAGAATCATTAACCCCAGGTGCCCCCTTCCCCCAGGTCTCTAGAGAAGTCTCTGTTGTTCCTGGGGAGGGGGGGCTCTCTGCCTCCTCAGACAGCTGGGGAGCCGGGACCACTGGCTCCGCCCCCCCAAGCCCTGCCCCACTTAGCATTTATGTAGCTCTCTGTAGTCAGGGGCAGTTAATCTGCACAGGGCTCAGCGCTGAGGGAGGACAAGTTACAGGCTCCCAGAGGCCAGGAGGTTAAGTGTCTCAATCAGGGTCTGGCAACCATGGCCAGGCTAATGGACTTTCCCCATTACCTTGGGAAAGTGTGAGCCCCCAGCATCTACTCCTTCTAAAGCAGAGAGGAGACCTCTATGTAATTGAGACATTCTTTCCTCTAATCATTCCCTTGTCCTGAGCTCTGAGATATTTTGCTGGAAAATACCACCATTCGGGCAATTAAATTAGAACAACACAACGTGACGCAGGAAGTTGGCACGCGCACCGTGTCCATCTCTGGGACTCCAGAGGGCTCAACAGACCCCGTCCCAGCTGTGCTCCAGGAAAGTAGGGAGGGGACGAGCTCTCTTCCCATCGCTCTCCGCACTGCTGTGTTGCACGTGGTAGATTAAAGTGCCAAGAGAAAAGGAGAGGCCAGTGCGGGTCCGTGGAGGCCCCGGGCCCTCGGGACGGGCACTCCAGCCAGCCAGATGCCCTTTGCAGCCCACTCGCTCTCGTGGCTGCGGAGCCTGAGAGGTGGCGGCGGGACTATTATTAGCAGCAGCACTTGACATTTTCCTGGAGCCCTGGTCTAAAGCAGGCCATGGGGGCCCACAGTTGCTCCCCCTCAGCCGCTGCCTGTGGGCCGCCCTGCCCTCCTCCCACTGCCCCTAAAGGCTGCTGCCAGGGCCTGGGCCACACAGCAGGGCTGGGGGTCCCTCCACTGCCCACGCAGCCCAGCATCTCACCCACACTGAGCTTCCTGCGTCTGCCCCTCTGTCTCTGCTGTCCTCTGAGGCCTCCTTGTCGTCCTCTTTCTGCCGTCACAAACCCAGGGGTTTCTCTGTTAGACCCCTCCGCTCCCACCATTCCCCACTGCTCATGGATTTAGGACGTGAATCGATCTCCTCCCACAGCCCTCCCTGGGGCTGAGCAGACCTTGCTCCCAGCCATGATGCCAGCGCTGGGGTAAGTTCTCTGCTGCTGTTCACCGCCCCATCTGTGATTAGGGGCGGGCTGTGAAAGTGGGTTTTGTTCCAAATTTGTACCTTACTTGCTGTGTGACCTGGGGATGGTCACTTGCCCTCTCTGGGCCTTGGAGACGCCATCTGTAACAGGATCAAGTCGATATTCTCTCAGGTGTATTTCTGCCTGATGGTATCTTGTTTCCTATAACTGTGGTAGGGGGAGGCTTGCCCTGATAATGCCCAGAGATTTTTTTAAGGAAGTCACTTAGTGACAAGCCACATCCTCGCCCAGAGCAGTGTTTAAACTGGGACCCCACTGCCCCTCATGAAAGGAGAGGCTTCTGGGAAAAGTCAGAGCCAAGCCCTCCCAAACCGTGTGATGCCAGTGGGTCCTGGTAGGCAGAGGGGCCTCCTCCCGGAGTCAGGCCCTGTCCTTGGTGGTGAGGCCTCGGGCTCCAGGCCTCCAGCCCCAATGTCACCAGGGGCCGGAAGCAGAACTGACCATTGCGCCCTGGGGCATCAGGCTTCCAGATACAAAATTCCCACAGGAGGAGCTGTGTGACCTGCTGATTTCTCGAATCCCAAAAATGCAACAGATGCCCACACTGGAGCCCATGGTCCCCTTCTTCTTCCCACAAGTGCCAACCGGGGCTCCAGCACCAGGCACCTTGTGGGGACACCACAGAGGAACAGACGGCTGTCACCTGCCTGGGACCACTGAGATCCTGTCTGTGCCCGTGTTCCCAGGAGGCTCTGATTTCGCTCCCACACTCGGGGAGTTCCCTGTGACAGCTAAAGACTCACTCAGGCAGCTCTTGGCCTAGGAAATGCTGAGGACATTTCAACACAATCTGCTTCCAATTCTGGCGGTAATTAAAATGGCACACGGTCCCAAGGAGCTTCCTGGAAGCTGAAGTTAGTCCCCAGGGTACAGAGGGAGTTCTGACCAAGGGGTTTATAGGACCAACTGACGCTGTTACCTCAGGTACCTTCGTCTATTTAATTGGGTCGGCCTAAGTCTGGGGACATTTGCATCCCCCTCTCAGGGAACTGAGAGCACGGTCATCATCTGAGGCCACAGGCTCTGTCCTCCCTCCCGCTGCCTCCTGCATCCTAGGTCGGCTTCTCCAAGGAAACAAGGCTGTTTTCCTCATGGTTTGAGATCCCTACGGGCCTTCTGCAGAGTCAAATGTGGGGCCCAAATGTGGGTCTCTTTCCGTAGGGAGGTGGTTTTAGGGAGAATTATTAATACTTGAGCCAAACCCTTGGAGCTGGTCTGCTTGGCCTCAGGATTTATGAGGCAGTAGAAGGTGTTTAACGTCCCTTTGCTTGCAGATTTAATCTGGAGTGCTGCAGAAACCTAAACAATAGCCTGCTGCCAGGGGAGGAGGGGGACGTGCACTTGGGAAGCCGTGGGGACACATGGGTTTTCAGAGGTGGTAAGATCAGTGACCAGTTCAGTGCCTGGAATGCTGAGTGACCTTGGGGAAGTGCATGGGCCTCTCTGACCTCTGTTTATGCCCTAGACTGCTTCCTGCAGGAAGAATGGGCTGTTCCATAAAGTCCTTTGTCTGGGACTCTCCTGGTCCCATGTCACAACCCCAAATACAGGCATTGGATATAAGTTCCCAGCAGCAAGCAGAAGGATGAACGGGAAGCAGTGTGACACCTGAAGGGACTCTAAGTCCAGGCCAGCCCTGCCACTCACTAGCTGTGTGACCCTGGGCAAGTTCCTCACCTTCTGATGCATTTGGGCCTCGTCTCCCCAAAGCAAATGGTGCTCCAGCTTTGGGGCCTGCATTTGCATCCATGGCCCCTTCTAAGGCCTGCCTGAGTCTCTAATCTGGTACTTACTATATTTCAGTCTTAAAGAAGGTCCCCAACTGCGTAAGTCCAGCCCCACACACCTAGATCTGCCCCTGCTTCTGGGCCTCTGTTTTCCCTTTTGTACAATGAAGAAGATCTTTAAAGTTTCTTAAAGCTTGAAAATATTATAAGTCCATAAGTCTAATATTTGTCTCTGAGCCTCTGGGTACAAAGAAAGGAGCCGAGAGAGAAAATGAGAGAGACTAGAGTGGTGGCTGGAAAGGCAACAAGGCCAGAGAGGAAGGAGGTGGCAGGAAAGTGATGGCAGGTAGGGCTCCCGTAGGGAACAGCCGTCGGCAGCCTGGGGGGCCGAGCTGGGGCTGAACGTGGATCTCTGAACTAGGCGGGTTGTGCTGACGCTCCGGTCAGCCCCCTCCCATCTGACAGTTCCCTTTGGCAGGTGCTGGGTCTGTCTCGGAAGCCTGCTCGGCTGGGAAGCAGCCTCCATGTAGGGGTGAAGGCAGTGGGGCCTTGTGGGCCCAAATGGGCTACTCAGGTCAGCCCTGGGGGGAAGGCAGGACCTGGGGCTTCCAGAGCTTCTCTCAGGAACGAGGATGGACACGAATGTTCCTGGAGCCCAACATCTGCCCATAGCAGGGCTTGGCAGCCCCCCGGCTGGTCCAGGAGTCCCTTTCACCCTGTCTTGGGCAGAGGACCCCCGTCCACCATGGCTACATGTGGAGCCAGACACTTGGTGGCTCAGACCCTGGCGTGGAGGTGCTAAGGGGCGCGGTGGCGCCAGTGGAGTTGGGGGAAGCCCCTGCAGAGTGAGGTTGACCGGCTGCTAGGCGAGGACAGTGACAGTGACGGGGTGGGGCGGCCACTCACAGAGGTGTTCTGGCACTGCACGCTGGAGCTGTTGAAGCGCAGCGCCGGCACCCTCTCCTCGCTGCCCTGGATGTTCAGGACGCACTCGTAGCCGCGCTGCCCGGACTGGGGCTGGGGGAGGTTCTTGGCCTTCAGAGTGATGGGCTTGATCACCTCCACGGGCACCAGGATCTTGTCCACTCGCAGCAGCTGGGGGCAGTCCTGGGGACAGAGGGCAGGCTCAGGTTGGGCAGCCCGGAAGCCAAAGGGGCAAGAAGGGCCCTGCAGACATAACCCAGATGTTCCCCCAGTGCCACTCTCCTCAGACACACCCACAGGAGGCCGCCAGGCTCTCACGGCCCGCCCCGCCCCCCAGCCCTGGTGGGAAGGAATGGGACTGAGAAGTCCCAAGTCCTGGTGTCCCGTCTTGAGGCCACTCCTTGCAGGGCCATCCCTGCCCTCTTCAGCTTCCCTTTTCATGCCTTTCCTGTGCACGCCATGGCCTGACACTGCTGGTCTCCTTTGGCCCTCTGCTACCCAGCAGACTGGCCCTGCCGGCTGGTGTCCTGTCCCACTGTGGGCTGATGCCGCTTTGCCTGCCAAGTTCCAGGCTGCCAAGAGTTGGGACACACAGGCCTCCAAGGAGCTCCATGGTGAGGCAAAGCCCGGGGCCTTGCTCTGCCTCAGGAATGCTAGTCTGGACCACAGCGGGGCAGGGGCGAGGGGGTATGGAGGCACTTCCATATGTGGGCTGAGTCTGGCATTTGGGAATGCTCTGGAATGGGTCCTAGAGACAGTTTAAATCCTGAAGCTTCTGATTGAGCTCTGGGGATGTTCTGACCCAGAGAAATGTCTCTCACATCAGACACACGCTGAGCTCCTCTGGACGCCAGCAATGGTGTGCGTAGCCCTGGAGCGTCAGGGGCCCAGATGGCCTTTGGGGATGGAGACAGTGAATCACCGGCCTTTCTCCGGGGGCCATCTGCTCTGTCCAGGGAGGGCTGGGGGGGGGGGAACGGGGCCAGAGGAAAGTAGGGGGGGATGCTCTGCCAGTGACTGCAGGGGCTGCTCTCCCCCTGCCCCAGCTCTCGTCCCCAGCAGAGTAAGGCAGAAAGGAAGCCAGGGGGGAATGGCCGAGGGGAGGGGTCCCAGGCAACCAGGCCACTGGCAGCTGTCCCTCCCCAATCCCAAAGCAAACATGAATCCAGTAGCTCCCCCTGTCATTGAAAGCTGGGCCAGCACAAGGCTGAGGCCTGAAGAGAGAAGACCCAAGCTAGCTCTAAAGCTGGCTGAGCTTCTGACGTGCTATGAAACTCTGAGCACATCGCCTCCCCATCTGAGACTCAACTTCCTTATCTAGAGATTGGGTGGGCTCCAAGGCCCTGTCCATCTTCATCAGTCATGATTCCATGCTTTGGGGTGGTCGTCTCCTCTGATCACCCAACAGGAGCAGAGGAGGGAGAGCGAGGCAGGGGGGATGGAAGTGGGAAAGGGCCAGGGGAGAAAGAGAGGGAGCCAGAGGAGTGGCCCGCAGATGGGCCAGCGGTGGGGCCTTGGGCCCATCAAAGCAGTCCCTCCACCTGCCTGCTGCAGGTGCTCACACCTGTGTCCTTGGAGGGCAGCTAGAAGGGGGCAGTGACCCAGCAATTCCACTCCTGGGTATACGCCCAAAAGAACTGAGGCAGAGACTCAGACAGATGTCGGTATACCCACGTCCACAGCAGCATTGACCACAGTAGCCAAAAGTGTCCCTGGATCTGTCAATGGATAAACAAAATGCAGTCTCTGCATGCAGTGATTACCCAGCTCTGGTCTCTGTACGCAGTGGAATATTACCCAGCTTTAAAGAGGAAGGCCACTCTGATGCTCGCTACAACGTGGATGAACCTGGGGACCATGCTAAGTGAAACGAGCCCGTCACAAGGAAGGAAACACAGTGGGATTCCACTCTCAGGGGGTCCCTAGGGTAGCCAAATTCAGAGACAGGAAGCAGAGTGGTGTTGTCTGAGGGGAGGGCGGATGGGAGGTGTTTGAGGAGTACAGAGTCTTAGTTTACCATAATTTAACAAACAACGAGGAGCAGCAGGGAGGCAGGAGGAGGGAGGGGCTGGGCCTTGACCATGCACGTGGCCCTGAGGCTCTCAGGTGTGTGGGTCTCTGGAGACCTTAGATAGTCACACAGGGAGAGTCTCAGCAGCACCACCTGTGCCCCAGCCTCAGCTGTGACCTCACACCCCTGCTATGGCAAGATGGGAATGTGGGACCCACAGATGAGAGAGTGACTTTGGGAAAGGGATGAAGCTGGGAGTTGGAGGTGGAGGAGAGCAGATCCTGGAAGAGCCCTGACTCCGCCTGCCTCTGCTTGAGCCCAGGCGCCTTTCCCTCCTCAGAAGCAGGAACAAGCCTGCCCTGCCCTCCGGACACATCCCAGCAAGGCCCCAGGCCTGTGGTCGCACTGGGCCTGACAGCCAGGCAGCACGGCGCCTTTCGCCTCCTGCTCCCACATCAACACGTCGCTGCCAACCGATGGTGTGCCGAGGGTGCCAGGTTTCCCAGGGTCCTCTGACCAACCTGAGGGACTCCATCTACTTTGCAAAGGAGAAACTGAGGCAGGGAGAGGAAAACAATGGCTCAGTATCAGCAGATGAGCTAAAGAACCCAGATGCCAGCTACCTGGGTGGCCACGCTTCCTGTCTGAACGAGAGGGATGAGGTCCCATGTGGGCAGGATGCCTCCGGACAGGTTGGTGGGTCGGCAAGGGTCTCCTGAGTCCAGTGGGACTCGGTTGCTGGGCTGGGACCCTGCCTGAGGGCTGGACTGCTCCGTCCAGGACATGGGCAGAAGCGAAAGCCTCTCTGTCCCCTGCACGATTCTCACTGAGGCTTGTGCCGAGCTCTCTAATGAGTCCTGATTACCGGTGGCCCCACAAAGGCCTAGTTTGCATATAAAAAGGTTGGCAGCACCGAGAGTAAGTTCATTAATAATAATTGGAGAGGCCCAGGGCTGGGCTGGGCACATTTTCCTCTAGTGGCTGTTGACTGACCCCAGAGTCCCTCCTAATTGAAATGTAAAATGGCAATTTTTCCCCAGGCAACAAGGCATGGAGAGATCATTCCACCACCCTGCCCTTTCCTCGCTCCAGCCGCCAGGATTCTGACCTGCTCCTTGCTGAGATTCCAGATGCAAAAATTGCCCACAGATCAGACAGTGGTGGGACACTTCAGAGACACTCCCACACTCATTCCCGCCTGGACCCCGAGTTCTGTCCACAGTCCAGGGCACCCAGACCTCTGGACCACAGAGCCCGGCTGGGGCGCCGTGTGACCGAGGGCAAGTCTGGCGTCCTGCTCGCTTCAGAGTCTTAAAACACGCTCGTACCATTGCTTGGCTTAACCATGCACGGGAATTAAAAACTCCCCGCGAATGTCCATTTTGGGTGATTCCATGAACTATCACATGTGAAGTGTTGGCACAGAGTGAGCGCGCGTTCAACAGACGTTTTCCCTCATCTTTCCCCCAGCCCAGACTGCATCGCCCTCGTCTGTCCCTTTTCCCACGCGATTTGCAAAGGACCCATCTCCCTCAGTCCTTTCGTGAGCTTTTCCATAAACACCCAGCAGTTCCCGCTTTCCCACTGTCCAGCCTCTTCCACATCCTGCATCAAGCCTGCCTAACCTCAACAGCTCCACGTGCCCCGAACACGGGGGGCACAGGAAGGGAAGAGACGTCCCAGTTCCGGCCACTGCTCCTGTAACGGCAGCCTCCTCTTCTGGGAGGTGACATCTGCCAACGGGAAAGAACTCAAACTCTGTAAAATAATTTAAAGAGGTTTATTCCAAGTATGAGGACCATGGCCCGAAGCCATGCCCGAGAAGCCTTGAGTAAGTGGATTCACCGTGGTTGGGTTACAGTTCGGTTTTACACATTTTAGGGAGAAGGAATTACATGTAAAGTCATAAATCAATACATGGAAGGCATACACTGGTTTGGCCCAAAAAGGCAGGACATCTCAAAAGGGTGCATTACGGGTTATAAGTGGGTTTAAAGATTCTTTGATGTATAATTGGTTAAAGAAATGAGGCTTTGTTTAAAGGCTTGGAATGTTTTAAGTTAAGATCAGGAAGTCTGCTAATCAGAGGCAACACTGGACACACACCCAGACTCAAGTGATCTGTTAAGTAAACTGCAGTGTGGTTCAAGCCCTGCCCTGTGTAGCCCTAGGCCTGTTAAGGAGTTACAAGGGAATCTCCAAGAAGGGAAGGGGGCATCGTGGTCAGCATCTCAGCTTTAGGGTATTTCTGGGATCCCCTTGGCCAAGAGGGGATCCATTCTGTCAGCTGGAGGGCTTAAGGTTTTATTTTAGTTCACACGTCCTGAAGCTGTGTGCCCATCCCCAAGCTGTATGCTTGGAGACAGATACGCCAGCCAACCACGTGGACTTGGGCAAGCACCTCGAACCCTCTGGGTCTCTGCACCCATGAAATGATGCGGCTGGTTTAGACTAGATGACTTTTATGGTCCCTAGGATGGTGTGCCTTAAGAAATATACATTTGGTCTTTGTCCCTGGCTGCTGGCACAATGCTTCTAAAACCCATGGAATTTTCTGAGTGATTGAGGTGAGAGGAGCATCTTTTGTTTTTCATAATAAGCCCATTCCAACTACCCCAGAGTTCAGGCTGATGTGGAGGAGGGCATGCTGCCAGCACTTCAGCACCCACCCTCCTCTGGGGAAGGGAGAGGGGCTGGAGATTGAGTTAAATCACCAATGGCCAATGATTTAATCACTCAAATGAACCTCCATAAAAACCCTAAATGAAGGGGGTTGAGAGCTCCCAGGTTGGCGTCCTGCCTGGAGAGGGCATGGGAGCTCTGTGCCCCTCCGCCAAACCTGGTCCCGTGCACCCCTTTCTCTCCCTGTTCATCTGCCTTCTTTGTAATAAACCAGTAGATGTGAGTAAATTTATAGCCGGTTAGTCAGAAGTGCAAATGACAATCCCAGAGTGGAGATTAGTGTCTGAAGTGGGGGGCAGCCTTGGGGGTCTGAGCCCTTTAACTTGTGGGATCCGATGCTAACTAACTCCATGGAGAGAAAGCATCAGAATTGAATTGCACTGTAAGCTACCCAGGTGGTGTCTGCAATGAATTGGAAATCGCTCCATGTGGAAAAGCCCACACACGTGGTGTCGTAAGTGTGAAGTATAGAGAAGAACAGTTTGTTTTCTTTTAGTCCCAGTTCCATTATCAACCCAAGAGATAACCTGGGATACACCATTATATAATCTTTTTGAAGCTCAGTTTTCCCATCTGTCAAATAGGAATAACAATACCTGTCCAAGTAGCCCGAAAGGTGGTATTTAAAATACCAACCAACTGAGGGGTTAGGGGAGGGGGGGTTTTGTGGGGAAGGTGGGCCTCCTGGAGGTGGCTATTTACCTGCCGGTAGGGACATATTTTAATATTTTAATGATGGGTACATTGCAACCTGGTGTGGACATCCATTTGGGCATAGCTCTGGGAGGCAGCACGGGATTATGGTTCTAGTTAACACGGGTAACTCAGTACAGGGATTCAGTCCAGGGCACATCCCACCACCTCCGTCACCTTACATGTATTTTCCCTTGTGCTATATTGTTCAATAGCACCACACGTGTACGTGATCACGTGTACATGTTCCAGATGGAGGAACTAAGGACGTCAGAGACCTCACTCCGTCCCCACAATAAAGATGAGCACAATATTTTCGCCCAATCATCTTGTTGACTTTTCTCCACGAATGATTATCTAGCCTCCATGCAAAGCTCCTCCAATACGTACTTCCCTGTTCTTTTCAAGGAGGCTGTTTCTCTGAACTCTCATTAGAAGGGGCCAGCTCTTGGAGGATGGAAACACCTGTATTTAACAAGATTATTTGGAGACAAATGCGTATCATAAAAACTGGGCTCCCCTGGAGGCTGTTTTGCCTGTGGCTGCATTCTGCAGCTGTGAGGATGGACTGGGGGTCTGGATTGGCAATGGCGGTGGCTCGTCACTCAGGAAGTGGCTCCAGCACACTCCAGGTCAACCGTTCAGCACACGTTTGGTCTCCACTTACATGCACACAAAATAAAGATCGCACTGCTAATTGCAGAGAGCAGGAACACAACGCCGAAGTATGGGAGTGAGAAAGATGCCTTTCTATCTAGCATGTCTAGGATGTCAGTGACTGCTTTATACAGAGGTTTCATTGCATATTTAAATAATTGAACAAGGACATAAAGAATGTGGCATAGCTGAGAGAGAAAAGGCTGCCTTTGGGGCGGGTGCTGCCTGGGGAAGGGGGTGCAAGGCCTGTGAATTTACAGCCCCCAGTGTGCTTACAAGATGAGGGCTCTAATTCTCCTATTGCTACAGCAAGATTGGGGGAACTGGAGCTCCAGGGGAGAGCAGGACCTGGGGGCAGCTAAGGAAGAAGTGATTTACAGGTCACCCCTCCCCCCCCAAGTCACCTCAGCCCTCATCAATTCCAAAGACAAGCCAGTCCTAGCCCCAACCACCCCCAAAATTTACACTCACCTGCTCAGAACCACGGTGCCCAATACGAAAATGTAACGCACCATATATTTTCTTGCTGTTTCTCAAGTTTATAATGCCATTAGCATGATCTACGATGGGCTGGTTTACAGAGAGCAAAGTAATAATACAAAAAGGAAATACCCATAACCTTAAGGGGGGGAGGGGCAGATGAGATTGATGGAAAGTGCGGTTGTCTGGAGAAATGGCAGCCAAGTAATTGAATACCTGGAGTGGGGAGCGGTGCATGGGTGGGCAGCAAGCTCTTTAGCCGGATTTAGCTTTGTTTTCCCACAGGAGGATGAAAGGCATGGCAGGGTGGTTTTGTTCCTTTAGGTGGGATCCCAGGAATGCCTCCCCTGCAAGAAGGGACATGGCATCGCTGACCAGGCAGTCTGGCGATTTCCCTCCAGAGTCCAGCTGGGGGCAAATGCCCGTGGTCTGCCCCTGTTTCCCAGCACAGGGCTTATTTCGGCACCAGGGACAAGCTGCGGTCCAGAAGCTAGGACATTCCCGGCCTTGCCAGGGCTTCAGCCCTGGAGAGGACTTGACCCTTAGGACAGCAGATTCTAAGATACGAGTCCTGGCTCCAGATTTCTTTTCAGGGGACTTGGGGTAGGAGGAGATGTTGGGAGAAGCTTTCAAACACAGCTTTGTAAATCAAATAGAATTCATTTTGCCTCCTCTGATCTTACAACTATGCTCTGGAGTGAGCTCGCTGGTTGAACTTCAAGAGGAGAGGCATTGCTGGGAGCCTCTGGGAGCCTGTGCACCTGTGGGCCAGATGTGCGTCGCCTTCCTAGCAAAGCCCGTCCAGTCTGGTGCCTAGAGAACAGAGTTCCAGCAGCTTCTACTTTGCTTTTCAGTTTAGATGAAAAGCAAAATAGTCCACTGAGGACACATTCTTGCCAATGGATTTTCTTTTCCATAGAAGTGTGTCTTTGTTCCCCAAGAATCACCATTATTAAGTGGGTGGGCCTCATGGGGAGTTCAGGTCAGTCTGTGGAGGAGCAGGGGATTCCAAAGCCACTTGGGGACCAGTGGCTCCTCCACCTTGGCAGAGATGTGGGCGTGGCTGTTCATGGCTGCCCCAGTGAAAGGCCACTCTGGTGGGGAGCAAGCAGCAGCCTCAGATGATACTGGGAGAATGGGACTGACGGCAGGGAGACTCTGTCACCTTGTTTCAGTCTCACCTCCCCTCTCGTCCCCCTCTTCTAACTGGCACCCAGGCTCTGGTAGCTGATCTGAAAACCCAGGGCTCTTACCACGATGCCATCATCAACTGAAACAAAATCATTCCTTGTAACTAGAATATAGTTACTATAAATGACATATGTTATTGGAATTCTATTTCTAATAATTGTAATTATGCTGGGATAATTGCCATTAATATAATAATAACAACGATCGACCAGTTCTCTGTTCCAGACCAATAACCTCACCTGAACAACCTCTTTGTTCAGGAAAAAAAAGGAGGTCATTCAACAGCCCCGGCAGCAGTCAACAAAGCCAGTGCTGAAATGGAAGACGCCCAGATGAAAGCATTCCTGGGTATGCAAGATGGTGCTGCGCAGATGAAAGCCACCTGGCAGCCTCATGCGTAGCTAATAAAAGGACATTGTCTGTATCCCTCCACTCAAAGGGGGAAAGGAAATGAAACTCCAGCCACTTCCAGAAGAATCTCTGGGGCCTGGCATACCTTCATTCCAAGAGGGTGGGTCTCGGCCTGGCTGTCCAGGGGAGCTGCAGGCCTGGGGGGTATGGGTCACCCTGTTGGGTGTAACTGGTAGACCCAAGCCTTGACACTGACCCTGTAAGAACATTTCTGGGGCATGGATTGCTCCTAGGTGCTTCCCAGCTTGTTTCTACTTATAATTACAGAACTTTAGCAAGCATGTAGACCAATGGCTCCATTTTACAAACTTTTAACTGCAGATCTGCAGAGATCTGGTTCACCTTTAAACCTCTCACAATGCCTTGAGCATGGGCAGTGCTCGGGGAGTGAAGAATGAACAGCTACATCACAGCCAAACTTCAGAGTATCGTACCATGAATAGGCCTTTCTCCTGGAGTGGCAAGAGGACACTCCAGGACTAAAGGCTTCCACAAAATCACCTCCCAATTGTGCAGTTTTCTTTTTCACCCCTTATTCCTGCTACTCTCTCTTCCTAGAGATATATACAATCTTGCTCCACATAACGATGTTTGGGTCAACGACGGGTTGTATATATGATGGTGGTCCCATAAGTTTATAATACCATATTTTTACCCTACCTGTTCTATTAATATTTTTAGATACACAAATACCTACCATGTGCTATGGCTGTCCACAGCCCTCAGTACAGCAACATGCTGTACAGGTGTGTAGCCCAGGAGCAATAGGCTACACTGTGTGGCCTAGGTGTGTGGTAGGCCATGCCGTGCAGGTTTGTGTAAATACAGTCTACGATGTTTGCAAGACAAAATTGTCTAACGATGCATTTCAAAGAACATATCCCTGTTGTTGAGCAACACATGACTATATATATAACACTAAAATACATGTATACATATAATGTAAAAATACAAAAAGCAAAACAACAACATAAAAAAAATCATCATACTTCCATTAGCAGCTGGGGACTTTGTTTTGAGTTCTGAGGACAATGACCTCCCTCTACTCAAAATGGCTAAGTCAGTCCATAGTCCACAAGTATTTATTCACTTATTTCCTCTGCTACCTTCACTAGGAAGATGCCACCACAACCATCCCCATGAGTGGTCAACTCCGGCTTCTCCTCCAAGCTCACATTCAAAGTGGCCCCGGGTAGAACTCGACCTCCACTCCTGCACCAGAAGCACAGGCTGAGAGCTTCCTTCACTCAGAATAAACAAATGCCCCAGGTGCAGAGGAGCCGAACGAAGTGTATGCCATGTGACAGTGTGATAGGGAGGCTTGGGCGGTTCCACGTTACACCGAGTCTGTCACGGCCACAGCCGGCCCGGCTCACACAGCACAGCCCACATGTGATGCAAAGGATTGAACAGCAGCGGCAGTGGGTTAGTCCAGCTCTGCGCCCCTCCGTGGGCCACGATTTTCTAGGCCAGTTCCTTTCGTGGGGGCCGTGGGATGCTGCGACTCCCCCGCAGCCTTAGCCAGGGTCAGGTAGAGGGGGGTGCCGTGCCTGGCTTGCAGTCTGGGTACCTGAAAGCATCGTTCTTCTACAGGGGTCCCTGCATTGCCCTGGGAACCAGGGTGGGCTCCTATTGTATTCTCTCCTAGCTCTTCTTTCCCTCCTGAGCAGAAGATGCAAGCTCCTTTTGTACATTTAAAAGAAATTTAGTACAAGAGGAGCAAACAAGAAAGAAAAAGTAGAAATTTAAAAACCTCCTTCAAGGTGATTAAATGATTAGAGGCCTTTGAAATCTACCAGATAGCTCAATTGTGTTTGCTTTCATTTTATTCTCGGGCCTCTCTGCACATAAAACGTCTGCCAGATACACCAGTCTGGAGAGCTGGAGAGAAGCTAAAAACCATTTGTCTGAACTCCCAGCAAGTTATTTGCAGGTTTCAGACCAAAACAAAAAGAGGATTCTTCCTAGAACCCTGCTCCCGGCCCTGGTGGGTCAACCTGCCCCAAGACAAAGGCCTGGCTGGGATGGTGCAGGCTTTATCAGCATTTGCATGCCAAGGGGACACCCTCGGCTGTCCGACCCACATCGCTCTTAGTACCTTGAGGTCCATGTTGTCTTTGATTCATAAACATGAGATTCACACTCCTACTTGAAAACCAAGATGTAACCCCTTCCCCCAATTTCCCTATAAAGGGACAGTCTAGGGTTGGGTCTCTTTTCCTGGCTGTGAATCTAGAGTAGCCATTTCCAGCCAGGACAGACCCTGCTGTAGAGGGATAGGGTCCACGTCCGAGGCTTCCACAGTCTCTTCCTGTTTCTGGCAGGGAACTCGATGGGAGTCGAGACAAAGTTTTTTGGCCTTTCTCTGGCTTTCCCGACTAGTATGTGTGGCAAAGGTTTAAGTGTGGAGAGTCCCAAGAATAAAATGAAATCCAAACAGTTGCACCTATCTGAAGTGTTTCCAAGGTCCCCAACCACTTCCTTAGCCCGATGGGAGTGTTCCCATTTCTGCTGTCCTGTTTGCTCCCTGGCCCTCCACTCAATCCGGATCGTTCTCTCCCCTGACGACTTCCCCACTCCTGGCCTTCACCTCTAAGATGAATTGCTCTGCCCACTCTCCACCTGTGGAACTCCGGCCCAGCCATCCGGGCCCGGGCTAAATGGGATCTGGGGCTGGGTTTTCTGATGGCTAAGTACGGTGCCATCATCTCCCCCTGCACCGGAGGAGCCCAGTGCAGCAGGGGTCAGCATGGGGTGTGTACCGATCTTCCCTTTCAGCCTCAGGTATCAGGCAGCTTCCCTCCTGCCGTGAGGGTTTGGCCAGGGGTAGGCTTCCTAGTGGGGCACGAGGGTGGGAAGGGAGTGAAGGCCCTGGATGGGCCTGTCTGTCCTCTCCATGCCCCTTGCTTCCTGCACCGGGACGCCCCCTGCTCTCACAGCTGTGGGGCTTGCCACAGGGTCACAGGACCCGTGTGGGTGTGTGAAGGGAGCTGGAAGGTACATCCAAGTCTGGGGCTGGGGTGGAGATGCTGGAGCTTGTTGTGTTCAATGTTGCCTGAGAGTGCAAGAAACACTGATGTTTGGACAACAGCAGACTTTTCCCGAAGTGTTTTCATGCCTGTTATTTTTGAAGTCCTTGCACACAACCTTGCATTCTAGGAGAGGTCACAGCATTGGCGGAATGTGTTTTTACTATGGTGATGAAGAGTTTTCAAGGAGAAGAATAAAAATTAGGAAGGAATAGAAAGACAACATCTTAACCTTGGAGCCAAACTCTATCTCTGTGATTTACCAAACTGGACCAAGCCTCACAATCATCTGGAAGGCTTGTTAAAGCCCAAACTGCTGGGCCCACCTGCAGAGTTTCTCACCCAGTTGGTCTGGGGTGGAGCAGAAGACTGCCTTTCTAGCAAGTTCTCAGCTGATGTGGACGCTGCTGGCCTGGGAACCACACTTTGAGAACCACTGCTCTGGTTCCTAAGTTGACCCGTCCTTTCATTCTATTTCTCTCTCTCTCTTTTATTCAGTTTCCTCATCCTTGGTCCCAGACCTTCTCTGTAAACTGCTCGAGGAAGAGCTGAGGAGCCTGCACGCAGTCCTGCTGTGCACTCACAGTTATTTCCAGGACACACCAACACACCCACTCTCTGGAATTATTCCAGAACTCCCCTGGCGTGTGCAGGATCCTCCCAGGCTGGAGGGACCTGACATACATCTGTGTCTGTAACTGAACTTCCAGGGCTGGCCCGAACCCCTGGTCCCAGCACAGACCTTGGCTTGTTTGCTGCTTTCACGAGTGGTCCCGTAAGAGCCAGGGCCGGGGAGGAAGGGTGTGGTTCTACGGGGTTTTCCTTTGGTTTCTCCGCTTAAGGAAAGGCCTCCTGTATACACCCCGTGCCCACAGTAAGTGGCACTCACCACTGGCTGGCGGGGACCTACCTCAGGCAGCTTCACTCGGCCCTCCTGGAAGGAGCAGGTCTTGGGGTCGTGGGTGCAGACATGCCTGTATTTACACCAGTGGCAGCGGTATGGGCTCTCCACACAGGACAGGCACCTGGGCAAAGGGAAGGAACCTGGGTGAGCTCAAAGCAGAGGATCTAAGCCTCTAGGGTCTAGCAAAACATTTTTAATATTCAGAGAAACCACCTCAAATGCTCAGGAAGAGCAGATCTTGTACAAATCCATCCCTGTACTCCCAAGTCCTCAGGAAGCTGAGAGTCTCTGGCCACCTCCCTTCCCCATATGTAGCAGACAACTCTGGTCCTCCAGGGCCTAGCGAGCCCCTCCCACCCCCACAGGATGACATCCTCCTTGCCGAAGAGGGAACAATAAGGTCTGAAATAGAGGGGCTTGCTGGAGAGACCGTTAGCATTGGGGCAAACAAAAAATCAGGTTTTAATTCAAATTGACTCTGGGTCTGAGCTGTCAGGGGCCCATGTGGACCCACCCTGGCAGAGGAAGGCACTGAGGCTGCTCAGGACAATGGGCTCCTCCACAGGGAGCAAGCCCGCCTGCCCTTGACCCCCAGGAAACAAAGGCTCCTTTATAAGAGCTTTGCATTGCTTAGAAACCCAGCATGGTTCCCTTTTCCCCAAAGTTCAGATGTCTCTCTACACAGGCTAAGCCCTTCAGGGTGGCCAGGTCCACTGTCCCCACATGGGTTTGGTGCTTTGGCCACGAACAGGCCACGCCCTCCCCACACACTGTCCCTCCACCTGGAGTCCGACTGCTCCCTGCCTCCACCTGGCCGCCTCCCTGACCAAGGCAGAGCTGCGCACCCTGGCCCTTCTCCCACGCAGCTCTTGCTGATGGCTCTGGGACAGCACTGGCCTTGTGGCATTAACCTCACTATTAACTTCCGGCCCCTCCACTGGGCCGTAAACCCCTGGGGGCAGGGATGGAGTCTCTGAGTTGTATTCACGTTTGACTCCTCCGCATCTATGAGTAACACACTGCCTTGCACATAGCGGATGCTTAAAGTCATTTTATGGACTGAATGGATGCTTCACACGTGGTTTCACCTACCTACTCTGCCTCCTCAGAGGGGCAGGCGGGGAGGGAGAGGTTAGGCCACCACGTGGCAGAGCCAGGAGCCGCTGCGTGACCAGAGGCAGGAAGAGAATCACACTGTTGAAGCCACTTATTTTTGGCTGGGAGGGTGGGATGGCTCCTTACTTGGGGCCCAAAGAGAGCTAAGCTCTGGACTCACAGCTGCCATCATCAGATCTACGAATCCTAAAATTTCACCAACCCAGAGCCCCAACATGTCTGTGGTCACGTGAGCCACCCATCCTGCACGACAGGAGAGCAGAGCCGTGTGCTAAAGCAAGCAGGCTTTGGAGATGAGGTCACAGCAGTGCCGAGGCAACAGGCCAGAGGCGACTCTGAATGCTGCTGTCCTCAGAACGGCCCTTTTAACCCTCATGGCCGTCCTGGGCGGTGGGCAGAGCTGGTATTCAGGGCTGGCAGCCAGCACAGTGTCCCAGCCAGTGACTGCTCCTGCCACACCAGCTGTTGAACATTTGTGTGACAGCTTGGAAGAAGCGCCACTGTTTCCCTGCTGACAGAGGACACTGGGCGCAGGACGGACAAGGTTCCCGGCTAGCCTGACTCCAGAGCCTGAGCCTCTGCCCTCCACGCCTGCTGTTGGAAGGTGGATGCTTGGGTCACACGAAGCTGGAGGCAGAGCCAGGTTCCTGACCCCCAGCCAGAGCCCGCCCACTCGGCACCCTTCTGCCTCCCGCGGCCCCACCAGCCTGTGTCCTGGCCCAGCCTGCAGGGCTGTGAAGAGCTGAGCACCAGGGGACTTGTGAGACCACCTGCCCTCCCCTGGACACACTTGGGGGCTTCTCTCCCCACTCAGACCCCTCCTCTCCTCTGACCGTGGTGCTAGTCGCTCTGCTCTTCAGGTGAGATGTGCCACCCCCGACAGAGGGCGGAAATGGATTCAGGTTAGGAACGTGTATCCCAGAGAGGAGGAAGGGGCTAGGGATGTGCAGCACCCACCCCTTGGGTTCTCCTCTCTGTTCTTTCCATTCTCTTTACATTAACCTGGGGGCACCAGAGGAGAGGGCCTATCTCCTTCCTCCACATGGTGGCTCTTGGGGACAGCAATGTGGTCTTATTTCTGGACGAACCCAGACCCCAGGAGCAGGGAGCAGAGCGAGGCCGGGACACTTACGAATTGTGAACACTGCAGTTGTAGAAGACAAAGCTGGTGCTGGCGAAGGTCATGCCCGTCTCCTTGGATTTGAGCTGCAGCTGCACGACATGGTGATCCCCTGCAAGGCAGAGCCGGCGAGAGGTCAGGGGAGGCCCTGGCCCATGCCAGGGGGCCCCCGACAGTGATGCACCTGGCAAAGGGAGCCCGCTCCCGGGAGGCTCTCGGCTGCACCAGGGCTCTGATGCAGCAGGGCCCCGTCCCAGGACAACTCCGAGAGCAGCTGCAGACGGCAGTTCTAGCCTCTCCCCCACCACACTGTATCACTTGTGGCCCCCAATTGCTCATCTCCCCCACGCGCGCACACACACACGCTCACTCTGACAGGTACTCAAATGTGCATTCATAACATGATGTCCTTGCCAGACTCGCAGAATTACAAATACACACACTGGTTCACAACCAGGGAGACACAGATATGTAGACTCTTAGCAATGCTGCTACAAACTACGCACGTGGTTTTGCGTGTATATGTATGTGTGTGTACATATGAGCTCATTCCCCTGTTCTGTAAAGGCAGACCCTGTTCTGCCACCACTCCTCCGGGGGCTCAGGGCTCCACTGAGGCAGGAGACCCTGGGACCCCCAGCTGGCGCCAGGGAGGAGCTGGAGCCCATGTTTAATTCACAGCCCTGACCCCAGGCCCCCACTTCCAGCCTTGTTCTCTGCCATCCCTGAGAGCCTCATTAATCAATCATCTCTGAACAAATGTGACAAGCCCACATGGGAGGGACAACATGTGATCAATCTGCCCAGGCCGGGCTGTCCCTTGCCAGTGTCAAGCCTGTCCACTCCTGTCCTCCCCAGTGCAGACGGCCACCAACAACAGGTAGCTCTGGGGAGACAGGTGAGTGTGGGGTGGGGGAGACAGGGGTCCGTCAGAGACCCGGCTGTGTGGCCTCCTGTCCTGATGAACCTCCCTCCTCCACTGCCTGCAAGGCCAACTCCAGTGGGCTGAACTTGACTGTGTGCTCTGCTGCTGGCCTGTCCCGCCCCATCCCACCCTCTCTGCAGCTGCTCCTCACCCAGGAGGAGGTGGAGTCTTGGATGCAGGCCTGGGGCTGAGACAGGCTGCAGCGGTCAGTTCCAAGGGCAGTGGAGGGAGAACACACCCCCTTCTCCTGTAACACACCCGCCAACCCACGCACCTTCCTCGGCACCCCCCGTCCTTAGGTCCCCTCTATCCCCTGTATCTGTCCTGAGTTCTCCTCATTCAGGCAGGGAAGGACGTGCCACCCCGCTTTGCCTCCTGGGCCCGCTCACCGTTCTCTGTGAGGATCCGGGGCATCTCCGTGGCGGCGGGGGAGTAGCACTGGATCTGATTGCCCACCACCAGCCCATCCATCTCTGACAGGTCCTCAAAGGTGCAGTTGACGCCAGCCGACAGTTCCGGGACATTGTACGTCTCCAGGACCAGCTGGGAACAGCCGGGCAGGGGGAGAGGAGGAGGAGGGTGAAACGGGCAAAGGAAGGGTGCAGAATACAGAGAGAAAGAGGGAGAGTGAGAGAGATCACAGGGAAAGAAGAGACAGACAAGCACGAGGCAGTATTAGCGCGGGGAAGAGGCCCCGTTTATCACAGGAGCGTGCAGAGGTTGGGGTGAGATATAAAGGACACCACATTAGAATCTGAGCACATTTGGCCCCAGGAAGCAGGAACGTTTAGGGGATTTCTGTGGTGAGAGAACACGGGCAGGGCTCAGGTCTTCCTGGCCGAGTTCCTCTTCCATTATCCCTGGTTCCAGAAAAGTGGCAACACCCACCACCAAGTGCCCGGTGCCAGGACTTGGGCGCCATCCTTGCCCCTTTCTCCCTCTGCACATAGGTCTTTCTCATTTCATAGACCACGATGCTGTTCCCAACACGCGTTTTACATTTTTGATCATTTTAGGAGACAGTGTTCCCTGTCTTTCTACTCATTATGAGTAGAGCCTCTTCTCCAATGTTCCTGTCCCTGTCCCTGTCCCCTGTTGCATCCCCAGGGACGCTTCCTCTTTAACACCCCGCCCTGCTCTAGAGCTGCTCTTGCAGGCCAGGCTCGCCCGGCCCTCACCTGGGGCTCAGGTGCCTTCTGGTGAGGAGAGAGCTCTCCCTGCAACCCTGCCCCTACCCACCCCCCCTTACCAGCACGTTGTACTGAGAGACAGAGATGTTGCTGGGGTGGACCGTCAGCCGCACACACTGCTTCATCTCCGAGGCAAACCTGCGGGGCTCCCTGGACCTCTCGCAGCGTTCCTTCCGCGTGCACCTGGGAAGGACACAGCGCGGGTTACCCAGGGGATGGCCATGTGGTCCAGGGTGGGGCCGACACTGAAGTCAGGCATTTCGGGCAGCTCCCAGGACATGGCCAAACTCAGCGTGCCCAGAGCTGGCCTTTTGGTTTCCCTCCTCAAGCCTGCTCCTCTCCATCCTGGCCACGCTTGGAAAGATGGTACAACAGCTCCAACCACCTCTTGCCAAACACGGAAACTCGGGAGGCATCCTAACTCCCCTCGTCCCGGGAATCCCACATCACACAGTTCTGCCTATTCCTGCCCTCCGCCCCTCCGCACTTAGGCCGCCGGGGACGCGTTCTCTCCATCCGCACAGAACACACTATTTCAGACTTCCTGGCCCTCAAACAGGCCGGTTCTTCTCCCTGGACTCCCCTCCCCCACTTCTCCACCTGTCCTACCTTCCCTTCCAGACACGCTCTGCCACCAGGCACCTGCAGTCCCTCCTGCCCACCCCGGGAAACGCATGGCCCCATTGCACTCTGGAGTTTCCTACAGTCTGGAACTTCTTAGATTGTATGACATTTATCGGGCTAAGTACAGCCCTCTCCTTCTAAGTGTGAGCTTCTCAAAAGCAGCCGCCGATTTATTTTGGAATCCCCTCAGGTAGGCGGACGGGAGGGAGGGAAGGAAGGATCAGAGGAGCAGAGTGCAGAGGTTAAAAGCACACTCTGGATCACAATCCCGGCTCTCTGGCACAGAGCAACTGCTATCTGAGGTTTGCTGTTATTGTTTAATGTCCTGTGCTGTACGGAGTGTACCGTGTCACAGGTGGACCACATCAGTGTGACCTGGGATCATGCAGTCCTAGTGGAGGACGGCTTGTGAAAGTTGCACATAAAGAATGTGGACCTCACCCAGATGCACACATCGCATGAGGTCACTGCAGGGGCGTACCTGAGTTTTGGGGAACAGTACTTAATCCAAATCAGATGAACTTTGTGACCACAGAGCTTCACGGAGTAGCCCTGATTCGGAAACTTTGGGTGGCTGATTCTGCTGTGGGGTGGGGGCAATCTGGGTCCTGGGAGGGACAAGCTAAGATACAGTGGCACCTGTCCTCAGTTGGTGGCCTCTTTGGGTTAAAGAGAAAAGATGTTGCAGAGGAAGCAAGATGCCAGGAGCTGCTGTGCTTTAGTAGGAAACAGGGATGTGGACCCCACCTGGGGAGGGACATGTGAGGAGGGAACATCTCTCTCAGGAAGCAGACAGGTGTGGCATGGGGCAAGGACACGACACGAGGGAGGGGAAGCACTTGGACACCCTGAGCTGCTCTTGGGGTCACTCTCAGGCTCGGGAGAAAGCTGTGGGTGTCTTTCCTCGCGTGCTCAGCCACAGCAGGAAGGGTAGCCTGAGAGTCTGAGACAAGAATTTAGCAAAGAAGGAGAAATCCCTGAAGGCCACGGACTAAAAGCTGCCTCCCCAAGGATAAGGGGAGACACGGGGACAAAGCAGGGGACCTCCAAGTAGATCGTGTGTGCAATGCGAAAGCGAAACGCAGTCCTGAGGAACGCAACCACAGCTATGAGTCACAAGTGCTTGTCAGGCACTGTGATACGGGGTTCAGATTTCACGTCATTTAAGTCTCACAGCAGCGCCCTGACAAGCCCCACCTCACAGGTCAGGAAACTGCAGAAGAGGATGAGTAGGTCAGTCACCTGACGTCACCAGCTAGCCAGAGAGAGTCAGTGTTGGGACACAGATGCACAACTAAACCCATTTTTCTCGCCTTTCTGGTGCCCCCTCTGTGTCTTTCGGACAACTTAAACATTTCCCCTCCATCTTTTCCTCTAGGCTACCACTATTTCTGCTTTCCACTAGGAAGCACTTTGAATGATATTGTGACTTGCTGGACAAAGATAAATTCTCTAGAGTGTTTCTAAGAAACCCCGTCCCAGGAGTGAAGGGTCAGACACGAGTCTGGTCACCCCCGTGGCACTCCCTGGCTGCTCTAGCTGACCGATGGCTACAGGAGCGTCTGCCTAGAAGACTTGGAAGTTAATTTACCAGGCCAGATTCTCTGCAAGGACTCCATTACCTTCAGCCATTAAGCTAATGTTATGGACTTTTCCAGAGTGTCTGCACTGACATCGCTATTAATAGTGTTATTACTCCCATTAACAGCAGATCCAGAGAGCTAGTACAGGCTTAAATTATTCACTGACGCCCAAACTTTGAAGTTCCTATTTCCAAGAGCAATCAGTGGGTCTGAAAAATGTCTTTGATTAAATTATGAAAAGGGGGGGTGGAAATGGAGCTGTTTCCAGGCTAAACATCACCTGGGGTTACCAAATAGAGATTCAGATAGCAAAGACAGAACTCTCTCTCTCTTCTGGGGAAGGGGCCGATACAAGGTGCTTGGTTGGGGGATCAATGCAGAACACGTTCTACCTGTATTGTTGCTGCTTCCAAAGTTCACGTGGCTGCATCTCACCACTGCTCCTGGGAGCCGCAAAGTAACCACCCATCTCCTTCTCCCAAATTTAGGTCTCACAGGGAAGCCACCTATAGTTTACAATTTTAAACATCCTGTCTAACTGTATAATCTTGGGCAGGTTACTTAACCCCTTTTGGTGCCTCAGTTTTCTTATTTATAAAATGGGTACAAAATAGCGCCTACCTAATAGGGTTATGAGGCTTAAAGGAGATGAGGTGAGTAAAGCATTTAGAAGAGGGCATAGCTCATAGTAAGCCCTCAATAAATGTTAGCCAGTATCGTCACCCCTTCTCTGACGTCCTCATTCGACCCCTCCAAACAGGAGCTGATGCAGAAACACAGATCTTCTCCCGGACTGGCCCACGGGACAAATCAAAGATAAAAGAAAGGCAAGGCTGCAGCAGTTTTCCTCTTAATGAAGGAGAAGGATAGCCCAGAGGCCAGGAGGGAGACAAGAGGGAGAGGATGGTCCGGGCTGTAGCTCTGTTTTCTTAACAGCTGTCAAAGGGTATTGAGAACTCAGTTATCTTAGTGGAAAGTCAAGTTTAAGGTCAGAGCCAGGGATGTTTTGACATTTCTACTATCCTTCAGGGTCTGTGAGGGTGGAGGCTGCAAATGTCCAAAAGCACAGACAATTGACCTTAAATGTGATAGGATAATGGAAGGGGAAGAATGAATTCTTTCTGATTTCCTACGGGGGCTGTCAAGGGACTGCCTCCTGCTTTTCTAGGACTGTGATTTCCCGGCAGCCCAGGCGAGAGCTGGGAACTGTGCAAAGGGTTCCTTCCTGGCTCCTGGGGGGGGAGGGGGGCTTACATGTTTCCTTCCAAGGGGATCCCAGTACTTCCTAAAGGATGTCCCTCAACTGTAGGGGTACCCTTGAAGTGGAAGGAAGTTCCTGTTTCATCCATTCCCCAGGTAGGAAAAATGGAACATATATGGATTCCGAAAGTGCATGCTATGTGACTTTGAGTTTTCAGACATTTGTCTTTGCCACCACCATTGTCACGCCTGCCCCAAACACAGACCTGCAGACGGCCAGCAGGAAGCAGGCCCCATGAAGACACACCCGACCCCAGGGTTGGAGTCTGCCCTGCTAACCTCCTCCTAGCTTCCCTCCTCAACCCACTTCCCCTGCAGTTCGGCTCCTCCAGCCCCAGATCAGAGGTGCTAAAAGTCCTTCGGGAGAAAGGCCCTGGGCCCCTGCAAAGGGTTATTATTCAAGTCAGTGGTTCCAATGAGATTATCCTCTCTAATGAAGCAGCTACCTCTGCCCTCCCCTAAGCCTGAACTTTCACTGCTGGAGAATTCCCAGCCAAGTGGAAAATTAGAAGGGAAAGGAATGGAGAAAGGAAGGGGGAGACGGAGAGGGAGAGGGAGAGGGGTGGTGATTAAGTTCTCTAGATATTAATTCCTAAATACAGTCATAGAAAAATTAACTCCCAGTGCTGCTGACCGGGCAAACAGATTTCAATTTGGAAACGGGGCCGGGAGTCTGGCCTGGACGAGCCTCCCAGCTGCAGGGGTCATCGCTGGTCTGTCTCCCCAGCCCCTCCAGCAAGCAAGAGGCAGGCTCGGATGCCAGAACCCGCTCCTTACTTCTCCCCAGCCCTTCACATTTCACACTGGCTGTGGCTGTGCTTGGAGTGCACGCACCATTCGGGGAATCCACGCTTAGAACGTGAGGAGACTGAAAAAGAATGGGGGGTAAGGGCCTTTCCAAATACACCCAATAGAAAAGTTAGGAGAATTTAGGGTGTCCGCTCCACTAGGAGATCATGCCTACTCTTCGGCCATTGTCGTCACATCTGGGCTCCCCAAAAAGTGAAGAGACTGGATTTCCTAATTCGTTATCCTTGCCCTCTTTGGGAATGACCACAGAAATGGGCAGATGCATGTGTGTGGCGGGGAGGAAGGCGAACCAGATAGCACAGGGAACCCTTCTAGGCAGGTGGGTGTGTGAGAGGTTTCTTACAGGAAGGGGTAGACCAGGTGAGTCCTTTCAATGTCATGATTCTAGGATCCAGGGACTGACACTCGGGTCTCATGGAAGTCTAAGTGTTTAGGTTGCTTTAGCTAAATGGTTAAGATAAATCCCAAGATAGGAAGCCTGAGGTTATAGTATGAGTTTCCCTCTGCCACCAGCTGCTGCAACTGAATACACCACCCCTTTATCATCTTGAAAGATCCAAAGTCAACCTGAGCAGCACCTGGTATTGGATTCATCCATGCCTCCTGCAAGAGGAGGGCACAGGACTTAACAGGACCCGGCAGGTGCAGGGCTCTAGTGGAGGCCCAGGAACTTTCTGGGCTTGTGTAGCAATGAGGGGTCCTGTCCCACCATGACTGGCTCACACACTGGGCTGCTGCCTGCACCGAGAAGCCAACCTGGGTTGCAGGTTGGATTCTTGCCTTAGTTTCCTTTCAGCCACACTGTGAACGAACAGTCTCTTGAACACAAACCTTAGAGGTGGTAGGTAAAAGGGACCTAGAGAGGTTCCTTTTTTCCAAGAAACCAAATTACATTTACCAGTTGCCGAAAGAGAAAGTGAAGTGGGCTCTTGTCTCTCCTGTCTTCATCGATAGATAGCGCTGTTTGGACCTATTTGTTTCTGCTAAGGTTGAGGAAAGGCTAGGAAAGAGGGGAGTGGAGCGGAGCAGAAGTGGAGGGAGAGGGAGGGAGGGATGGCAGGAGAAGATGGGAAGAGAGGAGGAAAGAGCAAAGGCACATCACGGCAGGCTAATCCATTCTCTTTCTATCTAGGCGGTGACAAGGAGAATGCTGCTTATTACCTGAGACACATTCCGACAATTATTCCAATTGTTTCTGACCTACGTCACACTACACTTTATCCAACAACCCAGTGTATTCATGTCTGTTAATGTCACCAGGTCCAGCAGGCTTGGTGCAGGGAAGCACTTTCCTCTGTGCAAGCTGGGTCACTCCATGCCACGTGGCCCAGTGTGGCAGGATCAGACGAAATCTGTGACTGCTAGAATATGGGTGTGTACATCTGGACTTAAGCCTCGGAGGGAGCCTGGCTCCTCACAGTGTCCCCAGGGAGCCAAGTGATCAGACTGGGAGGGGTGCTGAGAGCCTGCGTGGGCCACAGGGCTTTCTAGTTCATATGGGAAGATGGCACTTCGGCTTACATCCTTTGGTTATGAAGCAGGTGTTACGCGTGTGTGTGTTCAGGCACGAGCGAGGCAGAGGCTGAGAGAGAAGGAAGTTCCCTCAAGTCATACTGTGTATCTGCTGGGCCACGGAGGGAAAGATTCAGATATACTAGCATCTGGTCTGTGACTCTTCCCTTTGGACAAGAGGCTGGTGACATTTTGGCAAAGAATCAAGGATGACCACAGCATAGACCACAAAGAGTTTGCTGGCAGAAGTGGCATAGCCATTCCTCATGACTGTGTAGACCTTGTGCAAACAGCCCTGGGAGAGCACATTGACTTAGCAGGTGAGTATTAAGCAGCCCTCGGATATAGGCTAAAAAGAAGAAAACAAGGTACTGGGTCCAACCCCAGTGTCTGCTCCCACAGTCACGGTCCTCTGGGCTGCTTCAGGCACGAGCACCTGTCCCGTTCCAGGCCCAGCAAGGGGGCTCGCACATCCCCTCCTTCAATTCTCACAGCGTGGCTGTAGGTGGCTCTTTTTGTTTTCATTCAGAGCGGTGACTGGTCTGGCCATGCAGGTTCTCAGCCGCAGCCCGTCCTTCTGCTCAGGGGAGCAGGACCTTGCTTTCTTCTCCGCCATCTCGGCAGATCCTACACAGAAGGCCAGCCGTGAACCCTGACAAGTAACCCGTGCCGCCCACCCAGAGGAGGGCATTCCTCCAACGGGAGAAATCTAGAAAGAGGCAGGGTTGTCAGGGACAAGAGGGACACTTCATAAGGCTGATCTTATCCTTCCCCTGTGATGTCTTGGGTTACATGCGCCTCCCAGGAGTGACGCTGATGACTTTTCTCAAGAAAGGTAAAGTCTGGGCCAATCGATGTGGCTCAGTCTGCCAGGCGGGATCCTGTTACCTGCTGAGGACGAGACAGGCTCCTTTGCCCGGGCACGGAGCCTTTGTGGGTGCTGGGAGGGGGGTGGTCCTGGGCACAGAGAGGCTGGGGACCTGCCAAGCCTGGTCGTCAGAGGCAACATGACCGGGACAGGAGACAGCTGTCGGGCAGAGGCAGACTGGGCTTGCAGCTTCCCTTTATCTTCACCCGAGTCAGAAACAGGTCAGCCCAGGTGTAAGGTGAGGCCCTGTTTTTGAGCACAAGGCTCAAAACTCATGGTCAAATCAATGCCCAGTGTTGTTGAAGCTGCCGTTGCCATGAGAAATGGGCAGGCCCGGGGGCCGGGGCAGGGGGCTGCAAAGGACAGCAACAGGGCGACCCTCTGTGCTCCTGGGTTGGCAGGTGAGTGCTCTGTGCCAACTGAGAGTAGCAGGAGGGAGGATTTAAATTACATGAACATTTCTTAAGCATGTTGTCTGCAACCCACCTGTGACCTTGCTGGTACAAACAGCCCATTCAGCCACATGAGCCACCTGTTTACAGAGGCCCTGACCTTGAACTGCTCACTCATCCTCCATCCCTCTCTCCTTCCCTCTTTCTCTCTTCCTCTCCTTCTTTCTCTTCCTCTCTCACTCACTCTGTCTCTCTCTCTCTCTCTCTCTCTCTGTCCCCTCCCCTCTCTCTCATACACACCCCTTCTGTGTCCTTCTCTCCCACAATGCTACCACCACCTTCCTCCCTACAACCCTGGGCAAAGTTGGCAAAAGTGACTGAGAAAACAGACTTATCTTGACACCTCAAGGAACACGTTTCCTGCTGCCCTGGTGTTCCTGAGGGTCAGGCTTGCTGGGGTCCCTTAGCAAGCCACAGCGTCCCTTAGCACAGGGTCTTGCCCAGGGTGAGGGCTAACACATGAGTTGATTCCAGTACAGACTGCAACCCCCTACCCTGGGTCAGAGGCCTGGTACTCAGGAAGGTTTAGGGCAGAGAGGACTTAATGTAGTCACCTTGGTAACCTGAGCCCAGCACAGTCCCTGGCATGAAGGGAGCAGGCAGGGCAGGTCTGGGAGATCTCAGGACAAGTTTGTGGACGTAGCACTTCTGGGAAGCAAGTCAACCTCCCACACGTGCTACCTGACTCCCTTCCTAGCACACAGAGGTGCCCCAGGGCAAGCCTCTGCAGGCTCTCTGGCCATCCACACCCCTTCACCGACCCTGCTGGCCCCCAGCCTTCTCCCCTCTCTCCTGCTTGGCCCTCTCCTCATGTTTCCCTCCAAGCCATGGAGATCCAGTTGGCACCCACCGAAAATGACAGAGAGGCCATATCAGGAGAAGCACAGCCCACTGATTAGCCCTGGGAAGGAGGAAGATGAAGGAAGGGTTCTGTATCTCGATAGGTGTTAAGATTACCTAAGTGTTTGCACTTGTCAAAGCTTCTCAAACTGTACACTTAGGACCTGTATATCTCATTCTATATAAATTTAAAATTATATCTTTATTAAGAAACATCCGAGCAATTCAGGAACCCATTCTCCTTCACCTGCCCATGTGTGCCAGGGGAATTTCCTTGGTCATCAACCCTGGGAGGGAGGGAGCATGGATTTGCAGGGGGGTCATGGTGAGCAGGTGGCCTTGGCTATGGGTGCCCTTGAACTTGTCCTCCTGGGGGGTCTGGGCTTCATCAGCTGCATGGGCACAGCCCCTATGGTGGTGTCTGCCTTCATCAGGTGATTCACATACCCAGGAGGCTCAAGGTTACAGACAATAATGCCTTGACTTGGCAGAGCACTTTCATAACATCCTTTGTTACCTCATTGTACCACCCTGCAAAGTCATGGAGCTCCCTTTTAAAAATGAGGATGCCAAGTCTCTGACATACTGAGTTATAGTCGGTCCTCGTTATTTGTGGAGTCTATATTTGTGGAGTCTATATTTGTGAAGTCACGTAGTCCCTAACTCGTATTTGTGACCCCCAGATTGGTACTCGTGGACATGCACAGAGCAGCGAAGGATTCAGGTCACCTGACACACATGTTCCCAGCTGAGGCTGAACAGGCGTCGCTCTGCCTTCTTGTCTTAGCGCTCACACTATACACAAGTAGCCGTTTCAAGGTCTATTTAGGGCCACATTTTTCATGTTTGGTGCTTTTTCTTGGTGATTTCACTGTTTAAAATAGTCCCCCAGTGTAATGCTGAAGTGCTGTCTAGTGCTCCTGAGCACAGGAGGCCATGGTGTGCCTTACGGAGAAAATGCGCGTGTTAGGTGAGCTTTGTACAGGTGCGAGTTACTCTGCTGTTGGACATGAGTTCAAGGTTAACGAATCAACAATATATATTAAGTAGGGTGCCATTAAATACACATAAAACAAGGCTGTGGAATGATTCGTTCATGAAAACGTGGTGACCAGAGGCTCCCAGGAACCTGACCCTATATTTCTCCTAGGAGCAGTGGTTTGGTATTCGCTAATTCAGTGTTTCAGTGACTTTACAGAACATAACTACCTTGCATAATGAGAACCGACTGTACTTGCTTAAAGCCCCATGACAAATTTGCAAGGCATGAGAACTAGACTCCACTGGTTTCCACCCCAGGAATCCTTCCAGCGTCCCCCATTGCTTCCACGCACTGGCTCCACTGTGGCTCCCTGGGCACAGAGGGGACATGGAGGGGACACGGAGGGGACATGGATGAGCCCGCAGCAGCAGCAGCCACAGAGAACCACACCTGCACAGCCCTGTCTTCCCAGAGCCTGTGCTTACTGGGGGCTGGCACTGACAGGCAAACTCAGAACAGGACAGACTCTAGACTAAAGGCAGTGAGGGGAACACAGCAGCAGCCTCCACCAGTTAGATGGCGGCACTTTGAGGCCAGGATGCCCACAGGAAGAGAAGCACGAAATTAAAGCAGAGCCACCTGGAATGTCACTGGGAGTCACCCAAAGTCACAAGAGGCAGGACACCCAGAGCTCTCAGTCTTTCCCCAACCTGGTCAAAAGTCCTGCCCCTCCCCGTACTTTGCACGCGCCAGCACCACGGTCCACAGGAACCGGCATCCACAGGGACTCATTCGACTCTCCAGTGACTCGGGGAGGTGGGCAGATGCGCGCCACCACATCTGAGTCACAGACGCAGAATTGGGATGCTGGGGGAATGTGGAATTTGGACTGGGTGGCAGATGCCCAAAGCTCATGTCCAGGGCTGTTCTCTCTGTGCCACACTGAGACTGGCACTGCCGGCTTCCCCATGCAGGGTCACAGCCTCCTTCAGGACCCACTCAGACTGTCTTCTGCCACTTGACAGGAGGCAGGTATCATGTTACAGAAGGGGAAACTGAGGCCACACAGGATGTAGTGTCCGGCAACTCCTCCTCTCATTCCCACTTACCTAGCCCCGGGGCGGGAGGCGGGGTGCTGGCAGCCCCTCTGCGGCCTTCAGTGAGCCTGAGAGCCCCACTGCTCTCAGGGCTGGTTCCGCGGGGCTGGGGCGGCACTGCGGGCAGAGATGGAAGCTGACATGGGTCCCGCAGGCACGGAGTGTCAGGGGCCAGCTTTTCTGACGGCCCTTGAGTGATGCCAGGTGGGAAAGCCCCACACCAGGAGCAGCTGGGCCACTCTCAGCCATGCAGACAGCCAGGTGGCCCAAGCAAGGCAATGCATCTGGAACACAGTCCCTTTCTGAGAGGCCTCACTGTGTGGGACAAAGAAAACTGTCCCTCCTCTGCCTTGCAAAGTATCACCTAGGGAACGCTCTGGGTTGACCAGAGCCGATGTGCATTCTGAATGCAATCTCTTCCATCCTCTTTTCTTCCTGGCCACTGTCAGGCCCCGCTGCTCTGTTACAACACAACCTTTGTGTACTGGTGAGCGTACACTTTCTCATCTGTCCCCGAGTTACACATATTTCAGGGTGGTTCAGTGGTTCTTCATTTTTTTCCACCATAACATACCGGAGGGATCTCAGACCTTTCCTTCTCAAACTCAAGGACTCGTTATGCCTGGGACTGTCACCCAGAGATGGGGACAGTGCCTGTTCCCTTAGCAAGGATGTATTAGAATTTAAGAGGGTGTTCCTAGCTTCAGAGGCACTTCCTGAGGGTGGTGAGTGGGGGGAGAGACAAGATCCTAACCCCACTTTCTTACAGTTGAAAATTACTGGTAAATGTCATTGGTCACATACAGTTCAGGTTCTTAGTAGGAAGACTAAAGTCCTTCTCCTTAATTTATAATGTTTGTGTCCCACTCACAGGAGTGTCAAGTTTCTGGTGTTGACCAGAAGCAACAATTGCTGGACTGGGATCAAATTCTGTTAGAGTGGGGTCCAGCTATTGTTGGCTTCTCCAGGTATCGATGCCAAAGGTCCTCAGATCCCCAAGGAAAGGCCTTCAGCTTTCCCTACACGTCTGGGCTGGTTGTCTGTGCCTTACGTCCCCACTCTCAGTTCATTTGCCAAACTACCATTCGCCTCCACTATAAACAATGCCATTGCCTTCTTCCCACTCTAGAGAATAAAATGGAGGCAGCACACAAGGAGGCATGTGGGGTGAGTACCTGGCATGTAGGCCGGCTTCACTGGCCCCGGGACTCCAGCCCAGGTGCACTGACAGCCAGTTGGTGGGTGTTATGACAGCAGCGGGAGGGTCCTCAGGTGCCACACATTTGAACTGCAGACCCAAAATCCAAACCAGAAAGGTCTGTGGGGATGTTAAGTGGATGCTGAATCACTAAATGGACAGCATGTGTCTTGTACATGATTGGCCCACGTGCACCTTGAGCAAAAAGCCCAATGCCCTTTTCCTGGTGTTCAGTCCTGCAAAGTCAGTCTACAGCCAAGTCACAGTCAGCAAAGTCCAGGAACCTCTCTTCCTCCAGCCCTCCGGTGCATAATTACCCACTGTGACAACTATATCTGAACCTGTCTTCATTCCCAGGCTGCCATTTCCATATATCTCTTATGGAAATTCGGCAATTTAAAGTGAAGTCAGAAAGAACAAAGGAAAAGAGGTAACATTTGTGGAGGATGCAAGGAAGGCGGAATAAGAAAAGACAAGGAGAGAAGAGAGCAGAGAGAAGGAGAGCCATGACGAAGAAGATGAGGAAGAGAATGGCTGGGAGAGGGTGGGAGGCAGGAGGACGCTGCCCGCGGTACTCACGTGTTGTGGAGCACACACCAGCCACAGTGCGGGTCGCCCGAGCCAAGGCACTCGCCACAGCTCCGATACTGACCACAGGACTCCACAGGGACTCTGGTGAGCTAGGACAGCAGGACAGGGAGAAAGTGGTCAAGATTTTGCAGAACACCTAGAAGTCTGGCAGAAGAGATGCTGTTCTCAATATCACATGTATCCCCTGAAACACTGCAGGAGCACTAAGCAGCTGAGAGCCCCGCAGGGACAGGGACCTTGAGTGATGTTGGAGCAGGTGACCACACAAGCAAGCAGGGAAGACAAGCATCCGTATGATTTTCCTAGAAGTCTCCAGGAATGCAGACTCCATAGAGCTCATACCAAATTGTTAGAAAAAAAATTTATATAGCATACATTTAAAATTTCCCACCTCCAAAACCCCAAAATATCTCCACAAATAGCCAGTGTGTCATGTAGTTGTTTCCTAGCAATGCAATAAACACAAACGCTCATTCTTACTCCCATTGTTTCTTTTTTGCCATAGTGTTTTACCTCCTTTCCAGTCCTTCTCCCTCGGGGGGCCAGAGAGCCTTAACCTGAGACCCAGCCCCTACTCTTTCTCCTTCCCCTTGCCTTTTACCGAGATGTCATAAGCTCACTTTGTAGCTGTTTCTTGCCGGCGCTTTCTTTCCCGTAATGTTGGCCAACTGGCTCTAAAAGCTTTCACTATGGTGCTTTCAAAGAGCAGCTGTTGCTATTTCTCCTCCTACTCACACTCTTTTCAAGACTGGAGGCTTCCTCTCCAACCCAAAACTTTATATTAGCTCTCACCAGCCGCTTGTTAATGGAAAATGTTCCACATGACATTTTTGCTTAGCCCAAATGCTCCCATTTCCTGCGTGCTCTTAAATATCTTTCGAATTTCTTTGTTCTTCAACGTAGCTTTGCCTTGATGTCTCTTTACGCGACTTCCCAGGACCTGCTACATTCTAGGTACTTAATAATGATACACTGGATCAAATGGAGTTTTTATTTTCTCATTAGAACCTTGGTCTTTATTCTCCATTTTGCCAGTTTCTCTTTACAAAAGTTTTTTTTTTTTTTTTTTTTAATATCATCCTTTTTCCATTTGGGATACTCTTTTATCTCAGTGGAGAACTTCCTACCGAATCTTTCAGCCTGAGCTAAGAGAATCTGACGTGGTCGTCCTTCTTAATTTCTGGCCGTCAGGCGACAGGCACAGAAAACGATAAACCACGCTGACCCGGCCGAGCCCTCTCTGCCTCCCGAGCGAGTGCAGAGGCTGCGTCTTCCCTGCTGTTTTATGGGCATCTGCCTCTGTCAAATGATGTCCACCTGGCAAGGGCTACTTGTAACTCACACCCAGGCAACCTGGCACCACGGCCTGCTCAATTAGTCTCCAAACTCTCCTTTGGAATTAATTAATAATTAATTCCAAATCCCACATGATCTCTTTCCCCTTCACTTTCCCATTCCATTTATATATCTTTTTGTTCTCCAGTGTACACATTTAGCGTTATTAATAACCACACCGAAGTTTTACTTCTTTCAAGTGACCTTTTAGCCTCACGCTCCCATTCTTATAGTTTTGCCCTTGGCTTTGGTGACAGTTTTGCCCTTGGCTTTGGTGACTCTTTGTCCACTTTCTCAGATGTCTTTTTGCACATTTGGAATTCTTTTTTTTTTTTTTTTCACTGCTTTTATAATCTGCATGGGCCAGGCCTGATCTCTGCCTACAAATGACCTTCCTGTTTTCCTAATTAACCTTGACAAACAGTTTCTCACGAATTACTCCACTGGCTCCACACACAGCCAGGAATTTACCCTATTCCTGTTGCATCTTTAATTTCTCTTCCCACTCTTTAAGTGGGCATAGACATGGTAGTCATGTAAGCATTCAAATAATGGTTCCCAACCCAAAGTACCCCGACTCCCAGGAATTCATGAGTGCTAATGAGGTCCATAAGCTATTTTCAATATTTCCAAAAGCCTAATGGAAATTGGATTGTTGCCGTTTTTATGTTTTTATGCATACTCAATGATGTATGTTCCATATTAAAAATAGGAAATATATTATTGCTTAATAAATGCAGTTTGTTTAGTAGACAGAATCTTTCAAAACATAATGCACAGAGGGAAAAAATAATAAAAGGGGCCATAAATGGTGAAAGTTGGGAACCATAAGTACATAATAATGTTTTCATATGTTCCAGCTGCTTGTCTAGCACTCCATATTTTGCATGGGCTTAAAGAGAAAATCATGGCTTGTTCAATCAAAAGCATTTTCTTGGTCTAAACTTAATTAACATTCTCTCTACTTTCTCCCATTGACATGTTCTATCATCTGCCTGGGGTGGCATGTGCCCTGGGCTTCCAGAGCCAGCTGCTTAATGTATCTGAGGTTCCCAAAAACCTTTGCATTCAAATCCCTAAAATTACCTTGTAACTGGTATTTAATAATGTCAATATCCTGGAATTGTAAAGTCCTTCCTCTAAATTTTAAACATGAGTCACTTTTTGTTTGGTTGGAAAGAGTGTAAGGGCCCACAGAGATAGGCTCAAATTCCGGCTTAGCATGGAGATAAAAATCCTCCCTCAATTCACAGTTTCTGAAAGCACGGATGACTCGATAGTTTTGTAAGTAGTCTGGCACCTCACAAGTGATGGTTATGATCACTGTTATCCTTGTCACTAATATCCCATTCCTCCACACACTGTCACTTACCTCTTTCCTACATCCCAGAAAACTGCGCTGACAGACTTCCTAGGCCTCACGGACTCCGCTGGGAGTTCAACAAAACTGGGAGAACTTTAGTCCCTTGGTCATGTCGTTTCCTCCCTGAACTACAACATCTGCCTCTAAACCTTTCATTGCTTCACCCTTCGTATGAAACCTGGAGTTACCCCAGCTTCCTGGACTTAGTATCTTTTCTAGCTCCTGGAACAGCTATCTGTTTTTCCTTGCTCTTCATACAGGTGGGCCCATGTGAGACAGGGCACAAGTCCTGGGCAGTTGTTATGAGACCCGGGTTCCAGCTCCCTGGGTGACCTTGGGCCAGTCTCTTTTGGCCTCTTCCTGAGCAACTGTAAAAGGAGGGACTGGGCAGGGTAGGTTTTTTTTTTTTTTTTTTGAGACAGAGTCTCGCTCTGTTGCCCGGGCTAGAGTGAGTGCCGTGGAGTCAGCCTAGCTCACAGCAACCTCAAACTCCCGGGCTTAAGCGATCCTTCTGCCTCAGCCTCCCGAGTAGCTGGGACTACAGGCATGCGCCACCATGCCCAGCTAATTTTTTCTATATATATTTTTAGTTGGCCGGATAATTTCTTTCTATTTACAGGGTCTCACTCTTTCTCAGGCTGGTCTCGAACTCCTGACCTCAAGCGATCCACCCACCCCGGCCTCCCAGAGGGCTAGGATTACAGGTGTGAGCCACTGCGCCCGGCCTGGGCAGGGTAGTTTTAAATTCCCTTTCTGTTCTAACATTCTACGCTCCTTGTTAATGCCCAGACAAAATTTCCCCATGTCTACCCTATCTCAGTTGTTTGGTTTTTGTGGACAGGTTCAAAAATGGCATCAGCCACCTTCAAGGAAACATGAGGACAATCATCCAGGCAATCTAGAGCTTTCTCTCCTTGAAGGCAAACAACCACCTGCCTTTACACTTTCCTTACAGAATCCTTCTATGTCTTTAATCATTTTTATTACTTCCTCTGAACTTGATCTAGGTTTTCTCTGCTCTTTGTAAAGTGTGGATGCTCAACCTGGGGAGTCAGCGGGACTCTGACAGTCCAGGTAGAAACATTGCCACCTTCCTGACCTTTCCAGGGCCTGCTCCAGGAAGGCCAGGAACAGGGAGGTCTCCCGAGCCCCACTACCAGGCAACACTCTCCAGCACCTCCATGGCCTCCCAGACTGGCCCCACGTCTCCCAGTCTATACTGTAATTTTGCCTCTCTCCCCACCCTCCGGGTAATTCTGGAAAGTATCAGAAGATTCCCTGACACTTTCAGTCACTTTTGAAAACTGGACTTAAGCCAACCATTTATCTCAGTACAAATGTGGACTCTAGTGTCCCTGGTTACTTCGCACACCTTGCTAGTGCTTTGCACAGGTGGCCAGATGGCCTCTCAGCCGCCTGCCCCTGAGACTCCCTCTCCTCGAATGGCCAGACTCTCACCTTACACCAGACAAAGCCGCCCCTCCCATCCCCCAGCTCCAGCTCCTCTCCTGACCCTGGAACACAAACCACTCCAGATGCAGAGCCACACGATTAATTAAAACCACCCCACGCTGATTAAAGTCTTAAGCTACAGTGCCAGGCATGCTAATTAACTGAGTGAGGGAATTCAGACCACAGGAAGAGGTGAAGAAAGAAAGTCATAGGTTGGGAGAGCTGGGAGGGACTTCTGCTTAAAAAACAGATCAGATGTTGATGTGACCTAAGCTATCATAATAATAGATAGTCTCAGAGACCACAAAATATTGAGGTCTGTCCCCTGGCCACTGGACTCCTGGAGAGGTGTTGAGTGACATGGCTGTCATATCACCCTCGCTGCTTCTAGAGAAGGGAGTCCCCCTATCTCTCAGGACTCCTGCCTGTGCCTACACTGTGCTCAGGGAGAATGAAGCTCCTTGGGCGCAGGGTTCAGGGTGGGGTCTTGGCACATTGTCCTGGCTTTGTGCAAAAACCTATTGAGCGGTAGGGCAGATCCTCAAAAAGCTAAATGTAGAATTTCCATCTTCACTTCTGGTACATACTCAAAAGAACTTAAAGCAGGGTTCCAAAGAGGTATTTGCACATCCATGCTCATACTAGAATTACTCATGATAGCCAAAAGGTAGAAGCAACCCAAATGTCCGTCAATAGATGAATGGATAAACAAAATGTGGTCTAGCCACACAATGGAATATTCTTCAGCCTTAGGAGGGAAGGAAATTCTGGCACATGCTACAACATGGGTAACCCTGAGGACGTGATGCCAAATGAAATAAGTATGACACCAAAGGACAAACACTGTATCATTTCACCTGTACAAGTTACAAGGTCACATTCATAGAGGCAGAAAGAGGGTGGTGCTTGCCAAGGGCTGGAGGGAGGAAGGCATGGGGAGTTATTGTTTAATGGGGACAGAGTTCCTGTTGGGCAGAGAAAGTTGAGCAGCTGGAGGGTGGTGATGGTTGTACCACAACGTGAATGGACTTAATGCCACTGAACACTTAGGAACAGTTAGAATGGCAGATTTTATGTTATGTATATTTTACCACAATAAAAAACAGTCCCTTCTGCACCCGCAGCAAATGATCTCATCTTCAGCGTGGCAGTGTGGACACAAAAATGCCTGTTCTCTCCGCTCGGCTCCCTGGGTCAAAGGGAGAGGCCTTCCGCCGATAGACTAATAAATTCATGTTTATGAAATATTCTGAGCTCCTTCAGTGAAAATAGACATCGCTACTCTTTTCAATTTAATCTCAAATGGACACAGGGTTTGGGATGAACGTCCCCTATCATGCGTCCTTATGTAACTGGCTCTGTCATCCTCAAGCTCTGCATATCCGTTTCCTGGTTTGGAAAAATAACGCCACAGCCTTGTTCCACCTAGAACTTTTCCTTACCTCCCACCCGCTCCAAGAGGCACACAGGAGGGGCGTGGAATTCCGATAATTGATGTGAGCTCAAACAGCCCCCGATTTTAGAAAATTCTCCTGTGATTGCTTAGTCTCTGTCTGCTCTGGGGTTTTCCATTCTGTGATGACCAGGAAGCACCTGTGTGCCCTTCCCCAGCCCCCCTTTCTCATCCCCCCTAGACTGTCTCTCTGGGAGTCACCTTGCTTTGATCTTTTTGCCACCAAGGCAAATTTCCTTAAATAACATAGTGTCGTTTGGTCTGGTTTTAAACTGTTATAAAAAGAGTCATCATCATCATCATCGTCATCATCCTCTTCCTAACCTGTCCAGCCCCAGGACCAAAGGCCAGAATTTACAAAACAGTGGCCTACCACAGGCAGATAATGAGCGGCTGAGAACAAACCAAAGGGGCCCACACAGGATTTTAAGTCATGGCCTTGGTCTTGGCAAGTTTCTGCACCTGATGAGCTGAGCCCACCGGAGGGCCTGGGATCCTACAGGTGCTCATGGCCGCTGGACGAAGTTCAGCAGTTCTCATGAGCCCCCACCGCCCAGCCCCTGCCTGATTGCCCGATATTCTGAAAGATGCCGTCCTCTGGCAGTCGGGTCCCACTCTGCCCGTTGCTGTTCACGTTGCGGAGGGAGCCTGCTGCTCTGCTGATGGCGTTCAGAAATGTTCCAGAGACACAATACCCAGGCTCCGTGTGTATCTCTAATTTGTTTAAGCAGTTGACATTCTGGTCGAAATGTGAGTTATTACTCCATCTCTACTCTTATAATTGGATGCTAATGCTGCGGTGGCTACAGAGAGCCTGATGGCTGGAGTTAATTTAAATGTCCAAAAGGCTTCTTAAGTACCCAATTTCCTTCAAAGTTGTCAAAAAAGAAAGAAGAAAAAAAGAGGCAAGACGACCCATTAGGAAACTCCAAGAGGCTGCAGGGGAACTGCCAGGCTGTATGGACGCCACACTTGGCCCTGTCCCTCACTGCTGTCCTTCCCAGCGCCTGTCCCCAACAGAGGGAAGTGGAGTCGGGAAAAGTTAGTCCTTCTCTAGGAAATTATTAAGTCTGTAATACACACGGGTCTCAGTGGCATGGTCATGGGGAGCCTTCAGAGACTCTCCATGGGCCTTTCTTTCCTTTGGGGGCCACTGGCTGCCCTCTCAGGCTTCGATTCTGCTGACTGGGTGCCATGCAACGGTCCTGTAGAGTCCCTTGTCTCCCTGTGACGGGCCCAATGGCCCCCACTGCCTGGGGCTGGGACTGGAGGCTGAGCAATGGCTCGGGAAGCTGTGCTTATTTCAACTCACTCTAGGTGCTTGGAACCCTGTCACTCACATTGTCTTTTCTCAGGGGTGGCAAGTACTTCTGAACTTGGCCAACTGGTGAGAGAGGTGGAGGCCCAGGAGGCTGGTCCCAGGCTGTGGCAGGTTGTACTATGAGTCCCAAGACTTCACTCCCTGAAAGAAGACCTTTCTATCCCCTACTATGGCCTCTATGGCCTCGTGGTGAATGGAGAGGTGGGTGCCCCTCCCTACCCTTGACTTTGGGTGTGGACTTGATTGTCCAATGGGATGGCAACAAGCACAAGGCACACACGTGCTTGAGATGTGCTTATGTGCTTGCCTTTGGCCTCTGGCTTCTGTCATTGCCACAGAAAGAGCTTCCCCAGGTAGCTGCCTCCCCATCCACCTGGGCCCCAAATGAACCCACATGGAGGAAGACCTGCCCGAGCCCAACCCCTGGCAAGGAGACAGGCCCAGCTGGTGCAGCAGCTTGAAGCAGAACTATCTGCATTAGATCTGTAAGTGCTCTGCAGAGCCATGGGTATGAGAATTCATGTCTATTGTATGCTGCTGAGCTCGGGGATTGGCTTGGTACTAGGCTCTGTGGTGGCAATAAGTTAGCTGATACCCAGGTGGTGGGCAGAAAGTCACACTAGGGTGCAAAGGCCTTGAGAGAGGTAGAAGGGAGGAAGTCAAACAGAGAGGACGGTGGCAATGTGGTCACTTCCGTCCACCCTGAGCGCCAAGTAGGTCATACTAACACCGAGGTCATATGTACCTGGTGTGTGTTCAGAGATTATCAAAAGCTGGATCTAACGTGACAAACGAGCCTTCTCAGTACCTTCCGTGCTGGCTGTGCTCTCTTCATTCTAGGACTATAGATCCATAGATCTCAGGAAGGCCCAGCCCCTGAGCAAAGCATGATACCAGAAAAGACCCTAGAGAGAGAATGCAGCCCTCAGATGCCCACAGGACCCTCTGTACTGACCTCCTCGCTGCCCCAGTGTCGGGAAGTGATTTTTTCTACTTGACAGCAATAAAGCTCCTCGGGAACGGTCTGCCTGGAGCTTTGCAATTCCTCCTGCCTGTGCTGGGCCATGGGGCTAACCCAGCAGGGCCTGGTTGAGAGCAGACTCCTGTGCACGTCCAAGAGCAGCAGCCCTGGCTGTCCCCATGGTCCCCACCTGCTTTTAGGCAGCGGTTCTGAGGTCAAGGTCATTGAGATTTAGAACAGCAAGGACAAGAGCCCCAGAGCGTGAGGCTTGGGGAGCTGAGGTCCCAAGCTCTAATTTATTCTGTGTGTCTGGGTGACCTTGAACAAACCCCTCCCCCTCATTATGGCTCAGTTGATTCATTTTCAGAGGCGGGGGGTACCCAGTCCTCTTCTGTCTTGGAGAATTGGTGACAAACTACCACTAATACAAATGGTTTTTGCAAATGAAAAGTAGCAGATGTTGCGGAGGGCTGCAATTTGCTGCTATTAATAAGTATAAATGCCTAATAGGAAGCCAGTTTGCTCCGGGAACTCGGACAGCCAAGGAGCGAGTGCCGACGCCGGAATCATCAACATATGCTGCTCCTCATTAGCAAGCGGCAGTAGCTGGGAAGCTGGGCAAGAGCTCTCAGCGCACTTTCTGCAGAGCCTCGAGAAATCGCCCCATCCTCGGGCTGCCCGGTGTGGGCTGTGCTGCAGTAGCATGTGAGCTTTACTAGCCAGACCCCTCACCAAGCGAGAGAGTGATCCCCATCCCTGCTGCACAGATGGAAAAGCCACAGCCCAGAGAGGCTGAGCAGCTTGTCCAAGGTCACGCAGCAGGGTGGTGGCAAAGGTGGAAATTGAAATGAAGCCGGGGCGGGGAGGCCACTGTCGGGCCTGCCAGACACCACTGGATCCCTGCCTGCAGCCCAGGGGAGTGAGAAACCTGTGGTCCCACCCATGAACCCACGTTCTTGGGTTGAAAATTTCACAGCATTGCAGGCTATTTACTATAAAACCAGGAAGGTTTGGCTGAGTTCAGGGGCCCCTGCTGTGGGCAAATCACCAAGCAAAGCCCAAAAGAGACACTGATAGTCGGTCTCCGTGCAGCCCTCCTCCACTAGGAAGACTTCCTGACGCTTTCAAACGTGGCTGGGGAGAAAAATGGAGTTTGCAGTAGCTTTATGACAAGTGAGAAGTGAGAAGTGGAGATTTTGGGGGAAAATAGACCTGGGTTTGAATCCTGCATCTGCCGCTTCTGTGTGATGTGGGCAACTTACTTAACTGCATTGAGCCTCCTTCATCTCATCTGAACACACTGAGGGCTTGTTCTGAGGATTAATTGGGATGACACAGATGAATGTGTTAGTGCATTGCCAATAAATTCTTCATATGTTGTCCCACATCTTCCTCAGGTAACAAGACCCCGAGATGGGTGGTGTGAGGTCACCTGTCTTCACCCCACCACACCCAGTACTCAGCTCACGCACACTAAATGAGAACTAGCAGGCGAGTGAGTGAATGTTTGCTCACATGCATGCATGAATGAATTTGGCCCCTGCTAAGCTTCTACATATTCCACGAATTCTTTGGAGATAACTGACTTGGCAATCTTGGTTCCCCCCTAAAACGTATCATTTCCAGATCGTTGGCACAAGGTCACCTCTTAGTGCAAAGGTCAAGTCCTCTCCCCTCTCTGGGTTGTCATACTCACATTCACACAGTCCCAGGAGGCCTGACCTCCCGGGCTGCAGGGTTGCAAGGTGGGTGTGTTCTAGGTAGGCTCATCTGATGCCTCTGACAGAGGAGATTCGCTCACATCCTGCCCCAAGAGCAGCCCTGCCGACATGCAGATGCACAGGAAGCCAGAATGGGAGGAGTGTTCTGGCATTTACAGAGTTAACAAGCTGAGCGGGACCTTGGAAACAATCCAGTTGCCAATCTCCTCATTTTCAGGTGAAGCGCAGGTGCTGCAGGGATTTGTCCAAGGCCACATGGCTACCAACACTATTCTTTTACCACCCAGTGCCTAGATACCAACTCCTGGCCAAGATGCCCGTTCTTGACCCAGGCTTAAGGTCACGGCTGAAGGCAGAGGCAGAGCCTCCAGCCCTGCACCCAGTGGGGGATGTGAGCCTCCCTCCCCACCCCCAAGCCCAGCAGGTGGGAAGGAGCCTTTGTCCTGGGGATCAAAGTGCTGCTCCTGTTCCAGCCATCTTTCAGCAAATGACACCAACAAAGACTAGGGCCCCCTCCGAGCTGGGACTGGGGACCTGCTGTTGTGAGTTTCCCAAGCTCAGTCTGCTCAAGAGCCTTTGTTCCAGCAGCCAGGAAGAAGAGGGAGGGGGAGGGGCTGGCACGGTGACACCCAACTCCAGCCCCTGGCAGCAGAGCAAGCTGGAGACATGTGGACAGCCCCTGGCCGCCGGCGTCGGCTCTTTGTGGGAAGCAGCTGGGCAGGCCAGGCGGGCACACCCTTCTCCCTCCAGCCCCCAACCTCTGACTTCCTTCTATCAAGGGCACTGCTGGCCAGTGTCCCCAGCAATGCTCTGCTGTCCAAACCAAAGAATAGTGTGTGCAAATGGCACATCCATGCGAATGAGTACACAGTGGCCCCAGGGGGTGTGCCCAGACATGCGTGTCCGGTCACAGGAGTGGCATTTGCATGCACCTATGGGCAGAAGGGTTCTGGGCCAGAGGAACATGTTTGCAAATAAACACATCTTTCCTTATAGACACCCCTGTCTGGATATGTGGCTCCTTTGGATAGGAGACAAACGTCTTCCTTCAAAAAGGAGCTTGACTCTGGGAAAAGTCATGGTGTCCAAATGAATGGAAAGGGATGTCCCTCAGTGGGAGCCTTCTAGGTTCAACATAGCGCCCCACCCTCAGGAAACCAGACGCTGTTGGCTTAAGAAGGAGGCAAGGAGACCACGGAGGATCTGAAAAAGCTTCCATCCTCTTCCTCTCCCCTCGTCCCCTACCTCAGGGTACCCACCTAACTCTCCTAACCCTACGTGAGCTCCTGCTGTGGGATCGGGACCCAGACTGCCGCTGGGGGAAGATGAGCGGGGCCCTCTAGTGTCTGGGTCATCTCTGCCCACACAGGCAAGATGTGTCTTCTTAAGAGATGCTGCTTTGAGGGCATTTTCCAGTAATTCTTCAAATATGAAAAGACACTAGTTAAAATGACAGCATTCTAAAAGGTTTTTATGCCTCATACACTGTCGGTGGGGGTTTAGATTGGCGCAGCCTTTTTGAGGAGTAATTTGGCGGTTATTACTACAACCTAAAATGACCCAGCATGTCTTCCTCTTGGAATCTTTCCTGCAGAAATGCTAGCACCTGGGCACAGATGCAAGGCTATGGATATTCACTGTGGCTTTGTATGTGGTAATGACTATTTGGAAACAACCTAAATATCCATCCATAGGGAGCTGGCTAAATAAATTGTGGCGTGTCCATACTCTTAAGATAATACATTTGGCATATATGGACATAAATGAATGCCCGTGATCCATCTTTGAGTTAAAAAAAGCGAGTTTTAGAAAACATTCATTAAGACTCAATTTTTATTTTTAAAGGACAACTGTGTGGCTATGTATTCATGTATACACAGACAATTTTGTGCAAAGAATAACTTCTGGAGATGGACTAAAACTACTAACAGTGATTAACTCTGGGGAGTTTGATTTTTTCACAGACAGGATATAATTTAAAAAGAAATTTGATGTGGGAAATTAAAATAATTTTGAAAGATGCTTTAACTTTTAGCCTTTTAAGCCACATGAATTAACTAGGCAGCCCACAATTTATTTTAAAGTCAGAGCTTCAATCTTTATTTATACTTATACAATTTCTAACATTCTAGAACATTCTTGATCTCTCCTTCTTGGTCCACCTATGGAAGTATGCCCTGGGCCATAGGAGTTTTCTCTTTGCAAAATTAACTAGCCCATATAGGGAGGGGTGCTTATTGTTTGACAATGTGATTAGTAAGTGAGCTCACCTGCCCACCCAGAAGCCTCCCACAGGAAAACCAGTCACCCCACCCAGCATAGAGAGGACCCCATCTCTCTACGGGGGTTACTGGGCAAGGAGCAGGGCACCTCTGCCTACGCCTCCCACCTGTACAGACTCCCTCCTGCACTTACGTTGGGGTCGGTTTGGTTTCTGTGCAGAGGAGTCCTGGTGAGCTGGAACATCTCCAGGCTGGGGGGCCTGAGACCTGGGCCCTAGTTCTGGACCTGTCCCTCACTTGTTGCAGAACCTTGGACAGGTATCCCCACCTCTCAGGCTCTCAGTTTTCAGACATACATTGATCTCTATTGTCCTTTCTAGCTGGAAGTTTCCATCATAATTAGCTGTGTTAAGGCTAGAAAAGCTTCCAGGAGTCTCACTCCAGGATCTCCCCCTCTTAGCTCCACCTTGGTAACACAAGCTGTGTGTATAACGGGGGCCTTCAGCTCTATCCCTTCTCTAGTTCTTGCCATCCTGAAAAAGCAGGATGATAGCAACTGAAACATACTTTGAATTCTAAGACAGGAAATTACTACAACTTGTGGTGGTCAACTGTGAAACCACCAGTGTTTACTGTTACCACTTCTGTCTGTCACTAATATAAACAGTTGTACTGGGGAGGAAGGGGTCTGTGTGCACAGGAGGGAGGGCTCCTCGGAGCCCAGCCTGAGAGACAAAGGCAGCACAGCCTTGGAACCCACTCTTAAGTTCAAATCCTGGCTCAGCCACTGGTCTAAAGCATGTCTTTGGGCTAATAACTTTGAGCCTGAGCCTCCTTGTGTGCACAGTGGGAGTAGCGAAGATACTCCCCTATTAGGTGACAATTTCATCCCATTGTAAGTGCTCAACGATGTCCATCCTTGCCTTTCTCTGAGTGGGACAGGGAGTGCAGTCAGGGGACCCAACTGTGCTGTGCCAGCCTTCGTGTTTCCTAGGGATGAGGCAGAGCTTCCCCTTCCGTCTGCCGGGAGCTGGCCCTACTGGGCTGTAGCCGTGGGGCAGTTACTTTCCACCAGGAGGTTCATGTCTAAGGGGTGAGAGGGGGGTAGGGGTGGGGTAACGCATCTATGTCACATTTTGTGCAGCTGGGAAATCTGATCTACATCAGACTAAAGCTTTGAAATGAGAAGTGGCTACCGGAGTTATATTTAGACTAGGAACCCAGGGAGGTCAGAAATAATTGCTGGCCCCGGGTGGGGGTGGGTAGGGAGGAGGCGCCTCTTCCTGGCTAACGCAGGCCCATTCTCAGGGGACACATGTGGGGTGGCCCTGAGAGAAGACCTGGAGTCTTGGCCATCCTCTCTCTGTCCACTTGGGCCCCTGTTACAGCAACAAACAACCCCCAATACCAACATGTTGTTGCCTGTGATGGACGGGCTCAGTGGACGCAGAACCTGGGAGAAGGATATCTAGAAGTGTAGAACCCATGGGGTGTGGGCAGGTGCAGCTCTCAGGAACCACGTGTTGGGCGGGAGTCCCTGGGGCACGGGGGAGCCAGGCAAGTGCAGCTGCTGGGCCTTGGGCTGTCATAATCTGAGGGGTTGGTGCTCAGATCCTGCCCCTGACACTCGATAACTTGGTCAGACATTTAACATTCTCAAGCCTCCAACAGGTTATGCAGATTAAATCATATAATACATGTAAAAGACTCGAGAGAGTGCCTAGAGTAGCCACACCGAGTACAAGGCAGCTGCCTTCTCAGTCATTAGAACTATGGCTAACTCATCTTTCTGATTTGCTTTTCCTGAAACAGACGAGGTTCCCCTAAATGCAAAGTTCAACTTTAAATGCAAAGTTAACCTTTGAAGGTTTCCAGATGTGTCCCTATGATAGCCGAATACGTCTGCCCTTGGGGTACCTGGTAAGTAAGTGCTGGAAAAGGACTTAGAACTAGAGGGAGCTGCGACGGGACCTCATGATCGTGTTCCTGACCCACCCACCACCACTGAGTGACGCCCTGCAGTCCCCAGGCCTGAAGACGCCTCCCTATAAATAGGGCGTTTGTGGCACAGCCAGCCCTAGAACTTTCCAACCAGTCCCCTGTCTCTTTCTCTCCCCTCCTCCACCTTTCTGAGAGTCTTTCCTCTGCTTTTGGGTTCCCCAGTGCAGGAAGAAAAGGGAAGCCGGGTGAGTTCATTGCACTGCCCATAGCACCTGGGAAAGTTAGGCAGAGACGGGGAGCAGTCCTGGCTCTTGGATGAAACAAGGCCAGAGGTACCTGCACTCTTCCTGTACTCAGGGTCCCCCGGCCTCTGTGAACGGCATAACCAAAAGCAGGCTGCGGCTCTGGGACAGGCAATCGTGCTGGCTCCCGGCCAAGCACAAGGGCCCGTGCTGCGTGCTGGCATGTGGGGACTCGGGTTGGCACGGCACGTCTGGCAGGCCGGGTCAGACAGCGAGGCCCAGCGTGGTGGTGCTGGCACAGAGTCCAGCAAGCCCTGCTGTGACAGGGACATGAGTATGCAGCCTCCAGACACGATTGAACGCAGGATGTTTGCTGAGTTTGCAAACAAACCTGCAGGATGCAGGGCTGAGGCAGCAGCAAGGAAGCGAATGTGACAATTTCGGGCAGGTAGCATGCCACCAGTGGCGTTCATGTCAAACGCTTTTCTCCTCCATTAGGCCTGCTCGGGATGATGCTGGGGAGATAGCTGGCCCTAGACCAGAGTCGGGGGCCCAGGGGGTGGTTTTGGTTGTACGACTCCCCTGGCGAGCTCACTGTGCCACTGCTTGCCGAGTTATGGGCCACCCCTCCAGGAGCCCCACATTCAAGGGCAGCATCAAGGCATTTCTCAGGTGCTAGGAGGAAGGAAAGGCAGGGGTTTGGGATGTAGGCTAGTAGGCTCCAAACTCAGGTGAGCATCAGAAGCAACTGTAGAGCTGGTAAAATGCTAATGCCCAGGCCAAGCAATGACAGCGACGTCAGAATTCCAAGGAGCTGGGCATCTGGGTTTCCCCAGAGCTATGCTCCTCCCCTCACCCTGCGCCCATAGCCCTATGATGGGCTGGGTTTGGGACCTTGGCCGTGGGGAGCAGGGGAACTACAGGTCTCAGGAGGATGTCTCTTGGCCCTGGAGCCTGAGAGACACAGTGCAGAAAGCTGCTGGAGGGCAGAGACAGGACGGGGGTGGACACAGTGACAACACCGATGGCTGTACGTGGCTTCCCAATCCATAAAGCAATTTCACAGCCATGACTGCATGTGACCCCACCACAACCTGGCGAGGCAGTCAGGTCAGGGGTGACAGCCTCCATTTTGCAGACGAGGACTCAGGTTGGGAGAGGTTAAGTGACTTGTTCAAGGTCATGCAGCCAGGGAGTGGCAAAGCCAGGACTCTAACCCAGAGCATCTGTGTCCATGACCAATGGCCGATCCAGGGCATGGTGAAGCCTCTCTTCTCCAGCCCAGTCCCCTCTCCTGCAGGGGCCAAGTGCCATCACTCCCCTGTGTTGAGCAGCAGCTGCCTGAATAGGTTGTAGACGCAAGTCCCTCCAAACATTATGGACGTTGATGGAGACAGAGTTTGGGTTGGAAAGTTCCCATTCAAATATATCTTATAATCACTCTTTGGCCAGTGTGATTCCCTGCCAAGGTCTGTCTCCATACACATGACACATCTCCAAATAAGGCCCTCTATTTCTGGGGCTAGGCAGGATTCTAGGCAATCGCTCAGTGTGGTACGATGTCACCCTGGCAATAACAGGGAGGGGCCGGTGTCTCTGACTTCGTGAGATTTACCAATTATGGGCTTGTTTCCCTGCCTCCAGGGGCTGCAGAATTCAGAGCTGGCCTAAGTCCTGCGGCAGCTGCTACCCAGAGCTCAGTAGTAAACCCACTTCTGTTTCTGGGGTCAGGGGTATGGTCTGGGGACACAGAGCAGCCAGCTCTTCAGGACAACCTGAACTTCACACCGCGCCCAGCGTGATAGAACCAGTTAGTTCTGATCCAGAGGCCATCTCAGCCGTTCAGCTGTGGTCCTAAAGATTTGAAGGGAAAACCGTGGGCTGGCTTTTGAGGGCCACGCTCTCCGAGAGATCTTTCCAGCTGTGCTGAGGACTAAGCCTGGTCCTGCAGACTCTGTGGGGAGAGGAATTGTGGGGGTCCGTCCAGCTTTCCGTGCCGTTCGCCTTGGCCCTGCCAACTCGGCTTCCTAAACTTAGGGAGAACCCAGCAAAGCCACTGACACCCAAAGGCATCTTTAGCCAGCACAGGCCTCAATCAAACCAGCTCTTTGGGGTGGAGGGTGCAGTTGGAAAAGGGGGCATTTAAGGCAGCAAAGTGGGTGAGAAAGTTCCACCACAGGGGTCCCATCTCTCTCTGCAGGAGCCCTGGCCTGAGGGCAGAGCGGGCTGTGCTCATGTCAGGTCAGTTCGCTGCGACTCAGCAGGGCCTGGAGAGGTCGTCCCAGCCCACACGCTCTCTGGCCACTGCCCCTTGGAGGACTGGAGGGAATATGAAAGCGCTGACACCAAATGGCTGCCGTTGTCAGTGAAAGGAGGACTGGGCTGGGCAAAGGGTGGCGCTGGTGACACCACAGCGTAGGAAGGCAAGCTCTCCCCACCTCGGCACCCCGTTTGGTTTTCCCTCTTCTTCCTGCTTTCACTCTCTGCCAGGACATGCCTGGTGGCTCTCACTCAGCCGTACTTCAGCAAGAAGTGCTGCTGGTGGCTGCTGGAAGGCTCATTTCTGGGAGCAGAATGTTGGGGGGCAGGAGTGAAAGTCCTGTGCTCCCCACGACCCCAGGAGCAGGGGACCCTCCCTGAGTACAGCCTCTGCCTTTGGAGCTGGCCTTTTCTCCTTTCTTCCATGTCCCCTGCCCTGCCCCCTGTGACTGGCCTCCTGGCAACCCTCACAGACATGACTCTGCATGTGCTGACACTTCGGCCTTTTGTGACGCTTGGAAAAACTACTCACACCATCCAGACCACAGATCCAATAAAACACATGGGAGGAAGAGAAAAATAACTATCAAAGCATGGCTGGGTACAGCAAGCCTAAGTCTAGGACCAAAGAATCCCACAGTTGGATGGGAACTTGAGGCCACCTAATCCAACCTTTTATAGGATATAACTGCTCACTGAAGACATTTATGCAATGTGTTTGCCAGCTACACCCAATTTGCAAGAAAACAATATGAATAACATCATTAAATGTAATCAGATATGACTTACGAAAGAGTTTCATGAGCATTAACTGTGTTTATCTGTACTGTTGCCCTAATTTATTGCTCACGTACCATGGTAATCTACTCATTATTGCACAAAGAATTGGGAGAATTTTCTACATCTCTTGGCTACTTAGCCTCTAAAGAGCTAGCAGTCAGACACTGAGCCCTCTCGGGTTTCAGGGCGTGGGCTGGTCACCTGCAGGATAAGGTGTGCACTCCAAGGCCTTCCAGCCAGTCTAGACTCACTAAAGTCTTCGTGTGTCTTGGGTCTTCTCCCAAGTTTGGACTAGTACCCACCAAACTAGACCTGCACACATGTTTACACAGCTTGATTCATAATTGTCAACACGTGGAAGCAACCAAGACGCCCTTTAGTAGGTGTATCGCTAAACTGTGGTACATCCAGACAATGGAATATTATTCAGCACTAGAAAGAAATGAGCTATTAAGCTGTGAAAAGACACGGAGGAAACCTAAATGCATATTACTAAGTGAAAGAAGCTAATCTCAAAAGGCTACATCCTATAAGATTCCAACATATGACATCCTGGAAAAAGCAAAACTGTGGAGACAGTAAAAAGATCAGTGGTTGCCAGGGCTTAGGGGGAAGGAGGGACGAACAGGCAGAGCACGGAGGACTTTAGGGCAGTGGAACTCTCTGTTTGACACTATAATGGTGGATACACGTCATTACACATTTGTCCAAACCCACAGGATGCTCAATCCCAGCGTGAACCCTAATGTAAACTGTGGACTCTGGGTGATGACAATGTGTTGATGTAGGTTCATCGATCGTAACAAAGGTACCACTCTGGTGGGGGATGTTGATAGTGGGGGAGGCTCAGAGTGTGGAGGGTGGGGAGGTAGGGGGTCTATGGGAACTTTTTCTGCTCAAATTTCCTGTGAATCTAAAACTGCTCTAAAAAATGGTCTATTAAAAAGTAGTAGATTAGGAAAAGAGGCAATATATATAGTACTACTCCTCTTTCATTTCTTTAATGAATATGCCCACATTCGTGTATCCTTCCTTGCTCTCTTATATAACCAAATATGATACGCCCAAGGGACACGGGCAGCTGCCCGGGCTGCGGGGCGTGGTGTGGAGAGCCATGGCAGGACGCAGGGTCTTGCGGCTTTGAAGCCTGGGATGGGCTGGAACAGGAGGCCGCTCAGTGAACTTCGGCAATGGACGTGAACTCGCCTTCTCCCCATCAGCTGGGCCTGCCCTGGAGGGGGTGAGCAAGAGCAGTGTGTGCACCTGTGGCGATGCCAACACCACCGTCTGATCTAGACGTGCCCAGGCTCGTGTGCTCAAGAACATGCAGACACACTTGCACCATGTAGAAATTAGTGCCTGCCACTGCCAGTGTCACCAATTCCCTGCCCCATGAATTCCACTGGGCTGGACACAGTGTATCTCCACTGTCTGCAGCACAGCCCGCCGGGGACTGTCAATAAATAGCTCCAGCATAGCCTCCAGGCACTGGACTGTGGGCTGAAGGTCAGATGTGCACAGCCCCTCAGGACCCCGGAAGCTGCCAGCCAGCCAAGAGCTGGCCCATAAAAGAAACAGTCTCAGCTGGTGCCTCTGAACACATCCCCTGGGTAGCAGCAGCCCTGCCCTAGCACACAAGCCATAGCTGGATCCCAGCCCCTATTCTTTCCCTTGGTAAGGAGTCCTTGTGCAGTGAACAACCTACACAACAGTATACTGAGGCTCTGTGAGTACCTCCACACTCTGTCCCAGGGAAATGAGTGTATCTCAGGGATCCAAGAGACTCAAATCCAACCCCAGCTCTGCCTTACCTCACCATCTGAGGCCAGCCAAATGGGTCAACCTCTTGGGGCTGCTGTTTTCTCACCTGTAAAATGAGAGGCTGCTTCCTGCTCTAACAATCTAAGATATATGGGAAATTGAGAGTGTCTTTCCCCTCCTTCCCATGGACTTCCCCCACTTTCCCCTCTTGAACTTGACCCAGCCCTTCCACACCAGGCTAAAACCAAAAATCAATTTTAATTATAAAAATCTGTTTACTGTATCAATAAATCATTCTGGCCCGAGTTGGTTGTGGGGAGAAAGTTACACCTGGAGCCGAGCTAATAAGTCACTTGCTCCCTCCGCCTCACTGCTCGGGGGCTGCCACCTCCCTCCTCCCTGATCCAATATTCATCTCTGTCATTAGGCTATGGATTATTAACGATGCTCCAGGCTGACTGACGGATAGAAGCCCAGATGCTCTGAAACACATCATGCTGCTTACAACTTGATTTCCAGCGTGCCCGTGACCAGAGACCCTGATGGGCTTTTCCTCCCATTCCATGGTGGGGGCCTAATGGGGGAGTGGGACTGCTTTCCAGGTGGTTCCATGGCTGCAGGTCTGAAAGAGCCAGTGGCACAAATGAATGGGAAGAGCGGCCTGGGAAAGGAGCAGGAGACAGCACAGTACTGTGTACATTTCAGGTTTCCATGGCAATGAGTCTTTTAGATTAATTAACTGATCAATTAATATTGTTGTTAGGGTTATTCCTTATGTGCACTAAGGAGAGAGGCACCATCTGTGTCAGATGGCTATTTGGGGGCAAGGGAGAGACCCTCTGCCCGCTTGAGCTCAGTGATGTAGCTGGAGAAGGAGGCAGAGGTGCTGATGGGTCCAAGGGTTCAAAGCATCAGGGGGCTGCTGGACCCTAGAGGCTACTTGTCATTTGTGACTCGGTGACTAAGGTCAAGGGTTGGGGTTCACACAATGCTGCATGGCACTACAACCTGAAGCTCAGATGGAGAAGCGGAGGGCAGGCAACAAAGGGTGGTGCTCAGTGGAACCCAGGCCTTTCACCAGTGGCATCGGAGCCTCACTTCCTTCATGGCGTGTGGCTCATTGCAAGGCCCCAGTGTCTTCAGTTGAGCCTGAGACTTATGTCCCTGCAGCCTGCACAGAACCACTGATGAAAGCACAAGTTGGATGGGAGAGGGAGGCTGAGCTTCTCCCTTGGGAGCCCCGAGCTTTCCTGTTCTCTCCTCACATCAGTCCACTTGGCAGACATGCAAAACAGGGAAGCTTCTGCAGAAGCGTGTAGCTCCCCCACCACCATCGGAGCAGGGCCCACCAGTGGTTTTTGTAATGGGACTGCAGAAGTGGCCATGCCAAATGTGTCCTGGTCATCTAAATTCACTGCCACCCTGGCACGGGGTTTCTAGGAAGCTGGCATGTTCAGCATTGTCAACTGGCCAGGCTGGCAGCTGCAGGGCGCCCCGTCAGCGCAGGCGGGGGCAGCCCCACCTACTGTTTACTAGAGATGGGCCAGGGCTGAGTTCCTTAGTATGGCCAAGCCTCAGCCTCTTCCCTATAAAATGGGGATGGGAATCCCTATCTTGGCTGTTATGAGAGTATTTCACACAGTAGGTCTGGTTTGGGAAACTTCGCCACTCGCTAGAAGATGGAAAGGAAGTAACACTCAAAACCCCCCAAATTGGCCATCCATGCGCATTGATTTTGTGGAAGGGGAGATTAAAAGTAGCACCTCAAATGAGAATTTAGGGCTGTGGATGGAATCATTGCAGAGGCACTGGACTCCAAATCGAAGACCTGGATTTGAGAGCTGACCGCCATGTATCAGCGGTGTGACTTTTGAGAAGTAATTTAACCTTTCTCATCTGTCACATAAGATAACAGTGCCAACTTCAAGGAGTTGCTGGGCAGCTTCAATGAGATATTGTGTGGAAAATCTCTTGGGAAACAGCAAGTGCTAAACAGATCCTCGGCACCATTTCATTTGCTCCCACTGTCCCATTAGCAACGATAATTTAGGGTCCACCTGTATCAAGCTTTCTAGGGAGCATAAATGATAGCAACTATTAGCTGCCTGATTCAGTTCTTTCTCTACCTTCCATTAAGTCACAAGAAGAGAAATCATTTTTTTTCATCTACTCATCGTCATTTCAGATATCCTGCTATACTGAGATACAAGACTGAGGAAGCAAGAACATTATAAAAAAGAAAGAATGAAAAGAAAGAAGAAAAAGCAACTAAGCGCAGAGATAGATCCCAAAGCTGAAGAATTGGTTTAATTAAATTGAAAGCTCTGGTGCTTGTGGTAACTGTTATTAAGGAATCCATATCCCACCAGAGCCCTCTCCCCTGGAGTTTTCTCCCTCTTCCTTCCCTGTGGCAGGTACTAAAATACTTTTATCTTTAGGGAGATGCAGTCTGCAGAGCCCAAAGGTTATAGCAGGGTGACTGGCTGGTGTGGGGCTCGGGTAGCAGTAGCAAATAATTCAGTGCAAACCTGGCTTTGTCCTTGAACTTTCCTGATTGGGACCTCACTCATCCCTTCTGCCAAAGAGGCCACGTATACCCTCTGCTAGGGCTGGTTCTCAGGGACCCTTAAAATAGGCAGCACTTGTTTTTGTGGCCCCTCCACTACTTCTGCTATGCAAAAGGAGGCTGGGTTTGTAACACCACCTAAACCACAGGCCATGATGGGGTCCTCATGTCCCTGAGCTACCCCACCTGCTTTTGGGTACCATTTGGCTACAATAAATACCTGGCTGTCTTCTTTTTTTTTTTTTTTTTTGATGCCAAAAGAGCAACTAGATCCCAGAAGTAGGTAAAAGAGCAAGCTTTTAAACCACAACAATTGCAATAAGCAATGACAGGCAGCAAGGGGCAGTTGGGTAGAGACTTGGGTTTGAGTCCCAGCCACACCATATACCAGGTTCCTCACTTCAGGAAGCTCTGGATATTGACTCTGAATTGTGCCTTGGGTCAGCTGGGTACTGCCTGATTCATTCTGGCCTGACTATCCAGGGTTCAAAACCATTCTAAAGCATCTGGATCAACACCAACAGGCTGAGCCAATGCTTTAAAAAAATAATGTTTTGCTTATGAATTATCACACATTTGTTGGGTGCCTTTCCTAGGCCAAGTACTATCCTATATTGGTCAAGTCAGGCAACAGAGCAGCTTAAAAGTCAAAGAGAGGCCTTTGGAACCATTATCCATTCTTAAATGGCCAATTGGCCTCATGAATCAATTAAAACTTGGGTAGCAGTGTGCAGGGTGTTATCAGGGTGTTATGTAGGAAGGATCAGGTGGCAGGAGAAGAACAAGAAGCCAGTATTGGGGTCAAGTTCAGTCCTGGGCACAGATCTAAGCCAGGTATAGAGAGGATGAGATCAGTGGGGTCCTTCCCAGGCTTTTGTGGGTCTTTGACTCCCAACCTGAACATCCTTTGTAGCAGAGGCAAATGTACACAGGCCTTGGCACGTAGAAATGTGAGCCTGAGTGGTCCCTGCAAAACAAGGACAGGGCACAATTGCAGGTGCTGTGCACCCTGCCCCTGCCAGCCCACACCTGGGCACTGACACGCCGGGTAGTCATCTAGAAGCAGCAGCCAGAGCAGGACAGGGGACCCAAAGGGCTTGAGAAACCCAGACAGTGCTGCAGAGCCGGGTAAATGGGGCTGCACAAAGGCTCTAACTGTAACGTGAAAGGAGATGAGGTGAGAATAAGGAACAATTATTAGAAAAGAGGAGGTCTCCTATGGCTCAACGTCAATGTGGGGTTCATCAGGCATCAGATACCATGATAAAGCCTTGCTTTCCTGCATGCACTGGGCTGGACCCAAGCTGAGTCCAGCTATAGGGAAAGAGAGAAGGTTTGGAGTGAATACGTGTATGTATATGTGTATGTGTGTCTGTGCATGCATGTGTGTCCGTGTGTGTGTGTGTGTGTGTGTGTGTCTGTGGGTGGGGGTGGTGAGGAATTAGACTTTTAAAATCCATCACAATCAATTAGCACGACTATGTCCATTTTTCCAGCCTGCCAGCCAGAGTCAAAGACTGTGTACATTTGAAATCTCCAACCTTTTAAAATGGTACCATGAAGTTGAAGGTTCCTGGTGTCTTTTGATTAAACGTTGTGCAGGTAATGACTGTTTTACTTCTTATTCTTTTTCACCCCCTTCACATTACTGATTGTTGTCTGACATTAGAGTCCCATTCGCTCTTATTAAGTTAACAAGCCTACAAAACTCTTAATGAATTGAAACTCATCAAACGTTTGGAAACGGTAGCAGTCTTACTATTCTTTTCCTTTTCATCTATCTCTGTGTGAAATGTCTCACTTTTCCATATAGTCGCCTGGGGGCAGATGGTGACACTTCAGGAATGAGGCTTTGATTCTCAGCCCACCTGAAGTAGCAGAGAGTCAGCTGCCCACAGAGGGGCAAGGAGTGGAGAACTTGTGGTTCTTCCAACCAGCAAGGTGCCATCCTTCTGCATAAGCATCAACCAAGTGATTTCTACTTTCCTTCCAGGGATGCCTGGAGAGCTTCGATGTATTTGAAAAGACATTACTCGGGAGCAGTCGGTGGTCAACAAATAGACTCACTTTCCCTTTGGAACAACCTGACTGGGCTTCAGGAGGATTAAACTGGCATATGGGCCATGCTGCCTACCAGGCAATTGTAAGCTAATGGGGTTGGCATCCTGGAATCTCATCTTTTCCGGATATTTTCTCCTTTCCAATGCCATCCTCATCTAGAAGACCATCTACAGAGGTTCCAGTTGAGATCTTCAGCTTTGTGAAGGGTGGGAATTTCTGAAACCATCACAGGGCTTGGGGGTCTGGTGAATAATGGAACTACCCAAGCAAGGAGAACCCAGGAGCAAATTCCACACTGGCTCTTCCCTCACGAGTCAGGAAAAATAACCGGATAACTGGGCAACCCTGAGTAAATTTCAGTCATCAGTTCACCTTGGGAAATGGGGTTGCTACGTGAGTGTTTTATGTCCCGGGGTGTCTGTGGGAGGAGCCTGATGAAGACGAGGGGGTAGTGAGCGTAGTCCAAGGGGAACGTTTCCTCTCTGGCCGCCAACCACTCCTCACCTTGGGCAACCAACAACACAGTCTCAAAGGCAGGTGTCCCTGGACACATGTGAATGGGGTGAGGGGTGGCCTGGCTCACGGAGCCCTCAGCCCAAGGGCAGCTCTGGATTCAGTTTGTGCCCCAGCTGTTTACAAGCCTAGACACACATGTCCAAAATGTTCCTGGTAGAGGCTTTCCCAACGGTCCGCCTGCTATTTAGCTACTTGCTGGAGCTAGGAACCACCTGACAGTCCTTAGGAACATCATGCCATCATCTCATGGTCAGGTCTGCTTGATATTTAGAGCTCTGCCATTGGCTTGTTATATGATATGGAATCTCAGCTCTCCAGTCCTCAGAATGCAGAAAATGGCTCTTTATACATACGTGGAAAACAAATATACACTGTAGAATAAATAACACCTTAAACCAAAAGGAGGCTGCTACACATCCTTACCATCATAAGGCAAAGGAAAGAACTTGGGGGGCTTCTGCCCAGGGCTGAAAGCTGAATTCCGGCTTCCCTGCTCCTGCTCACTCCTGACAGTGGCTTGGCCATCAAGAGTTAACTCCGTCTGACTCTGACGTGCAGACTGACACCCAGAACAAGAACCAGGCAATGGAGGATCCTACCAGGACGAGTATTGACTGGCTTGCTTGATTAGTTGGTTAATTGAATATCACTGCTTTCTAATATAATTAAAACAAGATAAATACTGGGGCTTTGTCCTGTAAGCAAGTGCCATTAGTGATCATAGTGCACACCCTGATTAAAAATGCAATCGATTGGGTGGATAATTTATGAACTTGCCAGCCTCTAGTGCCACTCCATGGCTTGCAGGACCTTGAGACCTCGAGACACAATGAGGCTGGCATGGGGCTTCCTAACCTGTCGTGATTGCTTTGGTCTCTTGCGAAGGGAATTTATTATGCAGGGAAATACATGGGGTGGTCTCTCTTTGCGGGTAAAGCTACTTTATGCTTGCCCCTAGCTTCTAGGTAAAGTATTGGGAGGAGAAACATACAGTACCACGGACCGACCATGTGTTTCCCCCTCTGCCTTACTTCCCTCAGTCCCAAATATGATGCGGGTTCCCAGCCCACTCTCTGTCATCTTTTGTCCTCATCCATCTTCATCGTGAGTTTGAAACTATGCTTGGATCACTGATCTGATCATGAAATACTTATGAAAAATTACTTGAAGCAAGGCTAGTTGAAGTGTGGCTTGTGGGAGGGACATGGGACTGACTTAGGGGCTGAGGGAATCACCTCATGGCTGCTAAGAGAAAGAGCTAAATGTCTCATGCTTTGGTCTCAAATGCACAACACAGGTGCCTACAGAGTAGTCCACTCCCACTTGAGATCTCAGACAGCTGGTGCCTCAGAAGGAGGCAGGCTGCCAGGCTCCATGGAGGACAGGTCTCCAGCCCTCTTCTCTTGGATGTCATCTGTTGCTTCCTCAGTCAACTGAGCCATGCTTTTGGCATGTCAACTGCTGCTCTTCCCAGTGACTGTGTAGTCAAGGGGAAAGGAATATCGTGTTACCTTTCCTGAGGCCATTTTACTGATGTCTCAGCTGTCCTGCTTATAGCAAGGGGCGGGAGGTTAGCCCTTCATTTAGGGCTGGTGGGAGTCTCAGTTGGTCAAGCACTTGGAGCACCTCCAAGGAAGGGGCTATATAAATACTAGGTATCATTATTCTATTAGATTGTGTTCTTAATTTTTGGAATGTGTCCAGATGTGCTGACTGGTGCCGGTGAGCAAACACTACAGCTCAGAAGAGAGCTGAAGGATTCCACTCATCATGCCTCGAGCAGAATGAAACGCCACATCAGCTCCGCTTCAGAAGTGGGAAGTATTTTGATGACAGGTTACGCGTGTCTGAAAGAGCCAGTAAGATCTGAAGGTGCAGATGCAGTTCTACTGTAGAAATAACAAAAAGCTGACCCAGTGATGTAGCTCTGACACATTTATTTTTTTCTGCCAGAAAATGACATTTTTTCTCTGCCAACTGTTGCCCTTCCAAAAACATGTGGTTTTAGTTTTTTTTTTTTTTTTTTTCCTGAGAGAGTGGCTGTATTTTGTTATTCTTTTCCCTGAGAGGCTGCCAGGTTTATGTGAGCAGGGATACACTGCTGGGATGCCTGATATTTCTATTGCCAGAGAGGAGAGAAAGGAAGGAGGCAAATGGGGAGTCCCGCAGAGGGTGGGGGGAGCTGTCTTTAGCACATTATGGAGAGTCAGTGCTGGGCCCCCACTGTTCATGGGAAGTCACAAAGAAACGTACTTGAGGGGTTGGCAGGAATAATCGAGAACACCAGCACGCTCAGAATCCATTCTGTTCACCCTCAGGGTTCTGAGAGCTGAACTCATCTTCCTAAATGCTTATTTGGAGAGAAAACACTATAGGTAAAGAGATCTGTATACACAGAGAAACAAAACCATATCCCTACCTACAGTTTTATTTTACCTTGACACAAAATAAATGCTTATTAATTTCCATAAAACACATGAAAAGAGCTGCCACATGTGAATTTCTTTTTATCAGTAATTTCTGTGCCTGCGACTCCCTAAGTTATATATGCCATGGGAATGGTTTCCAAATGAGGACCCGGAGAGAGGGACAGATTGGCAGATGATAGCTTAAAAAGTCCAAAAATTAAGGACCAATTGAGGTCAGTAAGAAACAAGTTATTCAATACATCCCCTGGGGGCTAGAGCAAGACTTTGTCCCGTGATTCCAAATCCCTAGTTTCATTAGGGCAAAAGGCAGTGTAGTCTCATGAGTGCAGAGAGTAGAGGTTGTTGCTTAAAATTTAGATGGACTTGTCAACCAAATACCTAGAGAGGATGGCATTTTGACATTTTGTGCCTGCCTATCAAAGAAGTTGCTCAAATCTGTGGGATAGATAAACGGGAGTAAGAAGCATTTTAATTGCAATATTTGATACTATATATGTGTCTATACCTGCACGAAAATTCATGAAATCAGTACTGCTAATAAACCTGATGTCCAGGCAGAAGTATTTACAATGTCAGGGAGCTGTCCTCAAGTTCTGGTGCTGAAATACAGAACCAAAGAGGTTTACCATTTACAGTGCCTCCACAATATGAACTAATGTTTTCTCCTGGCTTTAAGTAGAGTCACTGCTCAACCATCTATGGCCAATGTAAAGCTAAAAGGGTTCTTGTCCCATCACTAGGGAATAATAGAAAAATGTTTTGTGAACCTTTTCAATGCAGCGGAGATGAGTGGTGCTCACTCATATCTAGTTCTTCTATTCTTCCTAGGCATGCAGAAACTGAACCTTCCCACCACTTTGCAGTTATATGACGCCATATTACTAGTCTGGCCAATGGAATGTGAGCATAAGTGATACGTATAACTGCTGAGCCAAAGGACTTGAGGGTCAGTGTGTGACAGCACGGCTCTCTCTTTCCCCTGTTCGAGATAACAGAGGCACAAAAGGGAGTCAGCCTAAATCTCCAAGTTCCCACTTGGAAAGGATCCTCCCTGAAGATCTGCTGAACCTATGGTAAACTTTGAATGAATGAGAAATAAAATGTTATGTGTTAAAGTTCCTGAAATTTTGAAGCTTATCCTATTCTATACTGTCCCATCTTAATTGATATACTAGGTTTATCATTTTGATATCTAAGAAACAAGACCATCACATTAAAACCTTGTGCTGCTGCCAAAGACATCAAATAAATATGTAGGGAAACAAGGAAATTTTAGTCACTTGGAAAAAAAAAAGAAACATATTTGACAATGCTCCCTACAGTGATGACTTATTCATTAGTTTACTTGACAAAACTAGAAAATAAATGTTTCCAGAGGATGAGGTGCCTACAGACATTTATTTTTGTATTCCCATTTACAATGGTCAAAGAATCCATGTTGAATTTCTGATAATCAGAGTTCTATGTATGAAGAAACCAAGGTCAACATCACTGCCACGAAATGATGGATGCAACCATCAAGCAGAGGCCAAAGAGGATGAGAAGTGAACACAGACCATGGAATTTGGTCAAGAGGAGGTCACAGGTTACCTTTCTAAGAGAGTAATTTCACTGGAGAAACTAGATTGCAGAGGGTTGAGGGAAAAGTTAGAGGTGAAGAAATGAAAGTAGAAAGTCTAAACCACAGACTCAAAGTATTTGGTGGCAAAGGGAAGAAACAGGGCTGTAGTTTAAGAGAAAAATAAAACTTGAATGTGATTGAAGATGGAGGTGAGAAAACCACATGACAGAGAGAAATAGAAGATTTAAAAAATATGAACACAAAATGCCTTGTCTCCTGGAAGGGGGTAGGATTTGGGGTGTGGGTGGAAGATACTTATTATAAACAGGGGGAACACCTGAGGATTTAGAAGGGCTTTCCTTCTACATTTCATATTTGAGTCAGCGTCATCATCATACAACTAATTCTAATGGCCAAGAACTCCAGGAATCACCTTGAACTCCTTTACTTTCTTCTGTCTCCCCTGATGGAGCTATCAAAACCACAGCTTCTTCCTTTACCAGCTGGGTGACCTCAGGTGAATTACAAACCTCTCAGTTTCTCATCTGTAAAATGGAAATAAAAATCACTACTTTTTAGCACTGTTGTGAAGACTAAATAAGTCCCTGGTGCAGTGATCACAAAACTTCTTGCTTAGTCTCCCTAGCTCTAGGTTTCCCATTTTTATTAATATCTGTTCACTCTATTGCCACCAGAAGGATCTGTTGGACACTCAAGTCTTTCACTGATTCATCCTTGCTTTAATAAGTCCACAGATCTCATTGACTATGGAGTGAAGTCCAGGGTTTGTTTTTCTTAGAATGGTGCTTAGGACACAGCATGACACAATCCTTGCCCAACTCTTCAGCCTTCACCAGTCTCCCATCTTAATTTATATCCAGCAACATTAAACTCCTTAATAGCTTCCCTTAAGTCATCATAATGTTTCAAGTCTTCCATGACTTTGCAATGCTGTTCTTTCTGCCTGGAAGGCCTTTTTTCTTCCTGGTTCCCTCAGCAAACTCCTGTTCATCCTTGAAACCCAGCTCATACATGGCTTCCTTCAGAACTATCTTCATCACTTCTCTGTGTTACATCTCCATAATGTATTCACTTCTGCTGTCACCCTCAATTCATTATATTGTCATTTATGTCTTTACATGCTGTCTTTTAATAATCATGAATGCTTTGAAGGATGAGCTGTGTTTTATTGAATTCTGTAACTCTCTTGCCAAGGGTAGTACCTAGTACTTGGTAGGTACTCATCAAATGTTTGGTAAATGAATGACTGAATGAATGCATTTGTCCACATGAAGTGATAATGAAGCTGTGTAAAGGCAAAAGGGAGTAAGATCAACGCTTCACAGTCTACACCTTCACGGGGCAGATGTCATCTGCTGTAAGTGATGTCTGTGTTTCTGGAATTTTTGCAAGGGGAAGCATTGGAACTTAAATTAGGGGAAAATATAGTACACTAAGCTCACATCTGGAACTCTTTACTTAATGCCTCATTGGTTTTGAGTACACATATTCACAGACACAGACACACACACACACACATGCACACATACACAAACACACACCCCTTGTCACTGTGTCTCCAGGATCATAACATTAGAGGCTATTTCAGCCTTGAGAATCACACTCAGCTATGCTAACTGAACTCAAATATGTACTTCTGAATTTTTCTTCTTACCTTGGTTCTGGGGTATAAAGAAAGCTATACTGGTGAATAATACTTAGTTATCTGTTGGAGTAGTGCCAAGCTGCATGGAAATTCAGGCTTAGAGGCAAACAGGAGAGAGAAGGTGTGATCAGGGAAGCTGGTGGCTGCGGTGCCCACTGAGAATCTAGGACCTCCTGGATGTGTTTCCTCTCCACAGCCCCGACCTGCTGTGAGACTCTGCCTTGCCTTCCCCATCTATAAAATGGGAGAACTCTGTAACTCCAGCTCTCACCTACCCACGAAGATCCAAAATGGGAAGAGACAGGCTCCAGATCTTAAAGGACAGAAGAAACTTAAAGCAGCAATTAGAGTCCAGAAGTCTCACCTGAGGAAATGGAAATTTATACTCATGGAAAAACTCACATGAGAGTGTTTATAGGAGGTGCACTTACAATTTTCCAAAGTGGAACCAGCCCAAATATCATTTAGCTGGTGAAGGGGTGAACAGAGGTAGGTCCGTATCATATCAGCATTCAAAAGGAGCAACAACATGATGTCTCTGAAAAGCACTATGTTGAATAAAAGAAGCCAGACACAACAGACTATGTATTGCGTGATTCCATTTCCATGAAATTCTAGAAAAGGCAAAACCATGGTGACAGAATGCAGGTCAATGATTTCCAGGCACTGGAGAAGACTGACTGCAAGGGGGCATGAAAGAGCTTTTTGGAATGATGGAAAGATTTTTATCATAATTGCACTATTATATACATTATTTTTTCAATTTTAAGACCAATTTATTTTGAGCCAACCTTAGACTTACGAAAAAGTTGCATGAATAATATACATATTCCCTTCACCCAGTTTTCACTAATGTTAAGGAGTGCACATAACCATGTTCTATGATCACAACCAGGAAATTAGCATTGGTACAATACCATTAACTAAACTCTAGGCCTTATTCTAATTTCACCAGTTCTTCTACTTAATTTCCTATTCTTTCCCACATTCCATTTAGTTGTTACACCTCCTTCATCACCTCTAATTTTTACTAGGTCATGACTTTGAGGTTTTTGATAATTACTTGTCAGTTATTTTATAGAATGTCCACCAATTTGGATTTGTCTGAGATTTTCACATGATTAGAACTGAGGTTATATATTTTCTGCAAAAATCCCAACAAAGTGATATTGTGTCCTTCTGAGTGCATCCTATCAAGGAGGTTATTGATAGGTCTTGTTACTGATGAGGATAACCTTGGTCACTTGGCTAACGTTTCCACCAGGTTTCTCCACTGTCAAGTTATTATTTTTCCCTTTGTACTTAAATATCCTGCCTAAATACAGTGAGGCTTTGCAAATATACTGTTTCTCTTTAAAGTGTTTCCCACTAATTTTTTGTATCCAGTGATGCATCTTCTTTGCAATTATTATTGTGGGGTCATTTTTAAATTTCCTTTTCTACATTTTGATTTTATCTTTTAACTTTTAAAAAATATTTTTATTTTGAAATGATTACAGAGCCACAGGAAGTTACAAGGACAGCACAGAGATGTTCTGTGTACCTCATACCCAGCTTCCCACAATGGTTATATCTTACAAGAGTACAGTATATTAGCAAAACCAAGAAATTGACATTGGCGTGAAGTGTGGGTATAGTTCTATGCCATTTTATCACATGCACAGATTCATGAGACCATCGCTGCAGTCAAGATACAGAAGGACTATTCTGTCACCACCACAGAATCATATACTTAAAATTGGTGATTGTACGCAAATGATATTTCAATAAAGCTGGCAAAAAAACGAAAACCACTCAAACTCTGCCAGGATAAAATTAAGCACTACGTAGCTGTTAGTTCTCATTACTGTTGCCAATTTATCATGGAGCATCTGTGCCCTGTATTAGGGGTGCTCGGGAAGGGCCAGTCCAGGAAATACAGGGTGGGCAAAGGGCCTCTCCTTCTGCACGACTCCCTGACTGTTGCTGTCCTGGATGGATCGACTGAAAAAGAGTCCCCAACAGCAGGCCTAGCACTCCTCTCGCTCTACTGGAGTGATGCCCGAGTGGTCTCCTGCATACCAGTGTGGGCTGCCTGTTGCTTCTGTTTTCCCTCTCGGTGGTGACCGTCGTTCTGTTATTTGAAGACACCAAGTGCATCCTGCTTCCAGCTCTTTGCAGTTGCAGTTCCCTCTGTCTAGAATGTTCTCCTCTCAGATACCAGGTGGTCAGCTCACATGTTATCTGTTCAGATAAAGCTTCCTGGGCCATCCAGTCTCCACCTGCTCCTCCCCCCAACCCTTAACTCCACTTTCTCTCTCTCATGTGACTCTGTTTTATTCCCATTGCAGCACTTATCACTAGGAGAGGCTATCTTGGCCATTCATTCCCTGCCGTGTTTATTGCCTATCCTGGGACCCCTCCAGAAAGCAAGCTACCTAAAATGCGAGCACAAAGCCTGCTTTGGCCACTGCTGTGTCTCTGTTATCTGACCAGTGGATATGAGTGAACAATTTCTAAAATTGACCGTATCCCCAGAAGAGTTTTCCTGCCACCTTCCTTCTCATTCCCTCTCCTCCTTTCTTCTCTCTCAACTCTCTTTCTGTCCCCTCCCCATTCCAACACACACCTGTTGAGATGAAAAATGAAGGATACAAGGACATTGGCGGCATCACCAACAAATCCGGTGGCTCCCTCCCACTCTCCCCAGCCTTTCTGCGATCAGTCCCTCCTTCCCCACCCTTTCCCTTGGCTCCCTGCCTGTCCTAGTGGGTGCTTGCCGGAGGAATGCCCAGAAAGGAGGACTCTCCCTAAATTGTCTCTAAGCTGTTTATCCACGAACTCCCTTTAAGCTAATAGGAAAGGTTTCCCAGGAAATCTGCAGGAAATCATCCTGCCCTCTGCCGTGCTTCTATCTAGTTGGCCCTGTTATGATTATTTCTGTGGAATGGCATATATCTGTGCCCTGAATTCCTCATATTTCCAGGGGAAAAGGGATTGCGAGGGAGAAAAGACCGATTATTTGTCAAGGAAAAGGCATTTCTCCTCTCTCTAGACAGCCAGGTGGATTTTCTGAACTCATTTCTGCCCTGGAAATGGGGCTGCTGCTTCCGAACGCGTCCTCTGTGCGGGGGGGTGGGCTCTGCCTTTATGGCCGGTGGGTAATAGCGTTTTCTGATTTATGGATTGGCACGTGGGGGAGGTGCTGAGCCCTGGATGGATTCATCACGGGGACAACAGCCATATAAATACTCCTGTCACATAAAATTATTGCTCTCATTTTGATTTTTTAGAAATTTTCTTTTGTGTGCTGGTGGGATTTAGGAGATTTTAGTGAGAGAGCAGGAGAGGAAGGAATCACTTGACCCCTTTTCCTCTAAGGAAAACACTTTTGTATAGATATTCTCCAGAAATGGTGATGTGCTTAGAACTCAATTACCAGGATGGTTTAATTATTTGGGAGATCCTTGGCACTTTGGCTCAAAGCCAAAGCCAAGGTCTTGACCAAGGTGAGATGGGGGAAGTTTAATCTCGTGAGTTTGACCCAGGCTCTGTTTGGAAAATTTTTTTTCACCTAGTGAAGAGAACGTCATTTCATATAAATTCCTCCCGTCTCCCTCAAATCAGGGTGAAGATTCATTTAAATGCACCAAATGCTTATTGAGTACAAATCACCATTCAGGTCCCATGGGAGCTAGGAGACAAACAGGAGACCCGTTGGTCCTCCGCCCTGCAGGAGGGTGCCGTGTAGGGGAGGCCTGTGAGGTCACTCCACACAGAATGCAGGCTTCGAACCCCATGCAGGATTTCCCTGGGAAGATGAGGCACAGAGTGTCCTGGACAGATGGCAGGACAAAAGCAGAGGCTCAGGAGGGAGGACACACAGCATGTGGCTCCCTAAAAAATGGGAAACTCTTGGAAGTTTATGCCTTACATTTAAGATCCTTTTCCTCAGTAAATTTGTAACCTCCCTGAGGACAAGAACCCTGCCGTAGACTTGCTTTGTTCCTACCCTTTTCCTCCCTGGCCTTGGAGTTTAACACACAGCACGTCAGGAGGAACCACACTGTTTTCTGCAAAAGGCCACGTAGGTTATATTTCAGACTCTGCAGAGGCCAAACGGTCTCTGTCTCAACCACACCACTCTGCCATTGTGGTAAAAGCAGCCATGGACCGTACATAAGAGAGTGGGCATCAGCGGCTTTCAGTAAAACTTTATTTCCAAAAGCAGGTGGCTGGTCAGATTTGTATTGTAACTTGCCAATCACTTCTAATAGGTGAGCAATAAGTGCTTGCTGAGTTGAAAGGCTATCACTTAATAACAACTGTATCTCACTTCTAAAAAATACCAGATATGACTCGAGAAAGTAAATAAATGCAGAACATGTTAAAAGAGTTATTATCTGTGCAGAAAGATTCCCATGGTACACATAACATACACTGTGTTATATGAACACATTTTGAGGAATGGCTCCCTTACACACAAGCAGAATTTCAGAGTGTTGTGCAGTATGCAAGATGGTGCACTGATACTACCTTTTCCTGCACGGTACCAGGCCTAAGAGGGCAGTAAAAGGAAGAGATCCCTCTTCTCATTTCACAGGCCTGGGAATGAATTGTGCCAGAGTCTGGGAGACATAACCAAGGCACTGGGAGGTGGGATTCTTCTGGTGGGGGCAGCCTGGGGTGGAGGGGTGGGCTGTTGAGCTGCCTTTAACCAGTGTGTCTAACCATGGGGGGCTTCTGTTCACTTCTCTCATTTATTTCTTTGTTTTCATGGCAGAATAAACTTCAGATTCCAGGGGTCAACTAAGTGCCTTCCATCAGCCCATGCATGGCCAAGAAAACCCCTTCGTGTCATCAGTCAATGCCAACTAGTTAATAATGACCAGCCTCTTTGCTAATGGCCCGAGGCAGGGGTCCTCGGGGCAGCAATGGCTCTAGGAGAGAGAGACTGGCCTGCAGCTGCCCGGGGAAAATGGTTTGCAAGAAGCATTTCTGTTGGCCACCATCAAGGGCATATCCACCCATGCTCAGCTCTTTAGAAAGGTAGTAATTAGTTTTTTTCCCTTCGGTGCACACAGTGAATGAAGCAGAATTTGGCATTTGGGGAACCACTGGAGTTTGTCCCTCTCATCTTGACTTGCCTCAGGTTTATGTCTGTAACTAAGAAATATCAAGATTGTGAGGCAGTTCAGGGGTCATGTTCCTCTCCCACGGAGAGAAAAGAAACTTTTAAGTGTCAGAGCTTCAGGCAAGAAGGGGCCACTGCAAAGGAAGGTTGATCATGACTCAGCTGGCCCTCGCCACACAGTGTCTCTTACAAACTGCAGGTAGTGATCACAACCTTTAGATAGTAAACTCCTGGAGGGCACAGAGCTTGTCTTGTGCATCTTTGCATGTCGCCCACATAGGGACCTATGCACAGAGATACAGGAACAAAACTCCTAGGCCCACAGAGTGCATTATGGTCATCGGAACTGTACTTCCCACCTGGTGAGGGGTGGCACACTGTGATGGGACAACAATGTGCTATGAGAGTGATCCTTTCAGCCACTGGGCAGCTAGAAAATGCCTAGAGAAGACAGCAGCCCCAGAGCTTGGTCCCCTCTGGTCATGAGGGGCCCTCCATTGCCCCAGTGAGCTGCACAAATACATTCATTTTCCACGTGTGCCTTAATGGAGTGACAGGTTGGAAAGCGTTGATTTGGCCCACAAATGAGAAAACTGAGACTCAGAAATCAAAATCTTACAAGTCAAGAACTTCGAATAACTGTTGAAGTCAAATTGTTGAAATTGAGAAATCACTTAAATAAAAACTGCAGAGGGACAGATGATGACATTAGCACAGCTTAAAACATGAGTTGGATGCCCAAAGCAGAAGTCAATGTATTGCTGGTGTACGCACGGCATTCTTCCCTAGACTAGCAGCTTTCATTGTGACCACAACTCATGGCAAGGAATGTGTTTTACGTTGCAACCCAGGGCACACACAGATGCACATATGTAGTCTCACAAATAGTACTTTTCCTTACTGTGTTTGATGGACACCATTCTATTCGATTTTATTCTATTCCATTTAAAAAAAAAATTCTGGTCGTGACCCTTTAAATTGATTTTGTGACCCACTAAATTGATTTCTCGACCCACTAATGTGTCATGACCGGCAGTTTGAAAAACACTGGCCTGACCCTATTTCAGCTCCTCTTCCCTCCTTGGAGACTGGGCGAGTGGAAAGTGAATACAGAAAAGGGTGAGACGAGAGATCCAGAGATTGAGATAGAAATAAGGAGGAAGGTGGGAAGAATACCAAAAAGAAGAAGAAAAAAAGAATGGGTAAAGGAAAGAATGGGAATGAAATCAGAAGAAAAGAGAAATGAATGGGAAATGGAGACTTAACAAGAAAAGAGAAACCCTGGGCTGACAGATTTACATCTACGAAAACTGCTCTCAGGCTCTAAAGACATTCGGCTGTATTTGTACAGGAATCTCCCCTGCCAGTGTTACGGCCCTAGCCACGATAATGCCGATAATGCCGTCTGCTGGTCTGGGGTTTTCCTATCTGTCAGCACCATCTCAAATTCCTGTGGCTACTCTGAGAGAGAATCTTCCATCTGTTCCTCACAGGTCTGAGACCTCGAAAGATCTAGAAGGCACTGGGCAAATTACCCAGGAATAAAACTGATCACACGAGCTCCATCCACCCCAGTGTACGACAGATTTTATGGACTTCTGAGATGAGTCTGAACAACAAACTCTTAGTGGAAAGGAGGCATTTTTAGAAGGTAACAGAGAAGTGAAAATCAGAGATTGAGATAAAATTAATTTACAGAGAAGCTGCAAGCTACACACTCCAATAACCAGAGGTTTCTAACCAGTTTTGATTATACACCTCATAGAAAAAATTCTTTTAAGCATGCACCTACAATGCACATATATTTACTTATAAATAATATACACTTTCTTCTTCTTAGCATCATTGCATTATCAAACATACAGAAAATTAGGAAATAAAGAAGTGAAATAAAGATAAAATAGCATCTTAATTTTTGTTTTAATAATGAGTGATGCAAAACATTTGACAATCACCAAGAAAATTATTATAACAGTAAGAGTGATGAGTTAGAATTGGCTTCATTATTTTTTAAAATATTTATTTAGCACTTAGTAATACGAGGTTCTAAGGTCTAAGTTCAATTTATTTCAGTACTTTGCGTTAATGGCTGTCATACTGAAAAGGACACCCCACAGAGAGAGAAAGATGCAAAAAAGTGCATTGTTGGCTCTGCTGAATAAATCAAGATAGCTTTCTTTTTTTCAGTCTCATGCACCAATTATGCGGAGACTGCTGTTGAAATTCAGCTAGTAGATTTCCATCTTCTCTGATGTCAATCAGCTCTTGCAACTAATCGGAAGGTGCTGAAGTTTTATATCTTTTAACAAATGGGTCAAAATTCTCTGAAACACTTCATTTGGAAGATTTTTAAGCAGGTAGAAGATTCTAAGTCTTAAAAGTTTTTAGATATAATTTTAAGTGTCACACTCATTATCAGCAACAAAATCATATAATGATGGAAATATTTCCAAACATCCTTTTTCCTCCAAAATGATCTCTCCATGCCATAAATCCTTTCTGAAAGTACTTACTTTCTTACCCATTGTGAATATATTCCCTTTATAGTGAAGGGAAAGATCAAATGTTTATTTTTCAGAGTTATCAGCAAAGTGGCATACTCTGACAGCCGCTTGTCAGAACTGAAAAGGCCAGCAAATGTGGAACATTTGGGGTGTTTTAAAAGAAAAATGTTTAATTACGTTTCCATAAGCAGCAAACCTCTGTATTGTACAAAAAAATTTTTGTGGTCACTTCCATATCATTGCAAAGTATCATACAGTTTCTATTTAAAAGATTGTTTTTACAAATTGATAATAACTGTCACACATAAATTGAAAATCTGTTGTACTATACTGAAACGGAATCAGCCAGTAAGAATGCCAGCATCAAGCCTCTGAGATGCGGACCCTGTGCACCTTCATGCCCTGCTGATGCTTGGGACGGCAGACACACAGCCGGAGGGCGGGACACAGTAGCCAGTATCAACCGTACATGAAATATGAGTAAAGCCAAATTTCTCATTTTAAATAGAAAATTAAAAATAACAGAAGTTCTAATAGTTTCTTCCCTTGCTCTGTTGGAGTGTTCTGAGTACCAGTTGGCATCAAAGTGCGCAACCCTGGGGAAGCAAAAAGAGGGCTCAGTGTTTTAGGGTTCAGTTTTCGCTATTCAATAAATGCCTCCCCTAGATGATTGTGAATTTGAGGCTATTGGGTTATTGGCATCCAACTTTAATGGTTGAAAGTAGAGGAATCAGTATTTGAGAATAAACAATGGCCCTAAATTAAGAACCATCTGAGAAGATGCAAAGTGATATAGTGCATTAATTCCAGGTGAGACCTCTGTAACTCTGAATGACGACAATAGTGAAGAGATAGAATCTTAATAATTTTAATAAAATGTGTGGCTTTTAGAGAAGAACAGTGAATTATAGGTTAAGGTTGGGGGCTGCGCTCAGAGCTGAAGAGGGCTCCCCAGGACAGAGATCTGGTCCTGGGGGTGTGAGTGCGTGTGCGAGAGCCAGACATCAGTAAGCCAGAAACACACCAGCTGCCCCGACCTCAAGGGGCAGCCTGAGGATCTCATTGAAATCCTTTCCTGAGATCACAAGAGTGAAGATCTAGGACTCAGATCTCAGACAGAAAGCACAGAAGAAGAGTGACCAGAACCAGGCCTGCAGCCAGGGAGACCAGCCAGTGGAAAGGGAGTGGAAACCAGAAGAGCTGAGAAAAGAGAATCAAGTCTTTCCCAACGAAGGCTCCACAATCCACCAATTGCTCCGGGTGCTCCTGGTAAAGCATGGTCTTTGGCCAAATGAGTTTGGGAGACACTTCCTCCTAAATTTGTCACCCCACCCGTAGCTTGGAGATTCATAACATCCATTAGCATACTAAATGTTCTATGGAATTCTGGGCAAGATATCTCCTCAACTCAAATTTCCTCAACTGTGTTTGGCCAAAGGAAGCTTTCAGAAAATTTGATATCCTGCAGAACTTTGGCTCTGAGAAATAAAATTTGGGAAGCGTGGTGTCTCCAGGAAGTGAAGACCCCGTCAGTCCACCGGAGCACCCGAGGGGCCTCCGTACCTGTGTAGCTGACGGAGACCACCTGGTCTGCTCTTTCTCACTCTTGGAACCAAAACACCAGGGGCCTAATATGCCCCAGAGGCTACAGGCGTGAGTTTATGAATGATGGAAGAAAAATATTGCAGGTGGATTTTTTTTTCAATAAAATATAGAGGCCCTTATAACAGCCATGAGCATACTGAAAATACTAGAGATGAAAGCTAAGACTCACTGGGTCCTCATGTGCCAGGCGCTGTACTGAGAATTCTATGTATGTTTTTTCATTTATTTATTGTCACCACTCAGCCAAAGGGCACTAGCACATCCCCATTTTACCAGTGAGGAAACTGAAGTACCCAGAGGTTGAATAACTTGCCCAAGGGCAAGTGGCAGAGCCAGAACCAGAAAGCAGGGCCCATGGTTCCAGCTTTGACCCATCTTCAGGCCATCCAGCAATAACGGGGGAGCCTCCGGCACCAGCCTGAATCCTTCTGGAGGAGGACACACTCCGTACCTGGTACCTGTTTCTTCACCCTCCACTGTTTTGCTGAACCTTCCCCAAACAAGTGTCCAGACAGTCTCCCTCTACCACTGTGCGTCCCCTGAAACCATGACGTACATCTCTGAGCCAGTTTCAAATTCCTGTCTCCATTGTCTTCGTGTAACATTTGAAATGCATTTGACTCCTATGAGATGGATAAATAAATGCCATTTGTAATTTCTCCTTTTATACTTATATTGCATTTGGGAAAGTCAGGTGACATCACTGATGCCAACGAGTCATCTTGAACAATGGCATACATTAATGTGCATCTATTTACTTTTGAAAAGTTCCATTAACATTCAAACTGAGTACACAATTTACTTAAGTATCGATATTTCCAATTTCTTTTCTGCAGAACTCAAGTGCAAGTCAAACAGTCCTCATGGAATTTAACAACTTCCTTTCAGATGCCATCCTGAGAGGACAGGAGAGAGGGCTGGGGTTGAGAGTCAGCCTCCACCAACACCTGCCCTGTGCGAGAGGGGGTGGCAGCCAAAGGCCCCCCAGAAATGAGGATCAGTGGTAGTCTTGGGGAGCATCCCAAGCCTCCAGGCCAGAGTCCTTGTAATAACCCGCCCAAAGGCATGGGGAGAATGTGCCTTTTGAGCTGACATCTTTTTCTTCCCTGAGCCCTAACTCCGTAAGAAGAGTTTCCGGAGTAATTCCCACAGTAGGACCACACTCACTTCAATGCCCATCAAGCTAGAGTTTGCTCTACCTTTACCCCTACAGAGCTCCCAGAACAGGGCCTTCCTTCTGCCCTTCTCTTAATCTGCACAATGCCTAGCCCTGTGCTGGGCATACAGGGGCACTTAATAAATAGACATGGCACGGCAGGGACGGAGCTGAAAGGGGACAGAGGAGCAGCCCCTGGCCCTGTCTGTCCACCCTGTGGCGTCTCCTCCTGTTCTGCTAAGTGGAATATTACAGGCGGTTGTCTTTAAAAATGGCACTTAGAGCCACGAAAGTACCAGGACACTGGTGCGAGGCTACGAGAAGAAAGTGCGACTGTCGGGCCGTTGCTGGAGACAGGAGTGGAGTTCAGGATTAGAGCACAGCCAAAGCTTTCCCTACTCAGCTGCCCTTGGATTTCCATCTTTGCTCCCGCTCCAGCCCCTCCCGCGCCCACCCCTGCTCTGGCTTCATGTACTGGCTCTTCTCCGTCTGGGGCTGAGAGAAGGGAAGACGCCATTGTCATTTCTCTCTCTGCCCTAGAAGTCCTGGAACATGAGGTGCCAGAAGCTTTTTCAGCTGTCCAGTCTCTGATAACTTCACATATCCGATGGGGCTAGACTCAAACAATTCAAGTTCCTTCTCCAGAGCTGAAGTGGAGTTACAAAGAAAACCCACGGAGCCCCATCAAGGTGACACAGCTCTCTTTGATCGGGTGGCAGAGCACGGGCCCTGGCCCCTCCCGCCCTGGAAGGCAGGGCTCATCAGTGTGAAGGGAGTCTCTGCCTTAGTATTTTCCAAGGGCTTCGGGACAGACGGGGGAGGCAGGGAGTCCTGTGTACCCAGTGCCCGGAGCTGAACTGGCCTTTAGCCCCCAAGCAGTGGTTTGTCTGGGCACCCCTGCCCCAAGCAACAATACATTTTCTAGTAGTAATAAGAGTAATGATAATGATGGTGATGACACCATCCACAGCTCACTAAGAGCCTACTACATGCCAGGCACTTTACATATATTAACTTTAATTTTAAAAGCTCTGAAAGGTAGTTATTATCATTTGCATTTTATACACGAAGAAACTGAAGCACGAGCTACTTGCGTGAGTTGCTCCGGGTGGCAGAGCTGGTGAGTACCGAGGGCCAGGATGAAAAGCCAAGTTTGTGGTCTGTTCATGCCCACCCCTTGGTCTCCATCCTGCACACCCTTCTGCCTCTAGTCAGCCCCACAGTCTGTCTGAGAGATGTCAGGCTGCTATAACGATCACATTCCGATGTCAGAAGCTTTTCTGCCTACAGGAGTCACCATGCAGAAGCACATCTGTTGGGAAAGGATGAGGAGTGCTGGCTTCTTCCCTGCCTACTGCCTCTGTGAGGCGGGACTGGTGCTGCCTGGGGCTCTGTGTGCCCCAAGATGCCCTAGATGTTGCAAGGGGCTCTTGTCCTAGCTTGCGTCAAAGGACCTCCTTCCCGGGCCCGAGGGTGTTCTGAGTTTGGACTGTACTTGCACTGCTACGTTCCTCTCCAGGGAAGCCTCTGCCTCCTAAGGCTGCTGTAGCATCTGAGAGTGGGGTGCATAATTTTCCTGCTGTGAAGACAAAAAGACGGATAGCATCTCTTGCTCCCACAGAGAACCTCATGTTCCCTATTGCAAGAGGGGGCTGAAGAAGCCATTGCAGAAGGAGCTGAGCCCGCTCCCAACTTGCTGTGTGACTCTGGGCAAACTGAGCGCTTCTCTGGGCTTCAGCCTGCACGTCAGTCTTAGGAGGGGAAGGGCAGGAGGAGAGTGTTGCACAAGGGAAGCCTGGAGGGCTTTCCAGGCCTCAGGTTTTAGGATGCAACAGGGAATCCAGGATGTCAGCACCGACTGACTGCAGGAGACGAGGGAGGGAAGCATCTCCCCTTTCTGGGTCGCTGCAGTTCTGCGATGGTAAAGTGGAGATGTTCCGTCTTGACCGAGAAGGAGGCGAGAAGCGAGAACATTCAGTAATGACGGGCTGGAGCCTTCGGGGTCCACTCCGGACAGACAGGAAGCTTCCACCTGAGTGAAACCGGGTGAGACGCTGCAACAGCCTCTCCCTTTTTGCGAATGCCTGAGGTGGCTCCGTGTCCTGTCACTCACTTCTCAGGCCTGCGCTTCAAGTGCGCCCCCCCCAGGAGCTCTCAGACACAGCCCAGCCTGGGCGCCAGAAGCAAACGTCCACACGGGCTTGTCATGGTGTCAACCATCCAAACACAAACTGGAACGTACAGCTCGGTCCCCCGCAGGGGCAGAAAGGACGGCAGAGAGAGACGGCCGTGTCACCATCAAATGCACCTCTCGTGAGATGTGCCTGGAGACCCAGCGCTGAGACGGTGGGAATGGTTCCTGCAGACGCCCCTCACCTTTGGCTGCAGATACTGTCTCCGTAACAGCAACTTACGTGAAACCAGTGTCTGCAGACCCCCAGCCTGCCAGACTCCACTCCAGCTGCCCTCAGAACACCCTGGGAGGGACGCCGAGGCACAAGGAAGCAGTAATCGCCCCCTCATCACACAGGCGCTCCCGGCCAAGGCACCATCCACTCAGGGATCCTGAGCCCCGAGTGACACAAGCTTTTCTTGGACCAAAATACTGTCTTCCCCTTGAACTGTGCTTCCCTCTGACACTCTCGGCGTGCTCAAAATCACAATCATGAAAGCGTCCTCTGCCCTCCTCCCTCCCAAGGGGCAGGCTTAACCGTCTCTCAATTTCTCAGCCCCAAGCAAAGAACGTGAAAGGAAATACAGAGAAGAGGGAAAGAGACTGGAGAACATCCATAGGTCCCCTCTCCACCTCTTGCATGTCTTTGCCCCTCCGGGACCCCCCCACAAAATGCAACCCTGACACCCGATTCCATGTAACCTGCCCGATTTCCTTTTTCCGCAGCACACTGATCGCCTGCTAACCTACTCTCTGATTTATTTCTTGTGTTGCTTCTTTCTTTGCTGCATCCTGTTGCTAAAATTGCGGGATATCTGTCTGATTCTTCCCTGTTGCATTCCCAATGCCTTCCTGGTGTTGGCCTCTAGTAGAAGGGAGCTTAGGGAATGTTTCCTGAATGAATGAATGAATGAATGAATGAATGAATGAATCAGTCCTGGTAATATGTTATAAAGCAAGGGGGCCCTCGCTGCTTCCCTACTGGAAGGAGCCATGCAGAGCTGCCTTCCCAGGTAACTCTGACTGCAGGTGATCTACCTCCAGGCCCACCTCCTCACAGGCCTCTGTGTCCCGGTTCACAGCTGGGATTTGAGTGCCAGCAGCTCGTGAGGGGGACAGGCTGCAAGTGTCCCCAGGCACCTGGAGGCAGACCCGCCTTCAGGAGTCAGTAAAACAAAGGATGCCATGAAAGATGGCTTTGGCCCAGACACCGCTAAGACCATGTCCCCAAAGCAGAAACATGCGTCTGAGGCCCGTGGCTTTCAGGCAGGGAAGGGCTGGTTATGGGACAGCAGAGATGCTGAAATATACTAAGAAATCTACCACTTTCTCTGGGGCCTACCAAAGAAGAAACTCACTTTGTCTGGGGGACAACTTCTTCTCCCTGCCACCTCATCTCATTTATCTGCATCGCTGACATCTCTCGCTTCCCTCCCGTCAGCATGGCAGGTTTTTATCACACGGGTTTCAATGTGTATAGACATTCCCTTGTGGGTCTGGAGTTTAGTAAATACACGCCTCACGTGTACACACACACACACACACACACATACACACGCACAAAGCAAGAAGGAGGCTAACGAAGACAGACAGGGACAAGGGGGGAGATGTGTGTGCGTGTGCATGTGTACACACTCCTACACACATGTCCATGCACACCAGAGAGATATCCAAATCCTGCAAAAGAGAGAGGAAAGCACCGTACTGAAAGAGACAGGTATGTCATGACAAAATGACGTTGACACCTGGCAGTGCACACTCACACGCCCCAAGAAGTGGGCATGGGATGCAGCACTTGCTGAGTGGGCTCAGAGAGGGACTCACACATCTTAATAACAGAAACAATGTCCCAGCCATTGAATTATGTAATTTGCAAATAATCGAGCTAATAGCTAACATTTGCTGAATGTTTTCTCACTATCAGACACTGAGCTAAGCACTTTTCACGTGCGGCATCCCACTGAATCCTCACCGCTACTGCAGACCGTCCATACTGCTTACTGTGGCCCCGTTTCACAGGTGCACACGGGGCCGGGGCCCTCTGAGCTGGCCTCCGTCTCCACTGCCGCTCCCACCCCTTCCCCCTTTCTCCTTCCATGGCAGCCCTTCGGCGTCCTCAGACACTCCGCATCATGTGTCCCTCTCAGCCTCTGCGCTTGCTGTGCCTCCTGCCTAGACTACTGTCCCCCGCCACTTCACTCTATTCTGCCCTTTGCTCAAAAGTTCCCCTCTTGGGAAGATTTTCCGGATAACCATCCTGAAAAGAGCATTCCCCACCACTTTCATGGCCATTGCTTTATTCCTCCTGAGTTGGTTCAATCTCTCATTGCATTTGCCACCATCTGACAGCATTTGTGTGCACACACATGCACAAGTGTACACACACATACACAGACACACACACTCCACTCTCTACCTCTATTCATCAGACAATCGTCACCCCTTCCTCTCCTCCATCCACGTATCTTTCCTCATGCCAAGTGCTGGCCTCTTCCAGCAGATGGAATAAGGAACGCTGAAACCCAAGAGAAGTTTCAAACAGACATGGAGAGACAAAGTCAGTTGATCTCTCCAGAATCTTCTTTAACTATGCATGCATTAACTACTTCACAAGTACTCAACTATGGTGCAATATATTTCCCCTGGCCATCCAAATCTCCCTCCTGCACTTGGTGCCCTCCAGCGTGGAATCAGGTGAACGTAGAGAGGGTGGGGATGGCAGAGACGGTACTGCCACTCATAAAGCACCTGGGAGTAAGCAGGGATGGATGAGCTTTAGCGGAGAGAGCAGCCCTTGATTTCCCTGCCTGCCCAGAAAATGGTGAAGAGAAACATTCCTTGAGTCCACAGGCAATGCCCTGGAGCCTGCAGAGATGCTGAGCAAATCCAAGTTACCTGGTTCCTAACAAAACTCAGAGTCCCACATTCTTTTCCAAATCTTCGGGCGTCATCTCAGTCCGACTGGGAATCAGAAGGCTCTCAGGGAAGGGCTTCCCTTCATCACCAGGAGGTGAGGTCCAAAGCTCTTCCCCTCCCATTAACTCCACAAGAAAACATCGAGCCCCTCCTCTGGGCAAGGTCATCTTCTAGGTGCTGGACACAAGGTAATGACTAAGATAGACAAGATCCCTGTGCTCCAGAAACTTAGACGCTAGTGCACAAAGAATAAACAGGTAACTTTCATACTGTGGTAGGCAGCAGAAGAGAATAAGCAGAAAGATGTCACAGGAAGGAACCAAGATGTCATTGTAGGGGACACTTTACACAGGGTGGTCAGAGGGTGCCTCTACCAGGATGTGATAATCGAGCAAAAACCATAGGCATGAGAAGGAACCAGCCATGGAAAGAGCTGGGGAGAGTCTGCCCAGCAGAGGAAGCAGTGAGTGCAAAGGTTGTGTGGCAGGAAGGAGCTTAGCAAGTTCAGGGACAGAATAGAGGCCTGTGTGCCGGTGTCCCAGGAGCCAGGGGACAGGGCTACAAAATAAACTTGCAAAGGAGGGGAGGAGTCACAGCACGGGGCCGAGGGGCCCTGCCAGGAGCTTGGGTCTCAAGCCGAAAGGGAGTGATGAGAAGCCACTGATGGTAGCAGGGGTCCGTGCAGGCCCACTCTGTTCCCTTGGGAACCACCGGATTCTGTTGCTCATTCCATCTCTCTCTCCACTTGTCATTGTGTTGTTTCTCCTTGGGTTCCCCATTAGGTGCACCAGGACCTCAAGGAGGTAGCCTTTAGGCTACTCCCCGGCTGCAGCTCCCAAAAGATCAAAGAGAGGAGAAAGGGTGTAATCTAAGCTTGGAAGAGCAGTTCTACCACCAGTTCTCTTACACAACATGCCCTGTTGGAAAATGTGTCCTTCAATCAACATAGGTCTCTTGGGTTATAATTAAGATTGCCTCTGTGCTGTGTTCAGGATTGGAGAGACTGCCCTTCCACGGAGATTTGGAAATACAGTTGCAGATGTGTTTTATGGTGGATTTTAGTCTTTACTTATAGGAGCAGCCAGAGCAGCAGAATTGAAACCACAGCCCTCTTGAACCCAGATTAGTTCATTCATTCATTCATTCATTCATTCATTCAACTAATAATTAATATAAGCAATAGATGATTTATGTTAGTCCCTCTCTTTCTCAATTCTGATTCAATGAAGACATGGAGGATTCATTCATTAGGTGAGGCTTAGGCAGACAAGGCGTAGGGCTGCCCCTTGCTGCTGACAGGGGTAGGGGGGGGCGGGGAGAGACGAGGAAGTCGTCATCATAGCGGGGTCTGAGAAGAGCTGCCATGGGGTGTTTAACTACAGGTCAGGAATAGCCCATTGAAGAGTGTGACAGCTGAGCTAAGTTTCAAAGGACAAGGAAAAATTAGCCAGCTGAGAAAGGAAAGTGCTCTCCAGGCAGAGCTGACCCCACTGCCCAGCACACACCCTCAGCCTGCAGTGTGAGTCCCGCAAAGTGTTGAGAGGCAGCATGGGAAGGCAGGCTCGCCTGCTGGCACAGGGAATCGGTCCCCATGCCCTGGGGCTGGCGGGTCTCAAGGTGTATTCGCCACACTGCTCTTGCCCTGAGCTCAACTCTGCATGCCCAGTAGGTACAGCAGGCTGTGGGTTCTTGGTGTGCTCTCTCCTGGGACTGGATCTTTGCCCCCTGCCCACCTGGGCCTTGACCAGGACTCTTGTGCTGCAATCAGATGGCTCCTCTGGAATCCCGGTGGCTGTCCCTGCCTGACTGAACACGGCCAGTGTCGGGAAACTCCTGTTGCAGAGCTCCTCCATTTATCAAGCACTTACTCTGTGCCAGCCTTGGCTCTAAGCACCCCATGTGCATTATCTCATTCAATTCTTGAAACACCACCCCCTGATATTATCATTGCCTCCAGATGACAGTAGAGAATGCTGGCTCTTAAAGAGGTGAGGAACTTACCTGAGAGCACACTTAGTAAATGGGAGAGCCAAGATTCACGTGCAGATATTCTGACGCCAAGGCCAGTGCACGTAACTAACGTGCAAGACCAACACTCCCCGCGAAGAATCCGCAAACCCAGTGGATACTGGTGCTGGCTCAGGAGTCGGGGCCCTTGGGATTGTGACTTGTGTGGCAGGCCACCCCACCTCTGAGGGGCAGCCCCAGAATGGATGAACACCCTGACTCTACCCACACTCCTTTCCAACGTGCTCATGATCCAGAGCTCCCAATCCGCCTCCCCACCATGCTCCATGGGTAGGGACTGTGCCACCAGGAAAGGGGAGCCAGTTGGGGACACAGGGGCAGGCAAGGATTCAGATGCTCAGAATCCTGACACAGTTCTCAGAGGGGGATGATAGATTATCAACTTATATTTTCCATCTTTGAAAGCCCTTTGCTGTTTTAAGTCCCAGAGCCAGAAATTCTGGCTTATGGGTCAGGCCAGGAATACTCTATGCCTTGTGCAGATCTTCTCCAGATGATTCATTCCACCCAGGAAAACTGCAGGGAGTGGAGCAGGGACCCCAGTACAAAAGTAAGAAGTGTAGACAGCAGGGAAGCCTCCCGCCCAGCTGCTGCCTTCATCTCAGGAGTCCCCACGCCCAGGGAAAAACACTCCACCCTCAGCCTCACACCCGGCCATTTCCAAGCCACGGCAGCCTCAGCAAGGGCACCGCCATGCGTCCCAGTGTGGCTCAAGCCCAAGAACGGGGAGTCCCACACCATGAGAAGATGTCATCGAGCCCGTGGGGAGGATGGAGCTGTGTGGGCTGCCAAGGCACAATGCACAAGCCCTGTGGGTGGCATAATGTGGTATTCATCTCCCCCACTATGTGGAGAGGGGACAGGCAGAACAATCTGGACACTGTCAGCAAGGTCCTCCGGAGAGTTCAGTCCACGCTAATGAAGTCGAACAAGAGGGGAGATCAGCCGCCCATGGCCGCTGCCACTCAGAGCTAACACACGCATCCACGGGCTGGAAGGACGGCTCCCGGGAGTGAGCTTCCTACACAGAGGTGGCAGGACAGAGGTATGGCAGCACTTGGGGTGGGCTGAGTCTTGTGGGGTGGAATTTGGGGACTCCAGGAAATGCCCTTAAATATGTGGAATGTCCAAGGTGAAACCTGCTCCTCTGCCTGCCACAGACATAGGACTCCTGGTCTGAGCTCAGGGAACCCTGAAGAACTTACTCAGTTCTCCGCTGAGTTCCAGAACCAAGCCCAACTTGGCTGCCCCCTACTCAGTATCAGCTAACACCATATCTGTCCTTCCTGGGTTGACTGCATGGAATTTGCCGGAGGTTCCAGAGTTGGGTACACAGGAAGGCTCCGGGCATGTACTCTCTCATCTCATCTTACCACACAGACTGTCTTTTCTAAATCTTCACCTGTCTGGCTTTTCCATCATGCTCCCTTAGCTAGGCTCTTTCGGTAATAAACCCTTGCCTACCACTAGCCTCTCAGATACAAGAACATGACTTTGGTAGGAGATTATACTTTGTGTAGGGAAATCTGGACCCAAAACTTGGGCATCTATACCACATTTTTTTCGAAAGAGAGCAAATGTTGGCCTTCAACTTATACACACCATGATTTTGAAGATAGGGGATTTGTTCTAGACTCACCGATATTCTGACATTTTATAATAAATGTTCTATTCCCTGTTTCGGCACACCCCGCCTCGGTGCCCGGGCAGCATAAGTGAAAAGATGCACACTGAGCTGAAAAAAATCAAATCAGCTCTCTGCAGCCGGCCTCCTCCAGGCTTCCACTGAGCCACAGGCTAGTATTTAGCTGCAAACCAAATGTTTGGCAGAGCCCAAAGAACCTTACCTGCCTTTCCGACATGATGTAGAGCTGCTCGTGGTCCTTGGAGAAGGCCATATCCCGGAGCACGGGGCCGGGGTCCACCACCTGCACAGTCTCGTACTGGAGGGCGCTGCCCCTGGGCCCATCCACCCGGATCTGCAGAAGGGAGGAAGAGGAGAGGCAGGGTGAGTTCAGATCCTGCGCTGCCCACAGCCGAACTTCAGCCCAGAGACCCTCCCGGCAGCCGTGGGAGAGGGAGCGAGCTCTGTCCCTGCACTGCTCAGAGGCTGGGGCCACGGGGCCAAGTGACACAGGCCCGCCACAGGCCTTGTGACAGGAATGGCAGAGAGATGGCGGGGAGAGGCCACGGCCGGCCTCACCGGGAATCCAGTCTTGTTCCCTGGTTCCCTGTGCCTCAGGCACGAGCATCTGAGGCCTTGCCAGTCCTCGGAGAAGAGGGTAGGGCTGCGGGGATGGGGGAACAGCAGATAATTAAAGCTGCCTCACACCCGAGTGTCGTCTAACATTGGGAAGGCAACATTTTCTGCCACATGTATTAGCAGAGAGAATTTTGCTATGAGGATGGGGGAGAATTATTTGAAACTGCTACCTGGATGTCATTGCTGTACCTTGAAGGGGAACCAGGCAGGGGACCAACCCCAGAGGTTTCGCACTAAGTGGTCTCTTTTTGGCCACTGAAGCCAGTGGCTGATGGTTATGCCACTGGGTCCTGGAACCTCTTGGAAGATCTGTTTGTGTCCCCAGAGAAGGGGGTGTGAGCATGACAGGAAATGTGCTTCAGGCATGAGTCATCCTCAGTCTTCCCAGAACACTTAGCAGAGTATGTCCTCTTGGCCATCCACGAGTCCTTCCTAGAAATGCTGGGACAACGTGGAGGCGGCCGGAAGAAGACTTTGGCCTACGTGCCTCATGGCTGAGAACAAACCTATAACACACACGGCTTTCCAGCCCTGCTGATGCTTGTCTGGCCCCTGGGTGTTGGCTCAGGTCTCTAGAATCCTCAGGAGTCTGAGTGCACCCATCCAACACGAGCGCTGCCCCATGCTAGTACCACCGCTCTCTGGAGTCAGGACCAGATATGACTGGGATTGTGGTCAGCGAGAGCTAAGCGTCACCGCACTTGATTAGATGCCATTAGTACAAGACTCTGTAACGTACACTCAGTGTCACTTTAGAGATTTCAATAACAAAACTGAGGAAAAAATCATATTCCAAATATTCCCGTTATGGACTCTTATTTTTAATTTGTAATATGTAATTGTTAACCTCTCATGAGAGCAAAAGGAATAAAAGAGTTATTCCAAGGAACTAAATTACAGAAGGGCCAACACACGAATGTCCACTGATCACGACCGGTCACCAGGAAATCTGCTGCCTCTCATTTCTCTGGAGTTCACGGAACTCTGACATCAGGTTATTTTGTGGTTTATGTGTTTAAGTTTAGGTTTATTCCAGATTCTGATTTGTTTTCCTTTTAAGCATTATTTTTAAACTTTCTAGACATCAGGTACTGGGAGATGGTTTGGGGCATAATTCCTTACTGGTACAATCCTCTCAATCCTGTGCATTTAGTGCTCACTTGTCATGGCTCACAGGAACCCCCAGCGTCCATCCCACCCTCTCTCAACCTTTGGGTGGGTTGAATGCACTCCCTGCTTCCTGGGGAAGACCCTGATGAGCATAAACAAATCAGCTTAATCTCACTGTCTTGCCACAGTGATGGAGAGAGAAGAGTCAAGCCAACCAACGTGTCCCATCAGAGCAAAGCAGGTGCTCACGACGGGGGATGAGAAGACATCTCCTCACCCATAATAGGGTCAAAGAGACAAGCAGCTCAAAGATCTGTTGGCAGCCCTCTTATAGCAAAAGGAGGGGAGCTGGAACCAGGGCAGGGCAACCACAGGGATGGGAAAAAATTGGTCTTTGGTGACATCACTGAGCTGCCGAATCAAAGTAACCCTAAAGTCTGCCTGATGTTGGAGCTTCCCAGTTACTCAAGATATTTCCTTTTTGTCAAAGTAATACAAAGGTTTTTCGGCAACATCAGAAGTCCTAACTGATATAATATTGATAACAGATGAGGAATATGAGACCCAAGTGCATTGAACAACTGGCCTGAGCTATAAAATTTGGGGACAGAATTAGAATCCAGTCTGACTCCGAAGTCCATGCTTTTCCCACCACCCAGCACATGAGAGACCTTGTGCCTGGAGGGGTTTTGTGTTCATTTCCTGGTGGGGGCTACCTAAGGGCCGGGGGCTGAGGTCAGGGTCTGGCTCTGGTCTCTACAATTCCAGAGGCTTTCTCTAGTCATGCCTGAGTTTGATGCTAAAGCACTTGAGCTGGACAAATATTCATTTTAAAAATGAAGAAATAAATGAATGAAGTTGAGACTCCTCTTTGCTGATTTCCCATTAAGCTCACGAGAACAACAACAACAGTTAAAGGAATTAAAGAGACATGCTTAGAGCCGAAACTCAAAATGCCTTGGATTCCCAGAGCCCTCCTTCTGTTGCCCATCCCCAAGCTACCAGATGTCCATGCCAACCAGGTCTTTTCTTAATCCGAATGAAACAGGAGTTCATGCAAAACCAATTGGGATTACCACCCAAGTCTGACAGCGTAGTGATGGCCTTGGCCCCCGGCCCAGCCGGGCTTCATCCCCACCTGGGAGCGCCCCTGGAGTGGGAGCAGAGAGTGACACTGAGTGCCCTGGCTGGTCTCCAGCCCTCTCAGGCCACTGTCGGCCAGAGCAGCTCCCATAGGGAATGCTGGCGGAACTAAGTCCCATCCAGAGCCCCTTGGTCTGATCCCCACAGGAAATTGGATTCAGTGCCTGAGTGGTCTTCTTTATCATCAGGCCCCAACTTCCCTGCTCCTCAGGACAAGGGGTGTGCTAGACACAGGTGGACATCAGAGGACACCAGCTGGCCTGGGGCAGGGACAGAGGGGTGGACAAGGCACCCAGCAGGAAGCACCAACTGGGCAAGTTGTCACAGGCCTGGCCTTCTGCAGGGAGGCTGAATGGAGTTATGTCCCCTACCCTCTGCACTCAGCCAGGTGGAGGTAAGTGACGAGAGAGGCATCCTCCTCATCTCCTCCCCACCCACCCCCTCCTGCAACTTTTCAGAAAAGAGAAAGGAAAGCATTCATTCATCCATCTGCTGAAAGAGTCTCACACAAGACATGAATAAAAGGAGTTCATGGTGGAATTTGCTGAATGTCTGATGGACAATCCTAAAATTGAGGTAGGATGGACCAGCTGCTGGCTCTCGGGCCTGTACACAGACAAATGGCAACAAGCGCTGCTATTTATGGAGCGGATACTATGTGTCAGGCACAACGCTAGGCATTTTACATATATTTATTTTCTCATTTAAATCTCATAACTCAGTAAAGGAAGCATGAATAGTGCCCCTATTTGCCGAGGAGGCACAAGAAAGGTTATATAATGTGTTCAAGGAGGGCACAGACTGGACACACACCAAGGTCTGATTGATTCCAGCGTCCCAGGCTCTATAGGTTATGTAAACCCACATCCCTTCCAGGAGTCAAAGGAGTTGATTTTAAGCAAAAATCACCGTGGGGTGGGAGGAAACATGGTTTTACCTACTGCAGTTCTTTTGGGAGAAAACCATGCATATGAATGAAGATGCTGTTGTAAATTTTCTAAATAATGATCCCTTATATTTTTGTTTTGTATCTTGCAAAGCATTCTTAAATAACACTGTCTCATCTGCTGGCTGTGAATTTTTTATGGTGTTGACTGCCAGCATAATCATTCTCATCTTACTGACGAAGCAGCTCAGATTGGGGCTGTTCTGTGCCTTTTCCAGAGTTCAATGACAAACCAGTGACAGGTAAGACTGGAACCCAGGTCTCCCGGTTCCCAGCTCAGCTCTTGTCTCTTAACTATTTAAATATTCCAGAAGCCTTTGACAAGGCTCCACATGAAAAGGTATTTAAAAATAATGAGTCTCCATGGGACTTTGGGCAGTTTGGCCATGAGGAGAAAACTGACTTGGAGGCGAGAAAAGGCACATTTCTGTGTGGAGACGTGGAACGGGGGACTTCCCGAGCACTAGTGTTATGACTAGTCTTATTTAATATTTTTTATAAATGGTCTGGCCAAGAGAACAGGAGAATGTGCAGATGATTCTGAGCTCTATGGGACAGCAAGAAGCCCGACCGTGAACGTGAACTACAAAAAGACGGTCAACATTTTGCAGGGGCTGAGAGTGCAGAACAAGTTGCCACACGGGCACATGGCCCTGAGACAGTGAGTGTCTTGGGACCGGGTCATGCCTGTCATGTTCATACAACACCCCACACGTAGGTGGTGCTCAGTAAGTAAGTCATGAATAAATGAAAAGCAACCCCCAGTCTGCCATGTCTGAGCTGCTAGATATTATCAAGGTAACAGGCAGCATCAGGAGGGGTCTCAGCACCACCATTTGCTTCTCCGAATACGTAAGGCAGCCACAAAGGCCAACAAAATATCAGGCAACATTCAAATGGGATTCCAGGGAAAGACAGGCAAACAGAAGCCATAATCCTGGCCAAGTTCACTTGAACATAGAAAGTTACATTCAGTCCACCCCTCATAAGGTGGAAACATAACCCAGAAGCCTGCAACTCAAGGACATTCTAGAAAAGACACCCCAGGCCACCAAGAAATAGTGGAGATTCAAGGAGACACGCTGACCTGTGGCTATGGCTCAGTCACCAATGCAGAGGCCACCCCAAAATTTGTGAGGTGACAGCTTAAACAAATAAGATTTTTATTCTACGCAGTGTAGACAATACTTGTAAATCACCTCAGCAGTGAGAAAGGATGAAAACAGGAATTGATTTTTTTTAAGGTAGAAAATGGAAAGAGACCAATGGTGGGTCATGAATGTAAACTTGGGTGTTTGGAAGATATTGTTAATCTCTGAGGCTGACACCAAGGAGGAAGCCACATCTCAGCCCCCTGTGTCCCTTGATGGAGTGACACATCACACACCACCCAGCAACCACTGTGCATTTTTTAATGTCCCTCTGTTCCCGGGCTCAGAGCAGCTTCTGGAGAGAAGGTGGTCAGTGCCAGCCCTGCCTTCCAGGAGGCCGGTCTCTTGAAGAGCTCAGATTTCACACAACTAAGGTCAACTGGCAACGCCACGGCAGAGGGGTATTCAAAGGCTCTATTTGTCCTTCCCAGGAGATCTGGTTCACTGGAGCCTAACCAGCATGATCAGCCCAGCCCAGGAAAGGCTGATCAGCCTTACGACAAAGGGCTTTCAACATGGCGCCCCTGACCACAAGAGTTTGACTAAAAAAACACATAGCAGGTAACATCAAGTCTGCCCAAAAGCCATCTTAGGAAACAAAATCCCTTAGGTCAGTAGAAAGACTGATCTGAAGTAGCAACATTAGCAGTGCTAACGGATTTCGTAAAGACGTAACACACTGACAGGAGGGTAAGGTAAAAATAGGAAGAAGGGTGTCCAAGGGGAAACGTCGGGTCCTGCGGAGACAAGAGTGAATGGAGCAGACCAGAGTGCCAATGCGTTCTGCAGGCCTCAGCTCAGCCCAGTGGAATTTTCTAGAACAGCACCAGACAAAAGAAATATAATGTAAGCCACAAATATGGGCCATGTATGTCACTTAAAATCTTCTAATAGTGACCACATTAAAAAAAAGACAGGTAAAATTAATTTTCATAATGTATTTTATCTAACCCAACATGCCTGAAATATGATCACATTAACATATACACAAGTATAAAAATTATTAATGAGCTATTTTACATTTTTTCTCTCATCCTAAATCTTTGAACCCCATGGTGTGGTTTACATGTGCAGCACATCTCAATGTGGACCAGCCGCATTTCAGGAGCTTGTCTGTGGCCCAGTTCTAGACTATTCTCTTCCCAGTGTTTCAATGCTGCATCACCAAGCAACCTTGCTAATAATTTGGCTTGGTGACTATCCTCCTGGGTCACCCTCAGTTGAGATTTTTCCCACGTCCCTCCCCTGCCACAGCACAATTGTGTCTCCCGGGCACCTTCAGCCTACAGCATGGCGCAGTGTGCCCATCAGCCTCATGGTTTTGGAGGTCAAAGGCTGTAAGCTCCGACCGTTGCCTGGTCTTCCTCAGCCCAGCCGAGTCGGGATGCTTGGTGGCATGGGCTGGTTCTGAGCCAGGCTAGCGCTCGGCAGGCTCATGTGACATACTTGTGCCTTGTCCTTCCATACTCTAGGCTCCCCTCCTACATAGCAGGACCCCGGTACCCTGGGGTACCCTGGGTGATGATCAAAACATTCAACAATTGCTCACAGCAGGGGACCAACCAGTCAGAATAGTTGCTATGGGAGCAGGTTCTTGGAGGCTCCCACCTGTGCCAGGTAATACTGCTGGGGGAGAAAGCAGTGGAGGGGGGCAGCAGCTCGATGGGGGTGGGCACTTGGGGGCTGGGGGTGGCAGCTAACTACCAATCACATGGATACACTTTAACATTAACAAGTGGCGAGGCCCCAGGAGGACTTAAAGACCTAGCACCATCCCTGCCTGTACCACTCAAGAACCTCCATTAAGGCATCAGTGTGCGCTGACTACTGCCCACATGCGGCTTGCCACTACCTGGGGTGTCCAGGTGTCCCTACCTGCCTGCCATCCCCAGCCACTCAGCATCCGTCTTGGGATCTCCTGAGGAAGCCGGCCCCCTTCCTGCAGCCCCCAGCCCCTGCCCGTCCACCAGCGAGCACTGCCTCCTGTCTCCATCCCTGGCACGGTGAGTCTCCGCACTGCCAGGCAGACTGCTATTAAAACATCAGCAGCGTGGCCTCCGCAAAGGTCAGCCATCCAGGGAGCTCCTGGCAGCTGCTTGTTTGTTTATTGGAACATTATCTGGGCCGGGCTGTTTATTTACATCCATTGAAGGATTGAACAATAAATATCGTCTCCCAGTAGCAGGCAGATGCTTGCACTAGAGCGTTCTGGCTGCCGTCTTGCTTGGACTAATCTCCCTGATGAGCAAACAGTGCTATTCATCTCTGAAGATGCAGGCCACCCCGCACTCCGCCCTCCCCTCTCCCTCCACATCCTCCTCAAACTTCCGGGTCAAGGTCTACACTTGTGAGACTTCTCTGGGCTGGGCCCAGGTATAAGGAGGTGGGGCTGGTGTGTCTGATCCGGCAGGCGGGGAAAAGGAGCTGGAGACGGAGGGGGGAGCAGATTAAATCTGGAGGCAAACGTCCCAGGGCCACTCTGAATTCTCCACCAAGGCTCTCACACCTCAAGTACAGTGGCCTGTGGCAAACCAGCTGGATGGTCAGGCCTCCCGCATGGGGCCGGGGATGCTGGGGCTTGTGGGGAGACCACCCCACCCCACATTCGAGCTGTGCCAGAGCTGGAGAAGGGCCTTGAAGTGCCCAGGATCTGAAGGGGGCCCATTTGTGAAATGGAGACCTCATAGGGGCAGGTGGGGACAGTTGATGTGACCCTGGAGGGAGGCTAGGGATCCAGGCTTGCCTCCTCTCAGAAGCTTCGAGCACGTGACGTCAGCTCTCCTAGCTGTTCTGTTCTCTGTCCTGGCCTTGGGATCCAAGGTGAGCCGTCTATTCAGTTGGCCCCTAAAGGCTCTAAATAATGTAGCTCTGGTCACTGTCACTCAGCATCTTGCCACACAGGCTGAAGAAGCTGGTGAAAGGAAGAATTAGTATGCCAGAGTGCCAGAGTCAGGCACATAGTAGGTGCATGTTTGATGAATGAATGAATGATCTGAGAACCTAACTCTAGGTCCCAGTCACCCTAGTTGGAGCCATGAGACACACATATACACTCACAGACGCACATGTGTGCACACGTATATCCACATGCTCTCTGTCTGGCCCTGAAGATGGGGCCAAACACGGTCTCTAGGACTTTCTCTTTCTAATTCTATGGAAAGTGAGGGAGGCAATTCAACCCCTGCTGGGACAAGAGGAACTGGGAAGGGTGTGGCAGGCTGGCAGGAAGACAGACACAATCACAGGCACGAGGCCTGAGTGTCTTGCCAACCTGCTGGCTGTGGGTTAAAGGTCTTGAGAAAGGGGGTCCTTCCCTGTCTGTACCCCTGTGGGGAGCTGCCTCATCTGTCCGTGGTGCCGTGGACAACCTCTAAGTTCCCATCAGTCTCTGAGGGGCTGCAAGTCCATCTCCTGCCAAGGGTTGGGGGGTGGTCTCATGCCCCACACTCTCACTTCCCACCAACATTCCTGCAGCCCCAAACCAAAGAATCCAAGAATAAAACTTTACTTATAATGGCATCTTGCATTGTCCTCAGGGGTTGTGGTTTTAAACTCATTCCACTCCATCTCCCCTGGACTTCCAATCCCCTTTCCCTGCTCCGCCTTTGCGCATTTCCATAGCACTTGTTACCTTCTCACACGCTATGTCAGGTATCCATTTGTTATGGCTATTGTTTGCCCCTCTTGCTAGAACGAAAACCTACTTAATGGGTACAATGAACACTATCCAGGTGATGGGCACACTTATAGCCATGATGCAAGCATTACAAAAGCCATCCATGGAACAAAAACAGTTGTACCCCATTAATAATTTGAAATAAAAAAAGAACATAAACTCCATAAGAGCAGAAATCTTTATTAAAGGATGCAACACAAACCCTGGAATCAGGCCACAGAATAGGTGCTCGATAAATCTTTCTTGAATAAAAAAATGGATGAAAATGACCGAGAATACCCAAAGTTCTCATTCCCTCTTCATTTGTGCTCAGGATGTAGAACTTCCGTATCTTACAGTGAGGGGCAAACAGTCAGGGACATTCTAACCGGAGACCCAGCGGCAGGGGTAGGGCCCAAGTGGCCCAAGGTGCCCAGCCCCACCAGCAGCGTGGACTCTACTTCAGGCCACGTCACATCCATGCCTCCCTGCTTCGAGTCCCCGGGCGTGGAAGGTGGGCATGGATCCTACCTCTGTGTTCACACTGCTTACGCTGCCCCAGAATAGCACAGTGAAGGCACTTTGCTGTGGCTTCCTGCCTCCAGCCAGGAGAAGGAGGATGCAGAGGGAGCTGCAGGAGTGTAAACAGTAATTAATTAGGCACTGTGTGTGCACGAACCCTGCGCAGTGTTACCAAACACTGTGGGACTATCGGGCCCTTTTGGGCCTCCCATTACACATGTTCACAAAGCCAAATGATGATTTCTAGGCTGCAATTAGGACTTCTTGCCCTGCCATGTTCAAACCAAAGGTGTCAGGGACAATGGCCTCTGAACACCTCCCGTAGGTGGTGACACAAAGAACAAGGTATAACTCTAGAAGAAAAAGATGTTGACGAAATAAAAAGGAAGGCAAATGTGGTTGATATAAAGGGAGTGCCAGAAAAAGGTCCAAACCAGCATATTTCAAATGCAGAATATTTTAAAACAGCTTTTGTTGCACCTTTCTAAGAGATTCATCAGAGAGCACGGTGTGCTGAAATTTCAGGTTTGAAATCTCGGTGGGTCAGTCACCTTGTGCCCGCAGAGCCAATACTTATTTGAATAGCTTGCACCCCAAAACCTCAGTTGGCCGCTGCCTGTGTGCCATTGGCCAGAAAGGGCAGCCTGCTCCCACTCCTAGAAGAAAACAGGTTCCTATGAAGAGATAGTTAATTCACCACCTGCCATGCGCCAGGGACCATGCCATGGACTTTACACGCATCAGCTGCTCCTGATGCCTGGCAGATGGACCCCGCTCCTCCGCGTTACACATACCAGAGTCCTGAGCTGGGGTGTGGGCAGCGAGCAAGCAGCTAAGCACACGGGCAAACAGCGCGAATCCCAACTCTGACCCTCAGGAACTGCGTGGCCCGAGACAATCCACTAAACTTGTCTGAGAGTCACTTTCCTTACACAAAAACCAGAAATAATCATAATACTTCATTGTTATTGTGCGAATATGAGAACGTCCAAAGTGTGTCAAATACTTAGCCGAGAGGGCAACAGTTAAGGTTCAATAAATATTAGCAACTATGACTACCCAAAGCAACGGGTCTCTACAATTCTCATCCATGCCCACTGGGAACACAACCCCGTGTGCTATAGGAGGAGAGGTTGGACGATGTGGACCACACACTGGGCTCCCAGTGCCTGCCGAGGTCACCTGAGGGCTGGAGAGAGAGGCGAGGACCCGCAGCCCAGCTCCGGGCTGTTGGAAGCAGCCAGAGGGCAGGGGAGCAGGCACAGAAGAGTCTGGGCCGTGGATGGACTGTGCAGGTCGGCATTCCACCACCAGAACCTTCCACAGCTGCCCTGAAGCTGCAGCAATTGTCCAGGAAACTCCAAGTCTGGTGTAAGTCAGGAGTGACTCAGAAAGCCGGCAACTTCGTGGAGGAAGACGAGAGCAGCCCTGTGCCTTCGGTTTGACCCGGCTTCACTGAGAGGCACGTCGTCCCTGAGGACCCAGCAAGAGCTGAGAGCAAAGGCAGGGCTGGCAGCATGCTGAGGGGAAGCAGGCCCGGCTTCCTAAAGTGGAGGCAGTGGGGACCTGGGGGACGGCAGGAGCCCATTCCCCATCCACACCCCTATTGCATCACCCTACAACTTACACAGGCCACTCTTGCTCCTGCCCTCCCACGCCTGGGAGCCTATCTCCTCTCCTCCTTGCTCCACCAATGGCTGCAGTCATGAAGGGGTTAATGCCTGAAGACACTCTGGGCGCCTGGAACTGAGGTGAGCAAGGATGCAAGGGGCTGCCACACAGTCAGCAGTTCTCTTCTGCTGGGATCCGGCAGGTGCCCGACGCAGCTGGACCAGAACGAGGAGAAGCCGCTGTCCAGCTGGAGGCCCGAGGGAAACAGAGGTAGGGAGGAGCCTGCAAACGCGCAGACCTCGGTGTGAGCTGCTACAGCACCTTCGGGAGTCGGAGACAGAGGGAGGCAGCTTCGCACAGAGCTTGGTGCAGAGCAGAAGCACAATGAGTAAGTGTTGAATGAATGAGGGAGGATGGCCTGTCCCTAGAGAGCGGGCCTTCCTCCCAGGCTCGGAGCAGCTTCACCTCCCCCGTTTCACATCCCAGATTTTACCCGTTGTCACCACCACCTTACAGCGGCTCCCCCATAAGCCAAGGCCTCCTCCCGGCCCCTCGCCTTCCTCCTCATCAGCCCAACAGCTGCAGCCCCGACCACCCAGGGCCCTGCGGGCACAGCCCCCGGTCATCCCTGCGCATGGTCTCAGGCTTCTTTGACAGGCCAGGTGCCTTCCTGTTTCCCCAGGACTCAGCTCCGGTCCTCACTCTCCATCCTGCCCGTGCCATTTCCCTCCCCTCTTTCCTCTCATTCCTCGCTGATCCCTTTCAACCAGTCCATGCCCACCAGGCCCCCTGATCTGGCCCAGGCCCCTCCTCCAAAGTCCTTCTCCGTAACACCTGCCCCTGCAGTCCCTCAGAACCGCCCCCTGCTTGTGCTCTCATGGAAGCCTGTTGTTCTTTCTCCTCATGCGCTTCCAGCAAGTTTTGTTTCAGCCGCGAGAGACTGTCTTGCGGGCAGGTCTGGGGCAGAGAGCTTAGACCCGAGGCTGTCTAAGCTTAACTCCTCAATCTGCCTGTTACCAACGTGTGCAACCTCGGGCAGGACTTTTCAGAGTTGTTGGTGTCCGTGGCTGAAACACGGGGCTCAGACTTCCAAGCTCGGAGCTGCTGTGAGGATATCATCAGGCGGATGACGCAACGCTCTTGGTCGAGCGCCTGGCACATCCTAGTGCTGCACGCACGTGCCTGTGAGTCACAGCTAGTTAATAGGTAGGTGTGGTCAGTTAGGACGAAGAAGAAGATGAGATGCTATGATGATGAGGATAACGTAGCAGAGCACAGCTCCCCCAAAAGGCCCCCCCAGAACAGCTCTGTAAACACCAGTTGCTCAATAGATGCTCAGTAAATTAATGGATGAACACATGAGTCCCATTAACAACGGAGAAGGATCCAAAGGGTCCCAGCGTCCTCAGAGACTTTCTCCCAAGCTTACAACTCTTTGATGTCCCATCCTTAAAGGACCAACCATGCTGGGGTGTCAGCAGCAGCCAGCCCTGGATGGTTCCCCGTGGGACCCTCCCCAGCCCCAAGGCGCTGTTCTGCAATTTTCTTGACAAATAAATAACCCAGGGAGTGTTAGACAAGCGCGTATAACCTCAACATCTGCTCTCTCTGACCAGCTGGGCTCTAGGATCTTTCCCTGCAGCCTCATGTAGCGGCTGGGGTGTCGGCCTTGTCAAAGGCCCCAGGCTGCCATCCGAAGACAGCTGTGTGTGTCTTTGTGAGGCCAAGAACAGCCCACGTTTGCCTCACCTAGAGTGACGGAGCGAGGTACAGCTTCCCAGAAGGTGGAGAACACAACTCCTCCACAGAGGCTGGGGTCCCCCCATCCACTCCTCATCCTTGTGGACGCCTCGGACACACTCACTTCCACTCAGCTCCAGAAGTGCACCGGTCAGTGTGGCGCCCCCGGCCTCTGGCTGAATGGCGGAGGGTTGCTCTGAAATGTCAGTGGACTTGCCAAGCCCTGAAACAAGCAGGGATTCAAGTTTTGCTTAGCTGGGTTGGATACCAGGATTTGAAAGTAGCCAGCTCCTGGGCTTCCTAGGATAATTTTGTGTGTGTGGTCAAAACAAAGTGAGGCGGAAGTGTGAGATGCGTGTGACCTTACCCAAGCCCCAGCTCAGGCAGCACTGAGAGTCTCAGAGCTCTTCCTGCAGTCTCCCAGGGGCTCCGGTGACACATCGTGCACACCTCATTATGGCACTTGTGCATTGAGGCACGGGGTCCTCAGTGCTCCCCCATCCCTCCCACTAGCCTGCGTGCTTCTGGAGTGCAGAGGCCACTCCTATTTCTCTGACCCAAGCTCACGGGAGCCAGGAAGTGGAGCCCCAGACTGGAGTCTATGTTTTCTGGCTCCAAATCTGGACTCAGCAACAATTCACATAAAAGCAGGCATTGTCACCAGCCATCGTAATAATGTTCAGTGTCATCCGGCAAAACAATGACTGCAAAAAATTCTTTGAAGAGCGAGCCTGAGCAGGGGCTATTGCACAGATTATCACGCCTTCCCGAGTCCTTCACCTCCCTGTCCCCAGGGAGCTCCCCGGCACAGCCATCGCCTGCATCTGACTTTTTCAGCAGCCACTCTGGGAAAGAAACACTTGCAGCCATCACGAACGAGCACCCAGGAATTCACGAGGCCTGGGGTGAGGCATGTGAATGGTTTGCAGTCAGAAAATCTGTTCCCAAAGATACGGCGGGGGACAGCCTTCCCCAGGCTTAGAATACTGTAGCTGAGAAGGGCGTCCCTGTCCGGGGATGACATCACCAGACGGAGCTGGAATGCACAGATGCGGAGGGCTGGGGGCCCTGGGGGCCAGGAGGGAGCATGGCTGTGAGATCACAAAGGGTCTTTTGACCACCCTTCGTCCCGGGGAAACCACAGAGCCCCGGCTTTAAGTCGCCCCCGCCTCCACTTGAGGGGTCTAAAGACACCCTCCTCAAATGAGACGGCGACCTCTGATCCCAGTGAGGGAGTCTCCAGAGCCCAAGTGCCTTGAAGGAAAAAACAATAATAATGAGTGCCTGTATGGGATACTGATTCCGCCAGAGCCTGTGGAGTTAATTGTAGAGAAATGAATTTTAAAATAAGATATTGGAAAACCATCCTCTCTGTCACTGGCCACAGTTATTACGATTATTTATGCAGCATCACCAAGGCTCGTGTGTTTCACAGCAATTAAACTATTGATCTCCCAGCTGTGAGGCGAAACCCACAGCCACTGGTCCTTGTCCTTCGGGAGTTGTCTCTCCCCATGCTTCAGGTGAGGAAACTGAGCCCAGGGAGGAAGTCACCAAGGACAGGAGAGTCAGTGGTTGGGATATTAATATTCATAATCACTATGATAATGTGATATGCTAATGGTATATTAACATATTATACTAATATGTGCATTAACCCGTTTGGCCAGCACTTACTCCGTCTTGGTGTTAGTTTCTAGGCTTGCCCCCCAGATCAAATAGTGCATTGACTAAAAGCAGGGGTTCCAGAGGGCATTAACAAGGGCCGCAAACCCAGCTTTGCCAGGAACTAGCTGCACGACCTTGGGAAGTAAGTCAACTTCTCTAACCCCTGCTTTCCTCTCTCAAAAAATGCAAATCGTAGCCGTACCTACCACATTCAGCTGACGTGAAGGTTTAATGAGTTAGTAGACGAAAAGCATCTAGCACACCACGCTCACACGATCAGAGCTAAGCCTAAGTCAGTGGTTATCATCACAGGCGTCCGTGGCTACTCACTGACCCGGGACACGCCTCCCGTACCGCATATCACACAGCTACATCACTGGCAAGCGGGAGAGGGAAGGCTCGCGCTCCTGGGCGTCCCCACACTGAGATCTGAGGGACGCTTCATTCTTTCCTGATGGTCTTGAGGCAAGAGCTGGACTTGGACCTCTCTTGCAGCTGGTCCCTTGGGTGTCCCTCAGCCCCCTCTCTGCCCGCCACACTGCACCTCAGGGACATGTCCCAGCGCCCCACCATTTCTCCTCAAGCTTACAGTCAATATTAAGCTAATAAAAGTTACACAAAGTCTTATTTATGAAATGCATTTAAAGTACGATTTTATGTGTTTTTGAGGACATGTTAAGGGATAAAATGTACTGAATGGTGGGAGTCTGGAACTTCATAGAAATAATTCCCCTCCACAAACCTTTTTGCTATAGGAAGTTGCACGCTCCCAGGACACAGTCTCTTCAGCCACACGGTGTGGAGGGGAAACGGGGTGATAGAAAGGACTGATGCTTGTGTTGGTCCAGCCAGAAGGCAGTGGGGACAGAGCAGAAGAATGGAGGGAGAAGGCCATGGAGCATGAAGAACCAGGGACAGCTCTGGGTGGTCAGATCTGCATGACCCAGGGAATGGGGGGCCCAAAGAGCAGGCTGGAAGGGAAAACCGGTGTGAGTGGGAAGAAGAAGAGAGTCTGAGACCTGTGGAGTGTCAGTGGTGGTGGCCAATCGACTGGTCACCTTTGGAAATTCAGGACTGGCGCTTGGATAGAAGGTCATTGCTTAGGACAATTTGGTCACTGCTATTCTAGAGGTGGATTGTGAAATTATGACACAGAGACACTTCCCACAGCCATAATTGAGACCACCACAATGCCAGGCTGCCCCTCCAACCCTCTCCCTGAGGGTCACTTTGGACACATCTCACAGATTACAGAACACACATTGGCAGGTGCCTGTAAAAGGGAAGAATACAAAGTCACATTTTCCCACTTCCCTTCATGTTGCCCCAGACAACAGCAAGGGGCTCACTCAGTTTCAAGACAGAACATTCTTCCATTTCCCATTCCGGCAGCTTAAATAGGCCCCGTGCCTTAACCTACATGAACTTACAGATAACCAGGCGCCCACTCTGAGGAGCACAGGAAAGACACACCTAGTCAACTGCCTTCTCTGCACCATCACCATCATCCTTGAACTTCAATATTTGAGAAATCTTTCTTTGGGTTAAACATTTTCAAGGAATTAAAGAAAAGTCTCATTTTGTACCACAATTTTCACAATTTTGCTTAGGGCTGGTTCAGGGTCTTTTTCCAAAGTCTGTGCTGATTTCAAAATCCAAAAATAGCTACCATTACGAAAAAAAAAAAAAATCTCAAGGTTTACTTCCCACCCTGACCTAAAACTTAAAACAAAATGCATCACACTCATGGTTAAGTGTGGTTTGGCCTTTTCTCCCCAGAGACCTTGGCCTTGGGTCAGAGCTTTTGGTCAGCTTCGTGCCAATGCCCACGGCCAGGGGTCGCTGGCTCCCTTTGGCTTCTTGGGGCCTTCTGAGGTTCCCCCGAGTCAGGAGGGAGGGGAAGGAAAGGCAATGAGAACACAGAAGGGAGGAGAGGAAGGTGGGGAGCTGAGGGTTGAGGAACCTCAAGAGAAACAGATTTTATAGGCTACTCTCGGGCTCCAAAATGGGTCCCCACAGAGCCTCTGCATCACCAGACTCTGGGTCCTGCATGAGAACCTCCCTGCGTCTCCACCCGGGACCTCCGGCCCCTTTATTTCCCAGCCCTCAAGGTGGGCCAGGAAAGGCATGATGGAAACACTTCTTTGCCCCTCTCCAGCCCAGCAGGACTTGGATCATGCCGGCTTGCCATGCTGCAAAAAAAAAAAAAAAGGAGAAACAAAAAGAAGCCAGCAACAAAATCGTCTTACGTCACTTAACTTCTCGGATTTCTAAGCAGGTAATTATTTTCTCATCTTCCAATGGACTGCAAGTACTTTGGAGAGTTTTTATTACAGACACTCCATAAATAAAGGTGTCAGATAATTAAGGATAATCTTATCCTCCACCCTCCTAAGCAAGTTGTTTATCCAATAGAGCACTGTGCTCTCCCCCCAAGCATTCTCTTCCTCCACCTTTCCCTCTAGCGCCTACGTGAGCCAAAGGGAGGATCTTGGAGCAGGGGAGACATTCCTGCGACTGGGGTCTGGGACACTGAGGACCAGAGGGACTCCCACACTGGTCCGCTGTGTGTGACCTGTGGGAGTCTCGTTTTCTCCAGTGCACTCCATCACTGAGCTCTAACCCACCACCTGCGGGGTAAAATTCCACTCGGAGATGCAGGAGAGCCAAAGAGAGTCGGGCTGGTTTCCACCCTCCATGGCTTCTTGTCTAAGAGAATTAAGATTCATAACACAACTTAGAAAGTAGTTTAATATTTATTTTCTAATTTAATTCACACCACACATAGTAGGTACACAATAAACATTTGTTGAATTAATAAATGTGCCACAATTTCAGTGAGATAAGGACAGTTATTTTTATTCATATTTTATGTATATACATATGTATATGTATATAAACTAAGACTCAGAGAGGCTAAATAATGTGCCCAAAGTCAGATATAGCTATAAGCAGTGGATTCAGAATTTTCAACCAGGTCTTCTCATGGAAACCCAACATACCCTGCCCTATATCCCAAGCTCCCCCTAAGTGAAGCACATTCAAATAATAGACTATGTGTGACCACAAAAAGGAAGCAATGGTTAATTGTGAGGAGGGCGCTTCCCAGAAGAGTGGCAAGTTGAGCTGACTTTTAGGATTATGACTCAAATGGCAGGAGCTGTGAAGAAGAACATGCCCTGGGGTGGGCTGGCACGAGCACAGGTGGAGATGGGAAGTGCCATGTATGTGCAGTAGAGGGTGGTCCGCTATGGTCAGGGCATGTGACTTAGAGGAACACAGTGAGGGGGAAGCCCAGGATAGTAGGTTGGATTCATGTACAAGAGACCCCTGGATGTTCTTCAAAGCCCTCAGCTTTAATCTGTAGGTAAAGGGGAAGTGCTGTATGTTTTGGAGGTGAGAACTGATATGATCTGACTTTTGTAAAATGGGGATATAAGCAATCCTTACCCTGATTTTCCAACTTGGAGACCCTGCCATGAGACCATTGAAGAAGAACATTTTCATTCCTTTAACAAAGGTGAGCACTCAGTTATTGTCTCAAACAACAAAAATACAAAATACTACTGTACCACCATGAGCCTCCCTGCTTTGTGTTGGGAGATGAATTATATTAAATTGTCCATGTTCTCCCAGTTCTTTTGTAGTCAGCTTTTTGTGCTTGGCTTAAGGGAACAACATATCTCTTTGCAGCAAGCTCTCTAACTAAAAATTTGGGAAACCTTGACGTTCTTAATATTAACTCAATCAACCAATTTAGACTCATGGAAAATGGTGGACTTAGCAACAGCATTTCACTGTAGCACTTTCCTGATTGAGTCATTATGGGGTAGAGAACCTCATCTCTCACAAGCTTCCAGGACAAGATTTTAAAATACAGATATGCCACTTGTCTATAAAGCATTTACTTAATTAACAATAGCTTAGTGCTTCAAACTTTGGAAGGTATTTTAATGTACATTATTTCAGTGTGTCCTCCCAACAGTGTGGTAGGCCAGGTTTGGGAAGTGTCCTTGTCCCAGCTCTCTAGCAGATGAAGAACAAAGCCTGGATATGAAATGACTCTTCAAGTTCATGACCACATGGTAACTCCATCAGGTCTCCTTGCCCCTAAGCCTGTTGTCCTTACCACATGGCCTTGGCCTTTAGTTCCTTTTAACAGCCCTGTATGTAAGGGGTTTGTGTCTGATCAGGAAAGTACACTACTTAGTTCTCCTCCTCCCTAGTTCCATCAATGAAGAGTGGAATGCGTAAATAGGGTGCTATAAAACTACCTGTGGTTTGAGTTTAGTTGTGTTGTGTTGGATTGGGTTGGGTTGAGTTGGGTTGGATTGGAATGGATTGGGTTGTGTCGTGTTAAATTGGGTTGATTTGGGTTAGGTTGTGTTGTATTGAATTGGTTTGTGTTGGGTTGGATTGGATTGGATTGTGTTGTGTTGGATTGGGTTGGTTTGGGTTGGGTTGGATTGGATTGGGTTGTGTTGTGTTAGATCAAATGTTGGGTCAGATTGAATTGTGTTGGGTTGTGTTGGACTGGATTGGATTGGATTGTGTTGGGTTGTGTTGGATTGGGTTGGATTAGGTTGGGCCAGATTGAATTGGGTTGGATTGTATTGCATTGAACTGGAGTGGGTTGGATTGGATTGGGTTGTGTTGTGTTGTGTTAAATTGGGTTAGTTGGGTTGTGCTATGTTGAATTGGATTGGGTTAGGTTGGACTGGATTTGATTGGGTTGTGTTGTGTTAGATTGGATTGGGTTGGATGGATTGGATTGTGTGTATTGTGTTGAATTGGATTGGGTTGGGTTGGATTGGATTATGTTGTGTTGGATTGGGTTATGTTGGTTGGATTGGGTTGGTTGTGTTGTGTTGTATTGAATTGGGTTGGGTTGGGTTGGATTGGATTATGTTGTGTTGGATCGGGTTGGGGTGAATGGGTTGGATTTACTGGTCTGTGATTCAGAAGAGCTGGAGCAGCAGTCTTCCCTGTTTGCTTTCATTCTGTGGCTTTCAGTGTCCGTTCACTTGCCCTTGCTGAGCCAACGTGGTTGCATAGTGACCAAGCTGCGTGCAGCAAGAGCAAAGTGGGGCGCCACAAGCAAATGTTCATGGTGCTCCAAACCGTAGGACAGGACCACATTGCCAGAATCCCAGTTTTGGGGAGTCTCCCAGCCTGCGTCCTCCCTCAGCTGTCTCAGGTTACACCTGGCCAGGCAGCTCCAGAACAGGGTAGGGAAGAAATCCAAGAGCAGGGAGGGGAGAGCAAGAAAGAGCCAAGCAGAGCAAAGGGAGGCCAGCGGGCGCAGTTTGCAGGCCAGAGAGCATTCTCAGAGCACAGGAATCTGAGTCCCAGGGAAGGCTGTGGTCAGTTCTCCCCAAAGACCTGAGGTAACCCGGTCAAGGAAACTCTATCCGGAGTGGAGAGAAGGCCATCTCAGCAGTGCCTCCCACACACGAGTGGTCCTGCAGGCAGGCGGGCTGGAGGGCAGGGAGGGGGCAGCACCCTTCTCAGCAGACCTGGGGGTCCCAGCCCTTCCTAGCCAGAGAGGAGAGACCGGTGACATTCCCACCCTTCTGAGCACCAGAGGTCACACCTCTGGCAGCCCCATCTGCTCACTAAGGGGGAAATTAAGGCAGAAAAGGGATCAGTTACTGCCCGGAAGCCAGAGCCTCAGGGGAAGGGGGTGATGTTGGTCTGTGTCAGTTGCTCTGAACATGGGGAGAGCCGAGCTGAGGGGGTCGGAGCTGCAGCCTCTGCCCCCTGCCTCCTTCCTGCCCCCTCCTCGTCTGGGGCTGGGAGCCAGGGAACCCTCAGCTGCCTGCCTTCCCCTCCCCACCCCCTGCAGAGCCAGCCTTTCCATGACTGCACTAACATCTTTACCTCCTGTGTTCTTTACCGGAAAACAGGAAGGAAGGAGGGAAGAGGAAGTCTTTTCAGAGCCTCTGGTGATCATCACGCGCTTGGCTTTTTTCTCCTTACCCACTCCAATGTCATCTGTCCCTGAAGGGAGAAATCTAAGGCATCTGCACTAGTCACACAGGTAATCACAGATGCCGCTGTGGGCTCCCCGGGGCCCTGGTCAGTGGTGGGCGTGTGTATGTGCATGCGTTTGTGTGTGTGTGTATGTGTGTGTGTTTTCTGATGCTGCTCTTTAGCATGTGTGGACGCTACGTTGAATTCTGCATCTCCTCTTCCAGCCAGTAGGTGGCAGAGCTGCAACAGCCCGGTGACTCCAGTCCTGCGGCGCTGGCCCGGCAGCACCTGCCAGGACTGGTCCACCTGTGGGCGGGAAGGCGTGTCCACACGCATCCCAGGTGGCCCACACGCAGGCTCCAGGCAGGACCCTCTGGAAGACAGCTATCCCAAAACTCTTCTGAAACCCCCTCTCCTCCTCTCCGTCTCTCTTCCATTCCCCTCTATTCCCCCTAGTTTTCTCTAGAAAGGGTAAAGCCTACTAATATTTACGAAGCACCTGCAGTATGATTTTCAGGTGGACATAAAACCTACCCACAGAGTTTGTGAAAATGCAATTTCTCAGGCCTGGTCCACTCAGACTCTCGGTCAGCATGGCTGAAGTGGGGCCCAGGAACTTGCATTTTGCATAAGCAGTGCCAGGGAACCCCAACTGGGAAATAGAAAACAAGCATATCCCAGGTACTGTGATGAGTGCATCCTCCTAGATCTGTTCTTAGGCCTTGTTCAATCTAGAATTCTCTCCACCTGTTTCCTCATTCAAACACATCACCACTGCACTCCTCTGCCAGGAAGTTTTAAGCTCTGCGTTCTTAAGGGACCACTTTGATTTTTCCTTGTGCTGAGTTCCTGGTGTTCTGAGATCACCAGACTTCCTGCCCTGTAAGCAGGTTTCTTCACATGCCTAGCTGTCATCCTAGCCTTTCTTTCATTCGGTGTTGGCTCTTGAAATGCCTGGAGCCTCCCCTGCCTTCCTGGCCAACCTCTGCTGGGGTTGTGCAGGGTGACACGACACTTCCGTGCTTGTCCCACACTCTCCGCCCCGGCCTTCCCAGCCGCCTGAATCAGACTGCCCTGTGAAAGGCTCCACAGTCAAGCCACTTCCAGCTGCACCCACAGGCATGCTTGCAAAACAGGGCATCTCCTTTGAAAGTCAGCATGACATAAGAACACCCAAAGTGGTCATACTGTGTGCTTCTGGGGTGACAATACAATCCAACCCTTCAGACCCTGTGTATTTGTTTGCTAGGGCTGCCATCACAGATGGCCACAAGTTTTGTGCCTTAAAACAACAGGAATTTAATCTCTCACAGTTCTGGAAGCTAGAAGGTCTGAGACCATGGTGTTGGCCGGGCCGTACTCTCTCTGAAGGTGCCAGGGAAGAATGCTTCATTGCCTCTTCCTAGTGCTCATGGTTGCTGGCCGCCATTGGTGTTCATTGGCTTGTGGATGAGCATAACTCTCCTTCACATGGCCTGTGTCTCTCTGGCTAATTTCCTTTCTCTTATAGGGACACCAGTCACTGGATTAAGGCCCACCCTATGCCACTATGACTTCATCCTAACTTGATTACATTTGCAAAGACCCTATTTCCAAACAAAGTCACATACACAGGCACAGAGGTTAGGACTTCCACATTTCTTTTTGGGGAATATAATCCAACCCACAACACCCATAAACCAAAGATGCTCCACTCACTTCATGCCTCCTGATTGGGGAGGGACAGCAGTGTCTCAGTGCTTCCCCAAGCACCGAATGACCTTTGACAGGAATGAAATCGTTTCTCTCAGTGGACACAGTATGAAAGCCCAGTTTGTATGTAGCCCCTGGCGGCTTCCTGGATCACAAGAGTCTAGAACAAGTCAGCTTTGGGCTTCCCTGGTGCTGTGGTTCCAGGGTGTGGGTGCCTGACCACCAGCATCTAAAAGCTTGTTGGAAATGCAAATTCTCCAACCTCACTTGGACCTACTGAATCAGAAACGCCATGGGCAAAGCCAGCAATCTGTATTTAATAAGCTTTCTAGGTGATCATGTGTGTTCTAAAGTTTGAGAATGACTGCCCCAGCAGCAGGGGACACAAAGGTGTCCCCAGCAAGTGCCAGAAGCTGACTGTATCACTTGTTGCCAAAAATCTCCCTGCCCTTCCGCCCATCCGTTCCCAGCAGCAACGCCCTGCCAGCAGCCCTCCCCAAGGCCCTCCCTGGGGCTGCTGGATGCCAGCGCGTCACCCCACGCCACGTTCACCGGCCACCTCTCCTCACCTGGCTCTCCTGCCGCCCACACGCTTACTTGCAATGCCCTTACCTCCCTCTGACTCTTTCTCTTGACAAAGAGAAGCACTTGGCAGGGGTTGGTTAAGTTAACTCTGATCACACACAAAACAAACTGTTATTTTTCTATGTGCCAAGCTGCTGAAGGCAAGGATGTCAAGCCCAGGGTGTGCGTGAACGTAAGATCTACAGCCACCCTAGCGTGTCTGTGTTCCAGGCAAGCTTTTTTTTTAAATCATGGTCTAATTCCCAGGGATTTGCCAGTGACAGCCTCTTGGATGCTCATCGTGCTGGCTGTGACCATCTCCGTACACATTCCCTGACCCGGGGAATGAGCAACTCCCATAAACAGCAGACGGTGGGTCACCTCTGACATCTGCTCTCCACAGTTCTCATCCCCTGGAAGGGCTTGCTCAGAGCGAGCGGGGCTGAGATGCTGGTGCACCGTGTGTTTGCTGCGTCGTGCACACGAGCAGACAGACCTGCGGAAGGCATATAGACAGGCAGGAGGGAGCCCTGGGGGCCATGTAGTAGAGGGTGGGATGTTCAAGGCAGATTTCAGAGATATTTCTGCGGTTGAGGGTGGGGAGGAGCTGAAGTGCAAGTACTAGGGGAGCCCTGTGTGCAGGTGGCCGACCTCCTGGGACAGTCCCAAGTCCCTGGAGAGACTGCCCAGCCTGTGCAGGGGGTGGGAGAGGCGGGTAAGCCCATGTGGGGAGGAGGAGGGGGCATAGGAAAACCTAGAACTCCACCCCCAGAAGAAGGTGGCAACAAGCAGAGGATGTGGGCACGTTACCACCCAGTCTCCATGCCTTTTTTAGACACAATTATTGTAGGATAGTAGTGAGAAAAAAAATACAATCAGGACGAATATGATGGGGAAAAGGGTTTGCAAAAGGAACGTGCTAGAGAAATCTGGAAATCTTTCATTCAGGCACTCCCGTCTGAGACACAATTTGCATTGAATCTGGAAACCAGACAGACAAAGGCTTGAGTTCAACCTCACTAGCAGGACTGCCTTTTCCATCTCCATTCTCCTGGATGTGACATCAGCATGCCAGAGGCTGTGGCTCCCACTGTCTCTATCACACAGCAAGAAGGTAGCACTGCGGAGTGCCGGATGCAATTCCAACCTCTCGGGGCCACTGTGCAGCTCCAACTCCAAACAGTGGCTGGCCATACGGAGGCGAGTCACTCTGTCACTGTTGCTCATTTAGTTGGAAACACTCGGCCCTTCTTCAGCACCTTATATGCCATATGCACTTTTAAACCATTGTGACTTATTTTGCTTTGGAAATTTAGAACATTGGGTCACTCTTTGAAACAATCAGAGATGCTCAGGAAGAAAGGGATGTCACAAAACCAGGTCTGGACACCCCTATCCTAGGGTTCAGTTTCCTGTGACTTAGAGACCTATTCAGGCTGTAAACAGGACAGCTGATGTACTATCCGTCTGGTGTCCCCTCCAGACAATGTAAACCAGAGAGGCCTTAAGATCAAAACTGCAAGGGTCGGGAAGGGGGCACAACTATATCAGTGCGTTCTCCTTTGGCACGGATGAAATACACGGGGTGACATAATGGAAATTCATGGAGGGAAGAGATCTGTGGGAGGAGAGATGCATAACTCAGGTGACCACTGAGCTGTGATCCCCGCGAGTTCACCTTGTCTGGCCTGTCTTCCCTCCTGCCTTCCCTGCACCCACAACCTGGCCTTAAATCACCTGCCCGTGTGCACGGCCAGGAGCCAGCAGATGATTCATGGACCCCAACAGACAGATGCCCTGGTGGGCACAGGAAACCGAGGGGTGGAGGAGGATGAAGAGGAGAGATTCCAGGGCTCTGAGCCCGTGGCATCTTAGCCTGCCTCCATGGTGCTGTTTTGCCCCCAGGAACCTAGGGACTGTCTTCTCCAACCCTTGGCGTTCCCTGCTCCTGCCCAGCTGGGGGAAATGGGCCAACCACAAAGGCTAAGAGCCCAACTCCAGAAGAAAGCAACCCAGTGTCTCCCTCTCACAGTTGCTTTCCTCCCCCAGCCAGACCTCTCATCTCTTCTCCTTTCTGCCGTCCTAGTGTTTTCTCCTATCTTACCACCCTGCCTCTATATTGGGGATTTGCCTACATTTGTCTATGGTAGAGGAGACGGGGGAGGGCTGGATGGTGGAAATAACTAATTTTTACTTAGTTTTTCTTCAGAGAATGTAAAGATGTGGGTGTGCTGATGCACTAGTAACAACCACCATGGTACTATGTGGTCCATTAGATTTTAGTTTTACAAAGTGGGCTGTACTTGCATCATCGCATCTCATCCTTACAATGATCTGAGGAGTTAGGTGTTGTCACCTCCAAGGCCCAGGAGGAAGCAGTAAGGCACAGCCTTCCACACTAAATCTCCAGCCCAGGGGCCTGACTTGGGGACACCTGGAATCTTTCAAGATAATTCTAGGCACCCTCCCTCCAAAATAGGCCTGCCATGTCCTCCTGCTGTTCAGGGACTCTGCTGTGCAGGCTGTCCCTGTACCAGGGGCTCCTCTGGCATGATGCTCTTAGGCCATGGGTGGCTGTACCCCTGCCAGGCCACCACAGTGTGGACCATTCTTAGGCTGTGATCACGCTTCCAGGTTCTACAAAAAGATCCGAACACAAGATTGGGAAATCTGTAATATATCGTACAGATCTGTCATGTTGGGAAGACTTGCAAGTTTCATGTTTTTTTCTTGCCACTTCGATATCTGGGTGGCTGTGGGAAAGACACACCACCCTCTGTGCCTCAGCTTCCTCTCATGGCAGTGAGGCCCTCGTGTCTCTGTGGCTCCTCCAAGCACAGACTATGCGATTCTCCAGGAGGTGGAAACTGATTGCCCTGCCAATCATCTCAACATGAGCCTCCAAAGGAAGGAGCGGGAGCTGGACCACGCAGAGCCCGCAGGGAAAATCGGAGCCAGCAAACAAGGGGTGAGGAGGGCCCTGGAGACAGTCACACTGTTTACAAAAATTAGGATCTACCTAAAAAGTTAGTGGAGAACTACAGACAAGGATGTCAACCAGTAAACTCCAAACCGGATGCTAAGATCCTTCCAAGAAAAGAGTGGAGGGAACAGATGGGAAGAGAGGAGAGGGAGAAAGAAGAAAGGAGTGAAGGGAGAATGGAAAGAAAAAAAAAGAAAAATGTAAAAGAACTGCCAGGCTTGACACTCACGTGAAAATGTCCCAGCACATTTGCATTTCCTGGTAATAATCATTTCTGTTTTTATTTATTCTGGCAGGGTTTGCATGTCATGTAATCACTGTTTTAGTTCATTTCCCGCCAATGATAGATTGTGATAAGTCAAGTTGGTTGTTAATAATGCTACAATTTACTGAACAAATTTTGAACTTGTAGTACAGCTTCATTAATATGTTTAATTTATCGTTACAATTCCTTCAGGTTAATGGTTTGAGAGTATGTTGGAGTTTAATCTGAGCAGTTATTATAAAGTGCTTGTTTCTCGTTAAAATCTAAAACTGAGATACCCAAGATTTACTTGGGATAAACTGGCCAGAATAAATCTCCCTTTGTTTTGCATGGGGAAAGGAATGAGAGTTAGCTATTAAAAAACGCTGAGAATTGGAGAGCTCCTTCAGATAAGTTTAAAGTAATTTTGCAGATTAAACGACCTTTCCCCAGGGTGAGTGGGAGAAATGCTTGAAGCCAGAGTTTATTCTGGAAGGGTTCTCTGGCTGCTGCAGGGTGGTAGGGACATCAGAAAAGGAAGGAGAACTGAATTTTGCCAAAATGCAGTATAAACATTGCAGGTTTCTGAGAAGGTGTCTGAGTGTTGGGTGACGGTTTACAGGAAGCAAAATCCACAAAGATTAGAACCGAGAACATACACACACACACACACACACACACACACACACACACACGCCCCAGTAGAGCACAAAACAGAGGACAGCAGCCTCCTCTCCTCTGGCTGGAGTTTCAGGGGATCCTCTGCCTGGCAAACTGCCACAATGCTCCCCCCGCTGGTCGCACATCTGCCGCCACCCACCTTAACATGTAGGGCTCCTCAAACTGGTTCATTCCTCTGGGCAACTTTTAGCTCTGCTCAGGAGAAGGAAGAAACCCTCACTTCTGTGGCTCAAATTCAGCCACCCAACTGCTCAGAGTGGTTTCCAGGGGGCCTAAAACTCCCCCGAGATCTGGGGTGTGAACAAGGATGCTTTGGAGCTTCGGAGAAGCATCTCGGTGCCTGGCCATCTCCAGTTAGCGGGTTTGTTAATAACCAAAGACAGCAGTGGAATTCTTGCCATTGTAATAATCAGGCCCCTCTGAACATATCTCTACCATCCAAGGCAATCTCAGGAAGACAAGTGTTACGGGCCGAATTGTGCCCCCCAAATAGATATACCGACGTCCTAACCCCGGTACCTGTGAATGTGACTTTATTTGGAAATAGAATCTTTGCAGATGGAACCAAGATAAGATGAGGTATTAGGGTGGGCCGATCTAGTATCACTGGTGTCCTTACAAGAAGAGGAAAACACCACGTGAAGGTGGAGGCGGAGACTGGCGTGATGCAGCTACAAGCCCAGGAACGCCGAGGACAGCCGGCCACCAGCAGAGGCTGGGGAGAGCAGGGGGAGTCTCCAGCCAGAGGCTCAGAGGGAGGCTGGCCATGCTGACCCCTTGATTTCAGACTTCTTGCTTCCAGAGCTGTGGGAGAAATCAATTCCTAATGTTTCTGGCCACCCAGTTCATGGCACTCTGTCACAGCAGCCCCAGGGAACAAACACAAGCCGGCAGGTCGTCCTCAGGGGCTAAGGATGGCCATGTGAAATGGGGGGTGGACACGGGCCCAGCAGGGCCCCCGGCTGAGCGAGGACACAGCAGCCCTTCCTACCACTGCCTAGTCTCTCTTCTCTCCTACTGACCTTGAACTTAATCACCTTGTATGACGGTTAATTTTATGTGTCAACCTGACTGGGTCACGGGTGCCCAGATGTTTGGTTCAACACTGTCGTGGGTGTGCCTGTGAAGGTGTTTCTGGAAGATACTGGCATTTGAATGGCTGGACTGAGTCCAGCAGAGGGCCCTGCCGGGGAGGGTGGGCCTTGGCCAGTCCACCGAGGGCCTGAGGACAAAGAGGGAGAGGAAGGAGAATCCCTCTCCCTGCCTGTCTCCGAGCAGGGACGCAGGCTTCCTCTGCCCTTGAACTTGGACTCAGCCTGGAACTCACACCAGTGGCTTCCGTGGTTCCCCAGCTCACCAATGGCAGACCTGGGGACTTCTCTGGCTCCTTAGTCGTATAGGCCAATTCCTTGTAACACAGCTCTTTGTAATGCATGTAAAGAAACAGAACATATTTTTACATCCTATTGTTTCTACTCCTTAGCAGAACCCTGATGAATCCACACAGAGTCAGACGCCCCCAGTGACGGGCCCCAGGGGCTCCCATGGCCGGGGCTCTGCCCACCTCCACCTGGCCGGCCCCCCCCGCCCCTGCGTGTCTCATCCCCTCTTGCCCTTCCTGTCCTGTGCCCCCGGCGAGGCCCTCTCTGGGCGGTGTTATAACCCCACAGCAGCGACGGTGCCCACGAGTCCCAAACGTGCCCAGGCTCTGCCGCGCTCCAGGTCCTTGGGCACAGAAGTGAGCACTGTCTGGGAGGAAGGTAAAATTTGAATCCTGTATGATTTATTCATCAAATTCTACTAAATTTAAATCCTTTTATAGAAATTTTCACATATAGGTTAAAAAGTCTTTTAACAAGATCAGATCACGTGGTCCCTTTTTCCCTGTGTATGAAGAAGAGACAAGAAGCCAGTCCCTGCTGGCACAGAAATTTCCGGCAAGTCCTCCCTCTACCAGCCCCCTCCCCCACGGCTGGGTGAGGAGGAGGTTCCAGCTCTTCCTGTTGTGTCCTGAGAACAGGGAGACCTGCCCCGCTTGGGGACACAGGTGAGCTCTCTGGTCCATGTGGAAGGAAGCCGGCAGCGGGGCACAGAGAACGTCTGGTCCCTGGGAAGGGCGGGGTGGGCAGATGGACACAGGGGCGCCTCTGAATTGTCTTGCCAATTCGGGCTCTGGCAGCCCGTTTTTCTTCAGGCGTCTGACCCTGCTCACGGGGGCCGAGCTCCGCTTCCCGGTTTCCACGCTGAGCGAAGGGGTCACCGGGTCGGGCGGGGCCGGCTTCTCTTCCTCCTGACAGATCCACAGTGAGGAGGGACAGAGCATTCAAAGAGGAGCGCTGGCTCCAGGCACAGCCCTGTCAGCCTGTCAAGCAGAAGCCTGTTCTCCACGAGCTATTTTGAGCCACCTTCTCAGCTGCGACTCTGAGCCTCTTGGCCTGTCCCCTCCCCCACCCGCAGTCTTCCTCCCACCAAGTCTTCGTCATGACATCACTGAGGCTCGAGGGTCTGGGGGCGGGCTGGACAAAAGGAGCATTTTGTGCAGGAAGCCGGAGGCCAGCAGGATGGGGTGGCCGCCTGCCCCTCCCCGCCCCACCTCTGGTCCAGTGGGCCAGGACGCCAGGACCAGAGGGTGCGATTCTCGCCAGAGCCAGGAGGTTCCACAGGACCTGGCCTCGCAGGACATTGGGGCAGTCATTCCTCAGAGAGGGTGGGTGTGTTCTGGCCCAGGAGCTGTCCGGCACATTCCAGAACTGGGGAGAGCCAGGTGGTGTCCAGAGAGACTGGTGCACGGTCCAGGGGTCCCCAGCGCCACCCTAGCTGGAAGAGCACCTCCAGAAAAGCACCCCCGCTTTGGCCTGAGGGGAGGCACTGTGGGGAAACCCTGTGAGCCAGCCTCTAGGAGATGGCCTTTATGTCCCCGGGATCTGCCACGCCTGCCTCACAAGCCCGTTTCCCATAGACTCACCCTGGTCATACACCCCAAGCCGCGCCTCTGCAGTCCCCCCGCACGGACCAGCAGGCCCCTCAGAGGCACCTCCCGCTCCACTCCATGCACGCTGGGGGTGAGAGCGGAGCCCCTGAGGCTGGGCTGGGTGGGGGCGCTGGGGCCAGGGAGCCATGCACGGGGGTGCACAGAGCAGGCACTAAAACATGACAGTTTATGTCTGCACCACAGGGTGTGTCATTGGGCATCAGCCTGAGCGTGCGCCCAGAAGACCACCTGACGCGTGGGACGAACGCAGCAGCCTCCTCCCCAGTCGTGCCTGGCAGCACCCACTGTGGGACAGGGGTGGGCGTGCTCCTGCTTTCCGAGGAGCCACCCCCTTCACCTTGTATCCTGCTGAGGTGGGGGGATCCTGTTGACTGGAGACCACCTGTGGCCGGCACAGTCCCCGTGAGAACGGGCCTTTCACGGAGAGGGTGCTGCCGTCCTCCAGGCTTAGTCCCTCCCCGGGGACGCACTGCTTAGAGACACATTCTCTGCTGGGCCACCAACTGCCCCTTCTCATGAGACGGTTGGCCCAAGGCGGGGAGAGGAGCCTGCACTTAGAACCGCACCTGCCCTGTGCACACCTACCTGACCGTCTCAAACCAGCTGTGCAAGCTGACACAGATGGCAGTGATGCTAATGACCAAATCCACCGACCTTTATGGATCACTAACTAGGCGTCAGGCACGGTCAGGCGCTCCGCAAACATTTCATGCCACGTTCACGGCAGCTCTGAGAGGGAAAGACCACTGCAGATGAGGAGAGGTGGTCTTTTTTCCAGATTCAGCCACTGAGGATGCTTCGTCTGGGCTCAGACCCACATGGTCAGGTCTCTGGGGCAAGCTCGGTTCGGTTGCTCCAAGGCAGTGGTTCTTGAAGTGTGGTCATGGGGCCAGTCGCAACAGCATCACTTGATTTGTTCAAATGCAAATTCTCTGGCCACTCCAGACCTCCTGAATCAGAGACTCTGGAGGTAGAGCCCATGGTCTGTGATTTAAGCTGCTCTCCAGGTGATGTGCACACACGCTCAAGTTGGGGACTGCTGCTCAAAGACACCTTTTTGTCAGCCATACAGGACACCTCTAGGCAGAGTCTAAATGCCCTCACCTGGCCCCTTCCTGAAGGTGGAATCTGTCTCTTAAATCAGCTCCAACCTTACCCTCTGTCACTCACCCAACCCATTCTGCAGCCTCCTCGTGACCTTTGGGAATACCACCGTCATCACTTCCTTGCTCCCTGCCTCACTTTGACTCTTCGTATCGTCGTGTGTGTGTTCCCCTTTTTACAAGAGGGTGTGTGCCTCCTATTTGTATCCCGCAGGACTCTGCCCAAGGTTCTCACTCCTGAGCCTGCCTGGACCCTGCTGTTGGCCCCCCGCGCAGGGACCCAGCGTTGTCACACACTGCCTTCACAGAGACCAGAGAGAATTGATTAAGCACAAGCCTTAACTATGGCAGCACTGCCCAGGAGCTGGGAGCCAATTCCAGCTGCTTTTCCTTGTTTGCATCACGAGCCTCCAGTTCCATCAGATTGTTTTTAATTACCAAAATAATAATAATTCACAGCCCTTTGCATCAGCCATTCTCAAGGGACCCAAGGGATCGAAGGACAAGGAGAAAAAAATGAGTTGACCTCTGGTCTCTGGCTGCCCTCTGGAAATACGGCCGGTGGGGCCCCACCCAGGAACCTGGGCTCCCGAGTTCTAGCCCTGCTGCCCCTGCTGCTCCCGGGTTCTAGTCCTTATCCGGTGGCCTTGGCCCAATCATTCTGAGCCCTCTGTTTACAAAATAAGGAAGATGCCACCGTTCAAGCAGGTATTTCCGAGCTTAGAGGGAGCCTGGTGCTGGGCTGGACACTGGGTACAATGCACATGAACCTAACTCCCTTCAGGGGTGCTTTGCATTGTGTGTTGAGGGCTAACTGAAATCCAGAAAGTGCTGTGCACACACGGGGAGGTGAGGCGAGGGATCACAGAGCAGATTTCTCTGATCTGGTTCTCAGGGAATGAATGGGATTCTGCGGATGGAAGAGAGAACAGTCTAGTTTAAGGAACGGCAAGTGCAGAGCCACAGCGGTGGGAAGGACCGAGGCATTCAGGGGACAGCGAGGCGTTCAGTGTGGCTGCAGCTGAGGACACTTTGGGGGCTTAGGGGGGAAGGGAGAGCCCTTCGCAGTGTGGGCCACCTCCCATCAGGGGCCCTTGGGGACATCAGCAGTGACTTAATCGATGGCTCACAGTGGCAGAGTAACCATCAGAATGAAGTTTTCCAGCTTTTGTAGTAGTCACTACACAGGGGGAAATGTTACCCACTCACCAGTGCGTGATCCAGAGGGGACAGGAACAGTGAAAGGGCAGAAAGGGTCCTCAGGGCTTCTTCTGCCCTGTAGGAATCCTGAATATTTCTTTACATCACCTTTAAAATGTAAACACGTAAAGAAGTTGGCTAAGCCAGAGAGTCCACTGGGGACCCTTCCCAGCTCCAAACTGTGCCCGTGTCTGGCCGTGAGGAGGTAGCGGACCACCAGGAAATGCTTAGGGGAATGGCTGAGTGCCCGAGCTGGGCCATGGTTTTGATCTGGGTGGTGAGTCGACTGGGCTCACAGGATGGGTGTGCCCGAGGTCACAGACAGCACCACTAACCATGGCAGGCACTCGGTGACCACGTGTCTGTCTCCACATCACAAAAGCAGCCCAAGACCCCTGGCATCAGGGGCTTCTGTTGGTGCTGAGGAGCATAATATTGATCCATGTGTTTTTCTAAATAAAGGGGAAGGCCAACCAAGGGCACTGGCAGAGCAAAGCTGCCCCATTTGCTGCAAGCCCCCGTCACCTCTGACTTCCAAACTGCTGCCTGGGTCTCAGGGTCCGCCAGTCACTGTCCAAGGTTCGAGGCTTCATTCATGCTAAGTCCGAGTGGAGACTGGGGCTAGGAGGGGACGGCAGGGAGGGGCAGACCAACCTTGGCAACAACTCCCTGGCTATGTTCGCGAGAAGCTTTGTTCTGCATCACCTAGCTGTGTAATAACAGCGGGAATTAATACAACCACAAATTAATAGCACAGAAGAGCAATTGGGAGGCAGAGATACATTCCTAATGGGCTCAGCTGAGAGCAGAAAGAAGACGGATATGGGAGCCTCTCCCGGCCCTGGCCCCTGACCCTTGCCAGCTGCACACGGCCTCACCTTTGCCAAGGACGGGGCCTACCTCTGCCAAGGGTAATCGGGGCCTGCAGCCTGTCCTGCTCCCTGGCCTCGCTCCCCCCGCTCAGGCTGGGGCCCAGGAAGTCACAAGATGCTCAGCTCTTGGCTATCGGGTCTGAGTCTTACACTTGTCCTGCCCCACTCCCCTGACGAAGTGAGAGCATTTCTCTCCATTGCCCTCCTCAGATCCTGTGGTTATGGAGAGCTGTCAGGAGCAATTGTCTATTAGGCTCAAGTGAATGGCTCACTTGGCCATTACATATAATAACCTCAACTTGACAGCATTTCTCCCATAATCATAACGGTGGCTGTTGCTCTCGGGCTTTCCTTCCAGGCCACCCCTTCAGAGGGCCCAAAGCACCTGCCCCAAGCAGCATGGTCACAAGAGGTGACGGGCAGAACCCGGTGTGTCCCGTGAGCTGCAGGGAGGGTTCCAAGGGCTGGGGACCTGTGGTCCTGCCCTCCCCATCCTACAGGAGGAGGAGCAGTGTCACAGCAGCAGCTAGAGACACCTAAGGGTCTGTAAGAGAGCAGAAGGGGCACATGGGGCTTGAGGTCTGGGTTCTCCACCCTGTTCGGCCACAGGACTCTGGGCCACCTTGGGCAAGGCATGAACTTCCACAAGCCATATGTACATCTTCCCTGGAAAATGCAGGGCTTGGAGTGGAGGATTTCCAAATTCCCTTCAAGCACTCACATCTTATTCACAGTAAGGTCATTGTTAATTAAGGGAACATTCCAAAGCCCTCTGGAATCCTGACACTTCGCTCTGCCATCCTGCACCTGTGAAGGGAGTGGGAGGAACCCACTGTGTCCACCTTGGGGGTGGAAAGAATATGATGGCTCTTTGCACATAATAACTGAGCCATGCAGGCTGGGGACAGACCTTCTTGTCATTTCAGTTGAAACTCTGGGTGATGCACTGCTGGGGTCACAGACTTTTCCTATTCCCCTTACATCCCTGGAACCAGAAGGCTTCTTCAAGGCTGTGTTTGGAAGCCAGAACCGCTCCATGGAGGTCTTGTGCGCTCTGAGTCTCCTCCAGGCTGGCTGCAATGACACGAGCAAGGGACGCCTGTGGCAAGGGGACCATGCCTGGAATGTCTGCCAAGCTCTTATCTGAGGAGCTGGGAGAATTGAATCAAGAATTATTCCATGGGCTGGGCGCGGTGGCTCACGCCTGTAATCCTAGCACTCTGGGAGGCCGAGGCGGGTGGATCGCTCGAGGTCAGGAGTTCAAGACCAGCCTGAGCAAGAGCGAGACCCCGTCTCTACTAAAAATAGAAACAAATTAGCTGGCCAACTAAAATATATATAGAAAAAATTAGCTGGGCGCATGCCTGTAGTCCCAGCTACTCGGGAGGCTGAGGCAGGAGGATCGCTTAAGCCCAGGAGTTTGAGGTTGCTGTGAGCTAGGCTGACGCCACGGCACTCACTCTAGCCAGGGCAACAAAGTGACACTCTGTCTCAAAAAAAAAAAAAAAGAATTATTCCATGAAGAATGGTCAGGTTTCTATAACCCAGAGAGAAAAATGCAGTCAGCTTGTACTCAGACTGAGACGGGAGAGAAGCACTCGCTGGCGGGAGGAGCATTCATGGAACCTGGGCAGGCTGGACAGCAGAGCGAGGCGTTTCTCCTGGAGTCCGTTCAGAGTGGTGGTTCTCCTGGGCGCAGGGAGCTTCTAGGGGCTGTACCACCACAGCCTTTCTCCAGCCTTTTGACTGAGACCTGTAGTCACAAGCACATTGCCACCCAGCGCATCCATGCTTCTGCACATGGAGGTAAAAGTTCCACTTCTATGTGACATGCATCCTGATATTTTCCCTTCTCTCTCTCCCTCTCTCTCTTTCTTTAAATAAAATGCTGGTTACAACCCACTAAATTGCTTTCATAGTACATTAATGGTTCTTACGCCACAATTTAAAAGTGGTTGGATGAGACCATCTCAAAAGGACATTCTGGTTTCCAGTGTTGTGGCTGGAAACCAGATGGCAGATCTCTGACCTCTCCCATCACTTGTTGCCCTGCAGCGGCCTTCCCCGGGTGTGGCCGGTGGGGTTCGTGGGAAGGGGTCTCCAGAATCCAGGCTTGTTAGGGGGTCCCCGCCAGATGCCAATTTGCCCACGTGTGTGCGGAGTGATAATGGGCTCTCCCCAGCTACTTGCCGCGCTGCACCTGCTCCCAGCCCTGAGTGGGAGCTCCCCGGACCTTCAGCACGGAGGAAGAAGAGGGAAGCGGGTGGTGGGAAGGTAGCAACAAGCACCAAGCACCAAGCAACCGTGGGGCAACGCGAGCACCAGGGGAGATGCAAAGGGGAGGCATCTGGGCCTCCCCACCCCCACTCCTTGCCGGCTTCTGCAGTAACAGCCCCGGGGGGAGCAGGTGTGTCGGGGAGCAGCAGTGGCTGCCTAATTGTGTCTGATCCTCAGCTGCCAGAGGGACGTGGCCACTGTGGGGTGTCTTCAAGGAGGTGTCAGGGTGTGGAGGGTGCCTCTCCCCGAGTGGGGGGCTGCCAAAACATGAAAGTTAAGGTTTTGTTGGGGGGGGCCCTGGGAAGAAATCCCGAGGAAGAGGTATCTTCCCCTCAGTGGGAGAATCAACGTGGGGCCCCACTTCCCAGGGGCCTGTCCAAGACTTCGCCACAGCCTCGTCTTACAAAGCGCTGCCAGCAGCACTGTGGGGGGTGAGGGCTGCCCCTGGCACAGTGCAGGACTCATCACAGCCGACAGCCCCTCTGATTTCTCTCTCTCTTCTTTCTATGCAGAGAGAACTTACCTCCCTCTCCAGGGTCCTGTAAGACCTAATTCTCTCTGTTTATTAGGTCCTTTGAACAAAGCAGTGTTTTGTACACATATTTAGCTATTCTTGTTATGCTCATTAAATGCATTTAATAATTGTGATGATTTTATAACATCTGCAACTTTTTTTTATACTCCATATTATCTCCTTACTGGAATTCTGTGACCCACTGCAAAGTACTGAAGTGGCAGGGAGGGGAAAATGGCTGCATTTTTGCACAGAGAAAGTCTCATGACTGTATTCAAAAAGAGGTGGACCTTTGCTAAGAACTGTCGCCTGGGGCTTTATGAGATGTTTTGCTTATTCTGGAAAAAGACACCTCCGATTCTGTGGCCTGATGGCAAACAATGGGTAAGTCAAAATTCAGGGCCCCGAACGTGATAGTAAGAGGAGCATCAGGACTGGATTTTGTGGGTTAAACAAAAAGAGGGAATGCAGGGACCCTACAGCCCTTCTCCCACTTACGCGTAGATGGTTGGTAGAGGAGAAACGCTCTTCCTGCTAGTTCTTCAGACCCACCCTCAGGCACCCCTGCCCAGGGCCTGGAACACCAGCACCGAATGGCACCGTAACAGGAGGGTGCTCTACAGGGTCCAATTTTCAGATAAGATTACAGAACACTTTAATGAAAAATGCAGGACTGTACGCTGTTTTTGTTGTTCTGTTTACCAGATCTTTCTATTAACCAGAATGTCTGCACATCCACATTGACAGGTTAATGTTTGGGATGATCACTCTACACACTGTGAAAATACTTACTGCTTCCAAATAATTTTTAAAAAATGTTTATATTGGGCATAACAGTACTGTAAAGACACACTTGTTGCTTTTTAACCTTTTCACAGTTCATCCCCTTGCAGAAAGCATACCCCCCAATCGATTGTTCAGTGACTCACAATACGTTATTCCATAAGCACAGTCTGCACAGCCGAGCAGTTCCACGCGGCAGCCTCCAGGGCGCCCACGAGCTGTTTCAGAAGTCAGGACCAGCAGGATGATGAACACTATGAATATTGTGAGTGTGGAGGGAGGGCACTGAATCAACAGTGTCCCTTCCCTATAATAAGGGGTTGGCTTAGTGATTGTTAAATCTAACTATTCTATGACACTGTGACTCAGAGGCCTGTGTTCTCGGCCAGGGGTTGTTCACTCCTAATTCCTACCCTCCTCTTCCCAGTGCCCCAAATCACAAGAGTTAATTCTCTTTCAATGAGTCAGCCTCGTTTGGTGGTTTTCAAGTACTTTCATTCTGGGGCTCCCTGGGCCAAAATAGAAACTTTTTTTTTTTTTTTTTTTTTTTTAGCTTTAGAGCTCAAGGTCATTCTATATTAAATTGATGAGTTCTGACATTATCCATGAAATGATGCATTTCAACTCAGGAAACAAAGATATCATTGTTCTTCTCTGATTCAAACCATCAGCAAACACGAATTCATGGCATCTCAATGCTCCCAGAGCTCTAAGACAGGAGAGGGCAGAGACTTCCAGAAAACAAGTTTCCAAAGATGAGAGTCGGAATCAGTGAAAGAATAGCGTTGACCCAAGCACCTGGGTTTGTAGGTCTGTAATCTGTCTGCTTTGCCACCTTCTCTCAACACATTTTTCCTGTTCTAGGAGGGAAGTGGCGCCTGCTGGTGGTCTGCCCCAGCCAGCGCGTGCCATTTGGCAAGACCAACAGAGTCGCTGTGCTGCTGTCTGCTCAGAGTGAAGGAAGCACCAGTAGAGAGATAAACAGCCCCCAGCCCGGGGAAGAAGTTGCCAGACCTTGGGGGAATGAGAGTGGGGTTGACATATTCTTTGTCATCTGCCTGCCCTACCATTGATGGCGGGATCCAAGGACCCAGCTGAGAAGAATAACAAGGAAAGCCATGTTCTTGGGGAAATAGCTTCTGCTCTCTAAGTATTCTAGTCCACACCAACTCTGTTTCTGGATTGAAGATTTAATTAGCTTCATTAGTAGTATAAATAAGAATGTTAATAGCTTTGCTTCATTCAGAGTGACGGATGGCATAACTCCCAATGAGCTAATGGGGTTTAGTCATATTCAGAGTCAAGGTGGTGAGCATCTGATCCAGGCAGCACACATTTTTGTCCTGAGTTTTCCAGAAGAGTCTTTCCAAAGTTCTCATATTGTATGGCCTGATTTGGGGGTTCAGGAATTATGGGCACCAGCACCTGTGTACCCATAACCTCTTCCCCTTTGGTACTCAGCCTGATCCCAGAACCCTAGCTGCTCTGGTTCTCTCCTGCCTCCAGAAATATCCTGGAATAGAAGAGATTTCCTAGGCAAGAAGGGAAATGACAAAGGAGACTTACTAAGCACCTACTATGTGCCAGGTACTTGCCTCCCAGGAACCTCAGAGGGTGGATAGGACCACCCCCCACTCTACAGATGAAGAAACTAAGGTCGGAGATAAAGGCACTAATTGCTGGCAAAGCCAGGATTTGAACACGGAACATTCAGACTGCAAAGCTCTCTTCACCAAAACATGTCACTTTTCAGCAAAAACAGCTGAGTACCTCGTTGTTCTCTCATTGTTCTTTGAATGTTCCTCTCATTTCTCTGACCAAAATATACACTTCATGAGGGTGGCAGCCAAGCCTCTGCTGACTAATTAACTGATTCCTATAGTTAAAAAGTTAGAAGCCAGTCTGAACAGCCATCTTTCTTCTGCGTGGACTTTGCTTCCTGCCACTGCTGGCTTCCTGCTCTTACTCACTCCCACCACACCCAGGAAATCTGGAACTTGGAGCCAACAAAAGCTGCGTCTCTCAATCCACTCTGCTGTTGTAATAACAAACCATAAAATTAACTAAATTTCACCACGGTGTAATGTGCCGCATAAAAGCGGTGGCAATGTGTCTGCAGGGCAAAGGAACATTCCACTGAAATCAGTTTCTTTTTATTGCATTGCCAACATTTAACAATTTCTCCCCTATAAAGGAAGGGAGGATGGCATGAGCAAAATCCACATGGACATTTGCAAATGTGCTACAGATACCTGTACATACGTGCAGCAATGGGTGATGTGTAAATAAAACTGGGCAATGGTCACAGGCACGTGCATGTTCATACACACTTTGTGTGTCCAAACATGTCCCCTGGCGTGGAAGCATATAAAATTGCAGACATGAATACTCAGATGCATGTACAGAAATAGATGTTTGAAACAGTGCACATTTGCCTGTGTTGTACACTCTCATACTTGCTTGACACAGGTGTGTAAATGGGCAGTCCTATGGAGAAGGATGTGTTTTATTCTCTTTCATATAAATGCCACCAGTAACGACCTTCTGGAATTCTTCAATCAACTACACCTCTGTTGTAGCAAGTTAAGCCCATTTCTGAGTCACAATGTTTAAAACCTGGATGTTAAATGTTGGAACATTCTCTTCCTGACCTACTGCTAAGAAAAGACAGCCAAAGTAGCTTCAATGTTTTTGGCAGGATTAGCTTTATCCAAAATGATACAACCAACTGATATTCAAAAGGAAAAAAAAAATAAAGCAGGAACAATGAGCTTGAGAGGATATGAGGCTCTCCTCATATTTCCAGGCTGGGTAAATCATGTCTTGCTCACTAATGGGCCTTCTCTTGCACTTAGGAAGGAACTGCTGTATGAGACCAGAAAACCACTCCCAGCAGCTAAGTAAGTCTCAGGCTGATAGGATCTGCCTTTGCCCAGCCCATAACTGCCCAGCCCAAAGAGCAAGGATGTTCTTCTGACTGTCTGCCCTAAGTTCTTCCCGGTGCAACTTAAGTCCATTTCCTTTTGTGGTGAGGGAAATCAGGTGTTCATCACACCTCCATGTATATGTTGTAGAAACGTGTTATTTAATTGGGCAAGGTCTTCTCAATTTGGGCAAAGTCTTCTCTGAAATTCACTACGACTTTCACCCTCTATGAATCTCATATTCCCAGCTGCATACTGTGGTGAGGGTATGCTCTTAAAATTTCCCATTCCTGAAAGGACTGCAGGATGGAGGGCTGTGGCTGATGTGCTTTGTAAAGAGCACTGGATCAGGAGTCAGAGGAGCTGGGTCCATGCCAGTTCTGCCATGGGCACAGGAGCTGTGAACAGACACAAATTCCTCCCGGCCTCTAGATGAGACCGTGACACTTTCGTGGATCAGTGAGACCCCCTCCAAACCCTGTGACTCCAAGATGTTTTGAAACCCACTGATGAAAAGCAAATGCCAATCTTGCTTTTGTGGAAAACAAGCACACACAGAAAGAATACCTCTGATGCTGTCAAAGCCAGCCAACTATTAAGTCTGGATGAAATGTAGTGTCAGTAAGAATGAGTTGCTCCATGCTTTCAGGACAAATTGTCTTTAGAATGCTGCCAGTACAGTAATTACTCAGATATTTACACAGTGATTAACATTCTCACCCTCCAAATCATATGAGGATGTTCTATAGCTAAGCAGATCTCCTACTACTCTAGCCTGGGATGTCTTGTAAGAGAGCCACAATGCTCAACATTCAATAAATGATTATGTAGAGACCACATTGTAAATATCAGGGGGTGGAAGGTGATCTGGCTCTAGGGCCACAACAACACTGAACAAGACGTGGGACCTGCCCTCAAATAATAACTGGGGAAACTGATGGCCCCAACCACCGCTGCCCTCATCGGGCACCTAGCTCCCATCCCCTGAACAGGAAAACTGTCCTATTCTTCCTCAAGAAGACAAATTTCTGGGCTCCAGCAGCTTCTTAAAGAGACACTTGGACGTTGGGCTCTCTCCACCGGCCACGCCAGGGAAGAGGGATGGCTCACGTCTCAGCCAAGAGGATGACCCAGACCACTCATCACTGTCTTCCATGCTGGTTCCTCTCAGGGAACTGTCACGGCTGACGGGGAGAAATGGAAGCCCACTGACACTTCCAGGATGAGACACAGCTTCTTCCAGAATGTCGAAAAGCCCAGGAAAGAGAAGCCCCCCACACGGTCTCTATCCTGGCTCAGACGATTATTCAGCTAGTAAATAGAGGGTAAATGGCATTCTTGCCATTTTACAGACCAGACAAACTGAGACCCGATGAAAGAAAATGATTCACAACTGGAGTCACAGAATGTTAGCGCTGGCCTAAACAGTAGCGATCTTCTACTCAGCCCACACTTTGTAAGTGCAAATTCCGATGCCAGAGATGTGACCTGTATTGCCCAATCACCAATCTAATGTTTCCTATCATACCATGCCAGCAAAGACCATGTCAAAGTTTATCGCAGGAAATAAATCTTTCAACTTAAATTTCATACCAATTCTAAGTCATATATTCCATATTTTATCACATGAAAAGATTTGTTTTAATAAAACCATTGAGATTCCTCCCATTCTCCCTTTCACAAATATTTATTGTGTACACACCATAAGCAAGGCATCAATAAAAAGGAAAAAGTGTTCCCATTTTGTGAAGAGTAGCAATTATATTATGAATGTATTTTCTCACATATAAGAAATAAACCTTAACATAATCTCTTCTTCCCCCCCCCCCCGCAACAACAATTGTGAATGTTTAGACCTGAGTCTTCCATCTTTTTACGGTAGGATGGAATACTCAAGCGTCCCCCCAACACTTGGTTTAGATGCTGAATGACCTACCCTTTCTGCAGCCAGGACTTATCGTGACTATATTACAGAAGACTAGATTTTAACTGGAAGCTTCTTTGAAAGTATGACAAAGCACCTCCAATGGTTCTTATCTAAAAGGACCTAGCACAGAAGCTGAACCAAATAATGGAAACTTTTGCTTTTAAACCAAAGACACTGTAACATACACACACATCATTTGAGATAAATAACACAGATCAAGACTGAAAACATTTGCTCGGCTTCCCTGGCTCGCCATGGCAGGGAAATGGTTGTATTAATATGGCGGCAGTGCTGGCCCTGCAGATCTCACATGGTTTCCTTCCCTCTCTGGGTGTTGTCCACGCTCTCTGCTTCTGACCAGTCCCACGTGCGTCTGGGGCACAGCTGAGACCGAGAACTCAGTGGATTGTATCCTGAGTCCTTCATGGCCTGGTTGAACTTAAAGGGTTGAGGGTCCAAGGAAAAACCACCCTAAACACTTCTCCCAACCCTCTTCACTATATTATTTACTCAAGTTTAAAACTAAATAAAAATCAACTTCATGGACTGTTCTGAAGGGAAACAAGATAAAGAAGATGCTGAAGAGGACGTGTGGAAAGAGCAGAGGGCACTGTTGCTAGGCAACCAGCCCCCCTCACCTGTCCACCAAGGAGGCGGGGCTTCCATGTCGCCCAGATGCAAAGACCCAGGTTTTTCTGAGCATCAGCTGGTAGAACATCCAGGTTCTCCTGCACCTTCTGCCTCCCCATCCCTGTCCCCACAACAGACAGCATGGATTTAGTGTACCCCAAGGACAGCTTTGCTCACGGAGAGAAGCAGAAAAGAGGGGCATACAGGAGGGTGCCTCGGGGAGGGGACAGAAGAGATGGGAAAGGGAGATGGAAGAGAACACAAGAGAATCAGGAAATTGAATACAGTAAAAGATCTCTCTGCAGCATCCTCCCTCAAGCCCAGTTTTCTGCCTAGGTTCTCAACTCATTCTGCAGAACCCACAGCGGCTATGCACAGACGGTGAGAACCAGCCTTGGAGGAAGCAGCAGGACATTTCAAGGGGCCTGAGGGTGAGGACTCAACCCTAGTCATGGCCCCTCCACAGAGACAATGACTGTTAAGTTAGGGAGACTCACATCCTCTGTCAGAACTGAGTTACAGCTGAAGACAACGGGGCATTTATTTACTTGCACTGAACAAGTTCCTGGAATCGCAAGGAAACAGTAGTGACATGAAGCTGTCTCCAGCCCTTGGGTCTTGCAGGCTTTACCACACCATATTTCATCTAATCTAAGGCACCAATTGTATGGCACTCTATAATTTTATGTACTACTAAGAAAGAAAAAAAATGCTGGCAATTAACTATGACAATGCATTGATTGTAAGAAGCATTCAGTTTCAGAGATGCTAGATTGTGAGGAAAAATGTGTGTTTTAGGATTGTTAATATATAGTAAAATCTAACTCCCTTACCATGGCATCCAAGCCCTTCCCAGAATGGCCCCAATCAACATGTCCAGCCTCATAGCCTGTCTCCCTGCATGGACCAGTGCTCCAGCCAGACCTGATTCTGCTCCATCAGCACACTCACAACTTCTTGATTCTGGGTCTGGGCTGAGGAAAGCAGAAGCTTGGGCCCAGCCTGCCTCCCTGCCTGGGCAGTTGTCACAGTTTTGTCATCATCATCATGCCCCTTACCCTCTCCCTTATAGCATAGTTCTGGGCATTTCAGGGTTTAGTTCTTTCTCTAGATTATAAGTTCCTTGAAAAAGATGAAACAACAATAGTTAACATTTGCTGAGTGTGCATGAGGTGCCAGATAACATAAGTGTACACTGTATATGTTTCATTTGTATGTATGTAGTGGGTGCCATTGTAATCTAATAAGGAAAATAAGATATAGATAGTAACTATGGCAAATTCATACCAGCTACTAAGTATATTATGATACTTCATCAAAATGGGCTTCAAACATACATCTAGGTCACACCATCACCGCATTTTCAACCATTTAAAATGGATCTTAGTGGCCTAAGCATGGGCATCAGGCCAGGCAGGGAGTGACACACCTAAACTAATCCATCATGGATTTTTCTTGGGCAGCCAAGTGGCTTTGAGATCATCCAGTCCGACTCTGTCTCTTACCGTTCCTTCTCCTCGTAACATTAGAAAAATTATTCCTGCCGTTAGGGAATTTATGTTATAAATAAAACACAGCTTTTAAGACATTACTGAAACTAAAGAAAAAGGCAACTAGATAAAAATAATAACGTTGGGTAAGAGCATGAATAACAATGCTGATAACAGGAGAATTCTGGAGCCATAGTAATATCCTTCGTCTAATAAAGGTTCTGTGAATGTAGTGAGTTCCAAATAGAGTCATCTTGGCTGTAAAATAAGAAGCTTCTGTGATTGTTGTTGTTGTGGGTATAAATTAAGCTGGGCTTTAAAATATCATGCTGTAGACAAGTGTGTTTTAATAAACATGAAAGCACAACCCAAAGCAAGAGTTCTGCCTGTTTCTCTAGCTCGGGGATGTTCCCGGGGACAGGCGAGAGGGCCGGCCACCCTGCTGACCACCTCAGAGGGCTGGAGTGCAGCTGACCTCTGGCCTTTGCAAGCTGGCTGAAGGAGAAGGCAGCTGCCTGAACCCTCTGGACAGGTATTGTTTTCCCTCAGAAGATGTTTATGAGAGGATTGAGGGATGCCGGCAGGAGTCCTTGTCAAAGACCAAGCCCTGGGAAAAGTAAGGAGACCAGTGAAGTTCTGGTATTGAGGATTGATTCAACAGAATTAGATATTTTTCTTAAGGTTAGGAAAAGACACTACAAAAGGAAGACGAGAAGCTACTTTGAAGTGATAAAGATTAGTAGGGGAAAGGTTTTCAATGGAAAGTCTTCTTTTAGCAATTTTTAATTGTGGTAAAATATTCATAGCATGAAATTTACCATCTAAACCATTTTGAAGTGTAAAGTTCAGTAGCATTAAGTACATCCACATTGTTGTGCAACTATCACCACCATCCATCTACAGAACTCCTTTCATCTTGCATTACTGAAACTCTATACCTATTAAACAACTATTCCCCACTCCCCCACACCCCAGCCCATGGCAAACATTATTCTACTTGCTGTCTGGAAAATCCTTTTTAAGTGGACCATTTCATAATCAGTATTGCACTGTCCTTTCAGGAAGCCTTCTGAAACTCTTGTCCTTTGAAAAGGGAAGACCCATCCTTCCAGAGTCCTCAGGCTTAGAGAGTCACTGGTAAGAGGAACAAGTGGGAAACTGAGGCTTGGAAGAGAGTAGGACATGGCTTGCCTCAGAACACACAATGTTAAAAGGTTAAGTGCACAAACAGGTGCTACCTCTCTGATAACAAACACTCGGTTTAGACAGTTGCCACCCACATTCACACCCACCCATAACACTCACACTCAAGTCAACTTGAATATTGTGTCTTTCTTTAGACTGGGTCTCACTCTGTCCATCATAGCTCACTGCTGCCTTGAACTCCTGGGCTCAAGTGTTCCTCCCACTTCAGTCTCCTGAGTAGCTTGGACGACAGGCAGGAGCCACCATGCCTGGCTAATTTTTTTTTTTTTTAATTTTTTTGTAGACAAGGGTCTTGCTATGTCGCCCAGGCTGGTCTTGAACTCCTATGCTCAAGGGATCCTCCCAGCTTGGCCTCCCAAACGCTGGGACTGTAGGCATGAGCCACTGCGCCCGACCTAATACTGTGTGTTATCAGGATGCTGCAAGTGCAATCGTTGCCTGCAGGTAAGAGAACAGGTTAAACGCTTTCTTGAAAGCACCTGTCCTTTCCCAGGAGCGACAAGTTACCTTAAATGTGCACATCCCAGCTGTGTCCACAGCACAGAAGGGATGTCATGAATGGGCCACAGGTGTGTCAAGACACGGATTTCCCCCCACCTTAGCCCTTGGGGAGGCAGCTGCCTGCCACGGCATGCAGCCTTGCATACCCCCCAGATATTTTCATTTTCTGCATGTGTCTTGATGTAAGAAAGGACTGTTGAAGGATGGGTCTTCCTTTCCCACAGGACAGAAATTTCAGAAGAACTATGAGCTCTCTGGAGGGAAGGGAGGACCAGGGCAATGAAGGGCTACCCTAGGGTCTCGACCGCTGTAGAGCAAGCACCGCATCTCCCAGAGCATCCGGATGCGCCTCACCCACCCTCCGCACCGAGAAATAGCCATTGGTGGCCCTCTCCACTGAAGGCCAGCGTGCAGATCCTGCCGCCTTCCTCTCAGTGGCAGTCTTTCGCTGTCCCCTCTCCCTTTGCTTCTTTAAGTTATTCCGTTACCTACGTGAGTGGTTTGATGCAGATTCCCAACAGCTGTTCATCAAAACATCTATTTCTACTTCTGTCCTCGAAGTGTTGCCATGTCACTTCTCTGTACTGCAGTTTAATTATGTGTCAAGGAAGAGATGAGTTGAGAAGGTCTTGCTTCTCAGTGGACCTGGAGGCTAATAATATCTCCAAGGCATCCTGTGTCTAACCCCGCAGCAATACGTGTCTTAGCTGGGAGAACCCCTCCTGGAGTAAGAGACGCCAGGACTGCTGTGGATCAGCCGCGCCCTTTGGAGCATCTGACCTCAGCTTCCTCACTGGGAATTTGCAGATAATCAATATTTCCCTCAAAAGAATAGGTGCCAGCAATTTGTAGATGTTGGTGAAATGAATGAATGAATGAATGCATACATACACATGCCTAGATCCTACATCTTTAAAATAGTTCCTTTTGGGGATGGGCGTAGGTGTGAAAGTGGGAAATCCCATTAATGAGCAGAGTGTTTAATAACCAATAAAATACAGGAGTTAAAGTCCAGACTCTTAACACATTAAGACTGACTACTTTGACTGGCTAATATTAGAACCTCCAAAGCACACACAACTATACAGCCTCGGTAAACAAACTTCTCTGTTAAATCAACACTCCAAAATCATTAATCTCAGGAAATGAATAACTCTAAGAAATGATCTGGGTAATGGTGAACTATAATAATTTGCACATCCATGGGTGCTTGTTAAACATGTATTGAACATTAACACTTTGTTCTTGCTTATTTCTTATTGATCTCTCCTGTAGAAGGACATGTTATATCTTACCTACAATTATGACAACTACCTAGCTGCTATGTTATTGTTTGGTGAATCTCTCTTGAATGAATGAATGAATGAATGAGTGAGTCAAGAAGAGGATCTGCAGAGCAAGTGGGGAAGGAAATGATACTACCCATGGCCCTAACACACAAGTTCAGGTCACTCAGTTGCTCTGGGAACATCATGGAGTTGTGGCCCTTAAACCTCTGGGCTGTGCCAGCCACCGCCAGTTGGGAACTTCCCTCCAATAACCATGGCTACATTATGCTCCTGGCAGGGCCCCAAAGTTCCAGTGTCTCGCCCCCAAGAGTGACTCTTCTGGCAGTGCCAGAACAGCCTCAGCCTCACGAAAGAGCCCAGCTGGACCATAAATTGTACAGACAAAGATAAAGACACGCATTTTCTCTGGGCTCAAAGGACCTCAGCGTGGCACATCACCCTCCCCTCCGCCGGGCCAGCATGGCCGTTCACATGGCTTTGCCTTCTCCTCTGCTTTCTCCCCTCTCCCGCACTACTCCTTTCTCTCCTTTCCCATCTGCCACATGAGCTATAAGGCTCCTATAATTCCTGGTCACTGGAGCTGCATATCATTCCAGAGCTGGTACAGCAGGCTGTTTGTTGGGATGACCTTGAAATGACCTTCTCAAAGCGTCTTTCTCAGCACTGGTTCAACCTTGTTCCCACAGACAGCTGTGGGCTAATGAGAAGCACCCAAGTTGAAGTCAGCAGATCCTGGTCCAGATACTATGACTTGCTTCCTGTGTGACTTTGGGCAAGTTGTCTGATGTCTCTGAGCCTTATAAGACAATGCTAACATCAGAGGATGGGTACAAAGACAAATGAAATATCTTATAGTTTTAATTAAACTTAGCATTTCCAGCATGCCTTGCAGGTTACAAAGGATCTTCACATTATTGGCTCACGTTGAGAGAGGTAGGTAAATGTTTTAACTCAGTTTTTTAGGAAATAAAATATCAAGTGACTTACCCAAGTCAGCAATGGAGAAGGCAGGAATAAAACTCAGCTTAGCAGGTTCCTTATCTGCTGCTGATTGTACCCTTCTCCCTATGAAGCAAACCTTTGGCTAGAATTTTTTTGGTAGCTCTGCTTTCCAAACATGCTGGAAAGGCCACAGAGCAATCCGGAACCCTAGATTGTTTTCCCTTTTTGGCCACTAGTTTAATTTCTTGGATGCTACAAAATAACATTTCATCCTCCATTTAGACTTAATGCCTCAGTTTCCCCTCCTCTGCCCACTGCAGCAGGAGCAGGAGGCCCCCTCCTACTGAAAATGGTCAGGATTATGGAAGGTACTGTCTAAAGTCTTTTGAGATGCTTAGAAATCAGTTTTGGATAATTGATACACACATACACTTTACTGGAAATTCAGATGCGTCTAAGGGCCTAGAGAAAGTGCAGGTGCAGAGGTTCAGGTGGATGTTATTGATGAGCTGTCTATTCAGGGCCTTGAATGAAAAGGTGATATCAACAGGCAGTGAGAAGAAGATGACATTAAATGAAGGGTCAGAGAAAGAAAGAAAACTACACCCCTTTGCTGAGCTTGGCAAGATGATAAAATATAAATAACATGAATGTTATTCTGATTCCATTTTTTGTTTTTTCTCTGATTACCACTTGAGATAATTAGCTAATACAACAAGGCAAATAGAAAACCGCCTGTATTTTTTTTACCAGCCTATCCCCCACGCCCCGCTGGAATAACTTGGATTAAATAGCATCAAAGCACACTTGGCTGAATCCCTTCCCCCAAAAAAAGGAGACACAGAGGGCAAAGCCAGACCTTCCTTTTCTAGCCCAGAGAGTTTGCCGGGAAATGCTCAAGGGCCGACGTGAGACGGGAAGCTGAGATGTGTCTCCATGACAACCACCCAGGCCCAAGGCCGGTTTCATCACCTGGAAACTAAGCAGGACGTGAAAGGAGAGCATATCTGTCGGGAAGTTTGGATTCGAGAAAGCGTGAGCCCGTTTGAATGCAGGTGTCTGTTGTGGCTGATGTGGGACGGGAGAAGGTGAGCAAAAAAATCTGGCAGAGACGAAGCAACTGACCAAATCAATGGCAGCTCAGTGAAGAGGTTTCTAGAAAAGAGTCTTTGCTGCCCAAAGAGCCATTAAAGATGGCCAGGCCAGAAATGTTAGGGGGTCACAGAAGGAGAGGTAGCCTGAGAGTCTAGTGTTGAGTGGGCCACCCATGGGGACAAGGGGGTATGTGCTCCTAGCAGAGCCTGAAACCACATTGGAGGTCTAGGGGGGGGAAGGCAGTTGCCCACGATCACAGATAGCGGCAGAGTCCGGAGTAATCCCACGCTTTTTAACTTAGTCCAGGGCTATCTTTGTTTCTTCAATTGGCTTCACTTGTTCTTTCTCCCCTTTTGCACAGTCTTTCCAGCAGCATTTGCTCTTCTGAGGCACTTTGATGCTACCGGTGTGTTCACTGTAACCAGATTTTCCCTGCAGAGAAGCATGGGCACTACGATTTGGGTGCCTTCCCAGGGGTGGCTCTCCTGGGACAGCTGTGGGAGAAAGGATGGAAGGGAAGGAGGGAGATGTTTCTTTTGCCTCCCAGCTGTTCCTTAGGTTGGCGCTGGAGGAGTGATCTATGGGATAGGAGGCATCAGACATCAGCCTGCCCTTCTCCCCATCTGCCTATCACTCAGTTGGAAAAATTAGGGTGACAGAGACAGATGGCCTGGGTTAAAACTCCGGCCCTACTGCTCACTACCTGCATATCCTTGCCCAGATCCCTTAACTTCTTTGCCTCAGTTTCCTTACCTTCAATACAGGGACCATCATGCTACCTACCTCCTAGGGCTTGCCTTAGGAGGGACTTGTAGACCTAAGATGTCACGAGCATTTCTCCTGCACCCTTAAGAGAAGCCCAGTCTGACGACACAGCTGACAAATACAACAGTACATGAATAAATAAAGGAAGGAAGTTTGGTTTATCCTTCTCACTCCAAACCTGTTCTCTTGGGCTCTGTGTTTCCCAGCCTTTTCTGCATCAGGACACACACAGAAAGATAATATTTGTGCAACATGCCAAGGTAAACTGGGGAAGCTGTTCACAGCTGCAGGCAAATGGCCCCTGCTGGTGGCACCCGGGGCTACGGGCATCAATATTTAGGTGCACTGTAACCAAGAGAAGGCAAAGCAAGTATTTTCCAAAAACAGGGTGGGGAAGGTCCTCGTCGCTGGGGCGGGGGAATTCTGGACACTAACTGCTTTCAGATTATCTGGACCAAACCCTGGAGACAAGGTCTGTAGAGTTACACTGGGTAGCTCAGGCCAAGGGGAGCCCACCCTGGTCCTGGGGTAGAGGTGATCTTAAATGTCCCAGTTACTATATTTTGAGAGAAAGGTGGCATGACTTTTTGTTAAGGAAGCCACCACTGTCCCTATCCATAAACCGAATGGACAGGGACAGAATTTCCCACAGGGCAGTGTCCCAAGTCCGAGCCTTTCCCTCTGCGACCCCCATGACACGCTTTCCCTACCAGGCTCTTGGGTTTGCCCATCTGTGAAGCCGCAGTGGCCCGCCAAGCTCCCAGTCCCGGAAGATCTGCCAAGGACCACAATGGCCTCAGTGAGCCATTGAATTAAAGGACCAGACGTTTGAACTTTCTTAAAAGCCTTTAAAAATAAATAAATAAAAGGGTTATTTAGCTCTTTTTTCCCCTGCCTTTCTCTTAACAGCACCTTTCAACCCAGGAGCTGCCAAAGAAGTTATAAGCCGCGGCTATGTATAGAAACCACATCACTCACTCCTGAAATAGAGAAAAGCGGCAACTCCCCCACACCATTTAGGGAGAGGAGACAGAGCAACTGGATCCAGCCCAAACAGGGCGTGGGGGGTGGTGGCTGGCAGGGGAGGGTTTGCACAGGGAGGGCTACCTAGGGTGGCACCGCCGGGCATCGCAGCATTTTTGTGACGGAAGGGGCTGCCTCGGGGCATCTCATTCACACTCCTGGATGCAGTTTATCACATTTGGAAAGGCCTTCAGGGACAGGAAACTTGATAAATTCCCATTCCAGTATTTCATGACCCTGACAGCAAAGGAGCTCTTCCTAATAACTAAGCTACGGCGGCTTCCCACAGTGTAAATGCATTTTTCCTTCTGATGTCCTTAGTGGAGATGGGGAACAGCTGGTCACCATCCTCCCCATAATAACCCCTCTTACATGGAGGATGGTCATTATGTCACTCTTCACCCTTTGCTTCTCCTTGTTAATAACAAAGCAACTCTCATTCCTTTATCTTGGCATCAAACGCCCTTTTCTTTTGTCCCGACTCAATCCATCATCACCCTCCTTTTCTTTTTAAAATGATATTCTTTCTTCTGCCCTGCCGTAAAATTGATAGGGCACACATAAATATCATTCCCACTGTCCCATCATGAGAGTGGGGCCATAAGCCTCGGCATCGGGTGAAGGGAAGAAGATGAACAGGCATTGTGTCCCTGCCCTGCGTAAGCTGCTGCTTCCCTAACACTCTCTCAGTGAATCCTCACAACCTCAACCTCCAAATCATAGGTCTGGAAATGGAGATTCTGAGAAATTCAGTAACAGGTTCAAGATGATCTAGTTAAGAATCACCATAGGTGAGGTTTGAACTCAGGTCTCACTTTTTATTAACTCACAGTCCAGTTTAAATCAAGAGTGCATTAAGTCCCTTCAGGGAAATGCAAATAAGAGCCCCAATAAGCAGGGGATACCATTCCCCACCCACTGGGATCGCTAGAATAAAAGACAGTCAATAACAAGTGTTGGCAAGGGTGGAGCAATCGGAACCCTCACGCATTGTGGGTGGGAATGTAAACGAAGAAGCCGCTTTGCAAAACAGTCTGGCACTTCCTCCAAATGGTTAGACATAGATTTAACATGATCCTGAAATAATTCCATTCCTAGAAATATAGGCAAGAGAAATGAAAACATATGTCCAGGCAAAAACTTGCACACAGACATCGATAGCAGCAGTATTCATATATAATAGCCCCAAAGTGGAAACAACCCAAAAGTCCATCAAATGAGGAATGGAAAAATAAAATGTGGTATATCCATACAGTGGAATATCGTTTGGCAATAAAAAGAAATGAAACATAGATACGACATGCATGAACCGTGAAAACATTATGCTGAGTGGAAAAGAAGCCAGACAAGAACAGCTACATGTTATATGATTCTGTTTATATGTAATGTCAGGAATAGGGACATCTATACATAGAGAAAGTAGATTAGTGGCTGCCTAGGGCTGGGGGGCATAAGGGCTAAGGGGTGTGGGGTTTCTTTTTGGGCAATAAAAATGTTCTAAGATTATGGTGATGATTACACAACTTGGTAAATATACTAAAAACTATTGAATTGTAAAAGCCATTGACTTGTACTCTTTTAAATGGGTGAATTATATGGAATGTGAATTATATCTCATTAAACTTGCTTTTTGAAAGAGTACATTCCATCCCAAAACTCTGCTTTTTAAATGCTTGGGAATCTTTTGCCCTCCCCAAAATTGGATGAAGTTGCTTAAAGCAGGTCCTTGAATCAGTTTCCGGACCGTGTTCTTAATCCTTAGGCTTGGCCATCCTGCCATCTCTAGCGGGCAGCATGGGAGAATGGCCATTGGTTCCACTACCCCGGGAGTGGGGACCAAGTCCCACGAACAAAGAGGTGGTGAGGCCCCTTTCATCCAAAAGTCCGTATCCAAGATATATGCCTCAAGGTATCTTGCATCCATCATCCCCATTTCCATGCAAGGCAGCAAAGCCAAAAGGAAGCCCCTTGTCCAGACACGACACAAGCCAAGTGTAGGATGGAGCCAAGGACCTGGAGTCGCTGCCATGTGCCAGAGCCACATTCCTTCAGGTGGCAGGTGCTGAGCCTCTCAGCAGGAAGTGCCCACCTCCCGCTCCCTCCTGCCCCTCTCGGTCACTCCTCAGAGCTCCAGAGAAAGAGAACCAGGAGGCAAAGACCGAAGGGAAGAAAAGAGCATGCAGAGACCAGTTGGAAAATAAAAGGGGGCCAATTCCCTCTTATTAAGCCTGTTATTAGGCTGCGAATCAAATTAAACCACAGGGCTTTCCACTTACAGAGTGCTATTTTAAGGCTTATTAGACTATATTAGGATTGGCATACATTTCCACTGACATAATATTGGCCTTTAATTGGATTTAAAGGCGAGGAGGCTGCATTCAGCTGGAATACGGCCCCTGCGAGGAGAAACTTGCCATTCTCCTCACAGCTTCCCCACTTCCCCTGCTGGCCGCCATCCCAGGTGCCGAGCAGGCCCTGTAACCCATTCACACCCAAAACACAGCTGTCTTCCTCCTCCTCCTCCTCCTCTGGTAAGTGCCCGGAGGCCCAAGCAGGCCCCTCTCTCATCTGCACGTGCCCATCATGGCCTGGCCAGCTTCCGGTTCTCCATAGCTGCAGGAGGCACGGAGCTGGGGGTGCCACTGAGGCAGGGCAGCAGACTTCAGATGCTGTGAGTAGAGCCCTGGGGAGTGCAGCTGGCCTCGCCACTCCTGACTCCAGGTAGCTGTGGTTGCCAGGCTGGCTGGCAGTGGGAGGTGCTGGGGTTTTTTGTGAGCCAGTTATGAAGAGGGGGGTTTGGGGTTGGAAGCAGAGTCGGCCTTGTCCTTTGAGTCTCCTCCCATCCCCTGTCTGGTCAACCCTTGAACTCTCAGCAGCAGGTGGTAGAGTCTGAACGGGAAAGGAATGTGGGAAAGGGCTCACACATTGCCGGGAAGCACTGGTGGCAGGTTCCAGACACCTGGGGGTCTACGTGAATCACCTTACTTTGTCCCCGGCACATCTCTGGAGCAGGGGAGGCACATGAGGCAGTCAGAGCAATGGCCTTGCCCAAGGCTTCTGGAGGCAGACAGACCTCTGAATCCCAGCTCTGCCACACGCTGGCCATGAGATCAAGTCCTCCGAGCTGCACTTTCCTCCTATGTAAAATGGGAATATGTTTCCTTCTACTCGGGATTGTTTTGAGAATTAATTGGGATAATACAGGTAAAGGGGTGAGTATGAAGCTTAATAACATTCACTGCCTTCTCTCCTTTCCTTCACTTTAAAGATTTCAAATATTTCTACCAAAAGGCATCTTAAGACTAACAGACCTCACCAGTCAAGTACATTACAAAATAATCTTGGGAAGAGAAATATCTTGGTATAGAGACAAGCATGTATGAAATATCACTTCCCAAAATATTGTTCAAACAGGAAAAAAAATCCCAAATTCCTTAAGATTTTCCAGTAATATATGTGAACATCGCCTGTTCCCACTTGCCAAGATGCTTCTTGGCTATACTTTGATGTCTTCAGTTTCCACGCTTGTTTTTAGCTCTTCTGCCAGAGCCATGTGCTTGTTTATTTTTACTACATTTTTATGACGTTTCTGCTATAGCAATAAGTTTTGCATTATTAGTTTTATCAAATAACAGAATGGCTGGTTGGCTGGCTGAGATTTATTGGCCCAGTTTTTATGGCTCCATCCCAGAACACTTTTTGTGACTACTTTCTAAGTTGTTCTTAGATCCATTCTTAAATATGTGCTTATGCCTTTATTAAATCACATTTGAGGGCTAATTGTTATGGTATAAACTTAGCGTCAGTTTGGTGCCAATTGCTGTAATCTTATCATCATTACTTAATCACAGGTTTGCGTGCTTGGTTCTGTGCAATGGATGCATGCAGGAAATGTTGCTTGTAAAGCTAATATTTACAAACTGAACCTCTTTATGTATCCAATAGGAAGTTTTTCCCCCAGTACATACTATCACAACTTAAAATATCTGTTTGGCAAGTTCGACTTATTTAGGATATTGAATTTCCTGAAACTAGAGGGAAACTTTATTTACAAAATGAAGAAAAACAGACAAGCACGATCTCATCCCTGCAATTTGTAGCTTCCTCTACTGTTCTTATTTTACCCGCTAAATCTGTGAATGACTTGGTTCTATTGTTAAGGGGCAGAGAAAGAATGTATTCTCCCCATTTTTCAAGGTGAGACACCAAGGCAGAAGGACAGGGAGTCTCTTGCCCAGTTGTCCTGTTCTCTGTGTGGAAGGCCCTCTTAGTTTCATATTAACCAAGTCTATTGTGCATCTTGAAGGCTTTGCAACCCCTGAAAAATCTGTGTTCTTTTCATGTCAGATCTGTTTTCCTCATGGAGCCTGAGCCCAGGGATTTTTTCCTCTCTCCCACCCCCAACACATGTCCTCATTGCTCACTGACCCCCAGAGAGTTCCACATCAGTAGGAGTGGGACCTCCTGGAATGCTACCCCAAGGGGACATCAAAGGAGCAACTGTCCTGGTGGGTTTGGATTAATGGCATCTGAATCATTACAGCCAGAACTGTGCATGCCTGTGAGCCTGGGGCTCCGGCAGAGTGTGTGAGAGAGAGAGAGAGAGAGAGAGAGAGAGAGAGAGAAAGAGTGTGTGTGTGTGTGTGTGTGTGTGTGTGTGTGTGTGTGTGTGTGTGTGTGTGCACGCACTGAGTATGTGCATATTAGAGGGTTTAAATCAGGAATGAGCTTGAATCCACAAACATGTATCCTTGTGAACTCGTGGTAATCACAATTTAGCCAGGGGGAGTTTTTATTTGAAATCCACTGGGTCTAAAATCTTTTTAGGGCCCAGCTATCTGGAGTCGAAGCGCTTTATGTTCACAGTTCTACTGCTATTCCACTCCAGCTCTTCCTTCCCCGTCAGGGAATAGACTATTCTGATGGCAGAGGGTGGTAGTCTGGAGCCTTTAATAAAAATAACTTCTTATCATAACGCAGCATCATTAGCATCAGTGCTGTTTAGCACTAACATGTGTAGGTTACTGAAGTCAGGGCAGGCTGCTTGGTGAGTGGCTCCACGGATGTGCTCGTCTGTACACGTGTGTGTCCTAATGTACCCTCCTCTGCAGATGGCTCTAATTAATTAGGGCAGGGAAAGCTCTTGGAGAGGGATTCTCTGTCTTCAAAAAGGAAGATGTTCTAGCTCCTCTCTCTGCTTAGCAACCAGCACGTACAGGCGCAGTGAAGACAGAGAATTAGAGAAGCGGTGGGAAGTTCCACGAGGGCCCTCTGGGAGGCAACTTGCTGACGGCCCCAGGAGGACGTGGGGAAGGTGCCCGAGCTGCTCTTCAGTGCCCGCATAAATGAGTCTTCGAGTGGCTTTGAAACAGATCAGGCCTCCCTCTCCTGGACTACTTTTGGGGTTGGTCCATGTAGTCTTGCCCCCAAGACGTTGGATCTCCAGTAGGTAAAGCGCAAGAAGGAGGGTTGGAAACCGTTCAGGACATCAGTGGTGAGTCAATACAGGGACAGCACGTCCTGCTGCAAGACGGCTATTGCCCTGCCAGCTGCCGATACCTCACCCAAGTCTGTTTCTCCAGCAACACATCAATTCTGGGAGGATCCGATAGCCTTCCTCGTAAATTTTCTTTTTGATTAAGGTAACCTGAGTTAGTCTCGGTTAGTTGCAACTGAAACATTCTCACTGATAAATTCCCAAGACAGCTGATGTCAGATTTCATTATCTAAAAGGGGTGAACCTACTGGCTGTGAGCAGGGAAGGCACTCATAGCAATCCCCACTTCCATCAAATGTCCGGACAAATGAGACCATCGAGTGCTTGGTGGACTCTTTCATTCATTCAGTTATTACTTGTCTAGTACTCACCATATGCCTGGCACTGTCCTAGATACAAGGGGTACAGCCACGAAGAAGAGAAAATCCCTGTTCTCATGTAGCTTTTATCCTGGTGGTGGGGGTCACAAGAAATTACAAATAGGCATGTAAACACCTGTGCCCACACCTAGGAGGAGAGGGAGGGGATGAGAAGGAGGGGGGAGGGGGAGAGAGAGAGAGAGAAATGGAGCTCCCCTGAGGCCAAGAGAGAAGGAGGGAGTCATCATTTTGTTAAGCGGACGAGCAGGTGGAAGGTACCATTTTATTAAGTGGCAGAGAGCAGATTCGTAGAGTAGCGCGAGGACTGAGAGATGGCCACAGCAGCAGACAGTCGATGCAGGCTTTGAAGGGAAGATAGTGGAGAGGCTCCGGGATAGGAGAGTGAGGGGAGAGATGTTTGATGCTCCTTTTCAATGTATGCTAATGGATTTGGGATGCCCACTGTTCAAAAGAACCGCTTTAGAAAGCGAAAACACTTTACTAACAGTGGGTGAAGATATTTTGAGCCAGATCTTAGGTCTATGTGACAGATAGGAGAGGAACTAGGGTTCCGCTTTCCTTCCTAACTGTGCCTCCCAACGGGCCTGTCTTTCTATCCAGGCATCCAAACGTGAAAGCCAGAAACTCAGACGCGGCTGTTTGTGCAAACGGTGAAGTTAGGTTTACAGCAATTTAATCAGCAGCATTAATAATGTCACCTAAGCTTAATGATACCAATTGTAACCATGGTAAACATCACCCAGCAGTTTACAAGCAGTGATGTTAAAGATGAACTTCCTGCACTTGGTCAATGTGGTTGTTAAGAAATAAAAGCAGAGGGTTCAGGTTTGGAAGATTCCCATATTCTCCTGCTCTGAACAAAAAGCACCACATGAGGGCAAACCCTTGCAAGGGCTTAGTCCCATTCCTCTCTCACCGCTTTGGTCGTTGCCCAAGGACAGATCTATGGCCACCCCTGTGGGCCACCATAACAGAAATAAGACCAGGGCAGGGGCTTTATAGACGTAATCACCCTGGAACAAGGATATGGTTGGATAATTACTCTGGCTCAGGCAATATTGGTTCCATATTTTAAGCAAGTTCTGAGAAGTCCAGAGGAAAACAAAGGGGATTTTTAAAGGTCAGAGAACCTGTCATGAGCCCGTGAGAATATACTTGTGTCCATATACGCCACCTCCATCTCCAAACAGCCGAACTTCCTCGTTTTCATGGCAGCCGTAGGAAATGATCATCTCTGTGGAGCACGTGGGGTAAACAGAGGCCGCTGGAGAGCACACCTGCTCAGCTGAGAGCACTGTCCATGCCCCTGACCCATCCCTGCTACGCTGAGTGCCGGCCTCTGTGCCCTGCATTTCCCTGCCCTGCCCCTTTGTCACATCCTTCTCGCCTTCCTAATTGGCCTCAGCTAAGGGCTTCTTTTGCCTTCTTCTGGTGGTCAGGAGTGTATGACTCAAAGAAAACTGCTCTTGTCTAGGATCCTAGCCAAATGGGAGTGTCAATTCACATGCTCTTTATAAATAGTGCGCCCGAAGTTGTGCAATAGGTTGGCCCTGAATCCACGTCCAGTTTGGAATCCTAAGACACCAAGATCCCCAAATACCTGCACTTCCGCGTGCCGTCCCTCCACCAGGTTGCCACAGAGACGGATCGGCTGGTGCCTCTGACATTCCATCTCAGGCATGCGGGGAGCTCGGAACTTCTCCCAAGAAGGATTAAGGGCTGTCCCTTTCCCTCCTCGTTCAATCTGTAGAAAGCCAGCCAGCCTTTTCTTTGCTGCCAACACAAACCTTTTCAGTCTAACATCCCCGATGACAGCGGACTCTTCAGGGGGAGTTTACTGCAGTGTTTGGAAATTACATTGTGTGTTTGTATAGATTTGTGCGTACACCCGGTGGTCTTAGAACTCTGCAGGCCACTCTAGTAAATAAATAACAGTACTGGGCTGAGCCTGAGTTAAAGTAGAGGATTTTGTCAGGCCAAAGTCAGAGAAAGGAATGATGGAGAAACCCATGCCGGAAAGCAGGAGGTTGCTGGACATAGCGCACTCCATTCAGGGGCAAGGACAACAGTGCATATATATTTTTTCCCAGCCAGCACGTCTCAATGGAGATGGGGATTTGTGAACAAGATTCAAATTCCACTGCCACCACTAACTTGTTTTTTAGAGTCCAAAACAAAGTCTTTTCATGGCTGCATCTATGGGGCATCGACCATCTGGAGGAGAATTGAGAAGCTTATTTAATTATCCAGATATTTTGAAGTATACAAATCCTTTTTGTTCTCCACTTCCAATTCAAACCAGATGTTCGTCATCTGGAGTGAGTGTGACTCAGGTTTCTCTTCTGAAAACCAGGGGCAGAGGGTGGTATCAGTTGTCTCCGAAGGATGCTCTTTCTATTAACAAGTGATTCTGAAGCCATGTATCCACGCTCTTTGGGAAGAGCAAAATTTTAAGAAAATGTATTGGCGGTATAACTAGATAGCAGCAGGCTCTCTAAATATAGTAGCAATTGGCCAAATAATTTGGAGGAGAGTGTTGGTGGAGAAGAAAACAGAATGAGGATATGACTGCATTTTATTAAATTTTCTGGAAATAATTAGCCGTGAAGGATCTTCAGGTACGGCGATGTTGAAGTTCCAGGCCATTATTTACTCACAGTTAATTCCTTAATGCATGCGTTCATTCAACAAATATTAACTTGATGCCTACTATACAACAGGAACTCTGGTAGGTGCTAGGAATAAAGAGATTAAAAACAACCTTTTTTTTTTTTTTAACTTTTACAAGTGAGTATTTAATTACAACTGTGGCAAGTTCTGTGAAGAAACAGTAAAAGGAGTTATGACCGAATATTGGGGGCGCGTCCTCACCGGCAGGGCTGGGGTGGCTTCCTTGGGACGGAGTAGGGCAGAAAGACAGGGCCTGGAAAAAATCAGGGTTTCTTAGGCCACATAAGGGGATTTAATTTTATCACGAATTCGAGAAGAATCCACTGAAGGATTTAGAATCATAGGGAGGAAAAAACCTAATCAGAAGGGGTCTAGACCCACCTCAAGGGCCCGACCAGCCAGGTGGCCTGGGAAAGCCATTTGGTCTCCGCATCTCAGTTTTCTGTGAAAGGGTAATACAAATAGACTCAAATTCATGTCCGGAGGGCACCTTAGAGGTTTTTTTTAAAAAGTCCATTTCCTTCCTATTTCAGAAAAAAAAATCAAGGCTTCTAATACCTGTTGTGTCTACTTCATTTGACTGTGGCAGTGATCAGAAGAAATGTGTGTATATGTATTTTGTAAGATAAAAGAAAATATAAACTTACGGTTTTAAATTATTATTATTATTATTTTTGATCTCTTCTACCCTGGCCACATAAACTCACACCTCAATGTCCCTGAGTGTTAGGACAAGAGAGATATAAACGCAGCTATGCCTGTGTTTGTATGTTTATGTATGTATATGTCTGTGCTTATATATTTATCTCATTATCTATATCTAGAGAGAAAGGAGAAAAATGAGATTTGAGAGACTGGCTGCAGTTCTAGGGTATTATTTACGGGGAGGGGGGCAATCCTGAGAAATACCTTATCCCCTTGGGAGCAGTGACCTAATCAAGATGTATAATTGCCTGCCTTATCTAAATGAAAGCATCATTTGAGAAACAGTAATGGGCCTCAGTGTGGTTTCAATTGCTATATAGTTCTCAATTGCTATTGAGTTCTCATTTGCCATGGAGTTCAGCCGCTGAAGGGTAATTATAATGTTTAACAAATATATTCCCTTTAGGGACCTGATGTTAAAGACACAACATCCCTTTTCTCATCCTACCAAATTACACAGCTCTCAGGACCACTGCTACATATCCTAGAAGTACAGGCCATTTCTGTTCCTAAGCTTGTCCTTCTGCCAGGGCAGCGCTCAGAGCTGTGGTCTCAGAGTATGGCAGGGACAGTGAGGTCAGGACCTCCAGGTGGGCCTGACCCTAATGCATATACAGCCACCATGAGAGCCTCCGCTGTCCCTCAGGCCTGTCTAATGAACTCCAGGAAAGCTTGGGAGAATATGCTCCGTCAGTGATTCACACCCCCCACCCAGGTCCCAGGTGTCATCTCTGCATATCCTGCAGCACCAAGACAGGAGACTGTGAGGGTCAGCACATAGGTGGGCTCACCAAAAAATATGGACTGAAGAGACTTGGTTCCTCTTTGGGAGTATGCAGCTACCAAAAAGTAAGGGACTCAGGACAGTCCTTACAATGACCTCAGAGTTGAATGATGCTTCTCTTAACCGGAAAAAAAAAAAAAAAAAAAGGGCAGATTTGGAAAAAGATGTCCCAAACCCTCTATAGTGTCATTGCAATGTCTCTGTCCACACTGGAGCTCAGAGGACGACAGTCCTGTACACCCCCGTCTAGCTCCTGTCCCATCCTTACCCTCCAAGTCTACTGAATGCGTCCAGCTTGAAGATAGAAGTCATACCTGCTGTGTACATCTTCTACCCCTTGTGGCTGGCCCTGTTCTCAACCCTGCATAGGAGCTCACTAAATGTTTGCCAAATGCGTGGTAAATGGAGCAAAGAGATGGGTACAATCTATTGTATTAATATTACCACCAGCCGCCTGGCAGTCTGTTTCAAGACACTGGCCTTAATATGGATGGTTCTCCATGCCATCCCCTTCCCCAAGGACTCAGCCATAATGAGCCCCAGGGGGTGGGTTGCTGCCACCCTCTAGATGTGAACTCATGGGGTACCTTCCAGGGAAAATTGGGAGGGGCTGGGAGAGAAGAAGTGTCCCAGGTCGGCATAAAGCAGAGATGACAATCATGGGGGCCACCCCCTGTGCCAGCCCAGTGACAGAGCCAGCATCTTCAAAGGCCCCTGCAGGCCCCCTGATGCCTGGTGTGGGTACTCACTGCTCTGAGAACAGAACCCACCTGTGTCGAATGGTAGGTGCCTCTCGAGCTCATAGAAGATGATGGATTGATTGATTTGTTTATTGGGGCTTTTATTTATTGCGCTCAGAGTGATGGATGAATTTAGTAAAGAGGGAAGGAGGGAAGGGACAATTGAGTTTGGAAAACGGTCTGTCAGCTGCAGAGAGGCTGAGCCAGCATCCAGTTATTAGTTCAGAAAATAAAATTTCTCTCTAGTCCTCACTGTCTCCTTTGCTGGGGGAATATTTTTTCCAACCCATATTAATAAAAAAAAATAATAAAAAATGTGGAGAGCAGGGAGGAAGGAGGAAGGGTTGGAGCAGGAAAAGTGAATGCGGCCAGGAATTTGTTTAACTGAATCATTTCTGTGCCTCCTTGAGCACTTTGATTAAAGCCATGGGACCTAAATCAAAGCCACTGAAAGGAAAAATAAAAAGATGTCTGAGAACAATTTCGTTTGCTGGAATTTTCCCTCCTGTGTTCTATTATGGGGGGTGGTGTGTGGTGTATGTGTGTGTTGCATGTGTGTGTGTGTGTGTGTGTGTGTGTGTGCGTGCGTGCGTGTGTATGAGAGAGAGAGAGAGAGAGAGAGAAAGAAAGTTCTATTTGGCCCTCCTTTAATCTTTCAAAGAAAAGAAAAAAATTTTTAAAAAGAAAAGAAGAGAAATTGACACCATTCTTGCTCCCTTTCTTTCCTTCACTTGCATTAATAACTCAACTGGATCTGAAGGGAGGTATGAACAGCTACGAAGCCAAGGCTGTTCACAAATAAAAACCAGCAGCATGTAAGAAGAGGTGGTTTACAAGGTCACTAGGGTCACCAAAGGTCCTCTCTCAATCATAGGTCCTCTCTGCTCCCCTGGACCCAACTTAAGTCGTGAGACAACTTAGAGTCCTTGGTACGTGGTCAAATCAGACCAAAGTGAAAGGAGCGAGATCAGGAGGCCTGCAGCTCATGTTTCCATCTTAAATGGGTTTGCTGTGCAGCCACCTGCAAGGAGGGGCACCCCCAGTGAGGTTGGGCACCCCCAGTGATGTAAAGGCAGTTCTAGGCAGCAGTATTCAAATGAGACAAGGCCACAAGCTCTCAACTCATTTCTGGGTTGCGAACTGATGTAACCAGCCCCATTGCTCTCCAGAGAAGGTCACATCCTTTCTATACCAATGTCATGCATCTTCAAAACTTTCCAAGGAAACAGAGACAAATCAGGGGGCTCTGGACTAATACACTGGTGCAAGTGCTAGAAGTGCAGAGATGGGAGTGAGCTGCGACTCACATGCTAACTCTGACTAGTTGATAGTGACTGCCTACAGTCCTGTGTTAAGAATGATTCTGAGTTGAGTTTGCATTTAGTTAGAAAGTATAGTGACCAATTAATTGACGTGTGCCACAGGGGTAGAAGAAAATGCTGGTACCACATGCTATGGATATGCCATCCCTGGTACATTTAAAAGAACATTGGACTTGGAGTCAAAAGACCATGCTCCATGACCTTAGGAAAGACACAAAAACCTTTCTGAAGTGCCCTATACTAGAAATAATGACAGGAAAATTGATAAATGTATATGGACTTTGCAATTTGTGAAACATGTATATATGCTATTGTAGTAAAATATACATAAAATTTACCATTTTAGCCATTTTTAAGTGTAGAGTTCGGTGTCATTAAGTACATCCACACTGCTGTGTACCCATCCACACTGCTGTGTATCCATCACCTTCATCTACTTCCGGAATGCTTACCTTCCCAAACTGCAACTTGTACCCCTTACACAATCCCCCATTCTTCTCTTCTCCAGTCCCTGGCAACCACCATTCTACTTCCTGTCTCTTTGAGTTTGACTATTCTAGGTACCTCATATGAATGAAATCCTACAGTACTTGTCTTTTGGTGACTGGCTTATTTCACTTAGCGTATGTCTTCAAGGTTCATCCATGTGTCAGAATTTTCTTCCCTTTTTAGGGCTGAATAATATTCCACTGTAAAAATATATCACGTTTGTTTATCCATTCATTCATCAGTGGGAACTTGGGGTGCTCATACTTTTTGACTACTGTGAATAGCGCTGCTATGAACATGAATCTATAAATACCTGTTCGAGATCCTGCTTTCAAGTATTTTGGGTATTATGCAGAAGTGGAATTACTGGATCATATAATTCTACGTTTAATTTTTTGAAGAACCACCATACCACCACCATCTCCTTTTAAATTTCAATTAATAATGCCTGTTTGGAATACTTCATGGAGAAGTTGAAGGATCACAAAGATATAAAGGTTGAAGAAACTCAAGTTGAAGTCAGCCAGGTGTAACCTGGGCCTGGCATGTAGTCAGAGTTTGTTTCATGTAGCACATTCCCCTCCCTTACTGCTGCCCAGGCTGGAGAGGGCGGGCCACACCAGGATGGAGGAGCAACAGCTTGAGCCCGTCTGCTTTGCCACTCACCTGGTGCATGGACAGCACGTGGTCCCTGGGCCAGAACCAGCACTCTAGGGCTGCAGCCCTCAGCCCCACAGGGCAGCAGACCAGTACCCGTCCATGGGCTGTTAGGAACTGGGCCACACAGCAGGAGGTGAGCGGAGGGCAAGCTAGCAAAGCTTTGTCTGTATTTACAGCTGCTCCCCACTGCTCAAATCACCGCATAAGCTCTGCCTCCTATCAGATCAGCAGTGGCATTAGATTCTCATAGGAGTATGAACCCTACTGTAAACTGCACATGCAAGGGATCTAGGTTGCACACTCTTTGTGAGAATCAAATGCCTGATGATCTGAAGTGGAACTAAGGCGGTGATGTTAGCACTGGGGAGTGGCTGCAAATACAGAGTATCATTTGCAGAGAAGTTTACACAATAAATTGAATGCGCTTGAATCATCCCAAAATCATCTCCCCGCCACCCTGGTCCTTGGAAAGATTGCCTTCCATGAAACCAGTCCCTGGTGTCAAAAAGGATGGGGACCGCTGCTTTAGAAGGAAAGAACATTCTTACTCATCAGCAGCAATGTTGCCCTTGGCCAGGGGATGGCTCAGATGTGGCCCCCTGGAGTGCTGACCCGTTTGTGAGAAGGCGGGGGAGGGAAAGATGGAGAGGGATGGGCAGTCACGGTGGGAGGAAGCCACTAGCATTTGGGTTATGACACATTTATGCCTGGACCTCGCCATGTGGAGCAAATGACAGGATATTCTGATAGACTCAGCTTTCCAATGATGGGCTAAAAAGAAAGAAGCGCACTACCTTTCTTTGTTCCACAAAGGCCTGGCAGCTGGCAAGATCAGAGCTGGCCTGCCGGAGTACAAAGCTTCAGAGTCCTTGTCCTCTCTGGGATGGGGCAGGGGTTTAATGCCAGCTTACAGCTGTTAGGAGGCTGAGCCGCCTGGATGCATCCCAGCCCACGGCACTACTGGCATCTGGGAGTGGCACCCGCTTGACAGGCTCTTTCTTTCTCTGTAAAATTGTCTAGAAGTCGCTGGACTTCAAAAGGCCCACTAGGGGTCATGTGGCTCATTTTCCTGCCTAGAGTGGACACTTAGCAACACGATCCCAAACGAGCAGGAATTTTCCTTACTACCAAAAGTTCCCATTCCGTGGCCTTGCTCGGGGGCCAGGGGGTAGGGGACTGGGGTGGGGAACGACAGTTCCCTTTGCTCACCATCTTCACAGTTTAATGCTATGGTTAAGCCAGTGGGCTCTTGGATCAGACAAACTAGGTTTGACCCGCAGGGCTGACATTTGCTAGTCTATAAATTGAGGAAAGTCACTACAATCACTACATTGCTTAATCTTCATGTTCTTCCTCTGTTAACTGGAGATAAGCAAGAATGCCTGCCGTGTCTCAAACAGCGATATATGGTGGCTGGTGCATAAGAGCTCAAGGTGAGCCGCTGGGGTTATTGCCCACCCATGATGGTGTCCTCCTCGGGGAAAGTTGCACCAAAAGCCTCGTTGATGGACGTGCACCCTCATGGATTCTCTTCCTGCCACTGCTCCCAAGAGCGGGATTGGGCATTTCTTCGATGGCAATGGCTTCTTGCCAAATGTGAAGATTTAGGAAACAGACTAGAAGCTTCATCTCACTGAAGTCTGTATCTGGTTCATTTAACTGTTCCATCAATAAGCTGAGAGAGCTCAGGGTGAGTCAATAAAAACCACGAGCAAATAATGGTCCCTCGAGGAGCCTGGGGAAGTGTCCCTCCAGGAGTCTCTGCACCCTGCTCCTCTGGTCTTTCCAGTGGCCCTTGGGGAGGGGGGTGATGGTGAGTGGGGTTGGGCTGGAAGTCAGAAAACTGGATCCCAGGCTCACTCTGTCATGAGGAAGTCACTCCCACTTTGGGGGCTCCATTCCTCATCTCTTAAATAAAAGGTTGCACAGATCTGGTTCTAGAATGCCCTGTAGTTCGATGGATCTACAATTCTAGAACTCTGGCTGATGGATAGGAAAACCAGGAAAGGAAAGGAAGGCTATTTACATGAGGCAGAGGGTAAAAGTGGAGCCCAAACCCAAGACTCTTGATACTCAGGCCACAGAGAAGGCCATTCAGAGAGAAGCAGCATCAGCAAAGAAATATTCTCTCTGCCAAGTCCCCTCAGACAGAAGCCCATATCCCTAAGAAATTGTTAAAACTCAATTCCCTTGAGAACTTTAAAAGCACATTGCAAAGGGGACAGCTGGGTGGCCCTGCCTCTCCTCTCATGTTTCTGACCTTGTGAGTTGGGACTCCTTCACCCTGGCAGTCCCCTGAGTGCCCCTGTCTCTCAGGGTCTTGGGGACTCCCGCAGAGAAATAGTGAGATGAGTTAGAAGTCATGAGCCCATCGCAACACACTGGTCATAGGGAGCTCCACATTGAGCAAAACTGGAAGAAACCTGCAATCCAATCACTAAGCTGGTGACGATGGCAAGTGACCCCTTAAGCACACTCATGCTCAGAGCTCTGAAAGGCAGGGTTCAGGATCTGGAAAAGAGGCCTCAGTTCTGTCCCTACTTTCAGGGCCAAGAAGACTTGTCTTTTAGGGTAAGAGACCCTGTCCCTTTCAGCTCTTGGTTTTTCTACCTTAAGAAAAAGAGGGAAAATTAAATAAGAAATATTTCTTTCTCTGGTCTACCTCAAAGGTAGGGGCTCTCCAGGAGATCAAGGGCAACTATCGGGAAGAAGAGGAGTAGCTGATGTTCCAGAAAAGAAATTCCAGCAAAGGGTCATTTGTAACTCACCTTGGAAAAATCAATTGGAAGAATAATTGACATCTGCTGATGGGGAGATGATGATGAGAGCTTTAAATAAGCCAAGAAAGAGACATTTACAATTACCTAGCAATGAAACCCTTGCTAAATATGGGACCATACATGAGGATATAGGGCAACGGGGATATTGCAAATCGTTAAATGCATTGCTATTATGTTTAAGGAATGCAAATGGCTGGGGGGATGAGTGGCCTTGGGCTGGGCTGTGGGACCAGAGACTGCTAAGGATGGTGGGCTGGCAGCTTGGCCAGGGACAGTGATCAAAGAGATATTTCTGAAAGACCCCCACATACTGACTACTTCAGGTGCGACAGCAAGCGGGAGCCACGATGCCCTGAAGAAGGAAACACACACGTGGGCAAGATGGCGGGGCAGGAGGCGGAGGCAGGACCAGGGCCTGGGGTCCGGAAGAAGAAAGAGGGGCGGAAGTCTCAGGAGGAAAGGGCAGTGGGTGGACGGGTGAGGTGTGGAGGCTGTGGGGTCAGTGGGGTAGGGGGGGAGGACAGCGGGGCTTGAGGGGGGTGAAGGGAATAAATGAGAAGATGGAGAAACAGGGAAGAATACCAAGTGCAGAATAAAAGCAGTAATAAGCCCCCCTCTGGTGCAGTGGACGTCGGAGATGATGTGGTCCAGAGGAAAGACACCTCTGGCCAAGACAGACGACACATGGTGGAGGCGGCATGTCCATGGAGAATGTCCACGAGGTCCAACAGGGAGAGAGAAGGAAGGAGCAAGCATGGGCACCAGCGAGGACGGACGGCCCACCGGGAGCCAGGCCTGTTACTGAACCAACTTGAGCTGAACACTCACAACAGACACGCGGAGCAGGAACATGTCACATGAGAGAGCTGAGGACCAGGAAGGCCAAAGAGTGGCCCATGTTCCCCCAGCTGTGAGCAGTGGAACTGCAGTTCCTGCCTGTCAAAGCCCTCTCACTTCCTACTGCGACACTTTTCTCTTAATGCTGCAGTCCCGATGGAGGCAGAGGAGACCAGGGGTGTGGCAAGGAGTCCTCTGTGATGGCGTTGAACACACCCGTGCTCTACGAGGGGAGAGGGCAAGAGAGGAGGATTCCTTGGAAGCTGGCTATACAGCAGAGTGTGACATGATCAAGGGGGAGGGGCGAGTGTGTTGCCTGAATAAGAAGAGAGAACCAAGGGAACCATATAGAAGGGAGTGGAGCAGGGGCATATTTGAGTATTCTGGTTAATTTTGTTTAAGTTAACATGCAAGAATTATTTAACCGACTATTAAGGTGTGAGAGAAAGAAATCCACCAAGCGGATACGACGTGGTGGGGAAGACGGCGTGGAGGGGAGGGAGGAGTGGGAGCGGCTGCATCCACACAGTCCCTGGCTCCCTGTCACTCTCCTTCCTGCCAGCAGCCCCTGGGCCTGCCAGGCGTCCAGAGGAACAGCTGTCGGACGGAGCCCGAGCCCAGCTGGCAGGACTGCCTGCTAACCCAGGACCTGGAAGAGGAGGCAGGGCCCTGGTCTCTCCTGTCACCAGCTCCCACTGACATGTGAAGGGTCCAGGATGGGGCCCCCAGCAGCCAGCACGGTGGGCCCAGAGCACCTGGTGCACAGGTGTGGCCTGTTGTGCCTGGCTCCAGGATGCCTGAGCCTGCTCTGGGCACCATGCCTTCTCAGTCAACAGGTGCAGGCGAGGCTGGGGCTGAGGACACTGACACGCATCCTCCTCTGCTCAGGAGCAAGGCCCAGCCCCTGAGGAAGGAAGGCAGCCCACCCTCCAACAGCAGGGATGCCAGAGTGAAATTTGCAGTCGCCAGCAGCAAGCCACGAGGTGACCTTGGGTTTCAAGCGATGACCTTGGAAACCCATACACGCCATCTGTAGTGGGTGTCTGCATTCGCCTCACATAGCGCTCTGAAAACCTTTGGCATGTTCCCGCCACCTGAGGGGCCTTCCCTGAAGTCCTAGTTTCCATCCCCCACCCAAGTTCAAATCATTCCGCTTCTTCATCCAGCTCCTCATCCGGGTTTTCCCGCTCAGATCTGCCTGGCAGGATGAGGCTGGCTGCTCTGCTCGGAGCCCAGAGCCTGAGATGAGCGTGTCCCTAGCGCCTCCGCCATTTGACCAAGACAGCTCCTTTCAACTCCTGTCTTCCCCTCGGGCAAAATCAGCTGCAAAGACAGCGCTAAGCCAAGTGGCCTAAGCCCCTCCTTTGATTCCCAGGCCCCCAGAGTCACCCAGGCGCCAGCAACCTGCTAAGACGCATCGCCAGACCCCTTGCTGATATCATAAGCATTTTTTCCCTTCTCAGCACAACTGACGGGACGTGGCTTCCCAGAGAGGAGGTGAGCGGAGAGCTCCCTAGGCCTGGTGAGAACAGAGGGGGTGCCAGTCGCTGGCTCCTGTTTCTCTGCCACCACCCCAAGGGGCCTCCCAAGGGGGGCAGGCTAATGACGGCACAGGCTCCGCTAACGGGGGAAGCCAGAGGGCCGTGTGGGAAGAATGGAAGAGCCCCCCGTGCATGTAGCATATGCCAAAGAGAGGGCGCCTACCAACGGTGTTGGGGGAGAAAAACATCCTGCCGCAGCCTCAGCCAAAAGCAGCACTTCATGTCTGCCCTGAAACCATCACTTTGAACAGTGAGCTCATCAAAGAAAGGGAATTTTTGCAGACACTCTGCAGAGGAATGATTTTGATACCTAATCTGTCCATTAAAGCCCCCTGGGAAGTAGGCACAAAGAGGTGGTGTGCAGCGTGGCCCTGGAACACAGGTTTGAGGCCCCGTTCCCTTGCAGGGGAACCCAAGCGTTTAATGCCGAAGAGACAAGAATCAACTTGGGGGTCCGTCCTTCCCAGCCTTAACTCCGCGTGGGAACTCAAGAGTAGAAAATCCAAGCACGTTCCTCCCAAAGTGCTGTTCTGGTGGGTGGATTCAGAGAGATCGGACGTGACGATGTTATCGCAGATGCTGCCCTGGCACGAGGCTCGAGGGCCGCTGATGGCAGCCATCTGGGGATGGGACTGCTGGGTAACCCACTGGCCTCCAAAGCCAGGGGCTGCGTGGTCTCTTAGCTGAGATGTGGCAAAGCACATCTAAGGCCTTCCACGATACTCCCCTGGCCTTATTTAGAATTCTTAACCCTTGCAAATAACTTTTATAAAATCATCCATTGGTTAAAAAAAAATCTGTATTTGGTAATAAACCTTGCCTCACTCTGCCCATATTTAGTGGTGCCAACTCTCCCGGACTCTATGTGTGTTTCACCCGTTTCTGCTCCTCTCAAATCACTAGTAAATGGCTGTGTGTGACAGACTCACTCGGGGAGCAGCCAGCAGACTCTTTTCTTGGGATATTGGCTCATTCTTACCACCCTTCCTCCCGCCCTGCTCCAGCCCACGGACGGTGATGGGTATGGCTGAACTTGGCCACTCCCTGCCTGCAGGGTGAACCAGATTCCTGGCAGAGCACACCGGGTCCCAGGAGTTGACAACCCACTGTTGCCCCAGGGGTCCTTGGGAGGATACACTCTGCCCTTGGCAGGCAGTGAGGGCTGGTACCTGGTTTGTTCGGGCACCTGACTGAGTGCTGACCACATGTGGATGGCCACACTGATGGGCAGGGGCAGAGAGGGGACGAGAAGAGTAAAGGAAACCCCAGGATAGAAGCTCATGCAGCTGGAGTGGGAGACATAGGGGCGGGGAGGAGCAAGGTGGGAGTGATGACGAACAGCTCTCAGCTCCTTTGGCTCCGAGCTGTGTCTATGGAAGGCACAGAGACGGAAGGAAAGCACAGGGGAAGTTAGGACAAGGGCCATTTGGGTGGGCAGGAAAGAAACTCACAAACACTGTCCCTGGGATGGCCTGGGACCCCCAAAGAAAAGGGCCCACCCTCTTCTCCAACCTTTAGGGTCTCACAGCCCTTCCAGTATCTCCCAAATCTTAAACCACTTCTTGGGAGAGTTTCTTGCCAATGACCCCAAGTGCCTTTCCGACGTGGGAGCACATTTCTGGACACAGCTCTGTGCATGAAACCTGAGGGGGAGACTTAGTTCTCCTCCTAGGAATTGATAAAACTGAGGCACCGAGAGACCTGACAGCTAAGACTAAGGTTGCAGTGAGCCTGCAAGGGTGCCGGCCACCCCAAAAGGAGCCTTAACTGGGGTCCTTGGAAGGGAGGAATTAGAGAAAAATCACCAGAGACAGTAACTCCCTTATCACAGTCCCTGCTTGGGGCTTCTCTGATGTGTCCCCTTCCTGTCTCTCTCTCTCTCTCTCTCTCTCTCTCTCTCTCTCTCTCTCTCTCTCTCTCTCTCTCTCTCTCTCTCTCTCACACACACACACACACACACACACAAAGTCTGGGACACACCCTGCCGCTGAAGAGTGCTCCAGCTCAAGGAAGCACACAGAAAGGACCCTAGAAAACCCAATTGAGAAGGTGAGTTTAGCCTGCTGTGAAAAGCTGCCATGGTGCATTCCAAAGCCAAAAAGACACGATCTTTTGATTATCTGTGTCACTACTCTGATTAATGTAGGTGACCATCGCCTCTAGATTGACATCTGTATTATTTTTGTCCCAGCCTGACTTATCTCCCATCAATCAGCTCATCGCCCGTGCTCCCGCTCGCCATCCGCACGCTGACCGCCACCGGGCACGTGGGGAAGCTCTGGGAACGGCATTCTCGCCACGCCGCGCTGTGTCAGGGCTGCAGGGTGGGGTATGCAGCAAAGGCACAGTCCCCCGCCAGCAATGTACTGAAATTTTCCAATCCAAAAGAAGCAGAAAGGAATGGCTGGAGCCAAGTCAGAGGTGATAACCTTGACGGGCTCTGCTGTTTTGATTTTTAAATTTCCCCAGAACAAACTGCGTAGCATCAGATATCACACGGATCACACACACAGTGTGGTCTGTGCCCTGTTTACTCCAGAAGTTTCCGCTAGTGACGGTGTCTCTGCACACCTGAGTGGCTCCTTTTCCCTTAGGACTTGTGGTTGATGGTCCCAAAGGAGGGGACATGGACCCACTGCAGGTCCCACCTCCCGACGGCATCAGCTCAGCCGCTGTGCCCCAGGGCCCCGGCAGGCATGGAAGCTCCCATGCCAACCAGTGTGTCTTCTCGATCTTTAACTACCCCCCAGGCCAGGAGACGGTGCTCACTCTCCCCCATATCCCACACACTGGAAACCAGCACAATGGGCTGGAAAGCTGAAGGCCTTTAGAATCAAACCCACAAAGGTTCAACTCCCCAGCACCTAGCAGTGCCCGACACAGGGAGGCAGTGGACAAACGCCTGATGATGATATTCTGGCTCTGTCTCTCACCAGCGGTAGGATCTTGTGTAACATCTGGAAGTCTCAACTTTCTCATCTGTACACAGGGCAAGTTGGGAGTTGTAATGAGGGTAACCTTTGACTGTGGGCTCAGCAGAGGGCTGGCGTGGAGAGCAGGGAACGCTACAGAAACTGCGTTTCTTAAGCCTCTATAACCAAAACCATACAAGTCTTCAATGCAATGCCGATTATATAATACTAAACATTGAGTTCTCACATGTGCCGGGCACTTTTCTAAGGGCTTAGCCTTCATTATCCCTTTTAATCTTCAAAATATGATGTGGTTGGTAAATATCATTAGCCCCATTTTGCATGGGCGACAATTTCAAGGTTTGAAAGTGGCCAGTGCATGAGGAGGCCCGGTAGTAGAAGGAAGGAGAAAGTGGGTAGAGCAGGGGGGACAAGCCCCAGCTGCCCCCAGGTCTCTAGCTCAGCTTTGGTGCTGAGTTTACTCTCAGCCGCGGCAACCGGGGACTCCGGTAAAGCCTTCTCCACAGGACCCGGGCTTAGAACGTTCTCTCCACGGTCTGTAGGACTCAAGAGGAAGGGAAGGCAAGGGAGAGGCTGCCAGGCCTCCATAGCTCAAGCTGTGCATGGAGCGAGTCCTGAGACCACCCAGAGGGGCTGCATTTGGTGCGCGTGGTCATCAGCACCTCTGGGGCGAGAGACACAGACACACACGTTTTTCTGGCTTGTCTTCTTTTCCATGGGAAATCCTGACCACGTCACTGCACCGAAGCGCAGGAGCCCTTTGAAGTCGCTGTGCTCAAACTTTAAAACCACTGGGCGTCAGGAGGGGGGAAGCAGCTGTCGGATGGTTCGGCTACTCACGCTTTTTGGCTTCTTGGCAGCGGGTTTTAAATAATGAGGCACCCATGGAAGTGGAGGGTGGAGGAGCGGGACACAGTGGCAACGAAAGGGCGGAATCTGGGAAAATGGGAAACTTTCCTGCAAGATAAGAAACCCTTCCTGCTCTCATTAGCCTTTCTGTTCTGCCAGGGAGGTCCCCTGGCCTTAATAAAATCGCATTTTCCCTTTAAACTCTCCCATGTGGTAGGGGCCCTGCTTTTAACGGGGATGTAACAGAGGATTCCAACCTGAGGCTCAGGTGGCGGGGGCTCCCCACCCTCCAGCCCAGCAGCTGGGATTGATTGGGGAGCTGCCGCACATCGGAGAACAATCACGAGCCATTTGATGCTGACTGGGGCCAAAATAAGGAGGCAGCTTGGCTCCTGTTCCTTCCTGCCTGGAGAAAGAAGCTCTTCCTGGTCTCTATTAGAAGTGGACGTGAGGAGTGAGGGATGAGTTACAGTGTGTGATGGTTACGGGCATCTGCATTTGAAAGCCTCCGTGGCTTTAATCCGTGCCTAACTCCTTACGGTTCCCATTAGCACCGGGCAATTGTGTTCATTAGGACCTGCTGATTTTGATGAATTCATCTCCCCTGTCACATGCAATTCTATCCGGGGGTCTCACTCGCAGTTCTGAGGGGCTGATCCACTGTGCCTTAATGCCACACGACAGGCTCCTTCACAAAACAAGCAAGATGTCAAAGGCTAGCTGCTGCGGGACGCCAGGCTAGAGCCAGTCAAGGCTGGAGGGAGGCTGAGGGTGAGCAGCTCGTAATTAGAAGCTACTGGCGGGTATCAGAATGTATCCATCAGCGATCTGCAGAGACCAGTACACCCAGTCTTCGTGGTTACCGGAGCTGGTGTTGGTTCTGGGCTCTTGTTCCACCATTGCCAAAGGACCACCGCTCGTTAAACCGTGGAATCCCAACCATAGTTTCTAGATATACCAAACTCCTGTTCTGCCAACTTTGCCCCCAGGACAAATAGAAACACCATGACTAGCAAAACAAATCTGTGTGACACCCTCACACCAGCAGAGAGCATATAATTTGTATCTAGCAGTTTTATTAGCAGCTCAAACAGACACACTCTGACATCTACAAAAATGTTCCAGCTTTCTGTGGGGAAAGAGCACGTGAGGAGGTAAGCCACCCAGAGTCAGTCACAGCCACCCTGTCTGCCTTGGGACAAGCCTTCTGTCCTTTTCAAGGTGTCAGAGAGTGGTTCTGATAGACAACGTGCTAAGGGGTGAGTGGGGGAAGACAGACAAAGGCAAGGCTGTCTCCGCCCTCCCTGTTCCAGGACTGGATATCACAAGCTCCCATTAGCAAGGCTCTGATGGTTACGCCCTCACCCATCCGTGTGCCTTGATCCAAAGCAGACACTTTAGTTATGATTTCGAGTCCTAGTGGAGGGCTGAGTAGGGCCACGGTAGGAAAGGTGGCTGGTCAGACAGACACTGGTGGGGCTTCTTGGGGCCCTGTGACCAGTACTTACTCATCTTCCATGTCATCTTGGTCCCTGCCTTTGAGAATTCTCCAGAGACTTCAACCACCGCCTAACTCCATCCCGACCCAGCCTCAGGAGATTTAGGACATCATTAAACTCACAGAGACATCTTCCCTAGGGTCCCGAAGTCCGGTTGTCCCTCAAGAGGTGGAAAAGTGTCTGGAGGCTCAGACACGATGCCAGGTGGACTGGGCTCCTCAGCCCAATTCCATTCATCCAAAGCAGATTCTACGCACAAGTTCAGTGTGTGGCACTGGGGACCCAAAGGCAAACGTGTATATCCGTGTCCCTGCCCCGAAGGGTCTCATGCAGAACCCAGGAAGAAAAGCAGACAGTTGATGAAATCACGACCTCACAGCGTGATCTATGCCCACATGTACGTATCGGAGGCCCAGCAGCAGTGCAGGAAAAGAGGTGATTCGGTCAGCTCGGGGGTGAGGAGGAAGGGAAGGCAGGTCAGAGAGGGCGTCCCAAGGAAGTGACATCTGAGCTGGAAAGGGGATCCTAGAACAGTCAAACACATGGAAAGGAGGCTGTAGACAGAGAAAGCAACATGTGTTTGGTGACGGGGGCGGGAAACACAGGTTAGAATAGCTGGAGGATAAGGACAGAGTGAGGGAGCCCTTATGTGGAGCTGAGAGAGGAACGCAGGGGAGCAGGGAGCAGTAGCTCCTTCCAGTCCAGCGGCCCCTCTGTGACAGAAGGAAGCAGAGAGTAGGGTTCGAGTCCTAATTCCGTCCGCGTGACCTCAGACAAATGCCTTGACCTTGGGAGCCTGGGTGTCCTCATCTGCAGAACAGGCAGAGCCGCACCTGCAGCGCCCGCCCCACTGGGTTTGGTGAGAACCACTTGGCTAGATGAGATTCTAAAAGCATCGCTGCTTCGAAGACTGTGAGAGGCACAGAGGTGTGAAGAGGCCTCATCAATCACCACCAGGTCAGCCAGCGCTGGCCCAAGGGCCGCACAAATTTGCCAAAAGTCCTGGGAGTTTACATGCTAGGGGGAAACCGTCCTGCTCCACGAGGCAGAGTGCAACAGCCAAGGACACGGGGCAGGGAGGAAGACATTCGTGTCTCTGCCACCCGCGCCGGAGCGCCATGCTGGAGTCCCTGTGCCCCTGCAGCCCCAGTAAGTGGCTGCTTCTCCTCATTTACGCCTGACTCAGCCCTCCCAAATACCTCCCTTTAAATTTTTTCTCTAAAGGCTCTTCAAACTCAGCAACTATAAACTGTGATTTTAGGCAACGCACTTCCAGCAAGAAACGGCCATAAGGAAATGAAATTGCTGCTGTTAAATCCCTACTCCCAGGAAGCGATTTTCTCAGTGATAACCATTTCTCAGGAGCCCTGATCAGTCACGGTTAAGGCAAGAGAGTCCCCACCCAGCCCTCCTAACCTCTCCATCCTGCGGGGGCCGCAGCCCTCACCACCTTTAATTCCACCCAGCAGGCCCCGCCAGAGACTTTGGTCTGGATTTGGAATCAGAAGAAATTGTCCTGTGACTGTGCTAGAAAGGGCACATGCCCCAGCCCCACCCCACCTGGCTCCCTTGAGCCTCTCTGACCCCTAAGTCAACCCTCCGTCCCTAGCAGGGTTAATCACCTCTCTGCTTTCTGGGGAAGCACCAAATCCCACCTTCAGCAATGTTTGCTTATGGAAGAAACTTATCTTCCTGCGTTGCTCTCTCTTTATCAAACATGAATGCCAGCAAATACTCCTCTCCCAGCCTCATGAATTGTGTAAAAAACAAAACACAGAAAAAAAAAAATCCTACACTAGATTCCCCAGGTGTTGTCTATGAGATGATTGGAGAGTCAGCCCCTCCTCCCCGCTCGCTCTCTCTGCTGGAAAAGGCTACTTAGGAAAAGCTAGTGCATATGAGATACTTATGTCATAAAATAGCAGCCTGGTAGCCTTGTTTATTGGGACCTACTTGGAACAAAACCAGATCCCCAAATAAATAAGTTTTCTCCTCTTCCTACCAAACTGCTTCCAACCATTTCAATCCTAAAGCTCATTTTTCCAAGCCAGATGCCCTTTGCCTTCTTCTCACAGCCTCCCCTAGGATGGCACGTACAGAATGTGTTTCTCTGATAAGCCCAGAGCTTTTCCAGACACAGCTTTCTAACAGCTCAGAAGAAAAAGCAAAGTGAGAGCTGGAATGATCACTTCCACTGCACAAGCAGGAAAACTGAAGTGCCCGATGTGGCATCCTCGCCGTCTCTGGGGTACCCACACCCCTGATTGGTGGCACAGAGGACAGGGCGCCACAGCTTTCTGCCTGGGGTCCCTGCTTTCCCCTGCCACATGCCTCAAGGTGTCCACAGGAGCAGGAGCAGCCCCTCCCCACCTCTGTGCCCACTGCTTAGAAAGACCATCTGATCTCCTCGTTGGTCTCAGTGGCACCAGCACACACTAGTGGCACCAGCACACACTCAGCAGAAGAGGTTCTGCCTGCTACCTGCAAGCCACTTTGCTTTCCCGGAGACATCTGTGAGCAGGAAGATGCGGCTGGCGGTAATGGTGGGCACACAGAGACCCGGGGCTAGATAGGGGACAGAGCCAAGGTGGATGGTGGGGCCGTGCTCTGTTTCTCCCAGCACAGCCTTGCAGGAGAGAAAAGAATGGGAAACCACACCCAGGCACTGTGGTGTGAGAGAGGCGATGCTTGGGGCCTTTTGGAGCAATCTACCAACTTCTGCTGACACCGCCCTGTCCCCTGCACACTGCGAGGCTCCATCCCCACCCCTGCCGTCACACACTCCAGGTGAAACCACCTGTGCTGTTCCCCCATCAGCTTGTTTCTGTCAGAAACACCTAGGTTATTCTCCAGAGTCATGACGGTGGCTGGAAGTGGGTACTATTTCAGCTCAGTGTCTCACATTGCAGAAGTGACTTTTCTCCCGTGTGCCAGAGGTCTAGTGTTCTCAAGTCATGAAAATAGTTATTCTTCCCATTTAGCCCTGGAGCTGTGCTTGAGAGCAAGGAGTGGGAGTATTTAACTCAGAACTCCAGCTTCTTACCATCGCTGGCACATGGCTGGCACGCAGTGGGCTCTGGGTGATTGTTCCTTGAGTTACTGGTTAATGCCAAACCTCTCTAGCATGCAACAGCCCTAGAGATGAGAGAGGCTTGGGGAGGAGGCACGAGGCATGCTGTCCCCCGTCCCCTAGCATGTCATATTTCTGAGGACTGTGCCCATCCCTGACTACATGAGCAGTGCTCTTCCTAGCTCCCCATTTCCTGAGAAACTACTAGACATTCTAAGAAGTTCCATGGGTAGCAGCCAAGGCAGATTACCAACTTGGGCTGGCCACTTCATCTGGGTCTCAGATCTCTCCTGTGCAAAGTGGGGTTTAAGGAAAGAGAATGAGAATGATTTAGATTATTTAAAAGTCCCTTCCACCTCTGATATCCTTCGAGCCACTGCAATTTGAAATTCCACTCAAGGATATCAGGATATTCTGCTAGTGGAGGTTTAGTCTACTGTATACCAATGGCAGCCAACACAATCCTGAAATGGGCATTAGTTCTTTTATTTATAACAGATGCCTGTAACACTTGGTGCAAAAGTTCCCCATTCCCCATGTTCAGGTGTAGGCTGGACAAAAACTCGGCTGGGTTGTTGTATGAGGGCAAGGCTGGATGTGTACTCTGGGAGGGGGACGTAAGCGCCCAAGGGGTGATGAAACCAGGGAGCGTTTCATGACCTTCTTACTGTGGTAGCCTGTGATGCATGTGAGAGAACTAGAACCAGGTTGATATGACCTGGCTTTTACAAAACCCCTGGAGGGGAGGGAGAAATGAAGGCAGAAGCTCAAAGCCTTGTCTGAGAAGCGCTCCTTTCTCCAAAGCATCCACGGCTCCGTCTTCTGCGTCCCAGCAGACTTTGTGCATACTTCCCCGGAAGCCCCCTCTCGGTACTGTGATCCACTCACAAATGCCTCCCTCCTGAGACTGTGGGCTACTGAAGAGCAGCGGCTGGGCTTCTGCCCTTTGATGCACTCCCAGCAGCCAGCGTAGTGCCGAGAGCACAATCGGCATCACTCAGATGTTGAAGGGAAGAAAAAAAGAGTGATGAAGAAACAAGCTTGCCCAAGGTTGCAAACCACCAGTGGCAAAGCCAATCTTAGAGCCCAGGCTTCCAGAATCCTCAGACTTAGCTCCTCACAGTAACTCTTCAAATTTCACAGACAATGAAAAATAACATCCAAACGATTACCCTTCTTAGTCTATGCACTATCTCTAGATTTCAAGGCCTTTGCGGTAGGGGCCAGTGATTTAATTCTTGCCCTATCTTTCCTAGTCTAAGATGTATTCTTGGGTCCAGCCACCACCAGCATCTCTCCCTGCCCTACACCCCATAATATAATAGTGGCACAACAAGGGAGGTGGGGTGTGCCACATACTGCAATGGTGTTGCCTTACTTGTGGCTTGAGGACTAGTTGAGAGTTGCTGAAGCTTCTCCGTAAAGGATTCCAGGAGTAGAAGCAGCCCCTCCCTTTGGGCCTTCTGGGAACTACAAATAACTTTTTAATGAACCAAAATACCAAAGCAATAACCTTCCCGACAGTTGTTATCCATTGCCCAACTCCCTGCAGAGAGCAGCCTGTGGAATTTGCAGTGTGTGGTCATGTGTACAGGGCAGCACCAGGCCCCAGTGGTGATAACAAGGAGCACATTTAGCCAACACCTCTCCCCCGGGAGGCGTGCTTTTTCTCCGTTGCAATCCCATGGCCCTCTTGGCTCAACCTGCCTGGCCGCTGGCAAGAATGTGGCTCTGGAAGCAGATGGGTGGGATCTGAGAACTTGCCCAGGGATGAGGACCCAGGCCTGGGAGGGGCAGATGATACAGTATGGCCCTTCATCTCCTGGGCTGTTGCTTACACAGGGAGGGCTGCCAGCCCTAAAGAATCTCATAACCCTGATTTCAAGAAACCTGCCAACATTCCCAGAACCCAGAAAATGGACAGCAGTTCTCCATGGGGAGGATGAAAAAGAAACAGGACAGATCTGAAGTATCAGGAGAGGGGCCTGGTGGGAGTGAGCTCTGACTGTGCTGGGCAAAGTCAACACAGGAAATGCTTTGGAGCAGTGGCTTCCAGACCTTCGCAAATATCAGTGCTGCTGGAGAACTTGCTCAAACACCGATGGCTGGTCCCCAGTTCCAGAGCACCTGCTTCAGTCAGTCTAGGTCAGGGATGTGCATGTCCACCAAGTTCCCAGGCGAGGCTGATGCTGCTGGCCAGCAGTCATTCCTCAGGGGGAGATGGCATTGATTCCAACTGCCATGAACTAGGAAGACACCAGGAAGAACTTCCCACTGCCGAGGTTAAGGATGAGGCACGAGATCAGGCTACTAAGGACAGCTGCAGAAATCTGACTCATGTTTCTGAAATGGATCTGAACCAGTTCTGTGTAGCTACAAGTTAGTTTCATCTACCAGGGATTATATTTATAATCAGTTTTAATACAAGACAAGGCATCTCCTGTATTCCAAGCAACGTGCTGGAATACATACAATATGGTAGGTAGCACATACAATTCAAGGGTTGATTTGCTTGGTTTTAACTTTGTTATAGATGAGGAAACTGAGGCTCAGAGATTCCTGCAAGATCTCATAGCTGGCATGAGGCAGAGGCAGAACCCATATCTCTACCCTCATCGTGTCTCTTTGAGATGTGAGGTGGGGGGCAGAGCTGCACATACCACTATTTTCCTAAATTGCATACTTGGGAGAGTGACCCCATAAGATGTAAAAATTAAGAAAAAAGAAAAGGGGGTGATCCAAAATGTGGTCTCATGGTCAAATAAGTTAGAAAACAAATGCAAATAAAGAATTTGCTAGATTTCACAGGAGTTTTAATATACTCGAGAGTACGGTGAATATCCAAGAGGAGGACATACAGCATTTCCCAAATTTGACCAGAGAATCTTTATTCAAAACCAACTATTTAAATTTCCAGCCACATTATAGTTGTGAGGAATGCAATCCAGTAACATCTGGCATGGATATTGATAAGGCACAGGATTTACGCCACTAGCCCGTGTTCTGCTTCACACACGCTCACACATTTGGGGTAAACATGAAACCCATGTCTGGTGTGATTCAAATTGAACTGGAACAGAGAAGAACCTTTCAAGATCCTGTACCGTTTGCCCAGTGCAGAGGCTTTAGTGGAGTGTGCCAGGAGCCCTGTGCAGGGCCAGGACATGGCCAGGTGTTACAGGGCTGGAGGGGGCCCCTGCAGCCTACAACCCCTCCGGGATGGGAGTCAGAGGGGGACGGCTGTCATCCACTCACCTCCCCAGGCTCCCTGACATGAGAGACGATTCCAACCAGAACTGTTACTCATTCCAGTTTCCCTCAATCAATTATTCAGACTTCTATCTCTTTGCTTGTTTTGAGAGAAAAAGTCACAGGGGATGATAAGATACAAGGGATGGGGAGAAGAGGAAGCCAGAGGACTCTTCGAGCCGGGTGCAATGGTAGACCACCAGACATGCTTTCTGATAGGCCACCTGCACTTGTCCTCTTGGACAAAGCAAACAGGCTCAGGAGCTCTCCTTCCTTCCCTGAAGCCCCCAGAAGAGGAGGTGGGAAGAGAGTTAAGAACACGGGCGTCAAAATAATGCCCAAAGCTCAAACATGAGCTTCTTGCGGTTGTTTGCTTTGCATGCCTGGGTAATATTTGACCAGCTGAGGAGTCCACTGTAGTCGCAAGAATCACATCTCTGGCTGCTGCTGGCTTCAGTCTGTCATTCAACTTGCTCTAGGCTCAGCTTCTTCCTCTGTAAAATGAGGACGGCTGTTCAAACTCACCTGGAGGGGAACCAGGTGGGAGCCAAACACGAGGTCCCTATGGCGGGAGCCCCCAAGCCTCCACGAGCCTTTCACCCTAATCATGCATAGTCAATTTTGGCAAAAGGATCAAGATTTTAAAATTGCTATGTGTGGCACTTTGCAAATGGAGATTACTACAGCATTAGCTCATTAATAACAGAGGGTATTGGGAACGGTCTGCAATCATTGTTATCGCTATCAAAATGATCTGCAATGATATGCTGTCCTTTGTGTTCAAAGACAATGCTACTAACATAGTATAATAAGTGCTTATTTTCCATTGCACAATTATCATATATTGTCCAAGCTACCAATATATTTGACAGAGCATTTGTGGTATGTGTGTGTCTGAGTGCATGTATCTGTGTGTGTGCATGTGTATGTATTTATGTATACATATATAAACACACCTTAATATTATATATGCACACACAAAGGTAGTTATATATTACCATGTTCATGAACTTTTTGGGGTACATATGTCTTAGTATCTTATCTCTAAATAGGAATGCAAGTTCTTATGGGCAATGATTTTCCTTTGCATTTCTGTATCATCCTTACTTCAAAACAGGGTGTATCCTTTATAGGAAGCCTTAATAAATTCTTGTTGGCAGTCGGATTTATCCCAGCAGTGGGGGAGGGCCCGTGCTGATCCCCGCATCCATGCTCCATCTCTCTGAGGCCCACTCCTGGCATGTGTTGTGCGATGGCCAAGCCATGGAGCAAACCCAGCAACCCACTCAGAAAAGCCCCCCTTGCTCCTGAGTTAATTAGCTGGCTGGCTGCACATCCTGGGGTTGAACATTGATATTTTAAAGCATCTTTGCTCTCAGACTTAAATGCTAACTAAAACATTCTCTGGGATTCTTTCTGGTTTTTTACATTTTATTTTTTCCATTATAAAAGTAATAAATGCTCATGAAAGAAAATTTTTAAAAATCTAGATAAATAGAAAAAAAGACACATTTTGTCCCATTTTCCAAGCACAATAACTGTTAGCATTTTGGTGGATTTCTTTCTAGTTTTCATTTTATGCATTGTAAAAAGTTTTAATTGTATTGTGCTTTTTCACGGAACATTATTACAAGGATTGGTTATAAGATCAGCCTTTATAAACTACATTTTCAGTGGCTGTGTAACATACCAAATCTTCCTACCCATTCCCCTATCAATGGGTATATAGATCAATTCCAATTTTTCATTTGCTAAATAATGCTGAAATATGTATCTTGGTGATTAGCACTCTTTAAAAAGTTGGTATTGATTCCTATAAAAATTAATACTAGTCCAAAGGATTTGATGATTTTCAAGTTTCTTGCTAAATATTTACACATTGTTTTCCAAGAGTGTTGTACTAGTTAGAATTCCCAAGAGCCGTGCTTCGATGCAAATAGCCAGTTTCACATCACACTCCTGGGATTCCTTTCTGAACAACTGTTTATAATGCTCTTCAGCTCTTCAAAGTCCTGCTTTACCTGTGCAGGTGCAGACGGCCTGTTAGGAACCTCCACCTCCAGAATACGGACAGTCAGACACAGGAGGTGCCCACTCTCACTAAATATCCAGCTTTGGAACTCATTTCTAGAGCACCCACCCAGGTAGGCTCTCCAGAACCTTCCTGATCCATCGCCTCCCACAGGCCAGGAACCTACGCAACACCCTAACAAGAATTACACTGCTGTGCATCTCACAGGGACTATCGGGGGTTTAGTATGGTGGTTCTTACTAGAATAAATCTGCAGCACTTTCACTTGTATTCAAATAATCAGATTAGTGCATCAGTCTCTAATTTGACATTTTGCCTTCATGCATTCTTTACTACACTTTATTTCCCAGTGAGCTAGTAGAAATTATGGGAGCACATGACACCAAGTGCTCTCACTTCCTTTGCCACTCACCTCCTCCTCCTCCACTTGTCCTATGGAGAATTTTGGAATTGTGCTGCACACTGGCCATGCAGGAGACACAGCTCATGCCTGGTTGTAACCATAGCCTTAAACCAAGGAGACTGGACAACGCTGACTAACTTTTTTTTGGTGCTTTCCTGCACCGGATGCCAACAGAGCTTTTGTACGTATGATCAGCTCAGCATGCACTTCTGGCTCCCTTTCCTTTTTCCTGCAGGGGCTGGGATGGTTCTGAGCGCCGAGTTAATTACATAATGCTATAGTAAGGTGGGTTCCACCCTCTTTGTCCTGTGTACACACAAACATACCTTTATACAAAGGTGAGCACACATACATACATACACACACACAGTATCCAGTTGACTTGGCTGCAGAAGTGGACAGATGAGCATAAGATAATGCCATCATAAATCAAGAAAGAAATAAACCAGGTCCAAGAGACAACTGTATTCCGATGGGGCAGTCAGTCAGTTTTGCTGAAGTATACAAGTGATAACACCACAAGAGTTGAATATCCCTACACTCCAATGTCTAAGAGTACCCAAGGGGTACCTGGGGCAGGGAAAAGAGACCAACTACCTAACCAAGCTAAGCAGAGAGACATTCTCAGAAGTCTTTTCTCCCTAAGGACTTGGGGTGGCAGGGTATGAGCCATGATGTATGACTGGGGTCACACCGAGGGGATGCTGGATCATCTGTTTCCATTTTCCAATATCCATGGCTAACAACACACTAAATAAGTGCACACGGCTCTGGAGTTTTTCTGTTTGCTGAACAGCTGGAGAACAGGCCTTCCAGAGTAACTGCTGCTCTGTTACTCTGGGAATCTGGGGGCCCGTCTGTAGCTGAAGGATGGGGCAGAGGCTGGGACCAGGCATCTGAACCAGGTGAGGCCTTTGAGTGCCTTAACAGACTTGGACCATGGCATACGAGATGTGGCCACCAACCCATTCTTCCCCTTATCCTTTTCATTTTCAGTAAATATGTATATTAAACTTCAGTTACACAAAATGTATTAAGAGGTTCAAGGGCTATGGGACAGGACTACTGATGCCACAGTCAGAGCTTGAAATCCTGGATCAACCAAACAGCTTTGCTTTTGTTCACTGGCCATGGACATCACATCCAGCCCCAGACACCAGTCTCAGTAAGCTGTGTGGTGGCACGTGTCTTAGGCAGCAAGGCAGAACAACCAGGGTAGGATGACTCACCGGCAGCCCTGAAAGAACAACTTAAAAGCCTCTGCAAGTATCACCTTTTATACAGAGGTGAGTGTACACACACACATACACTCTCAATGACAAGTCCTCCGGTGACCAACCTGGCACCTCACTAACGAATTGCACAAATTAGAAGATCAAGCCGCTTAGGGTCACCCGAAATAAATCATAAGCACAAATCAAAATCTAACCACTCCTTTACATCTGAGGTTACCTAAAATCACCGCCTTTTTGAACATTGGAGTGGCTGATTTCCAAAGGATATAAGAAGACCATTCAACACATAGTTATTCAATATCAATCTCTTTTCTCTGTGATTTGTAAACTTAATGAGCATTTAGTAAAGATGGCAAGATGTTTCATAGAGCAGATATATTTGAGGGATTACCTCCGGCTCAGAAGAGGGGGCACCTAAAACCAATCAGTGCAAAGGCATTGATGGAGGGGCCCACAAGCTGCCCTGCACTAGACCAGGTACCAGGGGTGGGGGTGGGAAAAAGAGGATGAATGTGAAAGGAGCCCTGCCAGCCCTGCGTCCCCAGGGTCACCCCCACCAGTCCTGGCTGGCACTCATGGCAGCCCACAGTGGTCCAAGAACAACAAAGACAGCCTTGGCAGGGAGAAAACAGGGCTGTGATTTCATCTCTGACCACTCCCCCAGCAGGCTGGGTCCTGCCAAATGACCGCTGGTCAAACATGGGCGGCCCCAGCTGGTCTCATTCCTGTTATGACTGCACTTGGGTTCATTAACACCCAGCCCTCCCCTGCATGCACGCGGGGCAGGAAGCCTGCTCCCCGGTCTGCATTTCAGCCTGGCTTTTTCTTCCTCAGGAGTGGGGCAGGTGGTTGCCACAGTGGAGTAAAATCCTGCTTAGGGATGACGGAAGTGTGCTTCCCAGCCTTGGTGCGGGCGCCTGCAAGGCTGTGTGCTCAGACGCGCTCCGGCTGCTTCTCTCTCATTAGCTGGCATTTCCTGGCATATCCCCCTGATACGTTCAACCTTTGTCTGAAACACCCAGAGCTCTGCCTTGGAAAGAAAACACTGAGCTGAGGCTGAAAAATAGGTGAGATGAGGATATGCTAAGGACCTGGCTAAAACCACAAAATACAAACCCACTGACCACGCTCTGGGAGGTGGCATCCATATTAAATTGATATATAAATTTCTAAATGCTCACTCTCAGTGCATGTGCCTATCTCAGCACAAACCACTGACAAAGCGTTCAGACCCCATTTTGAAGAGCAGAGCTCTAGACCTTTGCAACCCAATGTGTTGTCCGGGGACCAAGAGTATGGGCATCACCTGGTAGCTTGTAAGAAATCTCAGAATCTCAGGCCCCACCCAGACCTCTTGAATCAGAGCACACTCTTGCCTAAAATCCCCAGGTGATGTGTGTGCCTGTGCAGGTCTGAGATGTGCTGGAATAGACCAGGCTCCCAAGCTAATAGGTTACAAATGTTTTCTTCACGTCCCACCCTCACGATGTCTTTGAGTAAAGGAGATACTTAACGCCGAAGGTTCTGGACTAGGTTGGAGAGCAGGAGATGGGTGGAAAAATGGGCAGTCCTCAGGCTGAAAAGCTTTACGGGACTTGGGTAACTGGCACGAGTGAAGGAGAGGAGCTGAGAGCACGGGACAGTCCATCTGTGGCCAGATAACTCTACGGTTCAGAAGCCACCAGAGAATGACAGCACTCGCTTGCCAGATCTGAAATGAGCCCAGAAGCATGAGCACCAAGGGTGGGGGACGTTTATGAATCTGATATTGGGAAATGGGCACTGCCCCAGGGTGAAGCGGGCAGTCCAAGGTCAGGGTGCTGGAGCAGACAACTTGATTCTGTAGCAGAGAGCGGGGCCGGCCCGGCTGGAGACAGCAGTGTGTTTATTTAGATCTTGTCTGCTTAGCTGGTTGACTGGCTGCAAGTTTGATTATCATTCACCAGGGCTCTGTGCCCTCAGCCGGAACCATGTTCCTAATCTGCTTGGCCATTAAGGGCTCCCTGCGCCCTGCTCTGTCTCCAGCATAGAGCCAGAGAGGCTGGACGCTCCCGGGGGCCTCTTTCTGCACCGCCCTCCTCCAGCGTGTCTCTGCTCCTGCCGGGGCTGCAGACCCGCTTCCATCAATTCCCACTGATGGGCAGCCCAGATCTTAATTAAAACATTCAACCTGCACACGGCCGAGGAGAGAAGGCACAGCCCCATTAGTCCGGCCGAAGGGAGTCACAGGACTGTGCACGGGTTCATGAGAGACTCCTGTCTCTGGGTGCAGAGTGTGTCCAGCCATTGCTGGGTTCCCTGTCCTGGGCGCCCCCATCTGCACCACAACTCTCACTTTAGTCCGAACGCCCTGCTCTCCTCTCCCACCTAAAATCACCAATTCACGGAGCAGGGGAGGCCCTCAAAACTGAGGTCCCCAGTGGTTAAGTGTCTTGCCCAAAGTCACCCCGCTGGTTTGTGTCCCCATCTGAGATTAACATGTGAAAAGTGATGATTTGTGAGTCAATCGCTTATATTCATCCCAGTCACCAGATAGTCCATCACAGTGACGATTTCTGTAGTCAGTATTATATCATAATAGTCCACCCCAACTCTCAATTTTGATTCAGAAAAAATGGTCCATTTATTAACATAGTTACTCTAGTCCTGACCGTGCATTGTTACCTATCCATCTAAGGGGTCCAGCCATCCACCTCTCTGGAGAACAGGTATGTATGAAGAGCCTTGCCCAGTTACTTCTCCAAGGAGTCCCAGGAGGCCTGTGTCCCACATTGGGGCTGCATTGGCTCAGGGGAGGCTAAGATGGGAACCATCTTGACCTTGGGGTTGTGGGATTCAGGATGGGACCAGATCCAGCCTGGGGCCCAGGACCTCTCAAGACGTTGGTCCTTCCTCTCAATTCTGGGATTGTCTAGGGTGCATCAGCCTTCATTATTCTATGCTGCAAAGTGGAGCTTCCTTCTGTCAAGTCCTGTACCGTATGAGGGGAGCCTGAATCACACAAGCGGTGATAAGCAGCTCAGAGCTCTGGCTGGAAGTGACAACATTCTCCAGAGAAAAGGCCCAGCCGCAAATACAGCTATCGCTGACCAAGCGAGCCCCACACACGCCCCTGTGGGACTCAGCCCCTCTCACCAGCAACACCCCCACCCTCGGTGTTTCCTAGCGGACGCCCGTCACGCCCAGCATTCTGGCGTGCTCTTGGGCTCCTTGAAAGTCCAGTTTAGCTTGCGTTTCCTCCCCCCGTTTGGGCATGAGCTGGGCAAAGGCTTTTCCTTTCTCCTTTTGTGCTTTTAATCTTGGAAGACGATGTCTGTAATAAGAAAGGAAATTCTTTGCTGGTGACTCAAAGGCCAGGGCGCAGATAAGACCATGGAGTCAGAGGGAGCGCGAGGGTGAGCTCAGGCCTCTCCCCAAGGCCCACACAGCGCCGTCTCTCTTCACCCCATCCTTGTCCTGCCAAACAAAGCAGAGGGATGACAGAATCTTGTCTGTGCCCCTCCAAAAACCAGTTAGCATCCTGGGGAAGGTGATTCTGTGCCCTGCAGGAGGAACACAGGCGGGCAGGAGCGGGGTATGTGTGTGTGTGTGTGTGTGTGTGTGTGTGCACGCGTGTGTGTGTGTGCATGTGTGTGTGCATGTGGGTGACATGTGGAAATGAGAGGGGCAATGTCCAGCATCAGGACCAGGGCAGAGACGGGGGACTGGGGGTCCCCTTCGCTTCTCTCACCTGAGCTGCCCACACGTGTTCCCTTCCTGGTGCGGAGGAGGGTGGAGACCAGCCATGCCCGTGGAACGGGACAGTGGGGCCACCCCGAGTCTGTCTTCTCTCGGGGGGATGATTCATGCTGATGGATTCCAGTTACTTCGCTGGCTCCCCTGTGGGAACTACCGGGGAACCTCAAGGGGAGCGTAGGTCCCGGGGCCAGTGAGAGTGAAGGACCCTCACAACCCTCTGACCCGAAGGAGAAGTAGAAGGGTGGCTGTGGGGAGCCGAAAGGAGAAGGCGGCCTGGAGGACCGGCCACCTGAAGAAGTGACCTCAAGGAAAGCTTGCGGCCAGCCCATGGCTACCCAGGGGGGAAGCGGGGGCTAACGGAGAGGAACTGGGGGAATAGCCCCCCACCTCCCTCCTTTCCACCCCCTCAGTCTCCCGCAAGGCTCCTCGTGGCCCAGCTCAGCCGCGGCCAGAGGCCAGGGAGCCCACGGAGGCAGCTGCGCAGCGACGGACGGGGCAGGCTCTGGGCACAGGCAAAAGGCACCTGGGACCTGCTTATCTACATCGCTGTCCTTCTAGACCGTACAGTGCTCGAGGGCAGGGTCCATGTGCCTGGCGCACAACGGACACTCGGTAAATATTTATTCCATGAACAAGTGCACGTGTGCTCGAAGGAAGGAACAGAGCGGCATCGAGGGAGGGGACAGAGCTAACAGCGCTCACATGGTGTGTAAATGTGAACCTGGTCATCTCAGGCTGCAGCCTGCCTTCCAGAGTCACCCCTGAGGAGAGGCGGCGTTTCTCCCAGCCTGTCCTCTGTGTCCTCCACGCTGGCAGGAGGCTCACCTGGGGGCCAAGCCCCTGGACAGGCAGCTGGGTGACGCAAGGCCCTGGCAGTTGCCGTGTGGCCTCAGTGCTGTGGTGGGGAGACTGCTCGGCAGTTGCTGTGGCAACAGCCAGCCTCCCCTCGACTGTCCCGGGGGCCCCACTGTGGGAGATCCTGCGAACCGTGGCTGTCCTGGTCACTGTGCAGGTCCAGGCACCTCAAACCAAGGAATGACACAGACCTGAGAGACCCGCTGAGCCTGCAGATTAAACCGACGTGATCGCTCACAAAAACCCCACCGCCCTAGGACGTGTGCCTCTCTGTGTCTGTGCACTCAGGCCCGTGGTCGGGACCCACAGAAGGTGCTCTGCTCGGGACGGTATGAGGGGCCTCACAGCCCCCTCTCCAGCTGGGCCTCGCCCCCCACCCCAGCCAAACAAAACCCCTGCAGTTCCCCACACCTGTAATGTCAGTTCCTCCTCAGTTTCTCATGCTGTTCCTCACCCTTCCCCACCCTTGTCATGGGAAAGGCCCACTTATCCCCCAAGGCCTAGCGCCCGCACACCCTACCATCAGCACCCCTGACCCCAGCCCCCACCCCAGCCCACCTGCCCACCCCATTCCCCACTCTAGGCTCCCCCACCAGATAGTGAGGCCTTGGTGTCAGGGAGACTGTCTCTCTGGCACCTATGACAGTGAATGGCACTCAGCCTTGAGGGCCTGCAGACCAGAGGCGGTGAATGGCTCTAACCTGGGTGTCAAAGCCTGGAGTGGAGAGCACACAGCACCACACAGCAGCTGGGCTGGGGCAGGGTTCATGATCACTGGGAGCCCCAGCAAGCTCATCTCTCAGGTCCTAATTTTGTTAGCCATCATTCATTCATTCATCCATCCAAGAAATATTGACTGAGCACCCACTACATACGTTACCGTGCTAAGCACTGAAAATACAGAGTGCAGCAAGAGGCAGTCCCAGCTGTCTAGAAACCCCCAGACCAGGAGGAGAGACCGAAGAGCGAATGGGCATGGCAGGGGAAGCGGAGAGGGCGTGGGAACCCACGGACAGAGGCGCCTGGCTCCACACAAGAGCAGAGAGAGCCTGCACATTTAGAGGCCTGAAGTTCAGTCTGGATGAAACTGGAGAGCAAGTGGGACCAGGGCACAGCCATCTTCCAGGCGTGGCAGTAAAGCCCAGGCCTGACTCAGGGGAGGGCCATGGAACAATCCAGAGGCCCCGGCCAGTTTCTGATGAGACCCATTACAGATTCCAGGCGCAGCACTGTTGAGACGCAGGCTGCTAATTTATACCCCACCCTCTTATTTTTCATGCTAACTGGCGTCCCTCCCTGACCCTCCCCAATCCTCTGACAACCTGGGGGTCTGCCTGGCTAGCAGCCATCCAGATTGTTTTTCCCAAGCCCTGGCCAAGACCCAGGACACATGGGAGGGGCAGGAGCGGGGAAGGGAGCAGTTTGTGCTTATGCAAAGCCTGCTCTTGCATTCAGCCCCTGGGCCGGGCTGGGGCCGACTTTCCTCTGAAGTGGTGCCCAGCCGGCGGGGCTGCCTCTGTCCTACCCCCTCGAGACGCCGAGGCCGATTTGGTGCAGATGGCATCAGCAGATGCCAGTCCCTAGGAGGGTCCTGCCTCCCTAGCTAATGAGGGGAGCAGCCGAAAGGACCAGTGAATGTGATCAGGGTGGGAAGTGGAACAAACACTAGATTAAGAGTTAGGGTCTAGTCCCAACTCTGCCACTAATGGGCTGTGTGACTTGCGGCAAGTTGCTTCACCTCTCTGAGCCTGGGGGGTCCAGTCATCTGAGTCTGACTGTAGCTGTCAGGAGTGCATACAGTGCTTTGGAAGGAAAGAGAACTAGGTCTTCATTTCTATCCCACCATTAGCCTAAAGAGTGATGTTGGGTAAATCCCTCACCTCCCTCTGCTAAAGTCAGTCAGCCATCTTTTCGCAGTCACATTGCATACGACATGAGAGTAAAACTGAGTGAGTGTGAAGCCAGGGCCACCACTGAGCCCGGGAAGCGATCATGAGAACCCGTGGAGCATTTTCCCCACTTCCTCCCACCGCTCCTGCCCTGGGATTCCAGCCACTGTGTTTTCAGTCCTGTCCTGAGCTCCTGCCCTCCCTCCCCACTTCCAACCTTCCCCTGCTTAGCCGCAATGCTCTGTGGCCATGTGTGGCTCTGGGACCAGCTCTGGGAATTCTCAGCCTTTGGGGACTTGGGTCCTTGTCATGTGCCCATGTGGCCCTGCCTTTCAGAGGGGATGGGGCGGGCTGCACACTCCAGCAGCGCGAGGCTGCCTCTGTCTGCAGCCCCACGGAAGTGGGCGACAACCACAGCGGCTGAGACGCCGTCGGCAGGGCCGCTGATCGGATAACCCACTTTCACTCCCGGAAACAGCGGGGGAAACACCCATTCAGCATTCAGGCCTGGACTAGAGTGGAGGCCACAGCCGGCCCTCCAACCTCCTAGAAAACACTCAGGTTTGCGTCTGCTGCAGGGTGACAGGACCCTGGGATTTACAGGGGCCAGGTGGCATGGCTGAGGACACGGGGCTGGCCAGTGGCTGTTCAGGTAGAAAGGAAGATGGAGGAGCAGACAGAAGATGGATAAGAAGTTTCTTTAGACTCTGAGGCCCTATGAGAGGAAGAAAGAAACAAAAACCTTGGTAGGGACCCCAGAGAGACTCCGGCTGATGAAAGGTGCCAGCCAGATACATTTGGTGAAACAGCACAGAGCCCTGTTCCCAGTATTGCTGGCAGCCCAGCTCGGCCCACCGTGCACCACGCGGCCCCGGAGGTGCTGCTGGGTGGAAGCGGGGGGAGCAGTATCCACCAGTTGGGCCCTAGCACCCACGCAGACTGCACGGGGTGCCCCCAATGGTCACAGCCTGCACACTGGGGGTCTCGATGAGCCTCTTGTAAAGAGAGGGAATGTCACTTGGTTCTGTGTCTCCCAGAGAAAGCAGGAAGCCCAGGTGCAAGTGCAACCCGCAACCACTTGGCCCAGAAGGAAGGACACAGTAAATGGAAGGCCTCCAATGGCCAGGGGATAAATGGTAAAGCCAGTTGGCAGCCCAATTCCAAGTTAGGAGTTTCTTCCATTGCACCCTCTGCCTGCACACAAGTTCAAGGCACAGAACGATTATTTGGGGATGTTTTGTTTTGTTTTCTTCCAAATTATGGGATACTAGTATCCCAAGAGCTGCCATAGCTTGACGGGGTGTAAATTTCTGATCCTTTGAGCCTTACTGGAGCCAGACAGCGACACTGTCTGGGGGCTTCCTGGGACACACAGCTGAACCAGGGTAGGCTTAGGTCAGCTGTGTCCAGGTGGCCGAGTGATCCCATCAAGAGAGGACCTTCAGCCTGCCTCCTGGGATGTCCCCTCCCTCCACAGATGGGCAGCAGAGGACTTCAGAGACTCAATCCAGATACTGAAGAGGCACCATGCCAGTCTCATGCTCTGAAAACTGGGGAGCCCATGAAGGGAATGGAGAGATCCAGGGGTTCCCTAGACATCCATGGAAGTTTCTTGAATAATAGCCAACACTTATGTAGCACTCACATCTATTTTCACAACAGCACTGTAAGATAAGCACTGTTTTCATCCACGCTTGAGAGATGAGGAAACTAAGGCACAGAGAGGTCAAGTATCATGTCCAAGGTCAAACACCTAATTAGTGAGTTGGCATAGCCAGTCTTTGAACCTCAGGAGGCTCCTCCCAAAGCCTGTGTGCTCTTAACCACTAACCAGCAAGCCCCTCCAGGGTGGGCTAGGATGCTGACCTCTTTATGGAAGGACCCTGCCATGGTGGGGGGACTGCGGCCCCCGAGGCTGGGCCTGCCTGGGGCCTAGGGGAGCTCAGCCTCAAGACCCAGCCCCAGCCACATGCCACCCCAACAGCTGGCCCAGGGGTGGGGGCTGGGGGCCTCACACCACCCACATTCTCTGCAGCGATACCCAACCATCCAGGAAAAGGCTAAAACTCTTCTCCGCAGCCCAGCCTTCCCGAACATTTTACAAATGCTAGAACATAAAAGAACAGGAACCGGCATGAATGAAGTGGGTTTTTAAGAGACAGTGTTTAACATCGAGATCCTTCTGATGTGAGTAATTTGGATTCTGATGCAATTCTGGATTGTTTGTTGAATTATGCATCAGCAGCTTCTGCTGCCATAAAAAGCGCCACCGCATGCGGGCTGATCTGAAACCTGCAGCGGTGGAGACAGTTGGGATCGCAGTTTGGATTCTGAGATTCGCCTTTGATGATAGAGAACCAGCAGAAAGAGAGAACGCGAGGCAAGGGGAGCGGAGAGGAGCTGGCGGGAAGGATCGGAGACACGGGAGTGGGACTAGCCACCGTATTTACCAAACACACCAGGGAAAGCCCCACGTCGGGAGGAAGAAAAGACCCAAGAGAAGGTGAGCAGACACCAGCTTCCCTGAAGTCCAGGGAGTCCACAGTGCACGGCGGCAGGAGGAAGGGAGAGATGAAACGGCACCTGGGCTGTGAAATGCTCACCTCTCCACCACCTGACTGCGATGCTCTCATCCAAGTCGGGGTTCCCTATGGCGGGGCCTTCCTACTGGGACAAGGGCAGTTACTGCCATCATTATTAATTTTTTCTCTGTTTTTTCACACTTATTGCAAGCTGACATCCTTATTTAAAAACCAACAATAACAATTAAGGACAGTGTGCCCATTTGACAGAGGGCACAGAGCAGGGAGGTGACAGACCTAAAGTCACACAGCTGCTTCGTGGCCACAATGACATTGGAATCCAAGATACCTGGTCTTCCATCGTCCCAGGCTTTGCCATCTTACTGTGGAGGCTCCCAGCATCTCTGACAACCCATCAGACCCATTGCTCAGGCTGGTAATGCCAAGTCTCGTGCCTGGAGCAGCAGAAATCAAAGGCACCAAAACCCCAAGCCAAGCTATCTAGTCCAAAGCCAAGCTCTGCCTCTGCTAAGGTGTGTCCCTGAGCAGGTTATTTTACCCTCTGAGCCTCAGTTTCCTCATCTGCCAAATAGGCCTGATAATAGTTCTTACACCTCGTTGAATGAGATGATCCATTTGACATCTTTAACTCAATGCCAAGTAGATATTAGGCAGACAATGAATATTATCTGTCACTTTCATTATTATTATTCTCCTGTGAAACTGTTGTGATTTTAGAGGACTGATCCCAAAGTTGGCCTGGAAGACCCTGCTGAGTGTCTTGTCCTCCTGAAGGCACAAGTTCTACTTGTTCTCCCAAACAAGGAACCACATTGTCCAAGGTGGCCAAGCTAGGATGCCCCTGGCATGCTGGAGTCAGCTCTGTGGAGAGCCACCCGTGCTGGTCTGGCGGGAACCCCATCTCTGCATTTGTCCTTTTCATGAAGCCAGCGAGCCAGAACCACCCTCCCACACTGGCCCAGTTTAGCAACCTGGGCTCCAGGGACGCAGGGAGGCCCCTCATCCCAATTATAAATCAATCTAGCAGCTCTTGCTGAGCCCGTTGCCATAAATGGCTCTAAAAGCTCAGCCCCTTTCAGCCCAGCAGGCTTGGGGCACCAGCATTTATGAGCATCAGCTGCTGGCAGGCTGGTGGGGACAGATGCCGACCTAATGAGCAGGGTGGCCCAGCCCTTGCCCACTCGAGGTGGGCAGGGATGATGAGCAGGTGTCATGGTCACAAAGGCCCTTTGCCAAGTGTCACTTTGAAAGGCAAGGCTGTTGTCATCGAGTGACATCTTATTACTCCACCCCAGGATGCCAACAGGAGACTCAAAAGACCATCCACAAAGACCATGTGCTCTGAAGCTGCAACCTCCACTCCTCGGCTGCGTTTGGGACCAGACTTTACTCAGCGGCACGGCTGGCGAAGGGTTTTAGAATCCTGGGCACACCCTCCTGCCCCATGCCATCCGCTTGGTGCTGCATCTAAGTGTAGACGTCTGCACTAGAATTTCCCTCAGTCATGTCTCTGGCGTGGTCAGACTCCCCACATCACGGGCTTTGAGTTTGCCTGGAGTTTGCCTGGAGTTTGCACACAGCCGTGCAGATTTCAGTGGATTGAGATGAGCACAAGTGCCCAGCATGACGCATGATGCTAGGCACCAAAGGGACACAAGACAGCCCCTTCTGGACTTTATGCCAATCAAGGACATAGGCCATAGGGAGACTGATCATGAGCATAAAATACAGCAGCAACAAAAGTAATAGTGATCATTTGCTGAGCACTTATTTTGTGTCATCCACTGTCCTAAGCTCTGCACGCGCACGAGCTTGTTTAGTAAATACAACTGAAAGACCCTGAATAATAAAGGGTCAAAGCAGTCAACACAGGTGAAGAAGAAAAGGAAAAGACTACTTCGACGGACTGGTGATATCAAGAAAGGCTTCATGGGGGAGGCAGGATCTAACTGGTCCTAGTGGAGTGTGGGAAGAATGTTCCAGAAGCAGGAACAGGAGCAGGCATACCCAGTCCAGGGATGGAGCAGGCGTGCTAAAGGACACACATCTATGCTTGGGAGGCCGGAGGTTTGGGGCCACAGGTGTATTCAGTTCGAGGGACACCAGTATCTGAAATTGTTGTTAGGATAAACACTGAAAATCAGGGTTTTATCCCTGACTAAAGTGGTCTCCTTTTACTGGGTCTTCACTACTTTTCCATTTCTGCTTGGTATGTGATTTTTTTCAGAGGTAAAAAACTTACACACAGTGAAATGTACAGAATCTTTAGTGTTCACTTTGATGAGTTTTTGACGAATGTATTCACCTGTGTAACTAACACCCCAATCAAGATCTAGAATACTTCCATAGGGCATGAAGAATAAGGAATGCGACCTTTAAAATCTGATTGTTTTATACCTACATCTTCTGGGTATTTGTAAATTGGAATAAACCAAAATGATCAACTTCCTTTGTTGCCCAACCCAAATCCACCTCCCACCAGGAAGAAAAGATAAAATAAAATTAAACCACATCTAGAGAGACAAATGCCTGGTCAGTCTTTGTGTTAGTCATCTTTCTGTCCCCAGAACCAAGCTCCATACCAGGCACAGAGTGCGTGATCTATATATGTTTCCTAAGTAAAGGGAAGAATTAATATCCTCAGATTAGAGTCTCCCAGGAAGTAAAGGACTCCACTTTCTCTAAGCTCCCATGTGACATTGCCACTCATGAAGCCTTCATGTCCCCTGTCTTGAGAGGAGAAAGGAGACTTCAGTAGGATGTGAAAGGATTCATCCTTCTGTCTGGCCGCCCACCCCAAACCCAAGCTCTGTTGTGTTTCCTACAGCGATTCCATCTCAGGCCTCAGAGCCCAGGGGTGTGACAAAAGCAAGCAGGTGGCCCAAGGTGCCCATCTCTCCCCGAAGCTGTTTAGCAGATAAAATCTGAGACAAACTGTGTCCCAGCCTCAGACATCCTCGCCCTTCCTCCCCAGTCCCTGTGCTAATGGGCCAGGCCACTCCTTGACAGCTTTCAGGCAAAAAGCATTAGAAGATTTCCAGGGAAAAGAAGCTTCCAGGAGTGCCATCCATATATGCACACGATGCATCTACCTCCTAGCCGGACCAGCATGTGGGCGTGGCTGCAGCTAACCGCCAACCCTTCCAGCCTCCAAGTCCCTGGACGTCCTCCTCGGGAAAGCTCCCTTCGCACAGCTTGCTGGAGCTGCAGGCTTATAAACAGCATAAGCCAGCATTCCAATCAGATTATTTCTCACTTGCAGTATTGCACAAAGAGAAAAAAAAATAATGCTGAACATTCTGTTCATGGAAGAAAAAATAGCAGCAGAAAACTGTCACATTGTTTGGTCTATTTTCAATTTCATTCCCCAGCCCTGCAAATAGCTATCTGTGCAAGCAGGCCAGAGGAGGACTCCAGCAACCCGGCACGCGCGATCCCATCCCAACTCAGGTCTCAGGCCTGTGATACAGGGAGACACCTTCGGGTGGCACAAATCTACACATGTGATAAAATTGCGTAGAACTAAACATGCACACACCCATCAGTGCAAAAGCTGATGAAATCTGCATGGATAAGTTTGGTGGGTTGGACCAATGTCAATTTTGTGCTTGTGGCATCACACTATAGTTAGGCAAAATGTTGGGAATGGGGCGGGGAACTGAGGGAAGGGCACAAGGGACCTCTCTGTACAATTGACTGCAATCACACACACATCCACAATTATTTCAAAATATAAAGTTTAAAAATATGCCGCCAGAACAGATCTAGGGACCAACCTCAGTATCGGAGATTTAATAGCTAATGTGAAGCTCACGGAGGCAGAAAAGGTAAGACAAACACGTGAAATCGGGAAACAGCATGTGCTTCAGCACCGTGGGCATAGTGGATACCTGTTGAATAAATCAGTGAACCACTGAACAGATACATAAGGTTAGATGAAGCAGAGAAAGGGCGAGACGTAGTACAAGGGCTCCGTGGTGGAAGTGGGACTGGGCGGAGGTGGAGAATTCGGATAGTGGAGGAGAAAGGGGCACCAAAGGCCAGTAAAAAAGGGCTTGGAGGTGGTGTGGCTCTCCTGGGGACAAGGAGAACTTGGAGACAGTCGAGGAATGAGGGTAGGTAAAACATCCAATGATAAACTGGCTCTAGCACTGTGCTTAGACAGGTGGGTCCCTCAACTGCATGAACCAGCTTTAAGTCCTTGCAAACTGCCAAGAGCAACTGTCAACAAAAAACCTATTCCCCAGAAGACACTTGGCACCTCTCAGGTAACCAAAATGTAGAGAATTTGGAGAGGCCTCAGAATATAGTACAGACAGGTATAAAAAGTAAGCAGGTCCCGTCATGACCCTTTCCCTCGCCCATCTGCCTTTCAGCTGACCTTAGATTCCCCAGCTGAGAACCCAGCTCAAACAGAAGTCTCGGCGCCCACATACCAAAGCTTATGCACTTGACTCAGTGGGTCCCTTGAGGAATCGCTCAATGTCTTTTTGTTCTTATTTTATACACAAGTCTAATAAGCTTGAGTATCTGTTTCCAAACCCATAGAAAATTAAAAAGAACAAATTAAATGGCAGCAGGAGAGCTGCACCAGACAGGATCACTGATAACAGTGAGAAGTGACAAGTGACAGACACCTCAATGATGGGGGATAGGAGGTAGACAGAAATCTATAAAAAGTAACTCGGGGCACTCATCTGACACAAGGAAGCCACCCTAGCAAGGCTGAGGGGCTCCCTTGTAAAGGTGGAGAGAGAGCTCTAAGATGCTCAAGTCCAAGTTCTAAGAGCAGAGCCTCTCCTTGCTTTTTCCTTGTGCCTGTTATTAAATCGCCCAGTGTACGCACAGGGGTGAGAGGCAGTGTCCTGCTGCAGGCTGCCACAGGGGAGGGCGGCTGGCTAGCCATCCGATTCCAGGGAATGCCCTCTGCCAGAAACACGGTGCCTCTCTCAAAGCCTGTTTTCTCTCCTCGTAGCACTGGCCACTGCCATCCCAGGGTATGCGGAGCAAAGGGCAGGCTGCTCTCCAACTGCTCGGTCTATTGGCTCAATCAGGCTTATCAGGAAAGCATCCAAGGGCCAGGAGAAGCCCCTCCCACGTTATTACTGCGGCGCCATGGCTTTGCATGCGATGGGCCTGGCTGTGAACTCCACCTCCAGCGTGGTCAGACACCGTGTGTCCTTGACCCAGTTGCTTCATTTCTTGTGCTGAACACTCCCACTCGTTGACCCACCATCCGGGAGCGGGTGTCGAAGAGCTCATTAACAAAACACAAAATGCTCAGCAGACCTGAGGCCACCATGCAAATGTGTGATAAATGGAACTCGCTTCCCCCGCAGCTGACCTCCCGCATCTCCTCCTGGCCAGCTGCATGGCCTTGGCTTTCTGTGTGGTTCAAGGCCAGAGAGGGCAGGCTGGGCAGTCCCCTCCCTGCCAGCACCCCAGGGGGCCGTGCTGAGAACAAAGACCAGAGGAGACTGGTCGCTCCTACTACACAGCACCCAGGTCCCTGCCCCTACTCAGAGGCCTGGACACCTGCTGTGCACAGTCCACCACCCCCACCAAGGGTGGCAGGGGGAGGACAGAGGCTCCAAATCCAAGTGTGCTGCTGTCTGGCCTACTGTCCCCTCAGGAGCCCAGCACCCAATAATGTCCTCTCCTGGTAATGCCAGTGTCCTATTTTCATCCAAATAGGAAAGCTGGGAAAGAGAATTTGGGCAGGGAAGAGAGGCTTTTAAGAATTCCCGTTCTCAAGGGAGGAGACAGAAGCATTAGCCTCAAACCAGGCAGGCAGGCAAGGGGAGGGGCCCTAATTGCTGCTAAAGATCACGGGGCGGCCCGGTGACACCTGAAAGTCTTCCGTGCACCCTCAGGCACAAAACATAAATCATCTCCCTCTCACTTCTTCCCGATCTGTTTTCTTGCTGTGTCAGCCGAATTCTGAACTGGCCGGGGTTTAAATGGGGACTTCTGTTCCCGCCTGGCTTTCCCTTCTCTCTCGCCGACCCCCTCCCACGCCACTGAAAGTGATGACAGAGGAATCTGCCTGCAGACTCCAAAATGCAGGTTTGTGGCCTCACTTGGTGGGGACGGCGGAGAAGAGGTGACCAGGATGGAGAAAGTGGCCACCTGGAGCCACACAGACTTCCCGTGTTCAGTCCCCCTTCCAGGCAAGCCCCCCCTGGGCTCCCAGGGTGGCCAGGAGAGTTTGCACCAGAGGTGCTCCATTTCCCGAGGGGCTGAGCTTGGGCACCTCAGGGAGATGAGGGGTCTGTGTTGGCCCGCTCATTCTGAGGAGCAGGGATTCGCCCAGGCTCCGTGGGTGGCTGGGAGACAAGGGCTTCTTTCTTTGTTTCCACGGTCCCCCAAGAGCCTCCAAGGCACAATATGGGTCAGATCCCCTCGGGGAATGAGCCTGGCGGCCCTGACCCTAGAAAGCTCCGTGAGAAGGCTGCACCTTACCTGACCCTCCAGGAGGCGGACGTGAGGCTGCACATGACGCCACCATCTCTAATGGGTCCCACCTGGTACAACTTCAGGAAACACACCCTACAGGCCTTGCAAAGACTCCTCTTCCTAGAGCTATGGGAGACTCAGCCCAGTGACTTCCTCACTTGAACCCCAGCCGGGCCCAGGTGCTTGCCCCCTTGGCCTTCGCGGGGCGGAGGCTGGGAGCAGAGCAGCAGGACCCGCAGCCTCCACCATTTGTCACAAACCTGCCCTTACAGGCCCAGAGCCAGGGAGGCAGCGGGGGGTGTCATCCCACTGAATGGCAGAATTAGGACAGCCACATGGCCAACGCGGCTTGCTGGTGTCACGGTGCCCCCGTTACACGGAGCTGGCAACCACCTCGGCTGCGCGGAGGCCACGTGCTATGGGACGCTGGTTAAGAATGGGGCTCCGAGTCCGACTGATTAATTGGCACCCTAACGAGCAGTGTGATAATGAGGTAATTTTCCCGTGCCTCGATGTATCCCCTGTTAAAGGAGGTGGTGGTAGCAGCACCGTCTCGTAGGGGTATAAAGACCGAGATGATTCGTGTAAAGTCCTTAGAGTAGGGCCAAGCCTGCTAAGGCTGTGGTTACCATTCAGATTCCTACTGCTATTATTATTACTGTTATTGTTATTATCTGGTGGCAGAGAGGACCAGGAGGCACGGCGCTGCAGGGGCTGCCTGTGAGGAGCAGTGCAGAGGGAAGGGTGCCAGTGCACTTCCTGTCCCCAACACTGTTCCCCCTGGCTTCCCCAGGGCTGGTCCTGCTGGATGTGAGGGCACCTGACTCTGACACTGTGAGGACCCCAGGGGGACCAGCCGTTCCAGGAGAGATTAAGAGACGGCAGCTGAGGGTGCAGGTGTGTGCGTGTGTGCACACGTGTGTGCGCTGTACACATTCCCCTCTGAGGGGTGTATGTTTTCACCCCATGGCCCACAGACGCCATTTGCTGAAACGTGGCGCTCCAGGCTGGGCTGACAGCAGTAGGGCAGTAGGCCTGGGCTTCGGTGATTAAAAGTCTGGGTTGTAAAGTGGCCACAGTGACACGGAGTTTCAGGTTGATAGGGAGGGATCTAGGGTGTTCCTACAGCTCCTCCTACCTAGGAAATCCTAGGAACTGTGGTTCCTTGCCTGCCACGCTGGACTCACCGGGAGATGCTGAGCAGCTCACTCCTTTTTCTCCCTGATTTCACCCTTCCTTGACTCAGCTTCACTGGTACAAAAACAAAAAACAAACAAAAAAACCAGCCAGAGGAACAGAGACAAGGGGGAATGTAGAGTCCCAGTTAGTGCCAGCCTTGGGAAGATTGGTGACAGCTATTGGTCCTCCCAGGGGAGGAGGCATTGGCTCAGCAGGTCAGCTGGGTCAGCAACTCAGGCCTCACAGCCAGGGACAGGGGGCTGAGGGGACACCCTGTAGGCCCCAAAGCCCACCACGAGCACAGCCCAGGAGGTATTGCTAGTTTTCATGACACATCCCCACGTGGAACAAAATGCACACTGTGCGGCTGTAGAGAGCCTCTGAATTCCTTAGGCCTCAGGTTCCCCACCCTTCAGAGCAGTTTTTAACACTGTTGTGATTGAGACCTACCCAGGAGATCTAATATTGCGACTCAGGAGAAAGCAAAATAGTTCAATAAAGCACGTCTTATCCTCGCTGCCTGCAATGCATTCTGACATTTTCCTTTCTTATTCTATTCCATTTTTTTTTAAATACTGGTCACAGCCCACTAAATTGACTTGATGCCACACTAAGAGGTTGTGGCCCCTGGTCTGAAAAGCCCTGCTTGAGAGGCAGGGCGGTGACAAGGACCCCGGGCGGCCTCCATGCAGGCAGAGACCCCATTCTGCAGAGGGACAGACAGACTGCCCGACAAGGGCACAGACTGAATGTCCCCAGGCGTAACTGCAAGTTTCCAAGGACCTTCCAGATCCCCAGACCACAGAGAACAACTTCTGTACCCTCCGAGGACTAATTCTCAGCACAGACATAAGCTGGCTCATTTGAAAGGGACAGCACACCCCTCCTGCCACTCAAGGGTCTGAATGTTTTCTCTGTGGCACACGAAGGAAGCTGACCTTAGACAAGTCACTCAACGTACTCTAAGAACTTCTTCAAAATTGGAGTCACTCAGCACTCCACTAGAGGTTTTTTTCCTCACTTCTGACATTTTTAGGAGTTCAGCAAACTAAAGCCCTTTCTAACTCACTCATTATTCACCTTGAACTCTTATCTCTGCCTGGATGCTACGGAGACCCAGGAGCCTCCCGACCACTTGAGCTAGAGGAAGATGTTTGCTTTTCTTCTTGATTCAGAGCATTTTCTCCCTTTGGACCAAAATATCACTTATTTAGGCAAGCTTGATTTTTAACATATTGTAAATTCATGAAACTGAAAAAAAAAAAAAAAGCCCACCCAAAGTTCACCTAATCCGACCTTCACAGGTTAGAAGAACATGACCCAGGGAAGTCTGTGACTCACCTGGAGTCACACAGATTGCTGGAATGAGGGCTAGAATTCACGTGACCTGTCTCCCAGGCACCAGTGTCCCCCAAGACTCTCCATAAATGAAAGTAAGAAGGGCCAAGTCTCCAACACCCTTGAGTTTACCCAACTCTGTGCTTGCAGGGAAGGTTGATTGGGTACCATGAGAACCAACATGGGAGAGGTGATGATTTTGATGGGAAAAATCAACGTTCTAGGCCTCATTTCCTTCTTTCCTAAAGATATGCAAAACAAGCCCCGGTGGGATTTCCACTTTCATTCATCCCCTATGTCCTCATCTACGTCACGGAGGTTGGGGGAGAGGGGGACTTCAGAAATAGCTGCACTGATGGCCCTGCATGATGCATCTGCAAAGACGGATATTGACACTCTCCTTTGTCCCATAAGGTCCCGGCCTGCCAGACCTCCCTGTGATGAGCAGGAGCTCATTATCTCTGCTGGCCTTCTCCCTAAGCCAGGCTGAAATGGCCCCACCCTTGCTAGGACACCACCCCCTCCGTGGTGCTGGGAGGCGCTCTGAGCGGGGCTGAGATGGGCGGACATGGATAGTCAGAGCAGCCAAATGAGCCACCATGGTGATTTTCACAGAATGGAGCCTCAAGCCCACTTTCTAGTGTGACAACTGTGTTTATGAGTCCATCGACCCAGCACTCTGGACTTCGTCCAGGGACGGAGACGCTTCACATGTGCATACACACACTCACACTCATGCACACACATATAACACAGGCCTGTGTACGTGCACATGGACTGTTGAGGTCTACATCCCAGCACGCCCCCTGAGAACCAATCCACTTTGTTTTATTTTTATTCCCAAGGCTATGTCAATGCATCTGTCCTGCAGGCGTCAGTTTGGGGGATCGGTCCTAGTCAGCTGGGCTAAGTGGGGCCAATTATTTGCTTTCTAGGGTAGATCCAGGGCTTTGTTGGATTTCCAAGAATGTTAAATGGAGCTTCTTATTGATATCACAATCTCTGCTGCATCACAGCCACACTTGAACTTAGAACACCCAGAGTTTGCATGTTGGAAATGAAGAATGTCTACCACATTAGCAAAGATTTAATAAAATTCCATCACTTTCTAGTGGGAACATAAATTGGAACAATACTTTTGGAAAACAATTTAGTAATAGATAGCCAATCTTTAATGTGCTCATAGCCTCTGGCCTAGAAATACCACTTCTGGGACTCTAGCCAAAGGAAATAGTCTGAAATACGGGGCTTAAAGAAAAAAAAAATCTTTATGCACAATAATTCTCACATTACCTTATTTATAATTTGAAAATGAGAAGTAACTTAAATATAAAACAGTAGGGGGTGGGTAAGTAAACTATGATACATTCACATAATAGAATATTAAGCAGATGTTTAAAATTATGTTTATGAAGAGTTTACAACAAGTGGGGAAATTAGTTGAGTTACAAAGTTCCCTGAATAGGTAGGAAAAAAATCATAGTTATAATATAATCTTATCTGTGGAAAATAATTAACATAAAAAATGGAAAGGAAATATTAACAAAAATTCTGGGATGGGTGTACATTTTCTTTTTCTTATGCATTTCCACATTTTTCAAATAAACAAGTACTTTTTAAAAAACGTATTTATTTTTTTAACTTTGAACAAAAAAAACCATTATTTAGGTGAAGGCCCAGTCACATGTCTGTCACCACCTCTGCAGGTGACCTCAGGGAGCTTTTGCCACCTTTCTGCCTGCCTCCCTCCCCAGCCCCGCCCTCGCCTCTCCAGCCTCCCTCTCTCTATAATGAGTATACTGGATCACACGATCTCTAGAACGCACTCTGCCCAATGTTCTATGTCTACAAATATCCCCCTGTGTTTGAGAATAGGATCTCCAAAAGGGGTCCAAGAGGCGTCACCATCGTACAAGTAAAATACTATAATCATCCTAACAAGCGGTGGACTTGGACAGTCTTTTAGAAGATGCAGCTGTTCTTTTACAGACAGCAGAGAAACATGCTGACTTGATGTCCTTCAGTTTGGACATCTGGAGCCAAACACCCAGATTAAGAAGGGGGCTGCTGGCAGCTGCCCTGTGAAGCCAGGACTTGCGACTGTGGGACTCGAGGGCTCAGCCCTCTGTCTTCATCCATGCGTCCTGGCTGGAGCTGATTTTTCAGGGCGCTGGGCTAGAAGGCTTGGTGACCCGTGTGGGACAGCAGGGCAGATCCCACATCCTACAACCTCCCCTGGAAGCTGCAGTCCCCACACATCTCACCTTGACCAAACTCCATGGGAATTTTTGTTTTAAGCATGGAGCTCCTCACAAATTGTCTGATTGTCTCATGTTTTTAAGTCTCATTTCCCCAGTGCGACTGTCTGTCACCCCTTGAAGTCTGGCCCTCCCTTGATAATCCCAGAGCAGGTGAATGGTTCACAGGAACAGGGAAGTGAGAGTCCATACACTGAACTGGCTTCCCACCCTGGATGAGAGGTTAAAGTGGATCTTTCACTCTTTCGTGGTGGAATTCCACAATCTGATAATTACATGGACTGTAGCTCTCCTCTGGTCCTTGGCCATCTTTCCCAAAGTGCAGAGAAAATACAACTTGCTCCTAGACCCGGTGTTCAGCCAGGATGCACCAGGATGGATGGAAGATAAAATACTGAAACATTTCTGCGCCGGTTGGTAAATGGCCACTGCCTTCTGAGACCTGCTCGTAGCCCAGAGGCCCTGGCTCTCCCTCTGGGAGATCCCCCAAAGAGCCCCCTAGGATGCACCACCTAAAGGGTTACTGCCTGGGCCAGCAGGGGCCCTCCAGGAGCTTTGCCCAGCATTAGGCTTTATGCCCTTGAAGGTTAAGTGTCTTGAATCTCAGCTCTGCCTGTTCTTCTTCCTGAACCCAGTCTGTTGGGCTGGGAGAAGCTGCTTGCAGATCCTTGAGGGGAGATGGGATGTGGGATCACCGGGGTGGTGTAAATTCAATAAGGACAAGTTTAGGTTTGGATTCTCAAGCTGCCCCTACTGCTCGGCGCAGTGAAGGCTGGGGAGAGGGGGTGGCAGGTGACAATCCCAACACCCATGCCCCTGTGTTATTTGCAGCATTCACATTTCATCTTTACAGACCGAGTTGAAATCCTTCTGAGCTGGCACCATGGCATCCCAGAAACAGCACAGTGCCGCTCTTCTGAGCTCTCGGAGCACCTCTGAGCACTAACCACATTTCCCAAATGGCATCTTCAGAAGGTAGAGGAAGCAGAGACACTTTCCCTGGATTTGTCCAAGAGGAGAACGAAGCGCAGAGATGCACAGCTGGGAACAGATCCAGGCCAGCCTCCCCGCCCCCCATAGGGATAACCATTAGGATGGCCATCTCCGTTCCAGTCGGGGGCAGGGAGCTTTGACAGGATTACATTGTATTCTCTGCAAGCGGGAGACCAGTGGGTGAGCTGACACCCAGAGGCGCTGGTGTCATGGAGGAAGGAGGTTATGAAGTGCTGTATTTCTCCAAGAACTTCACCAGAAATGGGCAGGCACTCACTCCCCTCCCTGAGTCCCTGGTGGACAAGGCCATCATGGTTTATGCCTTTACTAATCTCCATCAGGAAGTGGCAGAAAATGCTGAGACCTGCCTGCCTGCACACCAGGTCACTCCCCTTATGACCATCCATCCACGCACCTGTCCTTCCCCCACTGCAGGCCAGAAGCCTTGCTAGGTGGGGACCCCACCAAGAGCCAGAACTTCAGGCCTGAGCCCCAGGAGATAACACCCTCCATAATGCAAGCCCTGGTCCTCAGAGGTGTCTTTTAGCAAAAGTTCTGGTGCTTTGGTCATTGTCTCAATTATGTTTGCCTATGACATGATCTGGCTGTCACGGAATAAAGAAACACGGCGATTTTAATGCAAGGAAATATTTAGAAATAGAGAATGCAAGGAACGCACTTGATCTCGTATGTTTCTACTTTAATACATTCAGAGCTGGCAGACAAACGGGGACATTTAACTTCTACTTAATGAGTTGCTCCATTAGTCCAAACAACTCTCCCTTCTCTCCTCTCACTGCAGAGGAAGGCCCCAGTTCTCCTAGAGCTGGGGGATTCTCCATGCAGGTGACATTTCCCCAGTCTCTGATGGGGCAACTCCCAACAGTCGGGTCATGCTCTAGCACCTCTCCACCCTGCCTGCCTGGATCTGGGAATCCCTCAGTAGCAGCCACTTCTGACACGTAATTGACAAGACCACAGCAACAAAGGGCATGTTATGGGCTTGGCTTTCGCCACCAAATCTATCTTCAATTGAAAGTGCTTTCAATTTACTGCCACCAAAGAGCCCAGGAGGCAAGACTGGGCTGTTATGGTGATTTTAACATTTGTGGTTGTTCTTGAAACTTGGGTCTTTTCAACTTATCACAAGGCTTCAGGTAGGCCCTGCCTTCAAGCTCTGTCGCCATCTGAGCAGGAGTCACATGAATCCAAATGCCCTGTTTATATCACCTCTATAGACAGAGTTAGAGGAGCAAAGACAGGAGGAAATGAGTGTCAAAGTGCAAGCAGAAGAGGAGACCCAGAAATTCTGGCATCCCTGGTTCAAATCGCGCCCACACCTTCACCTTGCATTTCCATGCCACACACTTCCCGGGGGCTTTGTCTCTGGATGAGATGGACCTTTATGCTTGGAGAGAGAGGGACCCCAAACTCTACTCCTGTTCACGTGCTCTCATCTCTCAATGCTCTGACCTCCCCTGACATTTCTGAAATGGTCTAGCCCCTGTGACCTCTCTGAACCCAACCAATGTCCTTCTGCCTTCCTTCTCCAAGACTTATCCATGGAGCCTCTCCCAGGCCCTCTGAGGGGCTGAGCTTGTTCCCCACCTCACACCCTCCAGGAAGGGCTCTGCCTTCACCTTAGAGTGCTCTACCCTCCACCTGGGCTCCCTGCCGTCCTTCAGGCCTCAGGGCGAACATTCTTGCCTTTCGTTCTAATAGTATCCTCTATTTCAACGCACTATTCGTTTCATTCAAAGCCCTGATAACTCTTTATTGTTTTATTTGGGTATTTTTGGTCTGTCTCCCCTCTAGACCTCCATCTGTTGAAGGAGTAAATGAATGAATAGAACGGATAGATGAAATCGCATCCTGCCTAGCACCGGGCACCCCTCTGTACTGGTGATGCCGCATTCAACCAGACAGATGCATCACCCTCGTGGAGCTGATCACCTTGCAGATGGGGCCTGTGAGAAACTGACACCGTAGGAGCCTCCTGCAAAGACAGAGGGGCTTGGAAAGAGGCAAGACGAAGGGAACAGCATCTCATGAGCCGACCACAGAACCCTGCATATATATCACACAAAAATCTATTAGTGCTACTGGCATAGGGAGCAATTGCTTTTTAATATAATAAGATCTTCCTTGGAGGCGATCTTGAGGCAGTGATAAGGATCAGGTGACATGTTGAGGTTTTCTCACAGATAGATTAATTTCTGTTTACAGTCGGTTGCTGGCAGCATGGGGGAGTTCTTGGTTCTCAGAAGGTGGCAGAGAGGACCTCTGGGGCAAGCAGCCCCTGCAGAATTCTTGTAGGTGTTATCCCAGGGAGCCCACTGCCCGCTGACCTTGACCTCAGGGCCTGGGGCCCTAGGGAGGGGCCTCCATGCAGGAAACACTGGCCAAGCCTTGGGCCAGGGTCCCCTCTCCCTCCCTCCCAAACCTCAGGGATGCCATAGGGTAGGTAAGCTATTCCTGATGCGAAGGAAATGGTGACACCAGGAAACAAAGGCTGGAAAGGACTTTAGAAGCAAAGTCACTTGATAAATGAAAAGATTGCAGGGGTAGGGTTGGGGAGAGAAGGAGGGAAGAAACAGAAAGAGAAGGCAGGATTCTCTCCTACAGCTCAGCCCAGTGCCATCTCTCATGTTAACACTCTTGTTAGTACATAATAGTCCTCCCTGAGTTTCACACACAGGTAAACATGCCTGGGGCAAGTCAGAGACAGATCCAACCACACTAGGACAGAGTCGAGCTTCCAGTTCACTGCTCTGTGGCTCCAGGGCACACAGAGAAAAGCCTCTTAGAGTGACCCTGAAGATTCCCTGGACAGGGTCAGCTCCTCCCTCCAGCTCGCTCACTGGGCTTCCCATCTCTAGGAGCTCAGCATTGCTGGAGTGGTCACCAAAGTCCCCCAGGATCAAGATATGAGCGTACAACCAGGACATTTCTGACCCTGGAGCTATGAGCCTGGGGAACGTTCCATGAGGCTGCTTTTTGCACTATGTGCAGATGCTGTGAGTACCCTGCCCACCAAAGAGGCAATCCCCTGCCCACTCCTCTAAGCACCAACCCCAGGAGACTCACCCTCAACTTCAACTCAACTCAGGGCAAAACACATTGGAAACCACACCTAAGCAGTTCAGTGGTGCCTTATAAATGGAGTTACCCCACGTTCCCGACTGCCAGGAACAGTGCTGGTTTATGTGCATGGCCCAAGCAAAATATTAATAATGTTCTTCTTTACTTTTAAAATTCTTCCAGTTTGGACAATGCACTCTAGGCTCTTCCTACTTATAATGCACCTGGAAACCCTAATGTTATGGAATCTCCACAGAGATGATGCTCTTTTAGAGTATATACACCCACCACTATTATACCCCTACTCTCATATCAACCACCCAGCAAACAGAGCTCTCTCTGCCCCATGCAGGACATGAAACCATTCATCTGCCCTCACACAAAAGGTATGCACCCAGCCATCAGCCATACCCCTTCACCTCTAATCACTGCCCAAACCTCCCTGTCACAGCAGGTATAGCTTTCCCTTTGCCACTGTTCAGGCCTAGACAAGACTATACATATCTCAGAACTTGGGGGTGCACTGGGATATACACACCCACTTGGACATCCATCCCAGTCAACTAAGCCTTCAGGGATTTTTAAATGGAGAGGCCTTGGTTACTATAATGGCTACAACCTTGGAAGTGCCTGAGTCCAAGTTCATTAAGAAGCTCGGTGCAGATGAACCCTGTTGCCGTTGTGATTAATAATCATCACAGACAGTCCGCTGGAGGGCTTCCCAGCTGTGCCTCCCAGGGCCCGGTTCTGGGATCCCCTCTGTATCCACCAGTGAGTAATGGTTTGGTTTATTGGAAACTCTCTTTTCATTTTTTATGGCTTCAATTAAGTGATGGGGAGAATCCATCATGTAACCTTTCTGCTGCACTGCTAAAGACTTCCGAAGGGGAAAATATTTATCAAACCCCAAACCATCAGAGGAGAGCCTGCGGTAAACCTAACAGGAGGCTGGGGTGGCAGGGAGGTGACCAAGACGGTAGAGAGAGGAGATGGAAATGTTCACACAGAGATTTTCTGCCTGGACGAGAGCCATACTGTCTGTAAAATACCTGCTCCTTTCACAAATATCAGGGCACTGTTCCCTCTTCACCTCAAATCCCATATCCCCAGGAAGCATTCCACCAATTATGGGGGGTGGATAATCGCCCCCACTCCCTAGTCATGTGGACCCCGCTGGCCCTACAGGTTCACAGTGGCAACTAGAACAGAGACACTGGTGAGGGGTGTCCTCATCATAAGAGGCACAGGGCGCATGACGATGTCCGTGGAAACATGGTGCCCATGTGGAAAACTACCCACATGCCTCATGAAACCCCCCATCTTGGTATTAACAAGAATGCCTAAGAACCCATCTTCTGGTTGTAACTACAAATCCTTCCCAACACCAGTGACAACAAATCCTCTATCGATCAATTCATTTGAGTCCACCACCTCCTATCCTTGGCCCTACATCGGCCCCTACCCTCTCTCTGACCTCTACCCAGGCAGCCCTGCTGGTAAGTGGAGCTGGCTCTTATTCTACCCTTTAAATTATTCACACCCCAATCTTGGCCACTGGCATTAATCTTTCATTTACTATTTAGACATCTGATTCCTGGGGCAGGATTGAGAGATGTCACTTGGGAGATCAAGTTGGCCAGAGGGGAGGTCCTAAGGGAGATAGAGACCTGCAGAGCAACAGGGGCCTGCCTGGAATTAATGGGGTCATTACCCTGCCCCTGTCATCCAAAGGAGGAGCCGTAGCCGGAAGACACAGATGCGTCTGAAGGAATGAAATCACAGGGCTGTCTGCTTTGCAGGAAGTGTGTGTGTGCTCATGTACATGTGTGCAAGCGTGGGGTTGTGGCCTCTCGGCTCACAACAGGCAGCTGCTAAGAGACTGTTATCTGCCCTGCTTCAGGGCACAGTGGTATCAGGAGAGCTGAGCAAAGAGAACAGGCATCAAATGAAAAAGATACCCCTGAGAGCACTAGGAGACACTGTATTATCTCCGTGTGCTACGAATAGTAAGTAATACTACAGGTTAGATAGTCTTAGTCCTCAAGACTTAACTCTAATAGAAGAAAGAAGCCAGGCATGGTGGCATACACCTGTAGTCCCAGCTACTCGGGAGGCTGAGGCAGGAGGATCACTGGAACCCAGGAGTTTGAGGCTGCAGTGAGCTATGGGCTACTGCATTCTAGCCTGGATGACAGAGCAAGACACCATCCCTTAAAAAAAAAAAGAAAAAGAAAGAAGCTGAAAATATATCCCCCCCTATTCTTCTTCTTCTTCCCCTTCCTCCTCCTCCTCCTCCTCCTCCTCACTCTCAGCTAATATTCATAAATACAAAGTGCTGGGGACAATGCTAAATGCTCTCTATTGATTATCTCAGTCAATGCAACAATCCTAGAAGGTAGGATTATAGGACTATTAGTACCCTCATGTTAAGGACTGGAAACTGAGGCTTGGACAGCTTAGGTAAATTACCCAAGGTTCCACAGCTAGTAAGTGCTCAAAGGAGAACTGGAGCCAAGGAAGTTTGACTACAGCTCCAAAACTCCTAACCAACAACTTAAGAAGAAATAAACAGATAAATTCAATATTGACCAAAGAGCATTGGGAAAAGAATGGATTAGAGCTGTGCTGTCCAATAAGGTAGGTGCTAACTACATGTGGTTCTTTAAAGTTAATTGAAAAGTAGGTAAAATTTAAAATCTGGTTCCTCAGTCACAGTGGCCACATTTCAGGTGCTCAGTAGTCACACACGGCTGGTGGCTACGAGAATGAGCAGTGCTGATGATGTGAGTATCGCCATCATTGCTGACAGCTCCTCTGGGCAGCACTGGCAGAGGACAAGGCTGGATGCTGCAAATGGAAATGCTCTTCGGGAGAACCAGCAGGAGGGAGGATTGCACTAACATGTGAGCTGCTCAGATCTAGAAAGGACAAGAAAAGGATGAGGAGGAAATAAGAGAACAGAGGGCAGCAAGACACAGATTAATTGGTGGGTGTCATTAACAAGTGAGACTGCTCTCAATGTCACAGAAGGGAGAAGGGTGTTCAACCCCTTCCCATGACAATGAGGCCAGTGACCACTACAAAGGCCACTTGCCCAGGTCATATGGTCAGCTAAGTCCAAGGCTCTTCTCATTCCACCCAGTCTGTCACTCTGGGTTCTCCCTACCATCCCCAATCTGGATCCCTCTTGAGACAGGTATGGAAAATATCAGAGTACTCAGAGGTGATTTTCGTCATGACTTCACACTACAACTCCTAACAGGTAAGCTTTCCTCAGGAGCAATAATTGTCATTAGCCCTCTTGCAGCTTCTTCCTTTCTCGCAATGGCACAGGCTTGTCCAAGAATGAGAAGTTGGGCAATTGCAAAACAGCAGTGATGGGAAGGACAAATGGCAGTCCTAGCATTTGGAAAGCAGCCACGTAGGACTCGCTTCCCCCTCTGTCCCTGGAATACAGATGAGGGTATACTCATCCGGCAGCAATCAGTAAGTACTTCTCAGGTAAACCAATGGATGGATGGATGGATGGAGAGACGGATGGATAGATGGTTGGAAGGATGGCTGGATGGTACCTACCTAAGAGTCCCCTAACCACTTAATGGACTAGTGCCCCACTCTCCCCCTACCCCAACCCTGTTAATCACATACTCACAATTGCTTCTCCACAAGCTACTGGAGAGGAAAAACATTTCAATATGTAGAACAAATTCAACTGTATTTCAGACCCCAGTAGGAAAAAAGTGACTGTATCCTACTGGTGATTCCAGGACAAAGAAGGGGTTTAAGTCCTGCAGAGGAATGTTGCAGGATGCCTTCTTGTCTGCCTTAGAAATCCACAGGTACTCTCTTAGGCTAAGTTCATGCCCCTTCTACAAGGGCCCCCACTTCCCTTCTGGCCTCAAAGATCATTGCCAACCTCATTGCGAGACCCCAATCCATCCTTCTGACATCTCACTTACTTACCAACTGGGGCTGCCCGGGAGGCTCTGACAGCCTGAACTGAAATGGCAGAAGGTGCCCCTTGTCTGAAGGCTCCTGGGCATTGCCCACCTGGCAGGTGCAAAGAGCCAGGCCCACTCCCTGCCACAGACGACCTGCACTCGGGATGGGGGCTGCCCCCCTCCCTCTCCTCAGACTCCTGCTCCACAGTGTTCCCTCAAACTACATGTTTAGCCATTTCACTGAGGCAATTGTTTTGAGATAAAATTAAAAATCTCAGGATGTAGACTTCATCCAGTAGACAAGAGATGAGGTAATAATTTAGTTCACAAATTCCTTGAGGGCAGAGATTTTATTTCTGTATCTTTTAAATCTGAATTCTCAATATGCAGAAAACTGCCTAGCATCAAAGACACAATCGATACGATAGATGAATAAGAGTGAGTGTGTGAGTGTGTGTGTGTGTGTGTGTGTGAGTGTGTGTGTGTGTGTGTGTGTGTGTGTGTGGTTTTGTCCCAGGACACTGGCTTACTTTCTGGTCCTGGGGTCCCTCTTCTTGTTCTAGCTGGGTCCCACGTCTACCTCCTTCAGTTTTGTAGTGAAACTGCTTTCTCTGTGAACCACCTGATAATCATCCTCTAACATCTTTCCTCCTGGGTCACTTTGGATTATTTGGACAAAATTCCCCCAATCCATTGTTCCTCGCATCTAAGGTTTTTGAGTTGATTTAGAATAGAGGTTCTGGGTGCTGGAAGAGTCTTTAGTGGTCACCTACAGCCAAGCTCCCAGACGGCTCTCACCCTGGACCCGGCACAGCCACCTCGCTGCTGCTGCAGGTTTTATTTTATTTTTTAAAAGAATGATCACACCTTTTTCCTCGGCTCTAAAGTGACCTGAACCAGGAAAGGTTCTCCTCCCTGTCCATTGAGGTTCCCTCCTCCTGCTCCAAAGTTTCTCCAACCTTGATGTCTACACCGTCCCTCAGACCCCAGGAGCACATTTCCTTCACACTCTCGGAGTCGTATGTGTTGATGGCTCCTGATTTATGGGACGGCACACTCTGTCCTCCACCATAACTTGAAGGTCAAAAGCCTCCTGCCGAACACAGCTCCTGGGCTTTCGAAAAGCTCCTGAACCAAGATGGACCAAGTGTCAAGTCCTAGAACAGCCTGCTCAGAGCACACTGCATCGAGACAACCTTTGTGGGGGATGCCTGTGGTGAGTGTCTGCGGGAACGTGAAGCTGGGCGAAGTACGTGCTTACTAACTCGCTGTTAGAAATTCAGCGGACACCCGGGACACAGCCCGAGAAAGGGACAGGAGAGCAGGAAGCCTTGTTCACATTCGCCCCTCAGGCCAAGGCAAAGGCTCTTGTACGAATCACTGGTTTTCCTTCCATGGCACAAAGGGAAGCTGGCAGTGAGACGTGGGAGGCAGAGCAGGGGAGACAGGAAGCGGGACACAGAGTAGGGGGCAGGGAAGAGAAGGACCCGAGTGTGAACACGTTCCCACCCTCTGTAGATCCTTCCCCTTCTCCTCCTCCAGGCCTGGATTTATTTTCTTCTTTAATGGCTGGGGCCAGCAATTTGTTCCCATTGATCGCTATTGATGTTTTTCAATTATATCCGTGACACTTTTGACAATATGTTTGTCAACACAAAGCCTTCTCGGATCTCCCTTCTTGTCACCTTGCTTGGTGACAGCCCTCGTCCCTGCCTATCAGCTGTCAATCGAACGGTTGGGAAGGCAGCTCTGTGTCCTTGGTCCTGGGACTTCTTTTCTCTTTCTGCTAAGAGGGAATAGTCCTCATTCATCCCCACTGGGAAAATGGAAACTTTCCCTGGGGCCAGGCACTGTGTCATGGGCAGAGCTGGCCACCGTGCTCTGGGGGAGAGAAATGTAGCAGAGGGTCCTGTGCCCGTCAGCTTAGCTCAGGCCTGGGCTGCAGGAACAGAGGACCAGCCCCCTGAGCACAGGTAGCTGAGCAGCATGCACCTGGATTTCACCCAGGTCACCTGGTGAACAACAGGACATTTCCTACGTTCACCTAAGACAAGCAGCTTTCCAACTTTTTTGACCAAGACACACAAGTCAAAAAAATGATTCACACCATGACTGAGTATACGCATGCATATTTGATTGAAATAAAAGTTAAAGGAAAGAAGAAAATGTTTAAGGAAAAAAATAGCCTCACAAAAAGTGATACACTGATGTTTTTTGTCCATTCTTCCATGTTTCTTTTTTTAATGCTGGTCATGTTCCACTAAGTTGATTCATGACCATCTGTTGTGACCCACAGTTTGAAAACATACTAGACTACACCAGGGGTCAGCAAACTTTTCTGTAAAGGTCAGATAAGAACTATTTTCAGCTCTGCAGGCCATATGGTCTCTGTCATGACCACTCAACATTGTCATTGTAGCGCAAAAGCAGCTACAGACGATACATAAACAAATGAGTGTGGCTGTGTTTCAACAAAACTTTACTTAGGTACACTAAAATTCAAATGTCGTATCATTTTCATGTGCTATGAAATAGTCCTCTCTTTTGATTTTTTTTAAATCAATAAATACTACAAAAGCCATTCTTAGCTCGTGGGCTGTGCAAAACCAGGGACCAGGTAGATTTGGCCTGTGGGCTGTAGTTTGTCAATCCTAGACCACACCACATCAGCCAATGCTATGGTGATGTTGCCAGTCCTTCTCTTCAAGGCTTCCGGCATCTGCAGATAGGTGGGAGCACAGGGAGCCCTGACAGCCTCCAGCACAGCTGCCCGTAAGTCAAGGGCAAGTCCACGCTGATCTTGTGCCTCTGTAATAGAGTGTGACTTCTAACATATTTAGTCAGTGGGCTCTGTTCCCTCAGAAAACTGTGTCCTCTGTGAGAACACGCTTTCTTGTGTCATAGGTTTCTCACGCTGCCTTGAAATGTCTCCTTGATTTCTTGTCTTCTCCTTGAGACTATGATCCAGTAGACTCCTGAAGCTACTGGTCCGGAGAAGGTGGGAGAGCCTTTGCCCTTTCCAAAGACTTTTCTTGGCTCGAGTATGGAACCTATAATACC